>NC_138210.1:58794531-59442745 GCF_964194415.1 Vipera berus | reverse complement strand
CTGCAGACCTCTGATGTTCCATGATAGACAAAAATCAAAGTTTTCCTTTCTCTGCAAACAGCTTTAAAGTCACAGTTCAATTAGTATTTATAATCTAGGAAGGTCATTTTTTTTAGTTTTATAGTTCTCGCTGTATAGATAGCCCAAAATGTTTTTTTGTTCTATTATGGCTGTTATTTCTTTAGTTAAAACATTGAAGGTCACAATAACAAGTTATCTTTTCCTAGGCTTGTCAATTCCTGTGTTTAGATCAGCCACAATTATGTATTTTCATCCACCACTAGATGTCAGCACGAGTTCATTTTTCAATTTTCAAAACAGGCAATTGCCTTTTGCTTTCATTAATCTTTTGCCAGGAAAATCTTAACTATTTCCACCAATTTCACACATATCCAGATTTAAGTCTAATATTTATTTCATTTCAATATGTTTCTTTCCCCGGAAAAATTCAATTTGCCACTTCTGTCTGTAGAAGGTTGGAGCAAAAATCCCCCTACTCTCACTTTCAGAGGATTTTTGTTTTTGGGGTTTTATTTTCCAGGAGATCAATCAGGTAGAAGAGAGAGAATCAATATTCTTAACCAGTTCCAGACATGTTGTTTACAATCAAGCTTAACTTAGTGCTTTTTGGCTTCAGCTGCTTGTAGCTTGGGCTAGACTCTGGAGTGATGCTAGTCTTTCTTCTGTTGGTTTCTGGAGGGCTTTCCCCAACTGACCGGATCAACCACCATCTCTCCATGCTCAGCAGAGCTTCCTTCCTTCTTTGCTGCCTCTTCAGGGTAACTTCTGGCCCATTTAGGGTCCCCATAGAAGAATTGGCTGTAAGGTGCAGAGCCCCACAATACTTCGGCTACTTGTGCTACTGCGCAAAACCAGAAGCCAACATTTCCCAGTTTAAAAGAAAGAAGGTTATATCAAATACCTAGTTGAATGCTAACATTTTCCTTTTTTATTTATTTGGCAGACTCCACCTATTTCAGTCTGTACTGAGAGCTGCCTCCCTGGTTATTTCAAAAGAAAGCAGGAAGTGAAGCCATTTTGCTGCTATGATTGCCTTCCATGCCCTGAAGACAATATTTCAGTTGAAAAGGGTAAGAAGCACCATGTTTATCTTAAGATTGTAAAACCACACTAGGATTTTGCCTGGATAGCAGAGCACAGATCATTGCAATGAACAATCAAGCAATGAATCAGTGAACACCTAGAGGCAAACAAAGTCATTACGAAAAGCCAACATGGGTTTGTCAAAAACAGGGCATGTCAGACAAATCTTATTGCATTCTTTGACCAGGTGACAAAATTAGTGGACTAGAGGATATAAATTACTTGGACTTCAGTAAGGTATCTGATAAAGTAGACCACAACCTACTACTTGATAAAATAGAAAAAAATATGGGTTAGACAGCATCACCACCAGATAGATTAGTAGCTGGCTGACTGGCCATACTCAACATGTAGTTCTCAATGGAACTGCATCTACATGGAGATAAGTGTGTAGTAAGGTGCCCCCAGGGCTCTGTTCTGGGTCCAATGCTCTTCAACATCTTCATCAATGATTTGGATGAGGGGATAGATGGGGAAATCATCAAATTTTCAGATGACACCAAGCTGGCAGGAAAAGCCAACATTCCAGAAGATATGCTTAAGATACAGAAGGATCTTGACAGACTTGAACATTGGGTGCTATATAACAAAATGAAATAGAATGGTGAAAAAAGGTTCTACATTTAGGCAAGAAAAACCAGATGCACAAGTACAGTATAGGTCTTTGGTGGCTATGCTATCGCCCCAGAGGGAGGCAGGGCCAGGCTGCTCCCCTCAGCCTCTCCACATGCACCTGTGCTCTTGCTCTCTTTCTCTCTGAACTGTCAGGGAGCAGCTGCAAGAGCTGGGTGGATCCAGCTGGATGGTGGAGGCAGCTGCCAGCACGAGTCCAGGTAAGCTTCTGGAGCAATTTTTGCAGTGCCCCAGTGGCCTGAGGCCTGGAAAATGCTTCTGCTGCCCGGATCGGCCATGTGTGTGTGTGTGTGTGTGTGTGAAATTGCTCTGCAGCCCTAGATACAGTTGGCAGAAGCATTTTCAAGGGAGCCCCAGGGGTATGTTCTGGGCCCAGTGCTCTTCAACATCTTCATCAATGATTTGGATGAAGGGATAGATAGGGAACTCATTAAATTTGCAGACAACACCAAGCTGGTAGGAATAGCCAACACTCCAAAAGATAGGCTTAAGATACAGATGGATCTTGACAGACTTGAACATTGGGTTCTAGCTAACAAAATGAAATTCAATGGTGAAAAAAGTTAGGTTCTACATTTAGGCAAGAAAAACCAAATGCACAGGTATAGTATAGGGGGTACCTTGCTCAATAGTAGTAACTGTGAGAGGGATCTTGGAGCACTAGTGGACAATCACTTAAATATGAGGCAGCAGTGTGTTGCAGCTGCCAAAAAAGCCAACACAGTGCTAGGCTGCATTAACAGAGGGATAGAATCAAGATCACATGAAGTGTGGTACCAGTTTACAATATCTTGGTAAGGCCTCAATTGGAATATTGCATCCAATTTTGGTCACCACGATGTAAAAAAAATGTTGAGACTCTAGAAAGAGTGTCAAAGATGATTAAGGGACTGGAGGCTAAAACACATAAGGAATAGTTGCTGGAATTGAGTATATCTAGTTTAATGAAGAGAAAGACTAGAGGTGACATGATAGCAGTGTTCCAATATCTCAGGGGCTACCACAAAGAAGAGGGAGTCAAGCTATTCTCCAAAGCACCTGAAGGCAGGACAAGAAGCAACGGATGTAAACTAACCAAGGAGAGAAACAACCTAGAGCTAAGGAGAAATTTCCTGACAGTTAGAACAATTAACCAGTGGAACAACCTGCCTCCAGAAGCTGTGAATGCTCCAACACTGAAAGTTTTTAAGAAGAGACTGGACAGCAACTTGTCTGAAATAGTATAGGGTTTCCTGCCTGAGCTGGGGGGATATTATTATTATTATTATTATTGTTGTTGTTGTTGTTGTTATTGTTATTGTTATTATTATTATTATTATTATTATTATTATTATTATTATTATTATTGATCATTGCACAGTCAGTCAGATGTTCAGACTGGATTTGGCATTTTTATCTACCTATCGAGTTCTTACTAAGGAGTGGGATAGGCAGATGTGGATGTTTGATGGTATTACAGATATCATCACAGGATGAAAGCAGTTTATTATTATTATTATTATTATTATTATTATTATTATTATTATTAATAATAATAATAATAATAATAATAATAATAATAATAATAATAAAAACATGAACCTCAGTCAACTGAACATTCAAATTGACTGGCGCTGATGATTGACACGGGTTGCTGCCAGCATCCTAGGTATCAACCAAGTACCTCCTTAAAATGTAAGATTTTCTAAGTAGCACAGTTTTTTGTAGCATTGCTGGAATTATTGCAGGAAGCTGCAGTTGTTGATGTTTTTTGCAAAGTTTTGGGACATAATTTCCAGTGCCCCAATGACAATGGGTATCGCTGTTACACATTTCATCCATAATTGTGCAGTTTCGATAGCCAGCTTGCGATATTTCATATGTTTTTCCAGTTCTTTTTCTTCAACTCTGGCATCTCCTGGTATAGTGATATCAATCAGCTGTACAACTGCGATATCTGGCATGTTGTGTTCCAAATGGTGATCTCTTTGTATTTGAAAGTCCCACAAGATTTTCACCCTCTCATTCTCAACAACTTTTTCCACCCTATGTTCCCATGACTTTTCGGACACAAGCAAGTTGTATTTTTTACATAATGCCCAGTGGATTAATTTAGCAACTCGGTCATGTCTACCTTATTATTGTTATTGTCAGGGCTTTTTTTCTCATAGAATGCTCAGAATGGCATTCTCGTGCCATTTTTTTGCACAAAAAAGGGGGCGCAGGGGATGGTGGCAGTGGGCTGCCCCCGAGACTGGAGTCAGCGCCAGAGCAGCTGGTGCTGTGGGAGGTGTAGGGCCCACTTTACATGGTGTGTGTGTCTGTGTGTGATGCTGCTGGGGCAGTTGCGGGTGGGGCCGTGGGGGTGGCGGTGGTGGGCTGCTTCCCAAGGACAGAGTCAGCACCGGAGCAGCTAGTGCTGTGGCAGCCATGGGGCCCAGTCTACACAGTGGGGTGGCTGCAGGTGCTGGGCATTGAGGTGACGCACGTGGGGCATGGCAGGCAGCTGACCTTCCACAGGCCAGGTCAGCTGGTGGTCTACATGGTGCTGGACCTGCGCCACCACCACCTTGCCCTGTGCACCTATGTGGCCACCCTGAAGCACCTGGCCCGTGATGCCTGCTGCCACCTCTGCTGCCCACCCCATGCAGCCCCGCTGTGTAGAGACACCCCTCATGCCCCCACCCGCAAGCACCCCACCAGCGATGCCACACACCCTGCACAGCCCCTTATAGAGTGGGCCCTGTGGCTCCCACAGCACCAGCCGCTCTGGCCCCGGCCCTGGGGAATCCGCCAGCGATGCCTGGCCCAGCCACATCAGCAGGTTCATTGGACATCAGAAAGCAAGACAAAAAAGGGTTTCCTTGCAAGCAGAAGGGGAGGATATTCTATATAAGTTCACACATCATATTATTAGGCCATAGTTTCCTGAGTATAACCCAAGCTGACTTATTTAGGACATACACTGTGTCATAAATGTTGCTTTGCAATGATTGGATTCAAGCATCACTTTAAGCAGCAAATGATTGGTCTACTTTAGCATGTTTGCCGAATCCAGATTAAATGCATAATTTATGGTATATATAAAGTATGAATAAATATAGTATACCGGTCCTACACTATGGGTCCATATGTATGAATCCTGCCAATGGTAATTTATTACACTTAAACAATATGGCTCAGCATAACGTGTGAATCCATAAAAAAACCAGCATTATTTCAGATGAGGATTTGCCTATTTTCAAAAATAATCTACAGTACTCAGTTCCAGAATACAGTAATAATACAATAAAACTACTATGATACAAGCTTCCCCCTTTTCTACTGGTGTTGTGATGTAAGGAGTGGAATCCGTGTCGTATTTTAATACATCCTGCTTCCCAGTGATTGTGCAGCTAAAAGCACTGGTTATTGTTATTGTTATTGTTTATTTATCTATTTTAGACTTCAATATACCTCTTTCTATCACTACAAGAACTACTATTTGATTTAAAATAACTCAAAGGATTAATAGATTTGGTCAAAATAACACTTAATACTCTTGAATTCTCTTTCTCACTATTTTTTAAATGTGTATCAAATTATCCACTCTAAGCTCTGTTGTGTTTGTAAATATGAACATTCATTTGATTTTATCCTAAGATGTCTCTATTCTATTCTATTCTATTCTATTCTATTCTATTCTATTCTATTCTATTCTATTCTATTCTATTCTATTCTATTCTATTCTATTCTATTCTATTCTACTCTGTTCTGTTCTGTTCTGTTCTGTTCTGTTCTGTTCTGTTCTGTTCTGTTCTGTTCTGAAAAAAGAGTTTGTTAGAAGAAAACCTAATCTTTACTTACTTAGATGAAAGTAGAAAATGAGTTTGGAGTAATACTTAAAATACCAAAGTATTTAGTAATACAAGTAGACCTTGACTTACAACAGTTCATTTATTGACCGTTCCAAGTTACAATGGCACTGAAAAAGTAACTTATAACCATTTTCCACAATTATGACCCATGAAGCATCCCCATGATCATGTGATCAAAATTCAGATGCTTGGCAATTGGCTCATGCTTGTGACCATTGCTGTGTCCCAAGGTCATGAGATCACCTTTTGCAACCTTCTGGCAAGCAAAGTCAATGGGAAAACCAGATGCACTTAACAATTAGGTTACTAATTTATCAACTGCAGTGATTCACTTAAAAACTGGCAAGGAAAATCATAAAATGGAGAAAATCTCACTTAACAAATATCTCATTTAACAACAGAAATTTTTGGCTCAATTGTGGTTGTAAGTCAAGGACTATCTGTACTGTACAATGATCATTTTTTACTTTGTTTTTTCCCCACTTTTTAAAGCATTTGTTTACATTTTTATTTGATAATTTACTGATTTCTACTATGATTATCTTTCTGTTTTGCTTCTTTTTTCTTTTTCTGTTATTATTTTAAAAACAAAATAATATATTATGGTCTGTTTCACAGGCAGCCAGATGTTTATATTGGAGTTGGCATTTTTATCTATTGAGTGCTTTCTAATATCCTGGGATAGGCAGATGTGGATGTTTTATACAGCTTACATCTTGCACAATAATACCATAAATCATCCATATCTGCTTATCTCAGGCCCTTAGAAAGGACTAGTTAGATAGACAAAAATACCAAACCCAGACTGAACATCTGGACCTTAATAATTGTAACACAATGACCACAGAAAATGACATAGAAAAATTATATCCTTAAATTCCAGATATGCATGTTTGTTCTGAATGTCCAATGGACCAACATCCAAGCAAGGAGAAGGATTCATGTCTTCCCAGGAAAATATCTTTCTTATCCTATGAAGAACCAATAGGAATAGGTCTAGTCATTCTGGCACTTTTGTTTTCTATCTGCACAGTTGGGGTTCTGGTAACATTTCTGAAGTATCATCATACTCCCATTGTCAAGGCAAATAACCGAAATCTCACCTATGTTCTGCTCATCTCTCTCCTCCTCTGCTTCCTTTGTTCACTGCAGTTTCTTATTGTACCAGGGAATATAATATGTCTCCTTCGACAAATTAGCTTTGGCATAATCTTCTCAGTGGCTGTGTCTTCTGTGCTGGCAAAAATCATCACTGTGGTTCTGGCTTTCATGGCCACCAAGCCAGGATCCAGGATGAGGAAATGGGTAGGAAGAAGACTGGCACTCTCCATTGTTATTTGTTGTTCCCTGATTCAAGCAGGCATCTGCATAGTTTGGCTGTTCACATTTCCCCCTTTTCCAGATGTTGATACCCATTCAAAACTTGAGGAAATGATACTGCAGTGCAATGAAGGCTCAGGTATTATGTTCTACTGTGTCCTGGGCTACATGGGCTTACTGGCAGTGGCCAGTTTCATAGTAGCTTTTTTCTCCAGGAATCTCCCCAGCAATTTCAATGAGGCCAAATGTCTTACATTTAGCATGCTGATTTTCTGCAGTGTGTGGCTCTCCTTTGTTCCATCCTATTTGAGCACCAAAGGCAAATACATGGTGGCTGTGGAGGTTTTTTCCATCTTGGCCTCAAGTGCTGGGTTGCTGGGCTGCATATATTTCCCCAAATGTTACATAATTATTGTTAGGCCAGAGCTAAACAACAGAGAACAACTTATTAAGCGAAAAAGATAGTAATATATTCACAAAACCTTTGTTTTCAATATTTATCTTATTTTAATTCTCTAATATATTAATTAAAATAGGATTTGTACTTGTTTTACTTAGTGGAATATGTAATCATTAAATGGGAATGATTTGGGAACTGATCTGTATGCATATATAGGTAGAGTATAAAATGAATTGTGGAACAGTATTTTTACATGTTAGATTATATTTGAATAAATGTCAGTAACATTTCTAGAAATCACAAATGAATTTATGTAGACTTTTTAATGAAGCTAGTTAATGCAAATTCCTATATTATTTTTATTTCCCAAGTTTAGCCATGTCAATTTTTCCCAGATATTGTGAAAGTAAAGCTTTTCCAATGTTGGGAAATTGCAAAACACATTGCATTGTTTGATACAAAATATGAAATGTTTTTATTTTTTATTTTTGAGATAGTTTTCCATGTGATTGTTATTTATAAATGTTAAAAGACAAAGAGAATAAATAATAAATAAAGGAAGCTGCTTGGAGACAGTTTTTAATGTAGATGTGCACATATATGTATATAAAGTTTATTAATTATTTTAATTTTAATGGTTAAAAATGAATGCAAACTAAGACAAAAAGGGCTACTTGGTGAAGAAATAGCAAACTGAAGATGAGTCCATCAAACAAACAAACCCAGACCTAATGAACTGTAGTGAAGGACAAAGTGTTAGTGAGTACAAGAATTCTTTGAATCACTCTGGATAAAAGAGGATGGGAAAGTGCTCCAGACAATTGATCTTCATGAGACGATTGAGAGACAAAAGGTCTCTCACAGTTTTGATTGCTGAGAGATAATGGAATGGTCATCTTGCTCAAACTGTTCTCAGGATCTTTAAGATGGATACTAAGTTCACATACTTTTCTTCCTAACAATATTCAGAAATTGCTTGCTAACTACTTTTCATCTATTAGAGACTTGTGGATCTACAAATTCAGACTACAAGAATAACATGGAAAAAGATGTCTCATTTGATATACAAAAGAAATTAGCAAATTAAGAGAAGGTGAAAAGTTTTTTTTAACATTGTTTACATTTGTTGTAATGAAGGTTGGAAGTCACTTCTTTGTATACTTCTTTGCTATATCCTAACAACTTTTTTCTATTCTCTGCATTTTTTATTTGTACTTTTTTCTTTCTACACTTCTTTTTAATATGTATTAGTATTTACTATTGTAATTATAGTTTTTTAATAAAATTGTTTAAACTAAGACAAAGAAAATGAAAAATACAAGAAAAAAAAGAAATCAGTCATTTTTCTAAAATGTTCAGTTATATTTTGTTATAAGTTACAGTGGGCAAGATAATTAAATTAAGTCTGCTTCTCATGAGAAATTGCTTAATTGTAGTTTTTTCCAAAATTTATAGTAAAAGTCAATATTCCAAATTTATCTAGACATTAAATCCAGTTATAGATCAAAAAATTATTTAGCTTTTTGCTATTTATTTCAAATCCTTCACATTCTTCAATTAGGAATTATTATTTTTTTGTTCAGTGTTGAAAATAAAGTCACTCAATGACTTTTCAAACCTGTCATTCTGAAGATCTCTAATAGCTTTAGAGTGAATAATAAGCAATTACTCAGTGTGATTAGAAAAGGAGTTTTGCAAACTTAGTGTCCTTTAGAAGTCATCACGGTTGCAAATAAGATGGTTGATCCTGTCCTTTCATTGCTCAACCCATGTAAAATGAGTTAATGATTTATATGCAGACACCAACCTGAAAATTTAGTAAGTCCATTTTTATAAGAGATTTCTTAATTTAATGTATGATCCTTCTATCAACTTACAACTAACATTGGGATAAAAAAAAATGATGACTAAAGAATGTGGTTGTTAAGTGAATTATCATGTGACCAGATCCAAGTTTACAACCATTTTCCCTCTGATATTAAGAGAATCAGGTGGTTGTTAACTGAATCACATGGTTATTAAGCAAACCTGGCTTCCCAAATTAATTTTGTTTTCCAGGAGACAGCTGGAAAGGTTGCAAATCACAACACATGCCCCAAAGTGCTGCAACTGTCATAAATCCAAGCTAGTTGTCAAGCACTCAAACCGTGATCACATGACTCTGTGGGTGGTCCACAGATCTTAACTTTGAAGACAGGTTGTTAGTCATTTTTTTCCAAGGTTGTTATATTTCTGAACTGTTGTTAAATAGACAGTTGTAAGTTAAATACTACCTGTATAAATTTGTTCTTGGAACCTGTACTGACTATGACTAGAGTGTCTATGTGTCTTTTATTATGAAAAATGTTTCTTTTAGAAAGCAGTGCTTTAAATTTATTTATTTTTCAAGAAGGACACTGAGCTTGTCGATCAGATGGTCGGCAGTTTGGTGGGTCAAATCCCGAGTGCCGCATAACAGAGTGATCGCCTGTTACTCGTCCCAGCTTCTGCCAACCGAGCAGTTCGAAAGCATGTAAAAATGCAAGTAGAAAAATAGGGACCACTCCGGTGGGAAGGTAACAGCCACATGACCACAGAGACGTCCTCGGACAAGCACTGGCTCTTCGGCTTTGAAACGGAGATGAGCACCGGCCCCTAGAGTTGAAAATGACTAGCACGTGTGTGCGGGGGAAACTTTACCTTTTTTTATATGCATATACTCTTTGATTTCACAAACCAACCCAGCGATGCCCTCGCTGTGATGTCCTGTTGCCTGGAGGCAGTCCAGGTCTGGATGGGGAGAAACAGGCTTCGTCTCAATCCTGCCAAGACTGAGTGGCTGTGCATATCGGCATCTCGGGTTAACCAGACTATTCCACCTTTAACGATGGGGGGTGAGGTGTTACCCCCCGTTGATAGGGCTCGCAACCTGGGCATCCTCCTGGACTCACGGCTCAATTTTGAAGACCATATAGGAGCCGTGACCAGGGGGGCTTTTGCCCAGGTTCGCCTGGTGTGCCAGTTGCGACCCTATCTGGACCAAGATGCCCTATGCACAGTCACTCATGCGCTCGTGACCTCCCGTTTAGACTACTGCAATTCTCTCTACATGGGGCTGCCCTTGAGGACCACTCGGAGGCTTCAGCTGGTGCAGAATGCGGCTGCGCGAGTTGTGATGGGGGTTTCCCGATACTCCCATGTAAAACCTCTACTCCGTGAGCTGCATTGGCTTCTGGTTGCCCTCCGGGTGAGATTCAAGGTGCTGGTGATGACCTATAAAGCCCTAAATGGCTTGGGTCCGGGATATTTGAGGGAACACCTGCTGCCAGCATCAAGCTCCCTTCGTCCAGTGCGCTCCCACAGGGAGGGTCTTCTCAGGGTGTCGCCGGTAAAAGACTGCCGGCGGATAACACCCAGGGGGAGGGCCTTCTCTGTGGGTGCACCTGCCCTCTGGAACCAGCTGCCCATGGAGCTTAGGACTGCCCCCGACCTTCGTTCATTCCGCTGGGACCTGAAGACCTGGCTCTTTGAGCTCTCCGGCCCAGGCTGAGAATTTTTAACTGGGGTTTTTATTTTTAGGGATAATTTAATCTTTTTAATTGTTTTTAACTTTTGTATTGATTTTTGTTTTAAATACCCTGTAAACCGCCCTGAGTCCTTCAGGAAAGGGCGGTATATAAATCTAATAAAATAAAATAAATAAATATTTTTATTACAGTAAATGTGCTTTTGCAAAATCTTTTCTTGATTTTGCTTTTGAATTTTCCTTTGTGGTGCAAAATTATAAACATAAACAATTAAAAGAAATATTACCTTCTTTTAGATTGTCCTCAGTTTCAGGCTTGGCCATTTTTTTTCCAAAGAAAATATGACATGAATTCTTTACAATAAAACCTTTCACATCTGGTTTGATCCAGACCACAATATTTCACAGAACAACTATCAGCCTTTGAGGATTTAAGTTTTAATTTATGATTTCTGAGGAACTAGACAAGCTAAATTTGGAACCTTGCCAAAATAGCTACTATCCTTGGGCAACCTCAAATAGGTTGAGGTTCCCCAGAATATTAGCTTCTAATCCAAATATCCATTACTAACTTCTGTCTGGGCTATTGCAATAGCCTTATGTAGAGCTTCCTTCAATGGTGGGATTCAAATATGTGAACAACCAGTTCTCTGTGTGGATGCCACTTCTGGAAGTGCATTCTGGGCCTGGGCAACAAAAAAATTAGCCACCAGTTCTATCGAACTGGTACAAACCGGCTGAATCCCACCACTGGTTTCCTTGGTATATAATGCAGAAACTTTAAAATCTGGTAACAAATTTGTCTCTGGTTTTTTTTGGAGAGAACAATATTTTGGTTTTTGATAGACAGTTACTCTGCCTAATTGTTATAGTTTTCTATACAAGCATGCAAATATTTTATTTATATATTTTGGATGTTGTCAAATGGCATTTATCTCATTATTTTAAAAATAAATTTCAGATTGATTTTAAACATCATCTTAGGGGGGTTTCTTTTTTACCTGGTGAAAAATTATGTGACTCATTCCAACCTTGCTATTTCATTAATTGATAGAATTGCAAGTACTGTCTTTAGAGCTAAAAACACATTCTTAATTCCACTGAGACATTAACATTTAAAGGTTGCAATTTTGTCTCCCTCTTATAATTATCAAAAAGCTATTATTAAATTGCTGCTTCTCAAAGGCTGAATTTCCAATTTATTTCTACAAAGAATGTGGTAATAATAATAATAATAATAATAATAATAATAATAATAATAATAATAACAACAACAACAACAACAACTATTATTATTATTATTATTATTATTATTATTATTATTATTATTATTATTATTATTATTATTATTATTATTATATTATTATTATTAATTTGATTTGTATACCGCCCTTCTCCCTAAGGACTCAGGGCGGTTAACAGTGACATAAATAACAGAATGCACAAATACAGATATTGAAAACAAATTAAACCCTAATTTTGCCCAAATGCAGAAGATAGTTACCTTAAAACAGTAATTACAACAGAACCCATCAGACCAGACCGGATTGCTCAAAGAGATATGTTTTTAGGTCGCGTCAGAAGGAGCGAAGGTCGGGAGCCATCCGGAGCACAACCGGTAAATGGTTCCATAGGTCAGGCGCGCCCGCAGAGAATGCCCTCCCTCTGGGAGCCATCAGACGGCATTCTCCGAATGGCGGAACCCTTAGGAGGCCCTCTCTGTGGGAGCGCACTGGACGGAGGGACGTTGATGCTAATAATAATAATAATAATAATAATAATAATAATAATAATAATAATAATAATAATAATAATAATAATAATAATAAGAAGAAGAAGAAGAAGAAGAAGAAGAAGAAGAAGAAGAAGAAGAAGAAGAAGAAGAAGAAGAAGAAGAAGAAGAAGAAGAAGTTGGAAGGGACCTTGGAGGTCATCTAGTCCAACCCCCTGCTCAGGCAGGAAACCCTATACCATTTCAGGCAAATGGCTGTCCAGTCTCTTCTTAAAAACCTCCAGTGTTGGAGCATTCACCACCTCTGGAGGCAGGTTGTTCCACTGGTTAATTGTTCTAACTGTCAGGAAGTTTCTCCTTAGTTCTAGGTTGATTCTCTCCTTGACTAGTTTCCATCCGTTGCTTCTTGTCCTGCTTTCAGGTGCTTTGGAGAATAGCTTGGCTCCCTCTTCTTTGTGGCAGCCCCTGAGATATTGGAACACTGCTATCATGTCACCCCTCACCCTTCTCTTCATTAAACTACACATACCCAATTCCAGCAACCGTTCCCTATATGTTTTAGCCTCCAGTCCCCCAATCATCTTTGTTGCTCTTCTCTGTACCCTTTCTAGAGTCTCGACATCTTTTTTACATCGTGGTGACCAAAACTGGATGCAGTATTCCAGGTGTGGCCTTACCAAAGCATTGTAAAGTGGTATTAGTACTTCACTTGATCTTGATTCTATCCCTCTGTTAATGCAGCCTAGCACTGGGTTGGCTTTTTTGGCAGCTGCAGCACACTGCTGGCTCATATTGGAGTGATTGTCTACTAGGACAGTTACTACTATTGAGCAAGGTACTACCTATACTATACCTGTGCATTTGATTTTTCCTGCCTAAATGTAGAACCTTACTTTTTTCACCATTGAATTTCATTTTGTTAGATAGCGCCCAGTGTGGTATGGTAGCTAGGGTGGTAAACAGATTTGCTTAAAAAATGGATCTATGAGTCATATCAGTAACATGGTCCTTTTTTGCTAATTTGTATCTTTTATTACTGGTTGTCAAATATTTTAGAACGGTGCCTTTCTGAAAACAGCATGAGCTTAGTAGAGAGGGTATTAAACAGGATAACTTTTCATCTAATCTAGAAATCATGACTGTTTTATAATGACATAATAATCAAGCACCTTAAAAAAATAGAATTGGTTTTAAGCACATACTGAAGGGTCCTGAACCTCCACATACATTAACTTTATTTTGAAATTGCACCCCATTTTGACAGAAAGCCATCTTTGGACATTATGACTTGGTGGAGCAGTGGGCTAATGGCTCCTTAAGTAACACCAGCTGCCTGCAATTAGTGCAGGTTCGCATCCCACCAGGCTCAAGGTTGACTCAGCCTTCCATCCTTCCGAGGTAGGTAAAATGAGGACCCAGATTGTTGGGGGCAATTAAGCTGACTTTGTAATAATGCTGCTTAGGGGGTGTGTGAAAGCCCTAATAAGCAGGCATATACATAGAATGAAGGCTACTGCTAAGCTTGTAAGCCGCCCTGAGTCTTCGGAGAAGGGCGGGATATAAATGGAATTAAAATAAATAAATAAAATAAATATTCAGTATAATAAAGAAACATTTCCCAGATCTCTCTTTCCCTAAAAATATTCTTTCATTCATAAAGTGATTTATTTGAGATTGGTTCATGTAAGAATGACATTTATTAGCCAGATTGGAATAATAAGTATTTACAGATGAGAAAACATTTTTTTCACAATATTATAGAGAAATACAACTGTAATTATTGCAATTTTCTTTCCATATATAATTAGCGGTATTATTATTAATTCTGAATTCTGGTTGCACTTAAAGCCCTGACATGGAATATTTATGCAATAGCAAGAATAAAATTTAGTATTTATGAACAATCTCTGGCTGTTCACATTCAGAGCTAGACTCTAGTCATAGCTAAATGCTATGAGAATAATTTCTGGGAATTAGGACTTGTTTTTCAGAGTTTCAGAAGAAATTAAGTATTGTGAGGAGTGGGTGACTGCATAGTTCCTTCTTTCGTAACCTTGAACATTCTAAAGCTTTATCCAACAAATTCTATTAGGGACATATGTTTGGCACAATAATCTTGATAGTTTTGCTTATATTCTTATGTGATATGCTTTACAAGTCTGACATGAAAACTTGCAAAGTTAATGATCCCCTCCCTATTCTTCACAATTATTTCCAGTCCGGATCTCCGCTCCTTCCGGCGCGGGTTAAAGACCCATTTATTTGAACAAGCTGGCCTGGCCTGATGGGGAATCACTTAGGGTTTTAATATTTATATATATTTTTTATTGTTTTTATTGTGGGCAATAATTTAATTCTTTTTTTAACTTTTGTACTTTTGTAGTTTTAAGATATGCCCTGTTCACCGCCCTGAGTCCTTCGGGAGAAGGGCGGTATAAAAATTTAATAAATAAAATAAATAAAATAAATAAAATAAATTAAGAGAAAGAATACATTGAAAATCAATTCAATTGGACAATTTTCTATAATATATGTGGACTATTATGTGGCTTTTGATTTTTAAAAGATCTCCAACACATTCTAGAACTTGATTCATTCAAAAGTCTGCCAAAAAAAGTAATACCCAAGCTGAAACCTTAACCTATTCCCTCTATCAGTTATATCTCAGCTCTTTCATAATCTGAAAGGTTAAAATCTTCTAATAGGAAGTTGCACTCATGAAAATTAAGAACTGATGTATACTTGATACCCATCAGGTTTTCTTAAGCTTCTTCTAATCTTCTAATCTTCTGTGAGGCTTCTTAGAAGACAGACAATCCTTTCAAGCCAAAATATCCATGCTTTCAGAAATTATTCCATATTGTTAGTTTTCATTAGAAGACAAGAAATATTTTATTTGATATGCATTAAAAAGTGTTAGGGTACTGTAGACTATCTTGGAACCATTTTTTTTGAGGAAAATGGAACCTTTAAGAAAATTGTAATGTTGTTCAGGGAAAAATATAACCCTATAGAATATTGGAAGTTTCTTAATGGGATGCTTTTACATATCAGGGAATTGTATTCATTAATGACATTCTGACCAATTTTTGCGTATTATTTGATCTTCAGCTCCACCAGTTTCTAAAAAGCATTGCATTTAATAACAGTGTTGGGGATGAGATTTTGTTTGATCAGAAGAGGGAACTGATAGTTGGATTTGATGTTATCAACTGGGTTACCTTCCCCAACCAGTCCTTCTGTCGAGTGAAAGTTGGGAAACTGAATCCCTCAACTTCTGAGGGCAAAAAGCTCATCATTCATGATGAAGCCATCACCTGGCATGGAACTTTCAACCAAGTAGGTTCCGAATGTAGGTAATTACATCTGGATGTTATTTAATATACAGGTGGTCCTCAATTCACAACTATTAATTTAGTGACTATTCAAAGTTACAATGGCACTAAAAATGTGACTTATGACATAAGTGATCCCACTTATAACCATTGAAACATTCCTCACACTCATGTCATCAAAAATTGGGTGCCTGGCAACTGAGATGTAATTATGATGGTTGCAGCATCCCAGGATCATGTGAACATCATTTGCAATCTTCCCAGACAGCTTCTTACAAGCACTCAATGGAGAAAGCTGGATACACTTAATGACTGTGTAATTCACTTAATAACTTCAGTGATTTGCTTAAAAACTATTGGAAAAAAGGTTGTAAAATTGGGCATGATGCACTTAAAAATCACCTTGCTTAGCAAGAGAAATTCTGGTCCCAATTGGGGGTCATAAGTCAAGGACCATCTGCATAAATAAAACATAAACATACTACATCTATGTTTTTTATGTTGCATAAAGCTGGAAAAAAATTGTAAGCAATGGCACCAGGGAACCGGTGGCAGAAGTGGCCAGCAGGTCCTTTGCACACCATCAGGTGGTGCACCAGTTGCATCCATACCTAGATTGGATTGCCCTGCTCACAGTACCTCATACCTTGTAACCCCTAGATTAGACTATTGTAACACGCTTTAGAAGGGGCTGTCCTTGAAGACCATTTAGAAACTTCAACTGGTGCAGAATGCAGCTGTATGGATAATAATAATGATATATGGCACACATAAAACCACTCCCGAGTCAGCTGCATTTGTTGCCAGTGTGTTCCCAGGTGCAATTCAAGGAGCTGGTGATTATATATAAAGCCCTACATGGCTTGGGACCAGGTATCTGAAAGATTGCTTTTTTTCTATAGTCTTTCCCCATCCAACCAGGTAAAATAGAATGGGCATGCTACATATTCCATCAGCCAAAGAATGTTGGTTGGCAGGGACTAGAACGTTAACTTTTTCTGCAGTGGCCCCTACTCTGGGAAACATCCTCCCTTCAAATATTACAAAGGATCCAAACCTGTTAGCCTTTCATAAAGCTCTAAAAACCTGGTTATGCTCTTGAGCCTGAGGTACTACATGTGCCAAGAACTGTGCCTCCTGGCTAGATGGTTAATGGGCCAGATATCTTACTTTTGTATGTACTTCAATTTTTTACTGTTTTAATGCTTTTTACTGCTTTTATTGTTTTAAAGTATTTTTTAAAATTAATTGTAATATATGTTTTGAATTGTGAGCTGCCCAGTCATTTGCTGAAATGGGCACATATAGAAGTCAATAAAACAAATTGTATGGTTTCTACATGGAAGCCTTCCCATCATATGGGAACTATGATGGAAAAAATGGAATTTGCAATAGTGGCAAATATCTGTAGCTTGGGTGTAGGATGGGGGCGAAGGTTTGTTCTCTGAGCTTGTGGGTTGGTTCCTGAATATTTCATTACCAGGGTAGGTAACATTTGGAAACCAACCCACAAGCTCAAAGAACAAACCTTTACCCTCAAAAAAGATTTTTTTGATGCTTGTGACCTTTACATCTAAAATCTCTTCTGTGTGTACATGTGTAGGCATGTGTTTCTTTGTATGATGTTTGTCAAAAAATATTGAAAATGGTGTGCTAAGTAATGCATCTATATGATTTACAGAGTAATAACAATATTTGTAGTTCAGAACTGTGGAATACTTGATGCTCTCTGAGCTTGGTTTTTTTCTTGTAGATGTTTCATTACCCAACTATGTAACATCAGTATGCCCTGAAGATATTACCTAATTGAGTAAGGAAAAATCTATAAGAAAACAACCAAGCTCCAAGGGCAGCAAGAGAGAGTTGAACTTCTTTAAAAGTTGCCTGCTACTGTTTTTGAGTTTTTAGATATATCAGTTGCTTGGTAAATTGGCTACTTGTTCATTATAGAATCAATAGCCATATGATTTTTTTATATGTACATGTTCTCTATATGTAAATAACTTGCAAGAATGCTAATAGATTTTTTTTCTTATTTCTGGGCCAGACACTACCTATTTCTCTGTGTACTAAGAGCTGCCTCCCTGGTAATTTCAGGAGAAAGCAGGAGGAAAAACAATTTTGTTGCTATGATTGTCTTCCATGTCCTAAAGAGAAAATGTCAAGCCTGATTGGTAAGAGACGTTATGAAATAAAATCTTGTAACTCTGCAGGATATACCAAACAGATCTACCAAAACATAAGTATGGAAATTGGGTTATATTATTTTATGGGTAGTCCTCAACTTACAATCACAATTGAGTCCAACATTTCTATTGGTAAGTGAAACAGTTAAGTGAGTTTTGCCCCATATTATAATCTTTGTTGCCATAATTGTTAAATGAATTTTGCAGTTGTTTTAGTTAGTAAGTGAATCTGGCTTGCCCATTGACTTGTCAGGAGGTTGCAAAAGATGATCACATAACTCTGGAAAATTGCCAAGCATCCAAATTTTGATTATATGTCCATGGGGATGATGCTACAATTGTAAACATAAAAATGGTTTTAACTTTTTAACTTTTAACTTTTGTATGTTGGATTTTTTAATTCCCTGTAAACCGCCCTGAGTCCTCAGGGAAAGGGCGGTATACAAATGCAACTAAATAAATAAATAAATAAATAAAATATGTCCCTTTTGCAGGGCTATTGTAACTTTGGTCATGGTTGTATGAGTGGTTGTATGTATAAATGGTTGTAAATCAAGGACTACCTGTATTTGTTGGCAGAAGTTGCCCACTCCACTACCTTTTGAAAAGATAGGAGAAAGGGTTATTAAGGGGACTAAAAGTTTAATTTCCTTGGCTTGTATTACATAAATTGGACATCTCAGCCTTCTCATTATGTCACAGCAGCCATATCAATTCAATTGATAAAGCAAAACACATCAATTTACCTTTCACAATATTTGCTTTAAGGGACTGGAAAGGCTTGAGATAGTTTTCAGTAGTTTAAAGATAAACCAGTCTTTCACCTTTCCTTCAGCAAAAAAAATATTTACTTATTTATTTTATTTAGAAAATTTAGATGCTGCCCATTCACTCTCAGTGACTTTGGAGGGCTTACAAAAAATGAAAACCCAATATACAATAATAAAAACAATAACCTCCTCATCCCCCTGGTGACAACAATCAGTCAAACAACCCACTTGATGGACTCCATCCCACTCTGGGTTCTTCAGGCCTATTGGCAAAACCAGGTCTTCAAGACCTTGTGAAAGTGTCAAAGTGGGGGCTAGCGGATGGTGTTCCAAGGTGAGGAGCCATTATGGAGAAGGCCCTTCTTCTGGGTCCCACCAGATGTACCTCCTTAGGAAAGGGGAGATCAATATTCCTTATCTCCCTGCTCTGGTGGGTTGGGTGGATGTAATCATAGAGAAACAGTCCTTCAGATAACCTGATCCTAAGGTTTAAAAGGTTTTAAGGTACAATAGGTACCTTAAATTGTACCCAGAAGCAAATTGGCAGCCAATGCAGCTCCTGCAGGAGAGGTGGCACATATGGACACCTGGCCTGCACAAAACCACACAGGCTGCTACACTTTGAACCAATTGGAGTTTCCAGACACAGTGTTGCTCCATGTAAAACTATCAATGACAAGATGCACTTGTGCCTCTCAATAGATGTGTCTGAGAGTTCTTTTCCTCTAAAATGTTCTAAATTATGAATCAAAAGCAAAAATAAAATCTAGGAAAGTCATATCTGCCTGAGATGAATTCTGACTCCCCATCACAATACTTTCATTTTCCTGTAGGTTTTGGGATTACATTTTAAGTGTTTGCTCAATCTGTCCAATCAAATTCTTCTTCATCCAAGGAAGACACAGTTTAAAGCTTTTCATGTGGACTCTAATAAGAATTTGAATAGAAACAATATAGATAGAGATAAAGTGGATACTCATTTTTGGTCATCTTATCAAAAACTCATATTAATAGAGTCTTTGGAATTAAAAAAATAGGCTATTAATTATATTTTATCCCAAATAATTAAAATGGAATTTATCTGATTCCCCCCCATTATTAGCCTCCTAATTTTCATTAATTGACCAGTATCCCAAAAGTTGGAAGACAGCAATAGTAGTTTACAAAGACAAACTGAAAATATTGGTGCCAGCTATAGATGAAGGAAAGACACTGAAATATCATATGTGATAAGAAGAGTAATGTAATTATAATAGAGGAATAACGGATTATTATTTTTTTTAAAAAAAAACTGTTACAGACATGGATGATTGTTCTGGATGCCCAGAAGACCAATATACAAGCATGGACCAAGATTCGTGTATTCCAAAGAGAATATCTTTCTTATCCTATGAAGAACCACTGGGAATAAGTCTAGTTATTTTGGCACTCTTTTTTTTCCTTTTGTACAATTTTGGTGCTGTCAACATTTTTGAAATATCACTATACTCCCATTGTGAAGGCTAATAATCAAAATCTCACCTATGTTTTACTCATCTCCCTCCTCCTCTGCTTCCTTTGCTCACTGCAGTTCCTCATTGCACCAGGCAATATAGTACGTCTCCTCCGACAAATTAGCTTTGGTATCATCTTCTCAATAGCTGTGTCTTCTGTGCTGGCTAAAACCATCACTGTGGTTTTGGCTTTCATGGCCACCAAGCCAGGATCCAGAATGAGGAAATGGGTGGGAAAACGGTTAGCCACCTCCATTGTTCTGTCTTGTTCCCTAATTCAAGCAGGCATATGCATTGTGTGGCTGTTCACATTTCCTCCTTTTCCAGATGTTGACACCCATTCAGAAATTAAGGAAATCATACTGCATTGCAATGAAGGTTCAGCTACCATGTTCTACTGTGTCTTGGGCTACATGGGCTTTCTGGCAGCTGCCAGTTTCATAGTAGCTTTTTTCTCTAGGAAGCTTCCTAGTAGTTTCAATGAAGCCAAATGTCTCACATTTAGCATGCTAATTTTCTGCAGTGTGTGGCTCTCCTTTGTTCCATCTTACCTGAGCACAAAAGGCAAATATATGGTTGCTGTGGAGGTTTTCTCGATTTTGGCCTCCAGTGCTGGGTTGTTGGTTTGCATATATTTTCCCAAATGTTATGTAATAATTTTTAGGCCAGAACTAAACAACCGGGAGCAACTAATTAAAAGACAACATTAATAATGTAAATAAAAATATTTATTTCTATTATTTTTCATTCTCAATATCTTTTCTTTTAAATTTCCATTTTTAATCATTTATATTTGTATATTTTGGAATCTTTTGTCATGCATTTATTGAATACAAAGTTCTTGGGAGCTTTCTACCTTAGAATATGTGTACTGTATGTACACTTTTGCAGATAGTTTCACACATTGATGCCTTCATGTTTCCTCCTCCCTTTTTCTCCTTTGCCACTAATGTAACCCTCTATTGTTCCCCCATATGGCTCCATTGTAGTCTGATGCGATAAGGAAGAATTTCACTTGAGCTTCACAGCACTAAAGCATCAATGTTCCTACATTACATCTTGCTATTCTTCTACACTATTGTTAGATGGACAGCCATAAATATTATTTAAATGACTAAATAAAATAAATCAGTCTAGCCACTATATGCATCTGTTAAAGTGAGATGCAGTTCATGAAACCTGATGCCTTCAATAAACTTTATCCTATTAGGCTCCTTATCATTTGCTTTTTAAACATACTGTAGTTGCTTCTCCTGATGGGACTTGAGAGTGTGGGATTCTCATGATGATGCAACTATCACATTGTCAGGTTTGAGACAGTAGATTTAGTGGATTCCATTAGGGCCATCTCTGATGAAATATATGAAACTACTAGGGGTAATTATCAGAGACAGTTGCTCTGGATTCCATGTAGATGCAAATGACTGGATGCATATTCCAAGAGACTCTGGAATGAGTGCAGAGAAGAGCAACAAGAATGATTAGGAGGCTGGAGGCTAAAATATATGAAAAATGGTTACAGGAATTGGGTATGACTAGTCCAATGAAAAGAAAGACTAGAAGTGACATGATAGCACTGTTCCAATATTTGAGGGGCTCCTACAAAGTTGAGGGAGGCAAACTATTTTTCAAAGCTCCAAAAGGCAAGGCAAGAAACAATGGTTAGAAACTAACCAAGGAGAGAACCAAGCTAGAACTGAGAAATTTCCTAACTGTGAGAGCAACCAATCAATGGAATAGCTTGCCTTCAGAAGTTGTGTGTGCTCCATCATTGGAGAGTTTCAAGAAGAGACTGGACAAACATTTGTCTGAAATGGTATGGGTTCTCCTGCTCGAGCAGGGGGTTGGATTAGAAGACCTTTAACTCTATTTTTCTATGTCCTATGTCTCCTTGTTCTTTGCCTTATTTCCATCATTTTCAGGGCTAATCTTCCCCACTGGGGTAGATTTTTCCTAAACAACCAAATATGGTGTTCTAGCTGTAATGTCTCTCCATTCTGACAGAAAGTGTCAGTCTTCTATAATCTCATACTGGAAACCTTCCAGTAAGTTCAGGGGTGAGATTCAGTCGGTTCGCACGGGTTTGGCAGAACTGGTAAATTTTGCTGAGTTTGGAGAATTAGCTGAATGCACACTGCTTCTGGAAGTCCAGTCTGGGCCTCAGAGGCATGGAGGAGGCCTTCCAGGCCTAGAACGGCCCAATGGAAGTGCATGGATGTCACTTCTGGAAGTCTGTTCTAGGCCTCGGAAGCCCAGACCTGCATCCAATAAGAGAACCATTTGTTCAGGCATTTGAATCCTACCACTGAGTAAGTTGCAGCAGGTCAAGAATGTGGTGGCCAGTGTCTGTCCATTTTTTTTCCATTTAAGCATGGGGCACCAGTTTTGACAAAGTTACACTAATTTCCTATAATTGCCAAGTCAAATTTAAAATGCTTTTGTTGAAAAATAAATCACTAAATTATTGAGCCTTCTCTATAGGAAAGAATGATTTCTCTTGGGCTGGGCATCATCTAGTACGATTTTCCATTTGTTTCTGTTAAAGTTTACAGCTCACCCAGAGCAAAAATAAACCCAAGGATTAAGCACATGTACAAAAAACTGAGCAGGAGGCATAGTATAGAAAAAACCTCTTTATCTTCAAATATTTAAATATGATACATATATACAGTTTCCAAGGAGTTCTTGGAAACATGGTAGAGAACAACAACAACAACAACAACTAACATACAACTTCAGGACTCAGGGAGAGACTAATTCACACCTAGACCTAGGCTGGCTCACATGCTTCTCACAGTCAATTCTATGTCTCAGTTAAATAACAGTCCCATTGGCTGGTCTGTTGTTATGGCTACTCCTCCCTTTATGACTGGAATAGACATAAAATCAAATAATACTCTTCTCATGGTGCATTCCACTCAATGGCTTGGTCATTACATCTGCCAGATTGTCATTTGAAGAACAATAAAGCATGTGAATTACCGTAGTTTACTTTTGATGGCTTCTCTGACATTACTATATTTAATGTCCACATGCTTGCTTCTACTTTTCACTTTGTCACCTGTTGCCATTTTAATGCAAGCAGCATTATCTTAAAATACTGTTACAGCTTCTTTAACTTCTATATTTAAATCCTTTAACAGCTGTAAATACCAGGTTACCTCTGAACGAAGTTCAGACAGAGCAATAAATTCTGCCTCCGCAGTAGAAATAACTACAGTTGTTTGTTTTCTGGACTTCCATCCAATTAAACTCCCTCCAAATAAAATCACAAACCCAGAACTGGACTTTCTGGTTTGCACATTATCGGGGTAATCACTGTCAACATAACATATTAACTTTAACTCTTCAGAGACTTGTATTTCAAGACCCAAATTCACAGTTCAAATACCTGAGAATTCTTTTCACACCCATCCAATGCAACTGTGTTGTTGCAGCAGTAAAGTGACTTAAGATGCTTACTGCACAAACTATGTCTGGTCTGGACCATTGTGACAGATATAACATGCTTCCTATTGCTGACTGATATACCTCCTGATCATAGGCTTCACTTTTGTCCTCATCTAAAGTGTTGTGAAAATCTATGCTCATAGGTGTTGGAGCAGAATTACAATCCCTCATATTGTATCATTCCAACAGCTGTTTAATTTTCCTTCTTTGACTGAGAACGTAGCCACCTTTCTCAGTTTTTTGGTATCTCTACACCAAGATATTTTTGTATTTCAGCCAGACTTTTCAATTTAAACTTTTTCTCCAGCTGATTAGCAAATTCCTTCACCTGTGTTAGATCCTTTGCAATGAAGCAAAGATAATCCACAAACGCTAATTGGCAATCCCCACCGTGGAACATTGCAGTATATATGCAACCATCAGCCTTACAAATCTTGAACCCAAGACCCTTCAATGCCACATCTAAACAGATGTTCTAGTTTCTGGCAGACTGCTTCAGCCCATAAATGTCCTTGTTCAGTTTATACACAGTGCCAGGCTTTTTACTTTCATACCCTGGTACTTGAACCATGTAAATTTCTTCCTCCAACTCTGCATTGAGGAATGTTGTGGTTATATCAAAGTGCCAAATTTTATGACCACATGCCATTGCCAATGCTAGTACCAACCTTATAGTTTCACTTTTTACTGTTGGTACAAATACCTAATCATAGTGCACATTTTTCTTCTGGGAAAACCCCTGTGCCTCTAATCTTGCCTTATATTGGTCTTCATTGTTGGGTAACCTTTCTTTTTGTATACCCATTTACATCCTACAGCTTTGTAGTCTTGTGGCAAAACTATAGAGCTGAACACTTTATGTTCATCTATGGATTTCATTTCTTTGTCCATGGCCTCCTTCTACTTTTCTTGCTCTACTTTGGTAGTGCCAATACTTCCTGATAGTTTCTTGGCTCATACCACACATTACACACCTTTATTTTCCCAACTGAATACCTATCAGGTGGAATCCCTTTGTTCCATTGCTCTGACCTGCATGGGATTGACTGCTCTTGACTGCCAATCATATTCGTGATTGGAATAACTTCCAGCCATTTAGAGTGGCTGTTGACCACTATAAAAAATAGCTGTCCCCTGAAAGGGCCCAGCGAAGTCGATATGAATCCGCAACCAGGGAGTGTGTGTCTCCTCCCATCTATGGACAGGAGCATGTGGCATTTCAGGCCTAGACTGCTGACACGTGTAACACCTGTGTACTTGAGCTTCTATGGCTTTATCTAATCCTGGCCACCATAAATAGCTTTGTGCCAATGCTTTCATCTGGACAATACCTGGATGACCTTCATGAAGTGATTGCAGTACCTTGTCCCTTAATGAAGTGGGGACAATGACCCTGCTCCCCCATAGAATATAACCCTTGTGAGCTGAGAGCTCGTGTCTACATGTGAAGTAGCTCTGGAACTCGGGTCCAGGACTGTTTTCCAGCCATCCCGTGTGAACCCAGGATAGTACTCTACTTAGAATCTTGTCTGCAGCAGTTTCTGCAGCTATGTCCCCAGTGTGGAGGGGAAACTCCAGCAAGTCCTGAATAGACAAAATGCGTAGTGGAAGCCTGCTGAGGCCATCTGCGTGGCCCATATCTTTGCTGGGTTTGTGAATTAGCCTGAAACTGTAGGCCAATAAAAAGATAGACCATCTTAACATCCTAGGGGATAAGATGTGGGGTGTCTGTCTGTCTGTAGTGAATAACCCCAATAATGGTTTATGGTCTGTGAAGACCGTGAACTCCCTACCATACAAGTAGTCATGGATTTTTTTTTACTCCAGCTATAATGGCCAATGCCTCTTTATCAATTTGTACATAATTACGCTCTGTGGAGGACAGTGTCCTGGAATAGAAAGTAAATGGGATTTGAGTGGCTTAAAACAGCCCCACCCTGTATGGTGATGCATCACATGCAAAGCACACCGGTAATGACTCTTTAAAGTGGGTGATCGTTGAACTGGCGGACAGTAGGGCCTTCAATGCCTTAAAGCTGCTTTCATGTACTTTGGTCCATTTCCAAGCAGTGTTTTTATCCAAGAGCCGGTGTAATGGCTCTGCCACTGCAGCCTTGTTAGGAAGGAACGTATGGTAAAAATTTAGGAGGCCTAGGAATGCCTAAAGCTCTCCTTTTGTCTTGGGGCTGGGTGCCATCTGAATGGCTTTTAACTTGGACTCAGCAGGGTGGATGCCATTGACATCGATACGGAAACCAAAGAACTCAGTTGAAGGAACTCCAATGCTACACTTGTTTTTCTTAAGTTTAAGGCCCGCTTCACGAAGCCATGGAAGGGCGGCTCAGAGCCTCCTTGCAAGCAGCTCAGTGGACTCACTGGCAATCAGAACATCATCAGAATAGGGGCAGACCCCTGGAATGCCCTTGAGCGTATGCTCCATAATGCTTTGAAAAATGCCAGGGGCTACACTAACCCCAAATTGCAAGCATTTTACTTTAAAAGCTCCTCTGTGAGTTACAATAGTCTATGCCGCGGCTGTGGCCTCATCCACAGAAAGCTGTTGGTAGGTCTGAGCCAGATCTAACTTTGTGAAAACTGTACCCTCTTGCAGTGATGCCAGGATGTGGCTCACTACTGGCACTGGGTACGCATGCTGTTTGAGTGCACGATTAATTGTGCACTTGTAATCAGTGCAAATTCTGACCTCCCTGTTAGCTTTTAGTGACGTGACAATTGGGATTTCCCATTCACCCCCATCTACAGGCTGTAGTATCCCGTTTGACTAGCTTATCCAATTCAGTGTCTATCTTGTGTTTAAGAGCAAATGGCACTCTATGCAGTTTAATCCTGACCGGCATTACAGTAGGATCTAGTTTAAATGTTATTGGCAGGCCCTTGTGAGTTCCTAGACCTGAGTCAAACACATCTGCAAATGCCTTGCATACTGTTGCTAGACTCGTGACTTGTGTCCAGTTGATACCGGTGACTTGGATGCCTAGTGCATCAAACCAATCAAGCCTGATCAGGCTTTTGCCCAGGTTCGCCTGGTGCGCCAGTTGCGACCCTACCTGGACCTGCCCTACGCACAGTCACTCATGCGCTTGTGACCTCCCGTTTAGACTACTGCAACGCTCTCTACATGGGGCTGCCCTTGAGGACCACCCGGAGGCTTCAGCTGGTGCAGAATGCTGCCGTGCGAGTCGTGATGGGGGTCTCCCGATACTCCCATGTAACACCTTACTCCACGAGCTGCATTGGCTTCCGGTTGCCCTTCGGGTGAGATTCAAGGTGCTGGTGATGACCTATAAAGCCCTAAATGGTGAGGGTCTGGGATATTTGAGGGAACACCTGCTGCCAGCATCAAGCTCCCTTCGTCCAGTGCGCTCCCACAGGGAGGGTCTTCTCAGGGTGCCACCGGTTAAAGATTGCCGGCGGGTAACACCCAGGGGTAGGGCCTTCTCAGTGGGTGCGCCTGCCCTGTGGAACCAGCTGCCTGCGGAGCTTAGGACTGCCCCCAACCTCCGTTCATTCCGCCGGGACCTGAAGACCTGGCTCTTCGAGCTCTCTGGCCCAGGCTGAGAATTTTTTAATTTTAATTTTAACTGGGTTTTTTATTTTTCTCAGGGTTTTATTTAATCTTTTTAAATTTGTTTTAACGTTTGTATTGACTTTCTTTTAAATGTCCTGTAAACCGCCCTGAGTCCTTCGGGAAAGGGCGGTATATAAATCTAAATAAATAAATAAATAAATTCACTGACCCCCCTATTAAGACAACATCCAGGTGTCCAGAAAACCCCTTAAATTTAGCAGCCAATTTGGCCTCAGCTTTCACTGCAGCTCTAGCATTCTGTAAGTAGGTCAGTATAATGTCAGATGGCCTGAGCTTGGCCCATCTCTTGCTGCGATTGCAGACAAAATGGAATGTATTAAGTGATATAATGGACACGGCTGAGCCTGTGTCCAGCTCCATCTTGCAAGGGACCCCTTGCAGCTTGAACTGGTTGAAATTTTGGCTTAATGGGGCGGTGAGCTCCTGTGCGGCAAACGCTTCTGCGGCTGTAAAAACCATATGCTAAACTGCCCTGGGTCCCGGTACTTCTCCTGATCAAAATGTCCGACTGGCAATTCAGTTGCCGGTCCTTCTGGTGACCCCTGCAGATGGACACGATGTGGCCAGTCTTCCCACAGGCCTGGCATGTGGCTGTCTGGAACCTACAGTCTATATGTTGGTGGTGGCCACTACACCCTGGACACCTAAGGAAGGGACCTGCCTTGTAAGTCATCCTTTGTTGCTTGTTGCTGCAATGTTGTTGGTCATCATGTCTTTGGAGCTTGTCAACTTCTGTGTTGTCATAGGAATATTCAGCGTGTTCGGTGTCCTCGTGGTGGATAGTCTCATGCTGTGCTGTTTTGGCAGGCCACATGGCTCTTATGGCCCCTCTGGCAGCTTCGTCCACCATGATCTCCTTCAACGTGTCTGGGAATGACAGAGTCTCTTTGGTGAAGAGTTTTTGTTGCAACTCTTGATTCTGGAGGCCACAGACGAGCTGGTCCTGGAGCCTCTCCTCTATGTCGGAGAAGTGGCACAGGCGTTCGGCCTGCCTCAATGCTGTGATGAATTTGGATGCTGTTTCACCTGGCTGTTGAACCCTCTGTTCGAACACATGGTGCCAAATGATTACTGACAGCTTGGGTTGGAAGTGGTCGCCGAGCTGTTTCTTCTAGTCCGTGAACGTTATGGATTGCAATGGCATTGGCGCAAACAAGTTCTCTGTGATGTTGAACGTGGCTGGGCCGCCAACACATAGGAGTGTAGTGGCCTTAAGGCCGTCCTCAGTGACTTGGTTGGCGCAGAGGTAGTTCTTGACCCTGGATAGATATGAAGACCATCTTTCTGGGTGAGTTATGTCAAATTGTTCCAGCTTTCCAACCATTTCCAGCCATTTCAGGTTGGACTTCACAGCTGGGCTCGTCGTCTTCTTGTCCTGCTCCTCCGTATGCCCAGGGACTGATCCTCAGGGCTCATGGTCGCTAGCGTGGCTGTGCTAGGCTGACCGTAGGGGGGGGATTGCTTTCCCACCAGGTGCGCTCCAGCCTCTCCCCTATTGACTCTCAGCTCTGTTGAAGGAGCAGGATCCCATCCTCGTCGCCAGTGTTGTGTACTGGGTTCATTGCTTGAGAGAAGAGACGAGGTGAGTGAGTTCAGTCAGGAACATTTTTTATTTGCTTGCAGGAACCGAACTGGGGAAACAGGGCTGCGAATGCAGCTATTTATACCCTGACCTCTACGTGGAGGCCAATAGGTTTAAAGCAACCTATTGCCGCCCTAGAAGCAGCCAATGGTGGCACTGGAAACGGGTTGTCTGAGGAGTTGGGAGCCAGCTCCCTGCTTAAGCAACCTTCCAGCAATCAAAACCCACGTGATAGTAAAACAAAGCCCAATACATTACAGATGGCATCTCACCCTGCCCCATGGCAGCATTTGGGTCTCAAAGATGGGCTTGTCAAGCCAGTGTTCTAACCACACAAGTCATCATGCTCCTATTGACTGCTAAAACCAAGCTTTGAAAAAGGATTATAACTATCCTATTTTATCAATACAGCATTCAATATTAATGATGTGCCTAAAGGGAGTAGAACAGGGTACTAGAGAGCAGAATAACATACTGTATTTAGGAATGCTAATAACTTAAAGGCTATACAGTTAAAAAGACCAAAGGCAATAAATGGTTACTTCTCTAAATGCTTACTAAAAAGTTATTATGATGATACACTCATGCAATCTTGGAGACAAGTCTTACGGTGCTACATGTATTTTATTTATTTATATTTCATTTTTCTTAACTGCCAATCTCCCTTAGAGAGGGGCTTTACAGGCAAAGAACCTCTTTAATATTTGTACATCTGATTCCCCATTTCTATCTCATAATATTTTCTTAATGCACCTAATGGTTGCTTTTGTATTAGTCAGGGTCCTTCAAAATGGACATATATTTATTATTGGGTACTATTTAATGGCAATAGAGAAAATTTAAATAGAGAACCTGTTTCCAACCTATAATTATTGAAAGTGGCTGTGGTTAATTCTGTTTTTGTAGACTTGGTAAACATTAGCAAATTCAAAGAGAATGTAAAGAGTTTACAGCCTCAGTGCAGAATGACTGTTTAAATCAGGTTAGAAAACAGTGGAGAAATTTCAGAATAAGATAATTGGGAGTTGACACAACAATGAAACAACTGTTGCTTTCAATCTTGTTCTTCCCACCAACAGTATGTATGACTGATATGGCAGATGATCCAATTCCCATTTCACACAATTATTTTCAAGCTGGTGTCTTTATCATTGGTGGTATCACATCTCTTATCACCATCCCTATAAATCCTCCTACATTTGGTGAAACTCCGCACCATTCATTTAATGATGAATTTCTGTGAGAAACTTTCTTTCTTTCCTTCCTCCTCCTTTTTTTATCTGTATACGTACTGTATGTCTCTGTGTATTGGAGCTTAGGTAGCTGGTTATACTTATTTCACATTTTTTTTAATCCCATTTATATCCCGCCCTTCTCCGAAGACTCAGGTTGGCTTACAATCTAAGCACAAATCAATGTGCTTAGCAATAGCCTTCATTCTATGTATATGCCTGCTTATTAGGGCTTCCCCCCCCAGCGGCATTATTACAAAGTCAGCTTATTGCCCCAACAATCTGGGTCCTCATTATTATTCAAAATAACTCATATTGAAATGTATGCCCATAAAATAAAAAAGACAGTATGCATCTTTCACCGCATTTGATCCTTGAGGTACTAACTACAAAAATAGTTGCCTAGGCTATATTTGAGACTAAAAGAAATTGACTTCCTTATCAGAAAACAACTTTAAGTATATCACACGAAAAGAAGGATTTTTCATTAGTTATGTCAAAGAGAAATGAGAATAGCATAATCTGTCTGTGTACTCCATTTAACTATTACTCAAAGCATTGCCAAATAAAAAAAATATTTTTATAGTGCCACAAGCTGTCCTATTTTTAGCCCACAAAATAGAAGCACTTTTTAAGGAGAGGCAGAAATTCTGAGGAAATCTAATGATTTCTACAGAAAATTTATTCTTGTTCCATGCAAAGTAGTGCAGACATAAGTGATCTAAAGAATGCATAAAATAATAGTCTGAAATGGTTTTGATTCCATGGCAAAATGCATGTTATATTATAGAGACCTTCAATGAAGCATAAATTTAAAATAGTTTTCTGAGAATTTTCCTTGATGTGATATTTAATCATAATTGCAGGGTTCTTACCAAATACTATCAACATATTTTGGCTTTGGTATTTGCTGTGAAAGAGATTAATGAAACCCCTCAGATTTTACCAAACCTCACTCTAGGATGCAGAATCTATGATAACTATTCTGGAAGATATACATCATATGCCACCATAAAACTTTTCTCCAGACAGAAGAAATTCATCCCCAATTATAAGTGTGAAATACAGAACAAACTCATTTCAGTCATTGGAGCACTGTATTCTGGCATCTCTTTCACGATGGCACGTATTTTGAGCATCTACAAAGTTCCACAGGTGGGAGTTTAAGGGAATTTATAGGAATTTAATAGCTGGTCTATAATTTCCTAGGTTTTGTAGACTTTGATGGATTTTTTTTAATTGAACACATAAAAAAATGTCAACTTATATTACAATAAGTAATGTAAACTGTGTTTTGGAATTTAACATAATGGTAAAAAAACATTTTGATTAAGTTAAAGAGAATGTGAAGTATATAAAGTAATTAGAATGTGATAATTCCCCAAATAGCTCATACTATTTTCATACAGGTCATCATCATAATAAAAACAGGCTTTCTAAGGCATAGCTTCCATTAAAGTGGCATAGATTAATTAAATCCTTTCTGATTACATTTCTGCCCTTTCTTCCTTGATGGATCAACCTTAAATATTGAAAAAATAATCAAGGGTTTCCCTGAATGATTGTTGTGGCCCATCAAGTCAATCTTGATTTCCCATAACTACAAGGAGAAGCCCTATAGGGAAGATTTTCATATGCAGTATTGTTTTCCTAAGATTGAGAGAGACAGAGAGATTGACACAAAATGATACAGCTGCCTTACATTCCTAGGCAAAATTACATTTCATTCAACATAAGAGACGGTGAACTGAAAGAACTAAGTTAAGAAGTGTTTAGAGTTTTTTTTCTGAGTTAACCTTTCGAACTATGCTTGTTTCTAAATTGTCAGTGACCAATTTAAGATTATTATATAATAGTATGATGTAATTATTAACCATACCAATAATTTATGATATGCTAGGCTGTTCTTGAGAAGAACTCAAGATGTGTATAAAGGCTAACACCAGCTAAAGAACTGGAAGCTGTGATTTCACATTAGTTTCTATATAATGGTATTTTATTAAACTTTATTAAACTGCCCAAATCTCAACTACTCTGTGCAGATCATAATAACCAAATAAAAAAATTACAATAAGTTCAATATAACATAAAAGGTAAAGATAAAAATGTCAAGAGCAGCAGATTACATGGAATGAAGCAGAGGTCATCTGTGGACTGATTGATAAGCTGTGTCCCTAGATTAAAAGAAAAAGAAAAGTGGTTTATTTTAAACTCCATATTGCGTTGTTTATAGTGGGGAGAAAAGAGCAGGAAATCTCATGTGATAGGAGAATGATTAACAGCTTTACAAGGGTAACAGACAAGAACCATATGAACAAAGTGGACATATTGGATCATTTCACAAAATGTACAGCTCTCTTGTAGGTATCAAGGTCTTTACAAACAATTTAAATTCCAATAGTTGGGCTCAAGGAGACATAGTATAATGTAGTGCTGTAGTCTTGGACTGGAACAGCCATAAAAAAACCCCCAAAACCCAAAACACCTCATTGGATGACATTGTAGCAGTCAACCTTTGTCAGACCTTTTTTTTTTTTTACAGATTTCTTGTTCTGGGTAAATAATGGCAAGATGCACTGTATGTGTGCTGCATTGAGCTTCACCAGATAAAATTGGAGAGGAAACTAATAAAACTAATAAAACAATGTATAATTAAGGGAAATCAATTACAAGTTGGAGTTCTCCTATATCAAATGATTCTGCATTACGTGTCAAAATGAGGAAAGTGACTCCTGCTTCTTATTTGAGTATATCCTTTATTTTATTCAAAAAATTAAAATTAAAAATTTATTAAAATTTCCTTTATTTTTTTTAAAAAAGGTATTACTTCACAGTTAATAGACTATAATGTATAGATACAAGCTAAAACGGTTTAGGCGAAAAGAGAAAAAAAAACAAATACATATGTTCTCTGTTAAACAGATGGGACTTTGTTAACAAAGCTCATACCATATTTTCCAAACATCTGCCAACATATTGATGTACCATATTATGAGAATACCTTTATCAAGATAAATGAGGGAATACAGTATATGTTGATATTTCTGTATAATAATTCTGTGAGAATATTTTAGCACATGGTTCACTTCATATCAGAAAATTAAAAGTGGAAACTGAATTTGTGTCAGTGTCACAATGCAAATTTTGTCTTTTGCCTAGTCCTCAAACCAATTGATAACCATGATTTCAATGCAATTATGTAATTGTTATTCTTCTCCAAATCTTTCAACTCTCCTTTCAACAGATAACATACGGTTCTCCTCTACATAAGAATGATAGCTCTGAAGCACATTCTTTCTATCAGATGGCCCCAAATGAAGCCCACCAATACAAAGCGATTGTCCAGCTGCTTGTGCACTTCAAGTGGACATGGATTGGAATACTATTTAAAGAGGAAGATGGAGAAAGATTTGTGCGTACTATTTCCTCCATGTTTTCTCCTCACAGAATCTGTGTTGCTTTCCTGAAAAGATTTAAGCCATTTTATCTAAGCACTGTTCTTGATGACATGGGTTGGCTAGTGGAAATGTACCTTTTCCTGATGAGAAGTAATGCCAATGTTGTGATAATTTATGAAAGAAATATGATGATTTTGAGAGTGCTACTTTATCTACCAGAAATGGAATTAGTGCCTAAGGAGCCAAAAGGGAAAGTGTGGATCATGGTGGCTCAAACTGATCTTGCTTCGTTTTTCTTTCAAAGGAAGTGGGATATCCAAGTCCTTCATGGTGCTCTGTCCATCACTGTCCACTCAAATGAAGTTCCAGGTTTTCAACAGTTTCTTCAAACTATAAACCCTTTCTTATCTAAAAATGATGGTTTTATCAAAAATGTGTGGGCACATGCATTTGACTGTGCATTTCCCAAAGCTCCAACCAAGAATCTCGATGGCACCTGCACTGGGCAGGAAAAGCTGGAGACACTTCCTGGAGCTTTTTTTGAAATGACTACGAGTAGCCACAGCTACAGTGTATATAATTCTGTCTATGCAGTAGCACATACTATACAGGCCATATTGTCATCTTCCTGCAGACAGAGAGGAAACACAATTGAACGTACATGTCCACAATATGTGCAATCATGGCAGGTAATAAAGCATATTTCTCAATTATGTTATTAATTAGTGATTGTGCAATTATTGCATTTTAGTAAATCATCTTTAAGGTTTTGGGATCCACACTTATAACTAAAGAATCTTAAATACGATTTCTGCCTAATTTTAAAAATAATAGCAACAATAATTATTATTGTTTAGCAACAACACTAGTACTAATAGAGTAGTTATATAAATGCCCTTTCAGATCCAGTTTGGTGTAATAATTAAGGCAGAAGACAGGAAACTGGGAGAACATGAAATTATTCTACCCTTAGCTACATGATAGTTGGGTAAGATTCAGCCAGTCATTCTCTCTTAGTCCTAGGAAAGAAACAATGACACACTATTTCAGAAATCTTACCAAGAAAATTGTAGGGATTAGTTGAGGCCATTACCAGGAATAAACACCAATTCAAAAGCACAAAACTTAATATCCTTTAACATAAACTCAGTTTGGTGACCATGATTAATTCTTCCTAGACAGAATTAGATCTGGTTTGGTAATTTTAGAATCAATCTTCTCTTTATTTGATGCTTGAAACCCTCTTTTAGAACACAACCTGACAATTTTTTTTTTAGTTTCCACTTTAAAGCGTTCCTATTTTCCTATCTAAACTGGAAGTTTCCTATTTAATTTTTGAATTTCTTTTTTCTGTTTGTGAGGGTTCAGGAAGGGCAATATAAAATGGGGTTTCAGCTGCTTATCTGCAATCAGATCTGACTGATGTAAGCATTATCAAACCGAGTTTATTATTGCTTTTTGTATCCTTTTCCTATTTTAAATTTAGTAGACTGTTATCATATCCTCATGAACTTCTGTGTAGTCAAGTACAAATGAATGGACAAATGAAGAAAAACAAAACTTAATGACAGGTGCTGAGATATCTGACATCTTTTTACAAACTCTTGTACTCTCCTTTATCACATAGCTCCATTCCTTATTTAAAAAAGTCACATTTAACAACAGCGCAGGAGATCAGGTTTCTTTTGATCAGAATGGAGAACTGATAACTGGATTTGATATTGTAAATTGGATCACATTCCCAAACCAATCCATTCATCACATCAAAGTTGGGAAACTAGAGCCTTGGACTTCTTCTAGCAAAGTGTTTAGCATCCATGAAGATGCCCTTACGTGGCACAGCAGTTTTAACCAGGTAGGTTCTGAGTGTGTTCATATTTTTATACTAATTTTAAAATTATTATTTTCTATATATGCATGTATGTATGTATCTGTGTAAATTTTTTCTCTCATCCACATGCATAAATTGTTTGTGGGTAGTTCTTACAGTAGAGCAAAGAGTGACTAGAATAAGATGGATTTAATATATATTTAAAAAAAAACAAAAAAAAACCCAAATTCTGTGTTATATATCAAGGAAAATTGATATGGGCAGTTATAAATGGTTAACTGTTGTATTTATTTAAACTCTTAATTGTCTGTCTACCACTTTGCAAGTTTGTGTTTTGAGCAGGAAGATCGCTTTAAATTCATTGGCTGCCACCTATCAGCGGTCCATATAAATATATGTCAAAGTGACTGTTAAAGCCACTTCTGTGTTAACTCAATGTCATGGTAGTCGAGGGCTAGCACACAAGCCTCATTGGATTAGATTGGTTTGATGCCCTGGGCATACATGTGACTGGCATTAACCGAACGAAAGCAGTGGACCTGACAACTGTCTGCCAGGAACATGCAGATGTTTTCAGCCCCAGCTTAGGAAAGTACAAGGGAGCTCCAATTGCCCTCCACCCTGATCCAATGATAACCCCAATCAGGATCAAGCCTCACAGAGTGCCTTTTGCCCTTAAACCTAAGATTGATGCAGAGCTAGATAAGTTGGTGCAGCAGGGTGTGTTGCAACCAGTAGATAGAAGTTTGTGGGAAACTCCCAGACCTAAGTCAAAAGGGGAGCTACAGGCATTTTTAGGGTTACTAAATTTCTACCATGCATTCCTTCCACATAAGGCTGCATTGGCTGAGACTTTACACAGGCTCTTGGACAAAAGAGCACCATGGTAGTGGACGAGCATCCACAAGAAAAGTTTCAAAGCAGTCAAATCACTGCTGTCGTCAAACTCCATGTTAACACATTTTAATGAGAAACTGCCTATCAGTATTGCATGTGATGCTTCTTCATATGGGATAGGAGCTATTTTGAGCCATTTAATGGCTGACGGGAGGCAAGCTCCTGTAGCATACTATTCAAGGACACTGTCACCGGTAGAAAGGAATTATGCCCAAATTGATAAGGAGGCATTGGCTATTGTGGCAGGCATAAAAATTTTTCATGATTTCCTTTATGGTCATCCATTCATGGTCTTTACTGACCACAAGCCACTTCTGGGTCTGTTCACTGCAGACAAGCAAACCCCTCAGATCCTCTACCCATGGATGATGAGGTGGTCAATCTTTTTGGCAGCCTATAGTTACAGGCTAGTCCATAAGCCGAGTAAGGAAATGGGCCACACTGACACACTCAGCAGTCTGCCCCTGCCTCACTCAGAACCAGACCCCGCACCTGCTGCACGTATCCTGGCAATCCAGCACCTGCCAGAGTCTCCCCTTCATGCAGGGGATGTGGCTGCTGAAACAGCCACTGACAAAACACTCAGTCGTGTTTTGAACTGGGTGCTGAGAAGGTGGCCAGAAGCCAGTCTGGGAATAGAATTTCATGGCTTCATCAGAAGGAAGGATGAGCTGTCAGCATTCAAGGGCTGCATTCTATGGGGAAGTCCACACTCTATGAGGACTAGAGTCTTATAATCTCTGCATGAGGGACAACCTGGGATAGTCAGGATGAAGGCACTTCCGAGAAGCTACCTGTGGTGGCCAGAGTTGGATAAGGATATTGAGGTCCAAGTAAAAGGTTGCAACATTTGCCAGCAGTCCAGACCTGAAATGCCTCAAGCCCCAGTACATCGCTGGGAAACCACGCAAATCCCATGGTCGAGGATTCACATAGACTATGCGGGACCATTCCAGGGACAGCTGTTCCTCATTGTCATGGACAGTCACTCCAAGTGGCTGGAGGTCCCACCTGTCCCTACTATGACTACTGCCAGGACCATCTAGGAACTGCGCGGAATCTTTGCCACACATCGCTTACCCAACGTAATAGTGTCAGACAATGGGGCACAATTTACTGCTGCTGAATTTCAGTCCTTTTTGAGGACTAACATGATTAGGCATGTCACTTCAGCCCCCTTTCACCTGGCTTCGAATGGCCAACCGGAGCGCATGGTCAGAACAACCAAGGAATCGCTAAAGAGAATCGTTGTCTGGAGATTGGCAGCATCGGCTGGCAGACTTTTTGCTCTGCCAACACACAACCCCCTGCACGTCTACAGGATGCAGTCCAGTGGAACTCAGATGGGGATGGAGGCTAACTACGAAGTTGGACTATCTCCATCCAGACCGAGTTGCCTCGGACACAGTGCAGCCAAAGCCCCCATGGAACTTGCAAGTTGGCGACTGAGTTTGGGCAAGGAACTATGGTCAAGGGGCACTGTGGATGGTAGCTGTGGCTTGTAAGGTGTCAATACTACTATCATACAAAGTGGTCCTGGAAGATGGACGAATGATTCGCCATCACATTGACCAGTTGCGCTGGAGGCTAGCGAACCAGACAATGGCCTCTGACAGAGATGAGAGCCAAAACCAGAACCAGAATGGCAGTGGCTTTGCAACAGAGTCTCCGGGTGCCAGCGAGACTGGAGTTGTGGAAGGTGTGGAAGGTGTGTTAGCTGGGAGTGAGTCACCCCCGAGCAGAGAGATTGTACCCACTGAACAGGATATGCAGATGGACCAGTTTCCCAGCTCGTTGGAAACTGTTCCATCCAGAAACATTGGCTCATGTCTACCCAGCCAGACCAGCCAAAGGGCCATGGGTCTACCCATAGCAAGTGCATCCAAGAGCCCCAGTCTACCCAGCCAGGCAAGGGAACTGGTAGACCAGGAACCACTGACAGTACCAAGGTGTTCAGAGTGGTCGTAGAAGCCACTGAAGTACTTGCAGGACTATGTTCATGTGCTGAATGTGTGAACTATCTAGGGGGGAAGGGTGTTATATATTGAGGAGAATTGATATGGACAGTTATAAATAGTTAACTATTTTATTCAGTTAAAGTCTTAACTGTCTGTCTACCACTTTGCAAGTTTGTGTTTTGAGTGGGAAGGTAGCTTTAAATTCATTGTTTGCTGCCTATCGGCAGTCCGTATAAATATATGTCAAAGCAACTGTTAGAGCCGCTTCTGTGTTAATAAACGTTCTGTTACTTTCCACTTTCACCTCATCAATTCCTCAATGATCCCACATCACAACACCCTGCTTCTCAACTAATATAGAAATTGCTATTAAATAGTCAAGTATGTGCTGAAGGGAAAGAAATATCCTAATGGATAGATAATGACTAGTTTTACAGATACTTTCTAAATCTATTTATTTATTTTTTATTTTAATTCCATTTATATCCCGCCCTTCTCCGAAGACTCAGGGCAGCTTACAAGCTTAGCAGTAAATCTAGAATTATATTATGAATTAATACTAAAGTAATCATGTAGATTTGTGCTTGTACAGAGCAAAAAAGAGACAGGATTTTTTTGTTTTGTTCAGGAACTAATGAAAGGGATTTTTCTTTCAGTAAACAGGAACACAATTCCTTTTAGTTACAAATTATAAGCATTTTTTCTTTTTCCTTGAAAATCAGTTTTATTTTATACTTTACACCATATTATTGCAATTGAATGAAGTTAGATAATTAAAATAATAACTCTAGGTAGCACTGGAATTTTGTGAAGTATTCTGAGAAGCTGTCTAAGAAATGGAAACAAATTACTACTATAAGAGCAGAGATAAGAATCAGTTTGGTGTAATGGTACAGACAGAAGTCTAAGAACCAGAAGACTTTGAGTCGCTGTTCTCCCTTAAGAATAAAGCTTGTTGGTGATCTTCTGCCAGTCACTCTCTCAGCTGTAGGAAGAAGGTAATGGCAAACCACTATTAAAAGCTTCCAAGAAAAGTTCAGAAACTGGCCTGGGAAAGATTAATCAGAAGGGGGGGGAAAGCGGGGGGGGAACATCCCAAAGATATTGAGTTATAGAACTCTGAATATACTTCTGAATGTAATTTCACTATGTCCCAACAAAATTATCTATAAAACTATGTAAAATTGTGCACAATATTATACTCTGTGCCTTTTTAAAATGAATTTGGGGAACAAAGGAGAAAAACCTACAAAAGTAGAAGGCTATAGTCTGAGAAACTAATTCTGAATGTGATTTCACTATACCACATGAAACCATTTTAAAAAGTAAAGATTGATTGGAAGGGAGAAAGGAAAAGAAAAAAAACAGGACGGAGCATTATAGAGATCTGAATATAAGTCTAAATGTAATTTCTTTGCAAAAATCTGAAAACACCCTAAATCGAAAACACCCTAAATCGAACTTTGATTCCTGTTAACTTATTAGGCCCTGCCCATTTCATCATGTACGGAGAGCTGCCTCCCTGGTTATTTCAAACAAAAGCAAGAGGGGAAGCAGTTCTGCTGTTATGATTGCCTCCCGTGTCCTGAAGGGAAAATATCCAGCCAGCATGGTAAGAATCTTCAGGTCAGGTGATTGTATCATCACAAGATGCCTACAAAAAATATCCAGATTATTCAGCAGTGGCATAAGATTTTTTTTCCTTAACAATTTAATGAAGTATTTAATGTCCAGGTTTTATCTAAGGAAACCTAAAGAATCCATACATCAGTCAAGATAAAGTAATTATTCATTAGTTTTGAAGTATAAAATGTTTAAGAAAGGATCAGATTTATATCAAAGTGTCACAAAACAAAGCAAGTCACTTTAAAATATAAATTCATGATATTGTCTAGTAAGAGGTCAAGGATATACACTGTTTGTTTTTTTCCTGCTGATCAGTAGATGTTTTCCTTCATGAAATAGTTAGCCAAAGTGGCCTATCACACTTCAAAGTTAACACTGTAGCCAGAAAGGAAGGAGTCTGCTTTTGTGAAATAGCAGAGATTTGAACTTGCTGCTACACTGAATTTTAATCTATTATATATTGGAGAATATTTACAGCTCAGGGTTGACATGAGGAGTCCTTGCCGCTCTCTGATATTGCTTATTTTCTTGCAGACATTTGATTACCCAAACTAATAACATCACTAGAGCTAGTAAGGAGTACTGTTTGCTATCAGTTTATATTCTAGTGAATTGCTGTCAGTGTTGGTGGGGGTGGTCTTGGAGATTGTTTAATTGAATTGTTTGGTGTTGGCTTCTTTGGCAGTTTCTTGACTGAGGTATTGTTTACTTGATTGGTGATCTGATGTTAACTTTGCAGTTAATCTATGCCAGGGGTGTCAAACTCAATTTTATTGAGGGCCACATCAGCATTGCGGTTGCCCTGGGGGGGGGGGGCTGGCCAGGGTAGGTGTGGTCTACTGGGTGGGCGTGGCTGGAGTGCATGTGGCCTGCTGGGTGGGCATGGCCAGATCTACATCGTTCGCATCAAGGGTGCCTGTGGGGGCCTGGGCAGGAGTGCGACAGATCTGAGGGTCTCAGGCAGAAGGAGATGGGACCGGGGCAACTGCCAAGGCATGGTCCACTGGAGGAGCTTCACTGTTCCTCTCAGGCCATGTGGGGGGGAGGGGCTGGATGGTGGCACAGAGGTCAAATGCCCAGCCCAGCCATCAAGCACCCATGGCACTAAGCCCAGCCCCACTTCCCCAAGGGGGCGCCCAGCTGCACTTACCTCCTCCTCAAGGCTGCTGCTGCTGTGCTTGTTCTCCTTATCCAGGTTGCTCATGATGGGTATGAGGGCAAAATCAGAAGGGAAGCCCACTCCCTGTCCATGTGAGGAGGCCTGGCTTTGTATCAAAACTTTCCTTAGCAATAGGATGGGAGACCCCCAGGATAGACCAGGAGGAGGGGGCAAGGGGATGGTGAAAAGACAGCAGGGCAGGACTAAGGCAGGATTTCCCACAGACCCTCCCTCTCCTTCCTTCCTTCCTTCCTTCCTTCCTTCCTTCCTTCCTTCCTTCCTTCCTTCCTTCCTTCCTTCCTTCCTTCCTTCCTAAAACCAGAGTGGTGGGAAAATATTTGAGATGAGGGAGGAAGAAAAACAGGCAAAAAATGCAGCTGGGGAAGTGTCATACTTTGTGAGGAATGAAGAAATGTACCATTGCCTGGAAGTGGCCAGCACATGGCCCTTGCCTACTTCACATATCTGGCTTGGTGGGCTCTGTGGGAGGGGATACCATGATCAGCGTGAGAGTTGATGTTACCTGTGCAATGCTGCCCAGCCCCCAGCCTCCCCTGTTTTGGCAGGGAGCAGGGTGCTCTCCCCACAGTGTCGAGAGGCTGAGCCAGGTGGCACGAATCTGAAGAGAAGCGCAACGCTGCCCAGCCCCTAGCCTACCCAAAGTAGGCAGGGCCACGTGCTGGCCACTTCCAGGTGATGGTGCATTTCTTCATTCCTCACAAAGGGTGATATCTTCCCAGTATGTGCCCAGGGGGCAGTGCCGACGCAGCAGGGGCCAATATCTTGCTGTTTCCAGATGACCTTGTGGAGCTAAGACTGAATCTATTTCAGCATAGATGACCACCGCAAAATTGTACATTGGCTCCTGGCCAGCCTGGGTCAGGGGCAAGGCAGCGGGGTTCATTCCCTCACTGTTTCCAGAATGGCTTTGCGGGCCACATGAAACCACTTCGTGGGCGAGATCTGGCCCCCAGGCCTAGTGTTTGACATGTCTGATCTATGCTGATCTGGGTGCTGATTGCTGGTGGAGAGGTGCCTGGGTCTTTTCATTTCTTTTTTGCGCTGGGTGATAGTCTCTTTTGCATGGTTTATAGATCTGTTAATGTCTACATGTCTATTGATGGCTAGTTTATCAAAGTGCCAGGTTTGTAGAAATTCCCTGGCATTTTTGGACTTCGCTTGGTCTAGGATGGTCGCATTTTCCCAATTGAAACTATGGTTAAATATGTCAACATGTGAAATTAAAGAATTTTCATTATGAAAATTCATATCCCACTTTATTATTATAAATCACTCAAGGTGTCAAACACACCTAATACTTCTTCCTTCTCCTCAATTCCCACAAAAATTACTTTGTGAGGTGGTTGTGAACAGTAAAGGCACATGTGGTAGGAGCACTCAGGGTTGTGACTCCTAAGCTGGAAAAATGATTTTAATCTTATGAATTTGATATTTTATGTTCTCGATCATTCTTGATTTACAAGGATAATCTCTCAGCTGTCAATCACAGCTGAACCTTTTCCTCTTTAGGCAAGGTCTCCTAATTTCTAGCTTGGTGTCTTAATCACTAGACTAAGCTGGTTCTTCTTTATATATTATATAATACATATAATATATTTATAATACATCTATAGAATACAAATAGTATACATAGTATATATAAACTAGAAAACATGGATAGAAAACATCACCACCAGATGGATCTGTAGCTGGCTGACAAACCGTACTCAATGAGTAGTCCTCAATGGCACTACATCCACATAGAGAGAAGTAAGCAGTGGGGTACCACAAGGTTCCATCTTAGGCCCAATACTCTTCAATATCTTTATCAATGACTTAGATGAGGGAATAGTTTGGTGTCATTTGCAGATGACACCAAACTGACAGGAATAGCCAACACTCCAGAAGACAAGCTCAGGATTCAAAAAGATCTTGACAAACTGGAACAATGGGCCCTTCCAGATTCTATTTTATTTTATTCTATTCTATTCTATTCTATTCTATTCTATTCTATTCTATTCTATTCTATTCTATTCTATTCTATTCTATTCTATTCTATTCTATTCTATTCTATTCTATTCTATTCTATTCTGCTATGTTATGTTATGTTATGTTATGTTATGTTATGTTATGTTATGTTATGTTGTGTTGTGTTGTGTTGTGTTGTGTTGTGTTGTGTTGTGTTGTGATGTGATGTGATGTGATGTGATGTGATGTGATGTTATGTTATGTTATGTTATGTTATGTTATGTTATGTTCTACATTATATATTAAATATTTATACATATTAGAAAATTACCACAGAACAGCAGAGATGATAGATATAGCAATGTAGCAATGTCAAGTGGCAGCAATATCAGGAAGGAGTATGAGAAACTGAAGAAGTATCAGAGTCTAAAGGAGGAAACAAAAAGTACAAAGTAAAAACCCATGTGATTATAGGAATACTTGGGGTTATAACTCCTAAAGTGGGAAAATTGTTTTAATAGATCTCAGGAACAACATCTGTCTTCGTTGTCCAGAAGAGTGCAGTGATAGGAACAGAAAAATACTGTTCAGAACCCAGACTCTCAGAACTTTAGTAGGTAGATGTCTGTCATTAAGGAAGATGCATATTGCCCTTAGTGGTGAGAAGAAATTTATACAGTACATAAAAATTACATAAATGGATTATTAGAGAAAGAAGCAAGCTATGTTGGGGTCCTAACTACCAAGGAAGTACATCTAATGGCATCTCAGAAAACAACATTCTATGTGGTGGCTGCTCCCTTTAGAACACTATTTCCCCAGAGATAATATCTGCCACCATATTGTTGCTTTTGTGCAAAGACTTGAAGATATGATTTTGTCAGCAGATTTGTGGGTCCCCATATGAAGCCAATCAAGTAGCTTGTCTGATTCTGTTTCAATATCATGAGGCAAGCTGGAGATAAATTGTGGATTTTTAACTCTAGGATACTGCCTATAGTTAATGCATGTGAGTTAGGTAGCTGTACAAACTTGTTTAGTTAATAAATAAATACTAATTAAACTGGAATAATTCCTGAGTTGGCAATCATGACTGAAGCAATCTTTTCACCTTTAGATGCGGATGACTGCATTGAATGCCCACAAGATGAATATGCAAGCAAGAAACATGACTCATGCATTAGGAAAACAATGACCTTCCTGTCCTGTGACAATACTTTGGGAATGAGCTTAGCTATATTAGCCATTTCCTTTTCTCTCCTCACTCTTTTGGTGCTAGTAACATTTGTGAAACATCACAACACTCCCATTGTCAAAGCCAATAACCGGGATCTCACCTACATGCTTCTTATCTCTCTATTGCTCTGCTTCCTCTGCACATTGCTGTTCATCATTCCACCTGGGAATATCATTTGCCTCTTGCGACAAATCAGCTTTGCCATTGTCTTTTCTATGGCTGTATCTTGTGTTTTGGCAAAAACCATCATTGTGCTTTTAGCATTCATGGCCACCAAACCAGGATCCAGGGTACGGAAGTGGGTGGGGAGAAAACTGGCCATCTCCATTGTCCTTTCTTGTTCTCTTATTCAAGCAACTATTTGTACAATTTGGTTGGCAACATTTCCTCCCTTCCCATATACAGACTTACATTCAGAAACTGCAGAAATTATATTACAGTGCAATGAAGGCTCAGTAACTATGTTTTACTCTGTTCTGAGTTATATGGGTTTCTTGGCAGCTTCCAGTTTTACAGTGGCTTTTCTTTCCAGGAAACTCCCCAGCAGTTTCAATGAAGCAAAATTTATCACTTTCAGCATGTTGATCTTTTGTAGTGTTTGGGTGTCATTTGTTCCAAGCTATTTGAGCACCAAGGGAAAATACATGGTGGCCGTGGAGATCTTTTCCATCTTGGCTTCAAGTGCCGCGCTATTAGGTTGCATCTTTTTTCCAAAATGTTTCTTAATTTTTCTGAGGCCACATTTAAATATCAGGGAAGAGTTAATAAGAAAAAAACATTGAAAGAAGATTGATTGCTATCTCTTATTATCAGCATTTACTAATTATATATGACTCAGAATGATTTCTAGTTGGAGTAGACTGTAAAACATATTATTTAATCAATTAATAATATAAATATTTCAAACTTTGAATATATTGTGTTTGAATATTTAGGGGGCTACTATTAACTTGGGAATACTTAAAATCAGGGCTTTTTTTGTCATAGAACGCCCAGAACAGAGTTCGTGCACCTTTTTTGGATGGAACCTTGTACGGTATGCAAGGCGGGTTGTATGACGTGTGAGTTCCGGCACTTTTTTTTTTCTTTACAAAAAAAGCGCTGCTTAAAATCATTTGAATTATATGTACATGAAGCAACCTTAGAATCATTGCAGATTCCTATGGAAAACTTCAACCATTCTGACACACCCTCCCAATACTAGTGGTGATTTGGAAGTCCTATACCAACTGAACACATTTATTTCACTGATCTGCATACCTTTTAAATCATCTGACATTGCCACCACTTCTTTGGTTAAATATACAGAAGGTGTTTCCACACTACCATGATTTCCTCACCAATAAAAGTGAAATTGTAACTGATAGTGACTCCAATTAAAGCTTCAGATCAGAAATATTAAAGAATCCATGCAACCTCAATTAGTTTATTTATACCCCAAAGAATCTGCCTTGCAAGCACATGAACCCAGAGAAGCACTAATTGAACAACCCAAACATTCATTTCCTAATTTTAGCAGCTTCTCCTGGAATTGAAAATACCTGATTCATAAGATAAACAATTCCCTTCACCTCCTCTTTCACTGAACATGGCAAAAAAGGTTCTTTTTGTTAAAGGGTTGGGACAGGTCCTTCCCAAATATCTGGATTTTGCTGCCCATGATGCAGTGACTCTTGATGGGAAGTAAAAATCTGCAGGCCTCTGCCTGTCACAAACAGCCTTCATATTACAATCGATCAAAAGCAATCTATTAAATCTATCAAAAGTCTATCAATTTATCAAAACTTTCCTCTGTGAGACAAATAGGCAAAAAAATAGTAATCAGTTTCCCCTAATTATTAAAAACTAGTTTCTATTTTAGATGAGTTTGAATCACCAGGACTAGATGCTTTACATTCCAGAGGTCTAAAGGAGCTGGCAGGGGTGATCTTGGAACCATTGAACAAAATATTTCAATGCTCCTGGAGCATGGGGGAAATGTCAGAGGCCTGGAAAAGAGCCAACATGGTTCCAGGTTTTTTTTTAAAGTAAAAAGTGGAACCATGAAAGTACAGATCAATCAGCTTGACATCAAAACCTAGGAAGATCCTAGAAAAGATAATCAAGGAGCAGATTTGTGAGCACTAGAAAGGAACAAGGCAATTACTAGAAGCCAGCATGGGTTTGTTAAAAACAGAATGTGCCAAACAAACTGATCATTGATTTATACACAACATCCCTTCTTTCTTGGAGGAATCATCCCTGCCCATTCCTGTTCATGTGCTTGATACCTCCTAGGTAAATGATTGTAAATTACAGTTTGTAATTGAAGTTACAGCAAGTTACACCAAGTCAAGAGTGTAGTGACCAGGTTTATTTTGAAATAAGTATAGGAGACTCATTCAGGCACTGCCACTATATCTTCCCATAACTGTCAAGGTCAAATTCAAAGTGTGTTGATATACAAATCCCTAAATGTCTTGAATCCTATGTATCAAAAAGAATAGCTTCCTAAGCTGGGCATTGGCTTGTTTCCAATGATCAGTTTGTTTGGCAGATCTTTAAAGGCATTTGGAAAGTGTTAAAATGGCACAGCATTAACTTATACAGAAGAAACACTGTAGGATGGAGTTGAGGTTGAGAAGGTAGAATTATTAATAGTATAGCTATTCAAGGTAGATAGTAGCAAAATAGATAGCATCTATTATTAGAATAAGGACAATCACTTAAATATGAGCCAGCAGTGTGCTGCAGCTGCCAAAAAAGCCAACACAGTGCTAGGCTGCATTAACAGAGGGATAGAATCAAGATCAAGTGAAGTACTAATACCACTTTACAATGTTTTGGTAAGGCCACACCTGGAATACTGCATCCAGTTTTGGTCACCACGATGTAAAAAAGATGTCGAGACTCTAGAAAGAGTACAGAGAAGAGCAACAAAGATGATTGGGGGACTGGAGGCTAAAATACATAGGGAATGGTTGCTGGAATTGGGTATGTGTAGCTTAATGAAGAGAAGGGTGAGGGGTGACATGATAGCAGTGTTCCACTATCTCAGGGGCTGCCACAAAGAAGAGGGAGTTTATTCTCCAAAGCACCTGAAAGCAGGACAAGAAGCAACAGATGGAAAATAGTCAAGAAGAGAAGCAACCTAGAACTAAGGAGAAACTTCCTGACAGTTAGAACAACTAACCAGTGGAACAACCTGCCTCCAGAAGTGGTGAATGCTCCAACACTGGAAGTTTTTAAGAAGAGACTGGCCAGCCATTTGTCTGAAATGGTATAGGGTTTCCTGCCTGAGCAGGGGGTTGGACTAGATGACCTCCAAGTTCCCTTCCAACTTCTTCTTCTTCTTCTTCTTCTTCTTCTTCTTCTTCTTCTTCTTCTTCTTCTTCTTCTTCTTCTTCTTCTTCTTCTTCTTCTTCTTCTTCTTCTAATAATAATAATAATAATAATAATAATAATAATAATAATAATAATAATAATAATAATAATAATAATAATAATAATATAATATCTACTTTATATTTCCTGGCTTAATCTGCCATAGGTTTTTGGTGTCAGTTTATAGTGCTGGAGCAGATCATGGCACAACAACAAACCAACCCAGCTGCTGCTTTATCCAATATGATTGTGACCATCTAGTGATATCTTTTATAGATGCCAAACTTAGTGTCCCACCCCCATTGTGAAGTAAGAGGAAAAAGGGCTGCAAGATATTGCTCATCTATGGTAGCCATGACACTGGAATATTTTTCCCTGGAGAACATCTTGGCCTTTTTGCTATGGTCCAGACCTCATTTTAAATCAGCCACTATGGTCTTCATGCCCAGGGAGGCAGAGGGGTTACCTTTATTATTTATATTTGTATTGATAAACCAGAATGGCTGCACAAAGAACTCTCAGACAAACTGAAAGAGAAAAAGGACAAGCAGAAAAAAATGGAAAGAGGGACACATAACTAAGGCTGATTATTAGCAGACAGCCAGAATATGCAAAGACGAAATCAGAAAAGCAAAGGCACAGAATGAACAAAGGCTTGCAACAGAACTCAAGGATAATAAATAAAAGTTTCTTTCAACATATTATTAACAAGAAAAAAGGCAAGGAAACTGTACGTCCACTAAAGAGAGAAGATGGCAAGTAACAAACAATAGGGAGAATGCAGAGTTTGTCAGAACCCACTCCAATCCACATCTTAAGAAAGAAAGACTTTTGGAGCCAAGATTGTCCAAGCAGGAACTCTTACTAAGACATAGATGATAGAAGGTATAATAGACAGGATCTGAAAAATCTCTTAACAGATCGATATTTTTAAAGTGTCCCCAAGCAAACCCCCACCCCTCAGTTCATTTGGTCACTTCCAGATCAGTCAAGTTTCAGGTGGCAATCCCCTCATGAGAAAGGGAGAACCATTAGTCCATTCATAGCACAATCACTCCCTCCCCTTCACATTCCATCCAGAGAAACAAACCAGAATTCCCCCCACTCCCTTTCTTAGTTGCTCCTAAGATCAGAGAGAGAGAATGCCTCTCATCAATCATTGTGAGGGACAACAGGCAGGCTAGATAAACAAAAAGTTACATCTAAGAGAGGAAATGGAGGCAATAAACTCCCATGTTTATTCCCTTTCCTCCTTAGGAATGGCAGAATCCAAGGGGGAGGGGTGAGATTTGGGTTTGCACAGAGAGATAGAAATGAATTATAAATGGATTCTGACAGAGCTGCTTAACTCATTCTTTGCATCAATCTTCACACAAAAAGCAATTATCCTGCCTGAGCAGGGAGTTGGACTAGATGACCACCAAGGTACCTTCCAATTTATTATTATTATTATTACATACCACCCCCCAAACCCCCCCCTGCAAAAGACAAAATAGAAACAAAAATTAAAATAAGCAAGAAAATGGTAAGAGAACACCTATTTAACCTTGATGAATATAAATTACTGGGACCTGGTGGATTATATCCCAGTTCTGAAGGAGCTGGCAGATGTTATCTCAGAAACATTGCACCACATCTTTCAAAAATACTGAAGCACCAGGGAAGTACCTGAGGATTGGAAAAGGGCTGATGTGGTTCCCAACTTCAAGAAAGGGAAAAAAAGAAAAACCAGACACAGGAAACTACAGACCAATCAGTCTAACATCAATACCTGGGAAGATCCTGGAAAAGGTAATCAAAAAACAGATCTGCGAACAACTAGAAGCAAACAAATTTATAATTGGTAGCCAGCATGGGTTTGTTAAAAATAGATCATGCCAAGCCAATCTTATGTCATTCTTTGATAAAGTGACCAAATTAGTAGACCAGCAAAACTCTGTGGACATAGTATACTTAGATTTCAGTAAGGGATTCGACAAAGTAGACCACAATCTACTGCTTGGTAAGCTAGACAAAGGTGGAATAGACAACATCACCACCAGATGGATTTGTAGCTGGCTGACAAACCATACTCAATGAGTAGTCCTCAGTGGTACTAAATCCATATGGAGACAAGTAAGCAGTGGGGTACCACAAGGTTCTGTCTAAGGCCCAGTACTCTTCAATATCTTCATCAATGACTTAGATGAGGGAATAGAAGGGGAACTCATCAAATTTGCAGATGATACTAAATTGGCAGGAATAGCCAACACCCCAGAAGACAAGCTCAGGATTCAAGATCTTGACAAACTGGAACAATGGGCCCTATCCAACAATTGAGTTTTAATGTGAAGAAAAGCAAAGTTTTACATTTAGGCAGAAAAAAATCAAAGATATAAGTACAGATTAGGTGAGACCTGGCTCAAAAATAGTAACTGTGAGAGGGACCTTGGAGTCCTAGTGGACGATCATTTGACTATGAGCCAGCAATGTGCAGCACCAGCCAAAAAAGCTAATACAATCCTGGGTTGTATAAACAGAGGCATAGAATCAAGATCACACAAAGTATTAGTATATTTTATAAAACCCTAGTGAGACCACACCTAGAATACTGCAACCAATTTTCATCACCATACTACAGAAAAGATGTTGAGACCTTGGAAAAAGTTCAGAGAGGAGCAACTAAGATGATCCAAGGCCTGGAGACTAAAACTTATGAGGAACAGACTTGGGTTTGGCTAGTCTAAAGAAAAGAAGAAATAGGGGTGACATGATAGCAGTATTCCAGTATTTGAGAGGCTGCCACTTATTCTCCAAAGCACCAGAGGGCAGGACAAGAAACAATGGTTGGAAACTGATCAGACAGAGAAGCAACCTGGAATTAAGGAGAAACTTCCTGACAGTGAGGACAATTAACCAGTGGAACAGCTTGCCCTCAGAAATCATGGGTGCTCCATCACTGGAGGTTTTTAAGAAGAGACTGGACAGTTACTTGTCTGAGATGGTATAGGTTCTTCTGCTTGAGCATGGGGCTGGACTAGAAGACCTCCAAAATCCCTTCCAGCTCTATTCTATTCTATTCTATTCTATTCTATTCTATTCTATTCTATTCTATTCTATTCTATTCTATTCTATTCTATTCTATTCTATTCTATTCTATTCTATTCTATTCTATTCTATTCTATTCTGATAATTTCTTTTATTGTACTTTTTTTTCTTATCCTTTCTTGAGACATTAGATTGGGATGTTGTATGAATGTGGGTTTTTTATATAAGTAAATATTTGTAGGCATCTTGGCAATACTTATTAAACTAGAAAAAATGAGCAATATCAATTAATGTTATGTAGCTTTACTTCAGATAAAGTTTAATTGTACATTATGCAGTTCAATTTTCAACAATAAGAAGGGACCTTATTTCAGTCATTGATCAATAAAACCAAGTTTTGAATAAAGGAATACAGCTATCTTTTTGAAAGACTAATGTAGTCTTTTGTCAGGAACAACCAATCATAGCCTCTCATGAATATCCAAGGTCAGTAACTTTATTATATGTTACATGGTACAAGAATTTTATCAGACTGCTTGCCTTCCCTTTGGGAATCACCAGATATGTTTTTGTGGATCTTGGGAAAGATCAAGCTTCTGCCACTTGTGGCTGTACAATGTCTCCAAGCTAGACCCTTGCTTGATCCCATCATGAATAAAAGCACATATAAATATAATGTATAGATATATTATAAGTATGTGAGATTATAAACCAAAGGTGTCAAACTTGCAACGTCTTGTGACATGTTGCAACATATCATGACTTTCTTCCCATTGCCGGCAATGGGGTGGGCACGGTTTTGCTATGATGCATCCAGCCTACAGGCCGGCAGTTTGACACCTCTGTAATAGACACACATACAACTCTGTTCCCCTTTTCTACTCCATAACTTTTTTAAAAAAAATAAAAATGGATGTTTTTCAATTAGTTGGAGACCTTCCTTATACACATGTGCTTTGTTTTATTATTGAGTGTGATGAGAATAGTATTTAGTGATAAAATGTTCCTCACACCACAGAAAGAAAGTGGAATTTTAAAAATACATATATTATCTGAACCGTAATTATTTAAAAAGACTGTGATTAATTCTAATCCCACAAAACTCTCCTGGAAGCTTAGTAAATACTAGCAAAACTAAGAGCTGAGAGAAGATAAAATGCACAAGTGTTTTCAGCTTCATTGGAAAGTGGGTCCCTCAAAGAAAGGAGTGGATGTTGAGCAACAGCGGATAAACTTCAGAATAAGATGAAAACTGGATCATTTGTAAATAACTGGAAACTGAGATAACAATGGTGCAATTGTTGCTTTTAATCCTGTTCTTACCATGGACAGTATGTATGACTGAAATAGCAAAATGCACTAGCCACGAACCACTTGCCACTGCGCACAATTATTTTCAAGCTGGTGATTTCATTATTGGTGGTATCACATCTCTTATCACCATCCCTACAGTTCCTCCAACCTTTTGTGAAGATCCCCACTATTCATTTAATGATGACTTTCTGTGAGAAATCTTTTTCTTTTTCTTTTCCCCTCTCCTTTTTCTATCTGTATGCATGTGAGTGTTCATATACAATAACCAATTATATTTATCACAATTATTGAAAGTGATACATATTGAAATTATGCACATAAACAAACATTATTTTTTGTACTGCATGTGATCTTTGAGGGATGAACTAAAGAAAGAAAACAGTCTAGTACATCAGTCAATTATTTAAATAGCAATCAGGTACTATAATGTTTGGGATTAAAGCAATTGATATTGAGTCTGGTTGTCTCTAGCAGATAACTAAGTGAAGTTAAACATTATAATGGCTGTTTTTTATTTAATTGTAACAAACCATGCTTAGGAGAAAAGATTTTAAAAGGAAAATGTACACATACCATTAGCTTGCTAGGTAATGTTAAAAATGTATATTTTTAGTTTACTTATAGAAATAAAATTCTTACATTATTCTAATATTAGTATGTTTCTGTAGTAAACTTAATTTGATGCAATGCCATTTTTATCATAGGAGTGCAAGATAAAAATATAATATATTTTATATTTTTAAAAGAATCAGAGCATTTCCTTTTAACAGGAAATAAAAATTAGTCATGGACTCAAAAGGATGTTTCATAAATTGTTTCCAAGCCATATAAGAATAGGAGAGCAGTCTTATTAAAACATTACCTGAAGCATTACTTTCAATGTATAGTTAAGATGTTGCAAACCTCCTTGCTTTTATTTCACTGAAAATCTTTTAAAAATAGTCCAAGAAAAGCCAATGATAATCCCACTGAAAAATTATTCCCAGAGTATCTAACGTACTCCTTATGCACATCATTTAAAGAATGCACGAAATAACACTCTGAAATAATTTTGATTCCAATAAAATGACATAATATGGCAAAGCAAGTGTTCACTTCTAAGAAATTCAATGAAGCACAAAAATGTTAAACTGACTTTCTTAGATGCAGAACTTCCCTCAATGCATATTTAATCCTGATTGCAGCATTCTTACCAAGTACTATCAACATATCTTGGCTTTGATATTTGCTGTGAAGGAGATCAACGACAGCCCTCATATCTTGCCAAACCTCACTCTAGGATTCAGAATGTATGATAACTATGCTGGAACATATACATCATATGCCACAATGAAACTTTTCTCCAAACAGAAGAAATTTATCCCCAATTTTAAGTGTGAAACCCAGAACAAACTCATTTCAGTTATCGGAGCACTTTATTCTGGAATCTCTTTCAAGATGGCACGTATTTTGAGCATCTACAAAGTACCACAGGTGCGAATTTAAGGAAACTTATAGGAATTTAATTACCTGAGTTTTGTAGCTCTAGGTGAATTTGATTTTTTTGTTATGAAGCCCAAAGAATAATGTCAAATTGTTACAATAACTAATATACTGTATAAAGAAACTCATCCCCAGTTATAAGAGTGACATCCAGAACAAACTCATTTCAGCCACTGGAGAATTTCATTCTGGTATCTTGTTCACTGTGGCATTTATTTTGTGTATCTACAAACTTCCACTGGTAGAAACTATAGGTATCTCACAGAATTTGAAGACATACTGTGTTTAATCTTATTAAATAATATATTTAGAAGTTAACATAGTGATAAAGAGCCAATAAAGCTTTCTCTAACCTCTGCCTCTCCCTATAAATGCCTATGATCCAAAAATATGCAATTTTTATTCCTATCTCAATTTTTCAACTTTTCTTTGAACAGATCACATATGGTTCTCCTCTACATAAGAATGACGACTCTGAAGCACATTCTTTCTATCAGATGGCCCCAAATGAAGCCCACCAATACAAAGCAATTGTCCAGCTGCTTGTGCACTTCAAGTGGACATGGATTGGAATACTATTTAAAGAGGAAGATGGAGAAAGGTTTGTGCGTACTATTTCCTCCATGTTTTCTCCTCACAGAATCTGTGTTGCTTTCTTGAAAAGACTTAAGCCATTTTATCTAAGCACTGTTCTTGATGACATGGATTGGCTAGTGGAAATGTACCTTTTCCTGATGACAAGTAATGCCAATGTTGTGATAATTTATGAAAGAACTATGATGATTTTGAGAGTGTTACTTTATCTACCACAAATGGAATTAGTGTCTAAGGCACCAAAAGGGAAACTGTGGATCATAGTGGCTCAGACTGATCTTGCATCATATTTCTATCAAAGAAAGTGGGATATCCAAATATTTTATGGTGCTCTGTCCTTCACTGTTAATTCAAATGAGGTTCCAGGTTTCCAACAGTTTCTTCAAACTATAAACCCTTTCTTATCAAGAGATGATGGTTTTATCAAAATTGTGTGGGCACATGCATTTGATTGTGTGTTTCCCAAACTGCCTTTAACTGAAGAAATTAATGACCCTTGTAATGGGCAGGAAAAGCTGGAGACACTTCCTGGAGCTTTTTTTGAAATGACTATGAGTAGTTATAGCTATGGTGTATATAATGCAGTGTATGCAGTAGCACATACTATACAGGCCATGTGGTCATGTCTCTTCAGACAGAGAAGAACCGTAAATGGAGAAAAGGCATTTCTTCAAGATCTGCAGCCATGGAAGGTAATGCAGTATATTGCTCAAATATTTTATATCTTTCAAGACTCACAACCTTTCCATGGGAATTTCTCGATTAAGATATTTTCAATTTTCTAGACAATTTGTTTACTGTGCCCTCTACATGGTTATGTTTTAATTCTTTTATGAATTACTTACATTTAATGAAATCTCATGGAGAAACTGTCCCCTACTTTCCTGGCATCCATCTTTATGACTTATCAAATTTTTCTATTTCCGTTTTTGACTTTGTTTTTGCAATGGGGACTTACCTGCTGATTTGTCCATATAGGAGGGTGTTGAATGGACCATTTGAAATGTCTTACATTCAATCAAATTTGACAAACATGAGCATCATTGATTGGTGATTTATTACTGCTTTTTCTACCCATTTCCTCTTTTAAATTAAAAGAGATCCTTTTTCATTGTGGAAATATTCTGCAATCAGTTTCAAAAAATGAAGAAAACAGAAATAATATATAATGGTGATAGGAGCTGGGATTTAAGAATTATCTTAAATTCACTTAAATGTTTTTATAAACACTTGTGCTCTTCTTTGGCTTGCAGCTCCACTCTTTCTTAAAAAAAATCATATTTAACAATAGTGCAGGTGATCAGGTTTCTTTTGACCAGAATGGAGAATTGGCAAGTGGATTTGATATTGTAAACTGGGTCACATTCCCAAACCAATCCATTCATCATGTCAAAGTCAGAAAGATAGTGCCTTGGGTTTCTTCAAGCAACAATTTTAATATCCAGGATGATGCCATTACATGGCACAGCAGTTTTAACCAGGTGGGTTTAGTGGGTGCTCACTTTTTAAACATTTTTTAAAATAAGTATTTTGTATAAATATGTGTATGTACGCATATATTTTATTTATCTCTCACACTTTTGGTTTGCATGTGAATCTACATAAATTCAACATTTCTCAAAAGATTATGCATCTTTATTATTACAGATATTAGCATTAAATAATCGAGTATATGTTAATGGGATTGAAAAACTAGAAGCTAGCAAGGGTTTGCTAAAAACAGATCATGCCAAACAAATCTTATTTCATTCTTTGACATAGTTACTAAGCCTAGTATTCTTCAATATCTTCATAAATGACTTAGATGAGGGAAGATATAAGTACATATTAGGCGAGACCTGGCTCAAAAATAGTAACTCTAAGAGGGACCTTGGAGTCCTTGTGGATGATCACTTAAACATGAGCCAGCAGTATGTGACAACAGCCAAAAAAACTAATACAATCCTTGGTTGTATAAACAGAGTTATAGAATCAAAATCACACAAAATAATAATAATAATAATAATAATAATAATAATAATAATAATAATAATAATAAGAAGAAGAAGAAGAAGAAGAAGAAGAAGAAGAAGAAGAAGAAGAAGAAGAAGAAGAAGAAGAAGAAGAAGAAGAAGAAGAAGAAGAAGAAGAAGAAGAAGAAGAAGTTGGAAGGTACCTTGGAGGTCATCTAGTCCACCCCCTGCTCAGGCAGGAAACCCTATACCATTTCAGACAAGTGGCTGGCCAGTCTCTTCTTAAAAACCTCAAGTGTTGGAGCATTCACCACTTCTGGAGGCAGGTTGTTCCACTGGTTAATTGTTCTAACTGTCAGGAAGTTTCTCCTTAGTTCTAGGTTGCTTCTCTCCTTGACTAGTTTCCATCCGTTGCTTCTTGTCCTGCTTTCAGGTGCTTGAATTATTAGTATTAGTATTAGTAATTATTAGTCTTATTAGTATTATAATTATTAATTATTAGTATTGCTTTATAAATCCTTACTTACACCACACGTGTAATATTGTATCTAGTTTTGGTCACCACATTACAAAGCAGATGTTGAGACTCTGGAAAAAGTGCAGACAAGAGCAACAAAGATGATTAAAGGCCTGGAGACAAAAAAAACATATGAAGAAGGTTTGCAGGAATTGGGTATGGGTAGTCTAGAGAAAATAAGGACTAGGGGTGACGTGATAGCAGTATTCCAATATTTGAGGAGCTGCCACAAAGAGGAGGGAATCAACTTATTTTCCAAAGCACCAGAAGGCAAGATGAGAAATAATGGATGGAAACTAATGAAGGAGAGAAGCAATCTAGAATTAAGGAGAAAATTCCTAACAGTGAACTAGAAGACATCCAAGGTCCCTTCTAGTTCTATTCTGATTGATTGTATTAATGAAGTTGCACAGGCACTAGGTTAGAAACCAGAAGATTTTGAATTTAGTCCCACCTTAAACAAAAAACCAACTAGGAGACCTTGGGCCACATACTCTCTTTCAGCTTAGAAAATAGCCAATAACAAACCAGTTCTGGAATCTTACCAAGAATACTGCAGAGACTTATCCAGGCAGTGACCAGAAGCCAAGACTGACTTGCAAGCACAAAAAGCAAAGAACAAACAACAACAAAAACAAGGATATTGTTTTATACATCTCTGACTATAATTCTGAATCTATTTTGACTATATCAACACCCCCAAATAAAATGAATTGTGTAAAAGCTATAAACTTAGAGTATGTAAAATATTTGCAAAATTATATGAATTTTTCTTTGTTGCAAACCTCTCTTTTTCCTAAATTTTTGACCCCTAAAGGATATGTTTCTTTCCCAAGATATGTCCAGATTTTTTCTACAGTTTGTCCTCGATTTACAACAGTTCATTTAGTGGCTGTTTAAAGTTACAATGACACAAAAAAGTGAGTTATGACAGTTTTTTATACTTATGACCATTGCAGGATACCCATAGTCACATGATCAAAATTCAGAGTTTTGGCAACTGACTTATATTTATGACAGTTGCAATCTTAGGGTCATGTGATCAACTTTTGTAACCTTCTGACAAGTAAAGTTAATGGAAATGCCAGATTCACTTAACAACCGTGTTACTAACTTAACAATTTCAATAATTCATTTAACAGCAGTGGCAAAAAAGTTGTAAAATGGGGCAAAACTCACTTAACAAATGTTTCACTTAGCAACATAAAGGTTGGACTCAATTGTGGTCATAACTTCAGGACTACCTATATATCTAAACCTTAAATAGCAGTGGTTAATTCTCCTTCCTGTTCATTTAATAGGCCCTGCCCATTTCATCATGTACGAAGAGCTGTCTCCCTGGTTATTTCAAACAAAAGCAAGAAGGGAAGCAATTTTGTTGTTATGATTGCCCCCTGTGTCCTGAAGGGAGAATTTCAAGCCATCATGGTAAGAGCTTTTAGGTACAAGTGACTGATTTATTTCTAGTTACTTAAGAGAAAGATTGAAGAACACTGAGCAATGATGGAATAAAGTTTTTATTCCAACAAAATTAGCATTTCATATTTCTGTAGTATCAGAAGAAACCTAATGAAAAGACTACATCAGCAGACATAAAAATATTCATTAGTTTTTAATTTTTAGATAAAAAGGGTTCAAATATTATTTCAGGGCCATAAGAATTGATGCCAACCTCTTCATGAAATAAATTTATAAGTAATCCAGGGCATCTAACTGTATTCAGATTCTCTTTTTCTGTACTGGGCTTTTGGGGCTTACCAATTATTTCTTTTGTCATGAAATGTATATCTACAATATTGCCTATATCCTTTAGAAGTATCATATGCAACCAACAAAGAATGGAATTAAACCTCCCTCATTTTGCTGCTCTTGTGAACTGTAACATCAGCAGACTTTCACATACAGTAGGAGTTTCTGTCATAAATGGAATAAACAGTGCAGGCTAATTTTAGGCAATGGATTTTTTAAAATCTTAATTTGATGTTTTGTGTTCTTGATAATTATTGGTCATGAAGGGATAATTTCTTAGCTCACAGTCACAGCTGAACTAATCTTTTCTTCTTTATTATATAATGCATATCTCTATAGTATAACATTATTTAAATAGCATACATTAAATATTTATGCATAGTAGACATTTATCAAAAGACAGCAGTGGTAATACATTGAGTAATGCCAAGTGACAACAACAAAGTCCGGAAGAAGGAGTATGAGAACCTGGAGAAGTATCAGGATCTGAAGAAGGAACTAGGGAGAGTGTGCAAAGTAAAGGCCCATGTGGCGGAAGAAGCACTCAGGATTGTAATTCCTAAGCTGGGAAAATGTTTTAAATAGATCCCAGGAACAACATATGAGTTCTCTGTCCAGAAGAGTACAGAGCTAGAAACTGCACAGAATCCTAAATTCCAAGAGTACTATAAGTGTGATAAGGGGATTTCTCTTTCTATCTCTCCTCCCACTCACAGTCTCTGTCCCTATCCCTACCCCTACTCTATCATGTCTATCATTTCTATACTTATCTATCTCTATTCTCTATCTCTATCATCTCTATTTCTCTATATCATCTATTTATGAATTACATGGAGGGATTGTGTTATTGATAATTACTAATTAAACTGGAATACATCCTGAAATGGTAATCATAGCTGAACCAACTTTTTCACCTTTAGACATGGATGCCTGCATTGAATGTCCACAAGATCAATTTGCAAGCAAGAAGCATGATTCATGCATTATGAAGACACTGATTTTCTTATCCTATGAAAATTATTTGGGAATGAGCTTAGCTATTTTGGCCATTTCCTTTTCTCTCCTCACTCTTTTGGTGCTAGTAACATTTGTGAAACATCACAACACTCCTATTGTCAAAGCCAACAACCGGGATCTCACCTACATGCTCCTTGTCTCTCTATTGCTCTGCTTCCTTTGTACATTTCAGTTCCTCATTCCACCTGGGAATATAATTTGACTGGTTTTAAAATAGTATTATTAAGTGAACAAGGCTACAGTTATAAAGAAATTAGAAAAAGAAATTGTTGGAAACTTAACCAAAGGTGGCATTTCTACTGTACACTTTTCCCAAAAGGTTTCCACAATTTTGGCCACTACTGTAGACTGATATTTGAATTCTGAGTCTTACACCTTTCTTTACAGGCATTTAAAACACTTTGCCTTCTGTTTCTGGAATCCATCAACCTTTTTTTAAGGATTATCTCTGCTCCATTACAAGTTTACACATATACACACAAACATACTGTAATAATTATATATACTGATTATATATTCATTCATTCATTCATTACTCAAGAACTTAGTGGGACTATGGAAGAAAACACTGTAAGACAGCTCACGCATGCAGCCATCAAGTACAACCAATACCAAAGTTTCTCACAATGTATGGAGGCTTTCACCCCAAAACGGTGGTCAGATCTAGTAAGTGTCAAAGACCTGTAGTGGTTGAAACCAGAGCATTCAGGAATACATCAGTAAGTTGGTATCAAAGATTAGCTGCTAAGAGAATGCCTAAGAGAGCAGCAGACATGGAGGAACAACAAGCAGAAAAAGTGCCATGGCAAGAAAAGAAAGTACCATGGAAAGGTAAGATAGGACCATCAATACAGAGCTGATGTGGCAGAAACTGGGAAATCCTACAAATGGCTGGCAAGGGCTGGACTAAAAAACAGCAGTGAGGCACCAATCCTAGCAGCACAAGAACAGGTGCAAAGCATGAGATTCATAAAAACAGGGATCAACCACATTAGATGGGATCCAAAGTGCAGATTATTCAGATTTGTCCTCAGAGACAATCTAACACATAGTGGCAGAATTAAAGATACAGCAGGAGAAACATTCATTGAATAGCATACCCAGGTAGCTGGCACTATGTACAGGAACATATGCACAGAATATGGGTTAGACCCTCATATGTCCAGGTGGGAAATTGCACACAAAGTCATGAAAAATAAGAAAGCTAAGATCCTGTGGAACTTTCAGATTAAGACATCATGGTAGTAGACAAAGAAAGCAGTGGTGATAGATGTATCAGTAACAAGTGACAGACATGACAGGAAGAACAAGTATGAGAAGTTGGAGAAGTACTAGGACCTGAAGGATAAACTTCAAAGGCTGTGGGAAATAAAGGCCAAATTGGTTGCAGTGGTGATAGGAATATACAAGGCTGGGACTCCAGGGTTCCGGTTTTGATGTCATGGTGATGCAGACGCAGGAAGATGGGGATCCGTCTTTCATGTTTGTTTTCGCCCTGCTGGGGAACCTGGAAAGGGTAGAAAATCACCCCATAGAGGCAGCAAGCAAGGAGGGGACTCTTGTTGATTGCAGGGGGGTGGCAGACCTTCCATTTGATCTTAGAAAGCCCTCCAAACTGGTGGGGGAAAGACTGGCTGCATTCGTGTAGCCAGTCCAAAGCTGCTGACAACAGAAGGCAACAAGTACTACCAAGCAATTTTTTCAGCAATGTAGATGAAACTGGGTGTGACCTGATCATCTCTTTATGATTTTAAGACCTCTTCCTGAAAATCTGCCCAAAGCACTCCCCCGAGAGATGATCATTCCCTGAGAGAAAGGGAATTTCCACCCCATTCCCTCAGAAAAGAAAAGTGGCGAATTAATTACTTGGGGGAAATGGCAAAACCTATAAGACTTATTTGGAATTAATGTACACATACAGCTTGAAAATTTGGGGATTAAAGTTTTTTTAATACCTTTTTCTTAAAAAAAAGACTTGAAAAATTTACAATATAAGTTTTGGATCTAAAAACTGAAAAAAACGGCATTGATGACATTTAGTGGTGAATTATGGCACTAAAACTTATTTACACCTAAAAGAAACCTGGCTCAAAGCCCAGAACTAGATTAGACTTTGGCTGGCCTTGGAAGCTTTTACTATTGAGAATTGCAGCTGAGAAAAAAGTAAGAGGCTGCTTATCTGTGTGGCAGAGATGATAATACTATTCTAAATTTGGCCTGTCTGAATTTTGAACATAAATACTGACTTTCAGAACTATATTGTGGATTTATTTTCTTGTAGAAGAAACTTATGGAACATTTTGGATTATTAATCTTGATTGTTAAACAACCTTCAATGGTTCTTTTTACTCTCTGGATAGAAAGAATTTATCACTGGACAGAAAAAAATGAATTTTACTTATATCTGTTTAGGGGAGGTTTAGGAACAGCCAATTGGTTGAATAAATTTATAAAGTCTGCTTACAAAAAAGAAAATAAAATGGATATTCCATACTCACCTTTAAATAGTAAAACACCATCTTTAACATCTGTTCCCAGTAGCCTTAGCTTGCCATATCACCAAGAAAATACTGATGAACCATAGAAAGAAATTCTCTCCATGTTGAAATTAATAAAAAAAAAAACCAATTACTTTAGCTTGTGATCAGGTCCAAAATAACACAAAGGAGATAAAAGAACAATTTTCTAATTAAAATCTACAAACTCAGAAAACAACTACAGAGAAGGAACCAGCAACCCAGAAAATAGAAGGAAAACTAGAGAATGCTGACACAAACACTGATGATCTAAAGGAAGAAACTAATGCCCAGACTCAGATAAGTGAAAACATAGAAGACACAACAATAATATTGGAAACAGTAAAGACATTTTACAAACCAAGGTTTCAGAACATACTGGATGACAAGGAAGGAGATCTGATGGAATGGAAGATAAAGTTGTTAAGAGAACTGTGGGGAACTGGAGAAGGAGGGAGGGGGTTTATGAATATCCATGGGCTAGTTCTTCCAAAAATACTTTAACCAAATTTATTTATTTTATTTTATTTTATTTTATTGAATTTCTATACCACCCTTCTCCCGAAGGACTCAGGGCAGTGTACAGGGCAATAAAAGCACTACATACAAAAGTTAAAAGTAAGATTAAATTAATTAAGCCCTAACAATAAATAGTTTAAAATACCCCAAACCCTTAGACCAGGCTGGCCTGTTCAAATAAGTAGGTTTTCAGATCACGGCGGAAAGAGCAAGGGTCGGGAGCCATCCGGAGCTCAACTGGTAATTGATTCCTGTTGTGATTCAGGGTCAGCCTGTGGGTTCGGCAGTTGGGTCGGATGACTCGGATGACTCAGATGAGGGGGAGGAGGGGGGTGTTGAAGAAGAACTTGCTGATGATGGCTTGGAGGCTCCGCAGAGCCCTCAGCCAGGCCCCTCTTACTTGGTGGAGACCCAGCTGCGTGAGCTCGACAGTGTGGATGAAGATGACCCACAGCTGGCCCTGTTCAAGGACGCCCGACGCAGGAGGCAGTCAAGTAGGAGCAAGCAGAGAAAGGCTGTGGGACTTCTCGGAAGGAGGCAAAGAGAGGCCACGCCCTGAACTCTTATAAAGGGAGTGTTTGGGGGAGGGCTGGTTTGCTGAAAGCAACCGCTCCGATAGAGGATCAAAGCTCCGGTATCTTGTTTCATGTTTTGTTGTTTGTTTAATAAATTTGGCAGACGTTTTCCAGCCTCTGCCGTTTGTACAGGGGTTGCCTTTCTGCAAGGCCGGTAGCAGGCTGGTACAGAACAGTTTGCTTTCAGCCTCCCACCCCTTACTAATATTATGGAGCAGCTACGTGCCGAGAATGCCCAGCTCACCCAGCAACTCACTTTGCTGGCAGCTCAGGTGGCTCAACTGCAAGCTCAGGTTCATGCTGCACCCCCACCCAGGAGAAAATGCCAAGTTGCAATGCCAGATAAATTTACAGGTACTCCAGAACTGTTTCCTGCTTTCCTGGGACAATGCCAGCTCTTAATCAGCGTGAGAGCAGCTGATTTCCCCACTGACCGGGATAAGGTGGGGTTTGTGTTAAGCCTTCTTTCGGGTGATGCAGCTCGTTGGGGCACGCCTCTGCTGGCTCAACCTAGCCCATTGTTGGACAACTTTGTGGGGTTTTGTGACCATATGCGTCAGATGTATGAGGACCCTATTAAGACGCAGACTGCCACTCGACGTCTGAAAGCTCTGAGGCAGGGTCAACGCCCCCTACAGGGCTATATCAGCGATTTCTGGCTGCTTAGCCAGGATTCCGCCTGGAATGAGGCTGCGCTCGTGGATGCCTTCCAGGATGGATTGTCGGAGGAGATGTTGGATGAGCTGGCCCGCGTGGATATTCCCTCAGACCTGAATGGGCTGATCCATCTCTGCCTGCGGATCGATGCTCGGTTGCAGCAGCGAAGGAGTCGCCGTGCCACCCCACAGACCCCTGCCGCCCCTGTTGTGCGTGAGCCCCCAGTTCAAAGGGAGGAGCCAATGGAGCTGGGTGCCGCCAGGTCTCGTCTATCGGTGACTGAAATGAACAGACGACGATCGGAGGGGTTGTGTTTTTACTGTGGGGACCCTGGACATTTGGCTGCTTTTTGCCCAAAGAAGCGACAGCGGGCATCAGTGACCGAGCCTGCCCCGAGAAAGTCCCCTACTTTTCTGTCGGGAAACGCCCCGAGCCCGATCTAGACGGTGTGATAGATCGGACGTCCCACAACAACACTGAGCGACGTCTTTCCGATGCTGCCTGTGGACCTCCTCGGCATTTGATTTTGGAGGCACGTCTGATCCTTCCTGGCAAGCCAGAGGGGATTCCAGTCCATGCCTTAATTGACTCTGGGGCCACCACAAATTTTATGGACTCAGCATTTGTGGCCAAATGGGCTGTTCCCCAGTGCCCGGGGGATCCGCCCATGTTAGTGGAGACTATCGATGGTCGAGTGCTCCTGTCTGGGCCTATTACGGCCGCCACGCAACCATTATGTATGGCCATCAGTTCCCATGTGGAGGCCATCCAGTTCTATATCACCTCAGATCCGCACTTCCCCGTGGTCTTGGGACTGGCGTGGCTCCGGGCGCATGACCCACAGATCTATTGGTCACAGAACTTGGTCACCTTCCCAAGCTTGCAGTGCGTGGACCACTCCCGCCATATCTGTGCCGGCCAGGTGGAGGGTTCCCCAGGGGTTTCCTTGCCTCCCGAACTGTCCGACTTTGCTGATGTGTTCAGCGAGTCAGAGGCGGATCAATTACCCCCGCACAGGCCCTATGACTGCCCCATTGATTTAGTCCCTGATGCGCCTCTCCCAGTGGGGCGTTTGTACTCCATGTCGGAGCCCGAGTTGGCTGCATTGCGGGACTTTCTGGAGAAGAATTTGGCTCGCGGTTTCATCCGGCCCTCGTCCTCGCCAGTGTCTGCACCCGTGCTCTTCGTCAAAAAGAAGTCGGGCGAATTACGGCTTTGCTGCGATTACCGAAAACTCAACGCCATCATGGTACGCAACCGTTACCCGCTGCCCCTCATCCCCGAGCTCTTGGACCGACTCCGGGAGGCTAAGATCTTCACGAAACTGGACCTGCGTGGAGCTTACAACCTCGTCAGGGTTCGGCCGGGTGATGAGTGGAAGACGGCGTTTGGTACTCGCTATGGACATTTTGAGTACACGGTGATGCCGTTTGGCCTGACCAACGCCCCCGCTGTGTTTCAGCATTTCATGAATGACATTTTCCGGGATTTGTTGGACCAGTTTGTCGTGATCTACTTGGACGACATCCTGATCTACTCCCCGTCGCGTGAGGTGCACCATCAGCATCTCCGTCAGGTCCTGCAGCGACTCCGAGAACATTGGCTGTTTGCCAAGTTGGAGAAGTGCCAGTTCTACCGGGTGACCATCGATTTCCTGGGTCACCGCATTTCTCCTGAGGGCATCGCCATGGAGCCGAGTAAGGTTGAGTCTTTGCAGAGTTGGCAACCCCCGCGTCGCGTGAAGGATGTTCAGCGACTTCTTGGATTTGCCAACTATTACCGAACTTTCATCCCTGGGTTTGCTGCCTTGACAGCCCCCCTCACCCGGCTCCTGCAGAAGAAGACTCGGTTCCAGTGGAACGCACCAGAACAACAGGCTTTCCAGACTTTGAAGGAAGCCTTCATGAAGGAGCCCATCTTGAAGCATCCTGACCCGCAACGGCCGTTTGTCGTGGAGGCGGACGCCTCCGACATTGCCATTGGGGCAGTGTTACTCCAGGCAACGACGCCCAGCGGTACCCTTTTCCCTTGCGCGTATCATTCACGAAAACTGAACCCTTCGGAGCGCAATTATACAATCTGGGAGAAGGAGCTGCTGGCCATCAAAGCGGCGTTCGAGGCCTGGAGGCATCATCTGGAGGGAGCGCGGCATCAAATCGAGGTCCGGACGGACCATAAGAATCTGGAAAGCCTGCAGACCGCTCGGAATTTGAACCAACGCCAGATCCGGTGGTCTCTTTTCTTTGCGAGGTTTGACTTCCGGGTTCGGTACATACCTAGCGGGCACAATCAAAGAGCGGATGCTCTGTCCAGGAAGCCCGAATATTCCCGAGTGGAAGACAAGCTTCTGCCCAGGACAGTGATCCCCGTCGAGTCTTTTGCTGCGGTACGGGAGCCGGTTGATATACGGGCTCGGATCCGGGAGGCACAGCAGCAGGAGGTGTGGGTGGCTCAGCGGAAGGAGGAGGTGGGGCCAGATTCTCCTTGGACGGTCACGGATGGACTCCTGTATTATCGTGACCGGCTCTATGTTCCGGGAGGGCCACTCAGGGGACTCATCCTCAGCCAGTGTCACGATAACCCGGCAGCGGGGCATTTTGGCCTGTTCAAGACCCTGAACCTGGTCTCCCGTACCTTCTGGTGGCCCCGAGTCCGACACGACGTCCAGTCCTATGTCACCTCCTGCATCCCATGCAGGCAGGCCAAGTCAGCGACAGGGGCCCCGCCTGGATTACTGCAGCCCTTGCCAACACCCAAAAGACCCTGGGGGGCTGTGTCCATGGACTTTCTGACGGATTTACCTCCATCCTCTGGTTTCACGACAGTGTATGTGGTGGTGGACATGCTGACCAAGATGGCGCACTTCATCCCCTGTCGCGGCTTACCGTCAGCCCGTGCCACTAGTCGTATGTTCATTCAGCAGGTGTATCGGCTGCACGGCCTCCCTGATAGAGTCGTCTCCGATAGGGGGGCCCAGTTTACAGCCTGCTTCTGGCAGGAGTTGATGCATGCGTTGGATATCAAGATTTGCCTCTCGTCCGCGCATCATCCTCAAACTGACGGGGGAACTGAGAAGGTCATCGGTATCCTGGAACAATATCTGCGCTGCTACGTTAATCTGCAGCAGAACAATTGGGTGGACTATCTGGCCATAGCTGAGTTTGCATTTAACAATTCGCAGCACACCTCCACACAGATGACACCGTTCTTGGCCAATGTGGGTTATCACCCCCGGTTTTTCCCCCTTTCTCCCGTGGACTCACCGGAGCCGGCAGCGAACGACTTCATGGCAGAGTTACAGGCGATCCATCGATTGGTGCGACGTCAGTTGGAGAAGGCCAAGGCCAATTACAAAAGGTTTGCTGATCGGTCAAGACGGGATACGCCTCCACTATCGGTGGGGGATCGGGTCTGGTTGTCCACCAGGAACCTACCGTCAACACGGCCGGTGAGAAAGTTAGATCACCGATATTTAGGACCGTTCCCAGTCGAGGCTGTCATCAATCCGGTCGCCTATTGCTTAACTCTGCCACGTTCCCTGCGCGTGCACCCAGTCTTTCATCGGTCTCTGTTGGTCCCCGAGCAACCGGCTTGTCCACTCCGCCAAGCGGAACCTCCCCCATCAGGACCTCGTGATGGAGACAGCACCCCCGAGTACGAGGTCGCCAGCATCAGGGATTCCCGTTGGCTGAAAGGTCGTTTCCAGTACCTGATCGAATGGAAAGGTTACGGACCAGAGGACTTCACCTGGGAAGACGCGACCGCCGTTCATGCCCCTGCGTTGGTGACTGCTTTTCATGAACAATTCCCATCCCGACCGCATCCGGATCGGCAGCCCCGGGGGAAGGGCCCTGCGGTGCGGGATAGTGTTGTGATTCAGGGTCAGCCTGTGGGTTCGGCAGTTGGGTCGGATGACTCGGATGACTCAGATGAGGGGGAGGAGGGGGGTGTTGAAGAAGAACTTGCTGATGATGGCTTGGAGGCTCCGCAGAGCCCTCAGCCAGGCCCCTCTTACTTGGTGGAGACCCAGCTGCGTGAGCTCGACAGTGTGGATGAAGATGACCCACAGCTGGCCCTGTTCAAGGACGCCCGACGCAGGAGGCAGTCAAGTAGGAGCAAGCAGAGAAAGGCTGTGGGACTTCTCGGAAGGAGGCAAAGAGAGGCCACGCCCTGAACTCTTATAAAGGGAGTGTTTGGGGGAGGGCTGGTTTGCTGAAAGCAACCGCTCCGATAGAGGATCAAAGCTCCGGTATCTTGTTTCATGTTTTGTTGTTTGTTTAATAAATTTGGCAGACGTTTTCCAGCCTCTGCCGTTTGTACAGGGGTTGCCTTTCTGCAAGGCCGGTAGCAGGCTGGTACAGAACAATTCCAAAGAGCTGGCGCGTCCACAGAGAATGCTGTCCCCCTGGGGGCCGCCAGCCAACACTCTCTGACCGACAGCACCCTGAGGAGGCCCTCTCTGTGGGAGCACACAGGACGAAGGGAAGATGACACCGGCAGCAGGTGCTCCCATAAGTAATCCGGACCCATGCCATTTAGGGCTTTATAGGTAATCACCAGCACCTTGAATCTCACCCGGAGGGCAAATGGAAGCCAATGCAGTTCACGGAGAAGAGGTGTTACATGGGAGTATCGGGAGACCCCCATCACAACTCGCGCGGCTACATTCTGCACCAGCTGAAGTCTCCGATGGTCCTCAAGGGCAGCCCCATGTACAGAGCATTGCAGTAGTCTATATGAGAGGTCACGAGCGCATGAGTGACTGTACGCAGGGCATCCCGGTCCAGATAGGGTCGCAACTGGCGCACCAGGCAAACCTGGGCAAAAGCCCCCCTGGTCACAGCTCCTACATGGTCTTCCAAACTGAGCTGTGAGTCCAGGAGGACACCCAAGTTGCGAGCCCTATCTATGGGGGGTAATTTAAAGATGGAATGGACTGAATTTCCCGTGATGCCAGAACGTACAACCACTCAGTCTTGTCGGGATTGAGCCAAAGCCTGTTCCTCCCCATCCAGACCCAAACCTCCTCTAGGCAATGGAACATCACATCGAGGGCATCACTGGGGTGGTTTGGGGTAGAGATGAAAAGCTGGGTATCATCAGCATACTGATGATACCCCACTCCAAAACCACGAATGATCTCACCCAGCGGCTTCATATAGATGTTGAACAGGAGAGGCGAGAGGACTGATCCCTGAGGAACTCCACAAATGAGAGGCCTCAAGGCCGACCTCTGCCCTCCTGTCAGCACCGACTGCGAACGTCCCAGGAGGTAGGAGGAGAACCACTGGAGAACAGTGCCCCCCACTCCCAACCCCCTGAGACGCCGCAGTAAGATACCATGGTTGATGGTATCGAAAGCCACTGAGAGGTCTAATAGGACTAGGACAGAGGAACAACCCCTGTCCAGAGCCCGCCAGAGATCATTCACCAGCGCGACCAATGCCATCTCCGTGCTGTACCTGGGCCTAAAGTCCGATTGGTACAGGTCCAGATAATCAGCTTCCTCCAGGAACAGAGGGAGCTGATGCGCCACCACGCTCTCAACAACCCTCGCAAGAAAGCGAAGGTTGGAGACCGGACAATAGTTGTTCAAAATAGCTGGGTCCAGGGCAGGCTTCTTGAGGGGCCTCACCACCGCCTCCTTCAAGGCGGCAGGAAAGCTACCCTCACTCAAAGAAGCAGTTATCACTGCCTGGAGCCTCGTGTCCCCTCCCAAGCTGCATAGACCAGCCAGGAGGGGCACGGGTCCAATAAACACGTGGTGGAGCTCAGCCTCCCTATGATCCTGTCCACATCTTCCGGAGTTACAGGGTCGAACTCTTCCCAGATAACATCACCAAGACCGCTCGTGTCACCTCCGTCCAGACTGGCCTGAATCCGAGCGATTTTGTCCGCCAGATGTTGGCTAAACTCCTCGGCACGACCCTGCAAGTGCTCCTCCCTCACCTCCTGATTGAGGAGGGAGCGGGTCACCCTGAACAGGGTGGCCGGGCGATTATCTGCAGACGCGATGAGGGTAGCAAAGTAGTTAGATTGTTTCTCTTGTTTCAAATAATATACACAAAAATAGAGGAAGAATTATTTGATGATCCAAATGCACTGACTTGGAAAGTTAGTTGGCAAAGGAAGAAAGCTAGGGTAAGATTGAAGGAAATAGAAGCTTTGACCTATTAGAGGTGATGGTATATTACTAACTAGATGTTTGAATATGGTTAAGAATAGATTGTTAGGAACAGAAGTATTATTATAACTAGATAGTTAGGATTTGTAATTGGAATATTATATCTTGGTATGAAAAGGGAAATAAGAATATGCTAAGAACTTTGAATAAGGGAAGCTTTTGGTTGCCCAAATATAACTTGTTTTGAAATTATAAATGATTGGGATATTTTGAGCATGGATGGGAAACTAAAATTGACAAAAGCGAAAATAGGATATGGATTACATAAATGTAAATTGAGTGCAAATGCAATTAAGATATGCTTTGGTTAGAAAAGATATTTTAAACTGATATTATTGTCATTAGAAAAATGTAACAAATGTTGATATGCAATTGTATATTTACTAAAAATAATAAGAATTGTATTTGCTTAGTGCAGAAAAATGGTTATTACTAAAAGAAGAGAGGATGTACTGGAGGGTGTAATATTGGACATAGTTGGAAGAGCCCTTGTTTGTGAACATAGAAAATTAATAAAACATTTTTTTTAAAAAAAGGCTGCGACTCCTAAGCTAAGAGAGTTATTCGAACAGATCCCAGGAACAACATCAGAACTCTTTGTCCAGAAGATTTCAGTGCTAGAAACAGTTAAGATACTGCACAGAACTCTCAAAATCCAAGGCTTCTAGTAAAGGACCCAAGACTGAGGAAGACACATACAACCCATAAGCATGAGAAGGTTGTGTGTGTGTGTGTGTTATCTGTTTTCTAAAATGATTTAATTTGTGTAAGTAATAGTGATTTCATTGCAAGCATCACTTTGATTTGGGTGCAGATGGGCAATTCAAAAATGTGGTAAATAAATAAACAAATAAACATGTTGGAGATAGACATTTATGCTAGATTTTTAATATGGGTTTTTTACAACAGTTATTTGTTTGATATACTTCACAATTTCTTCTCTAATTTACCAATCTTCTAATTAAATTAGTTAAAGAGGACCACAACTTACTTCTTGGTAAGCTAGGGAAAAAATGAGATAGATAGCATCACCACCAAATGGATTTGTAACTGAGTGACAAACTGTACTCAATAAGTTGTTCTTAATGATACTACATCTACATGGAGGGCAGTAAGCAGTGGAGTACCACAAGGTTCCATCTTGGCCCAGTACTCTTCAGTATCTTCATAAATGATTTAGATTAGGGAATAAAAGAAAAACAGATCAAAATTGCAGATGACACTAAACTGGCAGGAAAAACCAACACTCCAGAAGATAGGCTCATGATCCAAATGAATCTTGTCAGACTTGAACACTGGTCCCTATCCAACAAAATGAAATTTAATATATAGAAAAGTAAAGTAAAAGTAAAGTAGAGGAATCTTGCAGTCCTAGTGGACAATTACTAAAATAAGAGCTAGTAACGTGCTGCAGCAGCCAAAAGTGCTAATACAATTCTCGGCTGCATAAACAGAGGGATAGAGTCAAGATCACGAGAAGTATTAGTACCGCTTTCAATCATCCCGTTTGGCATATTCAACAAAAAGAAACTCCTGGTTCTTTTGAGTTACAGGAGTGTAGCTTTATTGAAAGATCCATCAAGGCATAGCAGAAGTTAAGTCAATTCTTGGATTTTCCCATGATCACCCACATAAGTAAAAACCCTTTCCCCACTCCGGACCACCCACAGTTCATAGTTCCCTAATTGGGTGCAGTTCTTTTGTTTGAGGAAAAATTGTGCCACTCAAATATTTTTTTATAATTTGACCTTGGTGGATAAGTCTCACCAGCGACAGAAGGCTCTCATGCATTCCATAGTTTGCCACACACCCCCCAGGAATTCACCATTGTGTGAAAGTCCTCCAGTCACTGTTTGGTAACCTTAGAGTGAAAGCAAGTTCAGGCAGCCATGGAGTCAAGTCAGGTTTAACAACCACTTTAGTAAGACCACATCTACAGTAGAATACTGCCTCCAATTTTGGAAACCACATTATAAAAAAGGATTTTGAAAGAGTGCAAAGAAGAGCAACAAAGATAATTAGGGCCCTGGAGACTAAAACATATGAAGAATGGTTACAAGAATGGAGTATGGCTAGTCTAGAGGAAAGAAGGACTAGAGCTGACGTTGCAATATCTGAGAGGCTGCCACAAAAAAGGGGGGGGTCAATCTATTTTTCAACGCACCAGAAGGCAAGACAAGAAACAATGGATGGAAACAAATAAAGAAGAGAAGCAAACTAGAATTAAGGAGAAATTTCCTAACAGTGAGAACAATTAACCAATGGAATGGTTTGCATTAATAAGTTGTGGATATTTCATCACTGGAGGCTTTAAAGAAGAGACTGGAGAGCAAGTTGTCTGAAATAGCATAGGGTCTCCTGCTTGTGCAGGGGGTTGGACTAGAAGACCTCCAAGGTCCCTTCCAACTCTATTATTCTGTATTCATAATTTTACAATAGGATATTGTGAAATTGTTTCAGAATTAGTAATAAAGAATAGGATAAATTTTGCTGTGAAATATGCCCCTATGATATAGATTTAGTACATCAGTATCATATTTTAGACATGCCACAGTAATTTGAAAAAAGATAAGATATGGATGCAAGGATTAATGGATGGATCTGTCTTCAGGATAGTGGAACAGGCCTCATTTAAAAAAATAGTTTGAAGTAGAAAGTTAATTTTCAAAACAGCTGTTTTTCAATCAAGTCTGCATCCAAACAGCTGCACAAATGTGTCACAATATCACAATACTGGGCATACTCTCTCTAGGTGTATCATGTTGAATAAGCGCAGTAGGTTTATTTAGAAAATCCTTAACAGTTCTCATCATAAATTTCTTTAGGGAAATTTTTAAAGTTACTGTACATATATAGCTGAAGACTGTGAAAATATATATATATATTTCAAAACGTAAGAGCAGATACTCATTTCAGTCTTATTTGATGAAAGTTTTGCAAGCCTTTCTGTTAAGATTGGAAGCATTTGTGAAAATTCTGAATCCAATATTTGAAAGTGGTGAAATGATTTCCACACAACCTTAGGAAGTTTCAGATTAACACTTTGGGTTCAGGTCAGTCGTGATTCCTGGAGACTGACTGGACTAATTCTGGCAGGTTTTTTTTTGGGGGGGGGGCAAGTGATTTGCCTTTGCCTTCTTCATAGGGCTGAGAGAGTAATGGGGTCAAGACCACCCAGCTGGCTTTATGCTTAAGGCAGTACTAGAACTTCTGTTTTTTTACTCTAACCACCACATCAAAGTGATTCAACGCATCTATGCCTCTATCACTCTCCCCAAAGTATACATTTTAAAAAGTTTTCTTTTTCTTTCATAAAAATTATCTCTATTATATTTTTACCATTAGTTGATTTAAAGTTGGCATGTCTCCTGATATTAAACTAGTTATAGACAAAGTATGTTCCTCATGATGCAAGACAAACATCCAAATATAGAATTATATTTCTTCCCCTGTAATTATCATGAATGACTATTAATTCTGCATTCTGGAGAAATATTGATTAACCCCACTGTGAAGTGGGAATTGGTTGATAATATAAATATCCCCAGTAAATTCATGATTTGAGTTAGAAACAAAGATGGGTAATGGTCCAGGATGCTTTCTACTATAATAAACAGTGTTGGCTTAGAATGTGAAGAGAATGAAGTGTGAGTGGTCATCTCAGGGGTGCTTCAGGCTTGAATAAAGCCAACTATTTCAGCACTTAATATACTTTGAGAAAGATATTGAATCTTCTTCTGGTGGTGTTTCCGAACATGGCATGCCGCACAGAGATAATGCAATGCACTTTTAGCGATCTTCCTATTGCTCCTTACAGGTACTTCCAAACTGAAGATGTCATCATAGGTGCCATTACTTCAGTTTTTGTTATATCTACAAATAAGCATTATTTCAAAGAAAACCCCATTCTTTCAAGTATTGATAAACCTCTGTAAGTAATAATGCCTTTTTCATGCATGCTTATTAAAATTATTTTTGAGCACTTGGTAAATTAAGTTCAGTAATGCAACCATTCAATTCTAAAACACCATCTCTAGGTGAGATAGGTGGCATATAAGTCTAATAAATAAATAAAAAGGAGAAACATTTCAATGATTGCACAGCACAAAGTCCAAATATATTTATTGATAATATTCTAGTTGACAAGATTATGTGTGTTAAATCACATCCTAAAGATGTGATGTAATCCTAAAGCATGGATTTATACAATAAAGTAGGCAAACATTTGAGTTTTGCATTTCTAAATGAATGGATTTTACTGTAGATAATATTGATATTGTTATTGTCATTCCCTATTATTTTAACTTTCAATGCTAGACTACTATTGCTAAGACAGAAAGAATAAAAATATTTTGCTAAAATAAGAGAAAGAGTTGCACATCCGTTGTAGAGATCTGTTAAGGTGGGGATGTGGAATCCAATTTAATTAGTTTAAATATAAAAGTGGATTTTTAAATTATTCATTTTCCTATCAACATACCATATGCATGTGCACTAGAAAAGAATTGAATAGAAATTCACTTCAGATAATTGTTGCATTGTCAAAAATGCTGAGAGATATTATTTAAATTATGAATCAATGGTTGACTTCAAAAAAAGAATTTGTTTATGAATCACATTTTTATAATGCGCCATATCATTCTTACAGGGTTCTCACTAAGCATTATCAGCATGTATTGGCTTTCATATTTGCTGTGAAAAACATCAATGAAAATCTCAAGGTTTTACCCAATATCACCTTGGGATTCAGAATCCATGACAAATATAGTGGTAAATGGACCTATCATACCACCATGGAACTTTTTTCCCCTGTAAACAGATTAATTCCCAATTATAAATGTGATACCAAGGACAACATTATTTCTGTCATTGGAGCTCTGTATCCTGAAATCTCTTTTGATATGTCACATATTTTGGCAGTGTACAAAGTTCCACAGGTAAGATATTTTGATGAGTTATAAAACTTCACGGTCACCTACAGTATGTTCTTCAACATTTTTATTCTATTAAAAATAAAGAAATTTTTATTGATATTTTCTTTAGAATAATATCTCAGTAGATAAATGCAGTTTCTTATAGACTGGAGTATTTTAAGTGAAGGTTTTAGGCTTTATAGTTGAGATAATAAGATTTCAGGAAGGTTTGGGCATCAGCTTTTGTGATTCAAACAGTGCCCTTTTTAAGCCTTTCCTCACAGGTAGCTGTCCAAAATAGCCCTAGAACTCTTGACATAGGCTGACTCTTCAAATGACATAAGAGCCTCCATGACATAAGCAATCTAAAGAGAAGAAAACCAGAGCATTCATTTTTGAAAAAGGCAAAAGATGGATTGCTCTTCTTCTACAAAGGATTCATGCTGATGTTCTCTAAGCTAACAATTGTGGGCAGAAATCTTCATTTCCCCCCCCTCAATTATAATTTATACTCCGAGTCCAATAGTGCTCATTACAAGGTTCTCAAACACTACTGTTTTCTCTCACCCCTTTGCATAGATCACTTCTGTACCACATGATGCTGATATCTATCCATATAGGTGGTGTTTTTACTTCTACTTAATCATACATTTATTACATTTTTTAAATTGATGAGAACATATTTTCTGCTTATAGTAATCACAATATTATACATGAGAACATAGACAATGAGGCACACAGAAAAAATATCTCCAGGTTTTTAAAATCTTTTTAAAATTCATCTCTAGATCATAGTCTCGTTTCTTTTCTTTTGTTTTCCTTTTCTTCCCTTCCCTTCCCTTCCTTCCTTCCTCCCTTCCTCCCTCTTTACTATTTATTTTTACTTATTACTAAGTTTCAATGTCTCATATTCCACAACTATTACTAGATGGATCATAGATCCTGACTTTTTAGAGAAGATAGGTTTATTTGCTCCCAGTTTGTATCAGTAGCATATATTGCTGGTAATTATTTTAGAATAGAGGCTGTCTACAAGTTACAATCCTCCCTCTCTCTCTGTGTGTGTCTCCCTCCCTCCCTCCCTTCCTTCCTTCCTTCCTTCCTTCCTTCCTTCCTTCCTTCCTTCCTTCCTTCCTTCCTTCCTGTGTGTACAACTAAGTGATTTTCAAATATTTGCTTAGAAGTTAATAATAAAACAAATGTGTTATAGTTCAAAGTATTTTTTTACATTTTTATGTACAAATAATTGGATAACCTTTCCCCCCCCTTTCAATGGGGAAAAACAAACAAACAGGAAAGGCAGAATTCAGGGAACATTTTTTATGCCTCTAGGTTGAAACAACTATGAACTCTGCTTCAAAATAATGAAACTTCTGTATAGTTTGACTGATTGATGTATTATTTTATTAAGCCTGGGTTGACTCCTTGCAACCCCACAGCTATATCTTCCCCAAAGTGATCATTCTCCAATCTGAGCCTTCAGGTCTTCTAATTGTGCCCCCATTGCTGCTGTATTTGAGTTAATCCACTTTGCTGCTGTCCTTCCTCTTTTTCTCTTTCCTTCCTCTCAGTAACCGTAATAACTTCTTAAGGAAGCTGATTCGTCTAATAATGTGTCCAAAATATGATTCATTCATTCTCAAGCACGAATTCTGCATTGTCCCAAAGTTGCTTTTTCAAAAGGCAAATTGAAGAATTTTTTTGGATGAGAAGCAAAATGTTTTTTAAAAAACAAGAAAGTACAGTTGCCTTTTAAAAAAATGACTGGGATGTTTCAGAATCTCCATATGATTTCAAATTAATTTATTTCATTGTTTTTGGCTGTTCATGCTATTTTCAAGAGTTCCCCAACTCCAGAGTTAAAAATCATCTTTCCATTCTTGATTCTTCAAAATTCATATAAAATTCTTAGTTGCAGTATTCTAATCCTTGTGAATATAAGTGCATCATGATATCTGAATGTGTTTTCAAAGGCCTTCATTATGTTTAATTAATGTTTGTGTATAGTATATTTCTTAACTGTTTTTCTTTTACTGTTGACAGTCCTAAAAGGCAGAAGTTTATCTGCCACTTCAATAGCTTCATTGTCATTTCTATATTTCTCCTTAGGAATCCTGAATACTACCTTAATAACCCTTTAGTAAATTAAAAACATCTGACACACCAATTCATTTTCATACAATTCATCTTAGATAAGTTAATAGCTAGAGCAATCTAATTTTTTAAACCACCCAGTACTTGAATTACCATTTTCCATTTTTGTGTCTCTTATTTTTAACCTCCCATCTAATTGTTATATTTCTAGTTTGTGTATAGTTCCCTTCCAAAAATGGAGAAGAAAATCCATATCATTCCTCTCTATGAAATGGTCCCAAATCAGGAACATTGGTACAAAGGGATTCTTCTGCTATTGTCGCATTACAGATGGACCTGGATCGGGGTACTGGTTAAAGAAGATGAAATAGAAGGCTTTCAGCAAAACATAATTTCCATGTCTTCTCAATATAATGTTTGTGTTGAATTCTCAGAAAAACGTAAGCCTTTTTTCATCAGTACTATTTTTGATGACATGAAACAATTGTTGGAAGTGTATGAGGCAATCATGAACAGCAAAGCCAATGTAGTGGTAGTCTATGACCAAAATGTTTTACTTTTGAGGGTGTTATTATATTTACCTCATATGGAAGAAGTACTTACAAAGCCTAAAGCTAAAGTGTGGATCCTGGTCTCTGAGTTGGATCTTGCTTCCTACATATTTCAAAAGGAATGGGATATGCAAGTCCTCCATGGTGCTCTTTCCTTTGCTGCTTACTCCAATGAAGTTCCAGGATTTCAAACTTTCCTTCGAAATAGGAATCATTTATTCATAAAAGAAGATTTGTTTGTGAGAGAAGTGTGGGAACAAACATTTGGTTGTGACTATCCCACTTCATCCATGAATGAAGATAGCAGTTGCACTGGGGAAGAGAGATTGGAGAGCCTTCCAGCAGCTCTTTTTGAAATGAGCATGACTGGCCATAGTTACAGTATATACAATTCAGTCTCTGCTGTTGGATATGCTTTACATGACATGCAGTCAAGTCTACAAAAATACAGAATGCTAAAGAAGGGAGGGAAATTGCACCTTCAAGATCAGCAGCCATGGAAGGTAAAGCAGAAGTTATATATAAAAAAAATAAAAGCATTATGTTTGGGACAGTTAATTTAAATGTTTAATTATATGTGGCATGAATATATATTTTACCAAAAAATTATGATTCATTTGTCCATCTATCTTTTTCCCCTCAATTAGATTAGAGGAATAGAATATCTAAACATTAAGCAGTTAAGTAGTGCATCTGTCTGTCTGTCTATTATTGGACCTTTCTTTTATTTATTTATTTGTTAAATTTATTTGCTGCCCATCTCACTGTGGGGCTACTCTGGGTGGCTTATAACAGTAAAATGGAAAACAAATGATAAAACATGTAAACATAACAATAGTAAAGCAATAAAACCAAAATAAACAATGAAAGTACAAGAATATGAATTAAAAGATTTCTTAACAATAAGGAATAATTGATTTTTGTTTTATACAAATAAGTGCTCATTCATTCATTCATTTATTTGTTCATGTATTTGATATCTCACCTTTTCCCAGGAGATGAAAAAGACATGAATAAGAATCTATTATTGTTTCCATCTCAAGATATTAGTGGAATACTGACTAGCTCTCAGACAGATCTTTAAATAAAATTTAAATAAAATTAAGGCAATGAGATTGAGAATCGGTTTTATGTAGTGGTTAAAGGCATCAGGCTAGGACATTGAGTTCCAGTCCTGCTTTAGGCACAAAGCCTAAATGTATTAATGGGGTTGAGAAGCCGTTTGGTATAGTGATTAAGGCAGCAGTCTGGAAACTGGGAGATAGTGATTTCCAGTCTTGCTTTAGGTACAAAACCAACTAGGTGAGTGTGGTCCAGTCATACTTTCTTTCAGCCTTAGGAAGTGGGCAATGACAAACCACTTCTGAGACCAAGCCAAGAAAACTGTACAGATCCTGGCAGTTGCCAGGAGTCAGCATTGATTTGAAGACATACACACAGAAATTAAAAGGGTTATTCCACTCAGATGAGAAAAATTAACATGATAAAAAGCAGTTCCTTAAACCTCTCTTTTGTGGTATCGAGAGACTCACAGAAGGTTTCACAGTCAACTGAATGGACATTCAATAGCCTAGTAGCTGGATTATAATTGTAATTAATAATTGAAGCCAATGATGAGGGCTGCTGGAAGTATTGGGGGTTCACTATAATCAGATTGAAATAATTTCATGTTTTCTCTAAGTCATCCTGTTATATGTGCTTGTTTGTTTTTTTTCTTTCATGTCCAGCTCCACTATTATCTGAAAAGAGTCTTGTTTAATAACAGTGCTGGAGATGTAATTTCTTTTGACATGAATGGGAAATTGTTAGTTGGATTTGATATTATAAACTGGATAACATTCCCAAACCAATCCATTCATCGAAGGAAAGTTGGGAAACTCGATCCTTGGGCTCCTCAAGAGAAGATGCTTACGATTAATGATAATGCCATCACTTGGCACAGTAGCATTAACCCGGTAGCCTCAAATTTTTATCTTCTATGATTTTCAGTTGACAATATTAAATCCCTTGTCATACAAATGTGCACAACTATTAACATACAAAGATGGCTGACAAAGAGTACAAGCAAGCTTTAAAAGAATGCAATATTCTTTAAAAATACAATTGTGTATTTGTATAAAATAAGGCCTGTCAGATGGCTTGTTTGCCTACCAATTAGGCAATTCAGTTTAAATTGCATTCAAGATTGACCTGAACTACTTTAAATATTTGCATATTTAACATTATGTACATAATTTATTTGTCTATATTGTGTGTGTGTGTGTGTGAGAGAGAGAGAGAGAGAACATTCACAGACACATATATACAGGGCTTCTTTTTCATAGAATGCACCAGAAGGGAGTTCCAGCACCTTTTTCCAACAGATTTTCCAGAATTGGTTCTTTTCCTGTTGTTCCTCATTTGTTTCTGAAAATGCCCCACTGGCAGTATAGTGCGAGCGGGGTCCCCTCTGGCACTGTCTGTGATCTGGAGCCATGAGGCACCAGAGCACCACAGCCAGAGCGTGGCTTGATTGGCTGGGTCAGAGACCATGTGGTGTGGAAGCAGATGGTGGCAGTGGGAGACACATAAATATGGAGGCCATCGTTCACGAGAAGGTGAGTGAGTCTTTTGCCTTCCCTTACAGAAGGTGGGGTGTGAGGTTAAAAAGAGGCAAAGCGAGACGAAGGAAAGGTGGCTGGCATGGAAGCTTGCCCAACAGCAAAACTTTGCTGTTTTGGTTCCTTGGATAGTTCAAACGCTGGGATGACTACCAAAATCTCTTTTTAGTCTTTTATACTTTATATTCAAAATGCAGAGGGGTAGAATAAGAATAAAGTCAATGTCTTGTGATTTGGAGGTATTATTATTAATAATAATATATATTAATTCCCCTTCATGGATTACTGCCTTGTCGTGGCGAAGGGGCTTGTGTAATTCAATGAAGCTATGAGCTATGCCATGCAGGGCCACCCAAGACGGAAAGGTCATAGCAGAGACTTCTGTTGTGATTCAGGGTCAGCCTGTGGGTTCGGCAGTTGGGTCGGACGACTCAGAGGAGGAGGGGGGTGTTGAAGAGCTTGCTGAGGGGATTGGACAGCTTGATGAGAGCCCTCAGCCAGGCCCCTCTCATCTGGTCATGACGCAGACCCAGCTGTGTGAGCCTGACAGCGTGGATGAAGATGACCCACAGCTGGCCCTGTTCAAGGACACCTGATGCAGGAGGTAGTCAATCAGGAGTAAACAGAGGAAGGCAATGGGGCTCCTTGGAAGGAGGCAGAGAGAAGCCACACCCTGAACTGTATTTAAGGGGGAATGCGTGGGAGGGCTGATTTGCTGAAGGCAACTGCTTGAAAAGCTCCTGTTTCTTGGTTCGTGTCTTGTTCTATTTGTTTTTGTAGCAATAAATTTGGCAGGCGTAATTGAAGCCTCTTGCCTTCTTGTAAAAGGGGTTGTCCCTGCCTTTTCTGCAGGGCCGGTAGCAGGCTGGTACAGAACAGTTTGCCTTCAGCCAACCCACCCCTTACTAATATTATGGAGCAGCTAGGTGCTGAGAATGCCCAGCTCACCCAGCAACTCACTTTGCTGGCAGCTCAGGTGGCTCAACTGCAAGCTCAGGTCCACACTGCACCCCCACCATCACCCCCACCCAGGAGAAAATGCCAAGTTGCAATGCCGGATAAATTTACTGGCAATCCAGAACTGTTTCCTGCTTTCCTGGGACAATGCCAGCTCTTTATCAGCATGAGAGCAGCTGATTTCCCCACTGACCGGGATAAGGTGGGGTTTGTGTTAAGCCTTTTTTCGGGTGATGCAGCTCGTTGGGGCACGCCTCTGCTGGCTCAACCTAGCCCATTGTTGGACAACTTTGTGGGGTTTTGTGATCATATGCGTCTGATGTATGAGGACCCTATAAAGACGCAGACTGCTACTTGTCGCCTGAAAGCTCTTAGGCAGGGTCAACGCCCCCTACAGGGCTATATCAGTGATTTTCAGCTGCTTAGCCAGGATTCCGCCTGGAATGAGCCTGCGCTCGTGGATGCCTTCCAGGATGGATTGTCAGAGGAGATGTTGGATGAGCTGGCCCGTGTGGATATTCCCTCAGACCTGAATGGGCTGATCCATCTCTGCCTGCGGATCGATGCTCGGTTGCAGCAGCGAAGGAGTCGCCATGCCACCCCACAGACCCCTGCAGCCCCTGTTGTGCGTGAGCCCCCAGTTCAAAGGGAGGAGCCAATGGAGCTGGGTGCCGCCAGGTCTCGTCTATCGGTGACTGAAATGAACAGACGACGATCGGAGGGGTTGTGTTTTTACTGCGGGGACCCTGGACATTTGGCTGCTTTTTGCCCAAAGAAGCGACAGCGGGCATCAGTGACCGAGTCTGCCCCGAGAAAGTCCCCTACTTTTCTGTCGGGAAACGCCCTGAGCCTGATCTAGACGGTGTGATAGATCGGGCGTCCCACAACAACACTGAGCGACGTCTTTCCGATGCTGCCTGTGGACCTCCACGGCATCTGATATTGGAGGCACGTCTGATCCTTCCTGGCAAGCCAGAGGGGATTCCAGTCCATGCCTTAATTGACTCTGGGGCCACCACAAATTTTATGGACTCAGGATTTGTGGCCAAATGGGCTGTTCCCCATTGCCCGGTGGATCCGCCCATGTTAGTGGAGACTATCGATGGTCGAGTGCTCCTGTCTGGGCCAATTACGGCCACCACGCAACCATTATGTATGGCCATCAGTTCCCATGTGGAGGTCATCCAGTTCTATATCACCTCAGATCTGCATTTCCCCGTGGTCTTGGGACTGGCGTGGCTCCGGGCGCATGACCCACAGATCTATTGGTCACAGAACCTGGTCACCTTCCCAAGCTTGCAGTGCGTGGACCACTCCCACCATATCTGTGCTGGCCAGGTGGAGGGTTCCCCAGGGGTTTCCTTGCCTCCCGAACTGTCCGACTTTGCTGATGTGTTCAGCGAGACAGAGGCGGATCAATTACCCCCGTACAGGCCCTATGACTGCCCCATTGATTTAGTCCCTGATGCGCCTCTCCCAGTGGGGCGTTTGTACTCCATGTCGGACCCCGAGTTGGCTGCATTGCGGGACTTTCTGGAGAAGAATTTGGCTCATGGTTTCATCCGGCCCTCGTCCTCGCCAGTGTCTGCACCCGTGCTCTTTGTCAAAAAGAAGTCGGGCGAATTGCGGCTTTGCTGCGATTATAGGAAACTCAACGCCATCACAGTGCACAATCGTTACCCGCTGCCCCTCATCCCCGAACTCTTGGACCGACTCCGGGAGGCTAAGATCTTCACGAAACTGGACCTGCGTGGAGCTTACAACCTCATCAGGGTTCGGCCGGGTGATGAGTGGAAGACGGCGTTTGGTACTCGCTATGGACATTTTGAGTACACGGTGATGCCGTTTGGCCTGACCAATGCCCACACTGTGTTTCAGCATTTCATGAACGACATTTTCTGGGATTTGTTGCATCAGTTTGTCGTGATCTACTTGGATGACATCCTGATCTACTCCCCATCGCGTGAGGTGCACCATCAGCATCTCCATCAGGTCCTGCAGCGACTCCGAGAACATTGGCTGTTTGCCAAGTTGGAGAAGTGCCAGTTCTACCGGGTGACCATCGATTTCCTGGGTCACCGCATTTCTCCTGAGGGCATTGCCATGGAGCCAAGTAAGGTTGAGTCTTTGCAGAGTTGGCAACCCCCGCGTCGCGTGATGGATGTTCAGCGACTTCTTGGGTTCGCCAACTATTACCGAACTTTCATTCCTGGGTTTGCTGCCTTGACAGCCCCCCTCACCCAGCTCCTGCAGAAGAAGACTCGGTTCCAGTGGAACGCTCCAGAACAACGGGCTTTCCAGACTTTGAAGGAAGCCTTCATGAAGGAGCCCATCTTGAAGCATCCTGACCCGCAATGGCCGTTTGTTGTGGAGGCGGACGCCTCCGACATTACCATTGGGGCGGTGTTACTCCAGGCAACGACGCCCAGCAGTACCCTCTTCCCTTGCGCATACCATTCACGAAAACTGAACCCTTCGGAGCGCAATTATACAATCTGGGAGAAGGAGCTGCTGGCCATCAAAGTGGCATTCGAGGCCTGGAGGCATCATCTGGAGGGAGCGCGGCATCAAATTGAGGTCCGGACGGACCATAAGAATTTGGAAAGCCTGCAGACCGCTCGGAATTTGAACCAACGCCAGATCCGGTGGTCTCTTTTCTTTGCAAGGTTCGACTTCTGAGTTCGATACATACCTAGCGGGCACAATCAAAGAGCGGATGCTCTGTCCAGGAAGCCGAATATTCCTGAGTGGAAGACAAGCTTCTGCCCAGGACAGTGATCCTCCTCGAGTCTTTTGCTGCGGTGCGGGAGCCGGTTGATATACAGGCTCGGATCTGGAAGGCACAGCAGCAGGAGGTGTGGGTGGCTCAGCGGAAGGAGGAGGTGGGGCCAGATTCTCCTTGGACGGTCACGGATGGACTCTTGTATTATCGTGACCGGCTCTACGTTCCGGGAGGGCCACTCAGGGGACTCATCCTCAGCCAGTGTCACGATAACCCAGCGGCGGGGCATTTTGGCCTGTTCAAGACCCTGAACCTGGTCCCCCGTACCTTCTGGTGGCCCCGAGTCTGACACAACGTCCAGTCCTATGTCACTTCCTGCATCCCATGCAGGCAGGCCAAGTCAGCGACAGGGGCCCCGCCTGGATTACTGCAGCCCTTGCCGACACCCAAAAGACCCTGGGGGGCTGTGTCCATGGACTTTCTGATGGATTTACCCCCATCCTCTGGTTTTACGACAGTGTATGTGGTGGTGGACATGCTGACCAAGATGGCGCACTTCATCCCCTGTCGCGGCTTACCGTCAGCCCGCGCCACTAGTCATATGTTCATTCAGCAGGTGCTTCGGCTGCACGGCCTCCCTGATAGAGTTGTCTCTGATAGGGGGGCCCAGTTTACAGCCCGCTTCTGGCAGGAGTTGATGCATTCGTTGGATATCAAGATTTGCCTCTCGTCCGCACATCTTCCTCAAACTGATGGGGAAACCGAGAAGGTCATCGGTATCATGGAACAATATCTGCGCTGCTACGTTAATCTGCAGCAAAACAATTGGGTGGACTATCTGGCCATAGCTGAGTTTGCATTTAACAATTTGCAGCACACCTCCACACAGATGACACCGTTCTTGGCCAATGTGGGATATCACCCCCGGTTTTTCCCCCTTTCTCCCGTGGACTCACTGGAGCCAGCAGCAAACGACTTCATGGCAGAGTTACAGGCGATCCATCGATTGGTGCGATGTCAGTTAGAGAAGGCCAAGGCCAATTACAAAAGGTTTGCTGATCGGTCAAGATGGGATACGCCTCCACTATCGGTGGGAGATCGGGTCTGGTTGTCCACCAGGAACCTACCGTCAACACGGCTGGTGAGAAAGCTAGATCACCGATATTTAGGACCGTTCCCAGTCGAGGCTGTCATCAATCCGGTTGCCTATCGCTTAACTCTGCCACGTTCCCTGCGCGTGCACCTAGTCTTTCATCGGTCTCTGTTGGTCCCCGAGCAACCGGCCTGTCCACTCCACTGAGCGGAACCTCCCCCATCAGGACCTCGTGATGGAGGCAGCACCCCCGAGTACGAGGTTGCCAGCATCAGGGATTCCCATTGGCTGAAAGGTCATTTCCAGTACCTGATTGAATGGAAAGGTTATGGACCAGAGGACTTCACCTGGGAAGACGCGACCGCTGTTCATGCCCCTGCGTTGGTGACCACTTTTCATGAACAATTTCCATCCCGACCGCATCTGGATCGGCAGACCCGGGAGAAGGGCCCTGCGGTGCGGGATAGTGTTGTGATTCAGGGTCAGCGTGTGGGTTCGGCAGTTGGGTCGGACGACTCAGAGGAGGAGGAGGAGGGGGTGTTGAAGAGCTTGCTGAGGGGATTGGACAGCTTGATGAGAGCCCACAGCCAGGCCCCTCTCATCTGGTCACGACGCAGACCCAGCTGTGTGAGCCTGACAGCGTGGATGAAGATGACCCACAGCTGGCCCTGTTCAAGGACGCCCGATGCAGGAGGCAGTCAATCAGGAGTAAACAGAGGAAGGCAATGGGGCTCCTCGGAAGGAGGCAGAGAGAAGCCACACCCTGAACTGTATTTAAGGGGGAATGCGTGGGAGGGCTGGTTTGCTGAAGGCAACCGCTTGAAAAGCTCCTGTTTCTTGGTTCGTGTCTTGTTCTATTTGTTTTTGTAGCAATAAATTTGGCAGGCGTAATTCCAGCCTCTTGCCTTCTTGTAAAAGGGGTTGTCCCTGCCTTTTCTGAAGGGCCGGTAGCAGGCTGGTACAGAACAACTTCTGACAAAATGTAATCCACTGGAGAAGGAAATGGCAACCCACTCCAGTATCGTTGCCATGAAAACCCCATGGACAGTACCAAAAGGCAAAAAGATATGACGCTGGAAGATGAGCCCCTCAGGTCAGAAAGCATCCAATATGCTACTGGGGAAGAGCAGAGGGCTAGTACTAGTAGCACCAGAAAGAAGGAAGTGACTGGGCCAAAGCCGAAAGGACACTCAGCTGTGGATGTATCTGGTGGTGAAAGGAAAGTCCGATGCTGTAAAGATTTTTTCTCCATAGGAACCTGGAATGTAAGATCCATGTATCAAGACAAGCTGGACGTGGTCAAACAAGAGATGACAAGACTGAACATCGACATCTTAGGAATCAGCGAACTAAAATGGCCTGGAATGAGTGAATTTAATTCAGATGAACATCAGGTATACTACTGCGGGCAAGAATCCCTCAGAAGAAATGGAGTAGCCTTGATTGTCAACAAAAGAGTAGAAAAAGCAATACTGGCATTCAATCCCCAAAATGACAGAATGATCTCAGTTCGAATCCAAGGCAAACCATTCAATATCTCAGTAGTCCAAGTCTATGCCCCAACCACTGGTACTGAAGAGGATGAAATTGACCGGTTCTATGAAGCCCTACAGCACCTTATAGAACTAACACCAAACAATGATGTCCTTATCATCATGGGGGATTGGAATGTTAAAGTAGGAAGCCAAAAGATAACTGGAATAACAGGCAAGTTTGGCCTTGGAGTACAAAATGAAGCAGGGCACAGGCTGATAGAATTTTGTCAAGAGAATATGATGTTCATAGCAAACACTCTTTTCCAACAACCGAAGAGATGGCTCTACACATGGATATAACCAGACAGTCAACACAGAAATCAGATTGACTATGTGCTTTGCAGCCAAAGATGGAGAAGCTCTATACAGTCAATAAAAATAAGACCAGGAGCTGACTGTGACTCAGACCATGAGCTTCTCATTGCAAAGTTTAGGCTTAAACTGAAGAAAGTAGGGAAAAGCACTAGGCCACTCAGGTATGAATTAAATCATATCCCTGAAGAATATACAGTAGAGGTGACAAATAGATTTAAGAAATTAGATCTGATAAACAGAGTGCCTGTAGAACTATGGACAGAGGTTTGCAACATTGTACAAGAGGTAGCAACTAAAGCCATCCCAAGAAAAAGAAATGCAAGAAAGCAAAATGGCTGTCTGAGGAAGTTTTGCAAATAGCTGAGGAAAGGAGGGAAGCGAGAGGCAAGGGAGAAAAAGAAAGATACGCCCAATTGAATGCAGAATTCCAGAAAATAGCTAGAAGAGATAAGAATGCCTTCTTAAATGAACAGTGCAAAGAAATAGAAGAAAACAATAGAATAGGGAGGACCAGAGATATTTTCAAGAAAATTGGAGAGATGAAGGGAACATTTCATGCAAAAATGGGCATGATAAAGGACCAAAATGGCAGGGACCTAACAGAGGCAGAAAAGATTAAAAAGAGGTGGCAAAATTACACAGCAGAACTATACAAGAATGAGCTTAACATCCCTGATAACCACGATGAGGTTGTCACTGACCTTGAGCCAGACATTCTAGAATGTGAAGTGAAGTGGGCCTTAGAAAAACTGAGCAACAACAAAGCTAGTGGAGGTGACAGTATTCCAGCTGAGCTATTCAAAATCTTAAAAGACGATGCAGTAAAAGTGCTACACTCAATTTGCCAGCCAATTTGGAAAACTCAACAGTGGCCACAGGATTGGAAAAGATCAGTTTATATTCCAATTCCAAAGAAAGGCAGTGCCAAAGAATGTTCAAACTATTGCACCATTGAACTCATATCGCATGCTAGTAAAGTTATGATTAAAATCCTACAAGCTAGACTCCAGCAGTATGTGGATCGAGAACTACCAGAAGTACAGGCAGGATTTCAAAGAGGCAAAGGAACTAGAGATCAAATTGCCAACATATGCTGGTTCATGAAGAAAGCTAGAGAGTTCCAGAAAAAACATCTACTTCTGCTTCATTGAGTATGGTAAAGCCTTTGATTGTGTGGATCACAACAAAGTGTGGCAAGTTCCTAAAGAGATGGGAGTACCAGACCATCTTATTTGTCTCTTGAGAAAGCTATATGCGGGTCAAGAAGCAACAGTGAGAACTGGACACGGAACCACTGATTGGTGCAAAATTGGGAAAGGAGTCCGGCAAGGCTGTATACTGTCACCCTGCCTATTTAACTTATATGCAGAGCACATCATGAGAAAGGCAGGGCTAGATGAATCAAAAGTTGGAATTAAGATTGCCAGGAGAAATATCAACAACCTAAGATATGTAGATGATTCCACTCCAATGGCAGAAAGTGAAGAAGAACTAAAGAGCCTCTTGTTGTGGGTGAAGAAGGAGAGTGCAAACGTTGGGTTGAAACTTAACATTAAGAAAATCAAGATCATGGCATCTGGCCCTCTCAATTCCTGGCAAATAGATGGGGAAGAAATGGAGGTAGTGACAGATGTTATTTTCCTGGGCTCTAAGATCACCTCAGATGGGGACTGCAGCCAAGAAATTAAAAGACGCTTGCTCCTGGGGAGGAAAGCCATGACAAATCTAGACAGCACACTAAAAAGCAGAGACATCACCCTGCCAACAAATGTGCATATAGTCAAAGCTATGGTCTTCCCAGTTGCAATGTATGGCAGTGAAAGTTTGACCATAAAAAAGGCTGAGCGCCAAAGAATTGAAGCCTTTGAACTATGGTGCTGGAGAAGACTCCTGCGAGTCCCTTGGACTGCAAAGTGATCAAACCTGTCAATCCTAGAGGAGATCAACCCTGACTGCTTTTTAGAAGGTCAGATCCTGAAGTTGAAACTCAAATACTTTGGCCACCTAATGAGAAGGAAGGACTCACTGGAGAAGAGCCTAATGCTGGGAAAGATTGAGGGCAATAGAAGAAGGGGACAACAGAGAATGAGGTGGCTGGATGGAGTCACTGAAGCAGTAGGAGTGAGCTGAAATGGACTCCAGAAGATGGTAGAGGACAGGAAGGCCTGGAGGAACGTTGTCCATGGTGTTGCGATGGGTTGGACACAACTTCACAGCTAACAACAACATCAACATTATATTAATTGTTGGAGGCGGTTCGGGTCTGGATGGGGAGGAACAGGCTTCGGCTCAACCCTGAGAAGACTGAGTGGCTGTTCGTGCCGGCATCCCAGGAAATTCCAATTATTCCATCTCTTGCCATGGGGGGTGAGCTATTACCCCCCGTAGATAGGGCACGGAACTTGGGGGTCCTTCTAGACTCACAGCTCTCTTTAGAAGAGCATATTGGAGCTGTGACTAGGGGGGCCTTTGCCCAGGTTCGCCTGGTGTGCCAGTTGCGACCCTATCTGGACCAGGATGCCTTGCGTACTGTCACTCATGCGCTCGTGACCTCTCGTCTGGACTACTGCAATGCTCTCTACATGGGGCTGCCCTTGAAGACCACTCGGAGGCTCCAACTGGTGCAGAATGCAGCCACGCGAGTTGTGCTGGGAGTCTCCCGATACTCCCATGTTACACCTTTGCTCCGCGAGCTGCATTGGCTGCCGGTTGCTCTCCGGGTGAGATTCAAGGTGTTGGTAATGACTTACAAAGCCCTACATGGCATGGGTCCGGATTACCTATGGCAACACCTGTGGCCGGCGTCAACTTCCCTCCGTCCAGTGCGCTCCCACAGAGAGGGCCTCCTCAGGATGCCTCTGATCAAAGAATGCCGATTGGTGGCCCCCAGGGGGAGGGCGTTCTCTGTGGGCGCGCCAGACCTGTGGAACCGCTTGCCGGTTGAGCTCCGGATGGCCCCCGACCTCCGCTCCTTCCGGCGCGATCTAAAAACTTATCTATTCGAGCAATCTGACCTGATTTGATGGGTTAGGGTTGGGGTTTTAATATGTCTTTTAATTACTGTTTTAAATCTGGGCATAATATTTAATTGTTTTTTAACTTTTGTATTTCGTTTTTATATTTATTGCCCCGTACACCACCCTGAGTCCTTCGGGAGAAGGGTGGTATAAAAGTATAATAAATAAATAAATAAATAAATAAATAAATAAATAAATAAATAAATAAATAGATAGATAGATAGATAGATAGATAGATAGATAGATAGATAGATAGATAGATAGATAGATAGATAGATAGATAAATAAATATGAGATTTAATCAGATCTATTTATTAAATTGGGTTTAACGTAAAGGTAAATTAAAAGTAATCTGTTGACTGACAAAGTCTGAACTTTTATTTGTTTCAAGTCAATATCCATATTAAACTCCAAATGTAAATTTTTTTCACCTTTTTTGACAACTTCTTAAAAATAATTCAATCTTTTACAAGCAACCAAATTTTGTTTTATTGGGCCAATTTCATTAGATTTACACTCATTAAACTAAATGGGTGTGCCAGTGGTAAATGTCCCAAAATATTAATAAAATGCCTTCTTGTAATTTAAAACCACACAGTGCATGGTAACATTAATAGTATTAACTTACCTTGAACAAAATCCTAGTCTTTTAGATACACTAAAAATTGAAGGTTTTTTTTCCCAACTACAAAGATAAGCCTTGTAGGGTAGGCAAGGCGGGTTGTATGACATGTGTGAGTTCCTGCATTTTTTTTACAAAAATAGCACTGCATATAATATACATATGCATATATAAGATGGCTTGTCTGACAGAGTGTGACTGGCCCAAATCCACCCAGCTGGCTTTTGTTCCTAAGGCAGGACTAAAACTCACAATCTGCTAGTTTCTAGGCCAATACCTTAGTCAATACAGGATATATACATACAGTATATAGATGATAGGTAGATAGATAGATAGATAGATAGATAGGTAGATAGATAAATAGGTAGATAGCCAGATGGATGGATGGATGGATGGATGGATGGATGGATGAATAGAATATTATGTATAGTATATAATGTACTACATATACTATATATTAAAATTAAATTAATTGAATCAAAAATAACAATATTAAATTATAAAATATTACAAAATCACATTCATATCTACATATATATTTATGTATTTTATTTATATATCATCCATCTCACTGTCAGGTAACTAGGTATCTTAAAATATAATAAAAACAAAATACAAAGCATTAAAACATTAAACACTAAAATATTTAAATTAACAGAAGTCAGATAAGTTAGGACCCAGCGGGGTGGTAGGAGGCATATCAAAATTTGCATGAACAAGTATATCAATGTTGTTGTTGTTAGCTGCGAAGTCGTGTCCGACCCATCGCGACCCTATGGACAATATTCCTCCAGGCCTTCCTGTCCTCTACCATCTTCTGGAGTCCATTTAAGCTCACGCCTACTGCTTCAGTGACTCCATCCAGCCACCTCATTCTCTGTCGTCCCCTTCTTCTATTGCCCTCGATCTTTCCCAGCATTAGGCTCTTCTCCAGTGAGTCCTTCCTTCTCATTAGGTGGCCAAGGTACTTGAGTTTTAGCTTCAGGATCTGGCCTTCTAAAGAGCAGTCAGGGTTGATCTCCTCTAGGACTGACCGGTTTGATCGCCTTGCAGTCCAAGGGACTCGCAGGAGTCTTCTCCAGCACCACAGTTCAAAGGCCTCAATTCTTTGGCGCTCAGCCTTTCTTATGGTCCAACTTTCACTGCCATACATTGCAACTGGGAAGACCATAGCCTTGACTATACGCACTTTTGTTGACAGGGTGATGTCTCTGCTTTTTAGTGTGCTGTCTAGATTTGCCATGGCTTTCCTCCCCAGGAGCAAGCGTCTTTTAATTTCTTGGCTACAGTCCCCATCTGCAGTGATCTTGGAGCCCAGGAAAATAAAATCTGTCACTACCTCCATTTCTTCCCCATCTATTTGCCAGGAATTGAGAGGGCCAGATGCCATGATCTTGGTTTTCTTAATGTTAAGTTTCAACCCAAGTTTTGCACTCTCCTTCTTCACCCGCAACAAGAGGCTCTTTAGTTCTTCTTCACTTTCTGCCATTAGAGTGGTATCATCTGCGTATCTTAGGTTGTTGATATTTCTTCCGGCAATCTTAATTCCAACTTTTGATTCATCTAGCCCTGCCTTTCTCATGATGTGCTCTGCATATAAGTTAAATAGGCAGGGCGACAGTATACAGCCTTGCCGGACTCCTTTCCCAATTTTGAACCAATCAGTGGTTCCGTGTCCAGTTCTCACTGTTGCTTCTTGATCCGCATATAGGTTTCTCAAGAGACAAATAAGATGGTCTGGTACTCCCATCTCTTTAAGAACTTGCCACAGTTTGTTATGATCCACACAATCAAAGGCTTTAGCATAGTCAATGAAGCAGAAGTAGATGTTTTTCTGGAACTCCCTAGCTTTCTCCATGATCCAGCGTATGTTGGCAATTTGATCTCTAGTTCCTCTGCCTCTTCGAAATCCTGCCTGCACTTCTGGTAGTTCTCGATCCACATACTGCTGAAGTCTAGCTTGTAGGATTTTAAGCATGACTTTACTAGCATGAGAAATGAGTGCAATGGTGCGATAGTTTGAACATTCTTTGGCACTGCCTTTTTTTGGAATTGGAATGTAAACTGATCTTTTCCAATCCTGTGGCCACTGTTGAGTTTTCCAAATTTGCTGGCAAATTGAGTGTAGCACTTTTACTGCACTGTCTTTTAAGATTTTGAATAGCTCAGCTGGAATACTGTCACCTCCACTAGCTTTGTTGTTGCTCAGCTTTTCTAAGGCCCACTTCACCTCACATTCTAGGATGTCTGGCTCGAGGTCAGTGACCACATCATTGTGATTATCTGGGACGTTAAGCTCATTCTTGTATAGTTCTTCTGCGTAATTTTGCCACCTCTTCTTAATCTCTTCTGCCTCTGTTAGGTCCCTGCCATTTTGGTCCTTTATCATGCCCATTTTTGCATTAAACGTTCCCTTCATTTCTCCAATTTTCTTGAAAAGATCTCTGGTCCTCCCTATTCTATTATTTTCTTCTATTTCTTTGCACTGTTCATTTAAGAAGGCATTCTTATCTCTTCTAGCTATTCTCTGGAATTCTGCATTCAATTGGGTGTATCTTTCTTTTTCTCCCTTGCCTTTCGCTTCCCTCCTTTCCTCAGCTATTTGCAAAGCTTCCTCAGACAGCCATTTTGCTTTCTTGCATTTCTTTTTCTTTGGGATGGTTTTGGTTGCTACCTGTTGTACAATGTCGCGAACCTCTGTCCATAGTTCTTCAGGCACTCTGTCTATCAGATCTAATTCCTTAAATCTATTTGTCACCTCTACTGTATATTCAACAGGGATATGATTTAATTCATACCTGAGTGGCCTAGTGCTTTTCCCTACTTTCTTCAGTTTAAGCCTAAACTTTGCAAGGAGAAGCTCATGGTCTGAGCCACAGTCAGCTCCTGGTCTTGTTTTTACTGACTGTATAGAGCTTCTCCATCTTTGGCTGCAGAGCATATAGTCAATCTGATTTCTGTGTTGACCATCTGGTGATGTCCATGTGTAGAGCCGTCTCTTGGGTTGTTGGAAAAGAGTGTTTGCTATGACCATCGTATTCTCTTGACAGAATTCTATCAGCCTGTGCCCTGCTTCATTTTGCACTCCAAGGCCAAACTTGCCTGTTATTCCACTTATCTTTTGGCTTCCTACTTTAGCATTCCAATCCCCCATGATGATAAGAACATCATTTTTTGGTGTTAGTTCTATAAGGTGCTGTAGTGCTTCATAGAACTGGTCAATTTCATCCTCTTCAGCACTGGTGGTTGGGGCATAGACCTGGACTACTGTGATATTGAATGGTTTGCCTTGGATTCGAACTGAGATCATTCTGTCATTTTGAGGATTGTATCCCAGTATTGCTTTTCCTACTCTTTTATTGACTATGAAGGCTACTCCATTTCTTCTTAAGGATTCTTGCCCACAGTAGTATACCTGATGGTCATCTGAATTAAATTCACCCATTCCTGTCCATTTTAGTTCGCTGATACCTAAGATGTCAATGTTCAGTCTTGTCATCTCTTGTTTGACCACGTCCAGTTTTCCTTGATTCATGGATCTTACATTCCAGGTTCCTATGGAGAAAAAATCTTTACAGCATCGGACTTTCCTTTCACCACCAGACATATCCACAGCTGAGCGTCCTTTCGGCTTTGGCCCAGTCGCTTCATTCTTTCTGGCGCTACTAGTACTAGCCCTCTGCTCTTCCCCAGTAGCATATTGGACGCCTTCCGACCTGAGGGGCTCATCTTCCAGCGTCATATCGTTTTGCCTTTTGGTACTGTCCATAGGGTTTTCATGGCAAAGATACTGGAGTGGTTTGCCATTTCCTTCTCCAGTGGATCACGTTTTGTCAGAACTCTCTGCTATGACCTTTCCGTCTTGGGTGGCCCTGCACGGCATAGCTCATAGCTTCATTGAATTACGCAAGCCCCTTCGCCACGACAAGGCAGTAATCCATGAAGGGGAAGTATATCAATACCTATGTCTATAATTTCTGTATATCTCTATCTATCTATCTATCCTGCCCAGCTCACTCACTCACACTTGGCCGGAAAATACACTGCTTGCTAACTTAGCAGAAGCGCCAGGATCAGTGCTAGGCTCCAACTGATGCACCCTTCTGGGCAGTTCCACAGAAGCATGGATCAGCTGTAGCTGAGCTCCTGGGCTCCTCCCCTGCCCAGCTCACTCGCTTGCTAACTCAACCTTTCCCTGAAAACACATCCTTGCTAAACACGCCACTCGCTAACTCAACCTTCGCCTGAAAACACGTGCTTGCTAAACACTCTGCTCGCTTGCTCGCCCTTCCCCAAAAAACATGCTACTCTCTCACTAACCCTTCCTCCGAAAACAGGCCACTCGCTCACTATTCCTAAAAAAACAGGCCGCTCACTCTGTCTTCCCTCACCGCTTAGGTAAGAAAAGGCTCTTTTCTTAGTCAGCCCCTTTTGTACCTTCTGTTCTCTCTGCCCTCCCCCTCTTTTTCTCTTCTGGGTGCACCAGCAGTTCCAATTACTATGTCGCCATGTATGCAGATCCTGGGGATTCTGCCAAGCTCTGCAGCTCCAGCTGATCTCCTTCAGGTCTGTGCAGCTCTGCTTTAACTTGTTCCCTCCCCCACTACAATTAGCTAGTGCTCATGTACCACCAGCCAGGTGCTAAAGCATCACTGGTGGTACATGTACCACGTACACGTACACGTACCACCAGTTGAAAAGCCCTGCCCTATAGCACTGTCCTGAGTTGAAACAGTTTCAGGGGTCTGTGAATATTTTCTCCTTCTGACCTGCGCAATATAGAGGTCTTCTATACAAGGCAGGCTGGTTGCAACGGTTCTTTTTGCAGTGTTAACAATCCATTGCATTCTGTATCTGTCTTGTTTAGTTGCTGTACCAAAACATACAATTATAAAAGCACAAATGACAGACTCAGTAATTCTTCTGTAAAACTATATCAACATCTCATGAAGCAATCTGAACTTCCTGAGCTGATGCAGGAAGAACATTCTTTGTTGTGCTTTCATAGTGATGGTTTTAATATTAGATATCAAATCCTGGAAGATTATAGAACCCCAAAACTGGAAGGATTCTACTGCTGAAACTGGGCTGTTAAGTAAGAGGTAGTAGAATGAAAGGGCTCCTGCTAAAATCCACTCTCATCTCTACAGTTTTAAGCATGTTGAGCTGCAGATTGTTCTGGCTGCACCACATTGGGCCATTGTTCAACCTCCCATCTACAGGCAGACTCAGCACCATCTTGAATGAGATCAATGATTGTTGTATCATCTTCAAACTTCAGTACTTTAACAGAGGGAACCCTAGAGATACACTCATTAGTATAAAGAAAGAAGAGCAATGGAAAGAGCACAGAGCCTGAGGGGTGCCTGTATTAATTGCCTGAGTATTAGATGTAGGTGCCCAATCCACCTACAAGTATGGACAGGCACAGTTAACTGAAGAATTTAGAGTGAAGGATTTCTGGATGGGCTTCCAAAGAGAGCAATATCAAGGAAGACAGCCATTTCATTTCATAGAGCATATTTAAGGGATACTCTGTATGAGCTTTGATTGAAACAAAATATCCCTTTGAAGTTTTCTACAATCCTAAAATGTTAAGGAAATAAATGTTACAGAAACTCAGTATGAACTCAATGTAAATATAATGTAATGTAAATACATGCCATAAGTATGTCCAAATCATATTTTAGCTAGTATCCATATGGGCAATTCAGAAACTTCTGTAGACATATCAGCCTTTGAAAAATCTAAACTTATGTTCTGAATGTTTTCAAATACTTTTCCTGAAGAGTAAAGCTTTACTTTTTCTCATTTATGGATTAGACTATACCCACGTCCGTTTGTTCTGTTAGCTGCCATCCTGGTTATTTCAAGCAAAAGCAAGAGGAGAAACCATCTTGCTGCTTTGACTGTACTGTATGTCCTGAAGGGAAATGGTCAGGCTCGAATGGTAAGATCTATCACTCGACTCTTAGTAACCCTAATTTGCTTTCCTTCTGTATGATGGTAATATCTATGCACATACACAAAGTTGATGGCAGAAAAAGAGTGCCAGAGTTATTCAAACTTATTGTTTTAATCTAACTCATCATTGTTTAAAACAATAAATTTCATCAGAGAATTTTGTTACATCAATAAAGCAATGTCAATTACATATAATGACACTACTGCAATTAATAACTTAAGATATATTTATTCAGATTTCACATGTGAAATTTTAAGTTAGCTGAACTATAGTAATCTTATTTTAAATATTGTTTAAAAAATCAACCTAAAATAATTAGTAGCAAAACAGTACAGTTCCATATACTTTTTTTTAATAATCTGCACATTTCAGTGAAGACCTATAAATGATGCTTTTCTTCATGTTGTTTTAGGAACATTATAGTGGTTTAGAAGTCTACTGTTCTTACTTAGATATTCTAAAGCCTGAATTAAATAAAAAGAAAGAAATATTTAGATTGCTTAACATTTCATTTCCAAATTGTTAGAATTTTTAATACAATGCCATAAATAATTCATTGATTGTATGCCATCAAGGAAGGGTCATCTTTAGTGACCATATAGCTAGGACTTTTCTAGAATAAGCAGTAATAAACTGGGTTTAAAACTAAAATATAATTCTAAATCACAATAATCATAATAATTTTGTACTACTGAGGATAGAAATATCAATGAAAACACAATGAGAATGAATCTTTTCTATTTTTTAAGATACTGCTGACTGTTCAGGATGCCCAGAAGATCAATATGCAAGCAAAGACAAAACTCCCTGTATTTCCAAGAGAGTAACTTCCTTGACTTATGAAGAACCTTTGGGCATTGTTTTGACTATTGTGGCCCTCTCCTTTTTTTTTTATTCACAGCTATGATTTTTGGAACATTTTTGAAACATCATCACACCCCCATTGTCAAAGCGAACAATCGGGATCTCACCTATGCTCTTCTCATTTCTCTCCAGCTCTGTTTCCTTTGTGCATTGCAGTTTCTTTTTAGACCTGGGGCTATAATATGCCTCTTTCGACAGATCACTTTTGGACTCATCTTCTCAGTGGCTGTATCATGCATCTTGGCCAAAACCATCATTGTGGTTTTAGCTTTCCTGGCAACCAAACCAGGATCCAGAATGAAAAAGTGGGTAGGGAAAAAATTGGCAACCACTATTGTACTTTCCTGCTCTCTTGTCCAAGCGGTCATTTGTATATTGTGGCTGGCAAAGACTCCCCCTTTCCCAGATGCTGATATGATGTCTGTTACTGAAGAAATTATACTAGAATGCAATGAAGGTTCAGTGTTCATGTTTTATTGCATCCTGGGCTATATGGGTTTCCTGGCGGTGGGCAGTTTTATAGTGGCTTTTCTGGCCAGAAAACTCCCCAGCACTTTCAATGAAGCCAAGCTGATCACTTTCAGCATGTTAGTCTTTTGCAGTGTGTGGTTAGCTTTCATTCCAGCCTATTTGAGCACTAAAGGAAAATATGTGGTAGCTGTAGAGATTTTTTCTATTTTAGCCTCTAGTGCTGGGTTACTCAGTTGCATATTTTTACCAAAATGCTATATAATTCTCTTGAAACCCGAGTTAAATCAGAGAGAACTACTCACACAGAGAAAATATTAACAAATTCTGTATTTCATTTAAATTGTTCCTGACTATTATTTTTTGAGCTGTGTCCTATTAGGTATGCTAGCAATTATGGAATGTAGGTATTGTAAGATTATTTCAAAAGAATCTCTAGAAATTTTTACTGCTACTAGAGTCATGTTATTAAAAGTTGTCAGTTATTCACAAGATTATAATGAAAAATAGGGTTTTTAGTCACACGGTATTACACACATTACTTGGGTATAATTTTGAGGATAGATTTATTTGTCACATTACATTGTTATTCTGTGCAGGCTTTCTCTGTGCATCAGTTCTTGCTTTTCCAATGATCTCCAGGAAATGAAGTGGCAGAACAGACATCTGGAGTATGGTTGGATGAGGAAAGGAGTGAATCTTATTAAACATAATTCAAATTCTGCATTCAGGAATATATCATGGCTTGTACCCAGGTCCGTCCCTTTGGACTGGGACGGACCTGGGTACAAGCCACAGTGGGAGAGTGGCTTGTTTTACATCGGCAGCCCCATAGAGGTGGGAGCTCTATGGGTGCTGCCCCACCCAGGGTGTGCATCTTGGACCATCCCCGGGAGCAGGCTCGCGCCCCGTTGTGAGAGGACGGGTTGTGGGCTGCCCCTGGGAGCATCCAACCGAGTGGCAGTAGGTTGGTGGATGGCCCAAATGTTCCACTCCTTACCTTCGAACCTCCTGTTGGACTTTTTAACTATTGGACTGCCCTCTCTGGATTTGCTCGGACTGTATCTACCGATATTCCGATATGGACTTGCTCGCCCTCAGGGGTGCCCCCCTCTCCTGGGTGCGTCCCGCCCTCTTTTCTATCCCCAGTCTCGATGAAGGGCCCAATTATTGGGACCCTGAGAGATGGCCGGGTAAGGCCAGGGGCTCTCGATATAAATTTAATAAGAGGCCCCTGGTTAATTTTTTAGTCAAATTTTTTAGGGGGTTGGGGAGGGGGGTGGGGGGTAATGGTTGTCTGGCTGTGGGGGGTGGCCATACAACCGTGTTGCAGGCCAGGCCTGGGTCTGACGGCGTTCGGGGGGAGCGGGTTGTGGTTACATCTGGGGCTCGGGAGCGGGTCGTGGGATTACCGATTCCCACGACACTGGGGTATGGCAGCAGGCGTATGGACAGAGGGCCGTATCGTTACCGGGAGGGCCGTCTCCGCTGTTTGCAAGCGGTGAGGCGCTCCGACCCTCTGGTTCTTCCCCGAGGTGCCGGGAGCGAAGATGTGCAGCCTCCTGAGCTCCGGCTGGTGTACCTGAATGCCAGGTCCGTGGTTAATAAGGCTCCCCTTGTGCGGGATCTGGTGGAGGGTGAGCATGCGGACCTGGCTTGTATCACCGAGACTTGGTTGGGTCCGGAGGGTGGGGTCCCTTTGGTTGACATTTGCCCACCAGGTTTCCAAGCGTTACACCGGCCTCGGGCTCAAGGTAGGGGCGGGGGAGTGGCGGTTGTTATTAGGGAGACCTTATGTCCGCGGGAGACCACCGTTCTTCAGATAGTCGGGTGTGAGTCTCTCTTTTTGAGGTTTGGTTCGGGGGCGCAGTTGGGCTTGCTGCTGGTGTACGTTTCGCCTAGTCACACAGCGGCAGCCCTGCCCGTACTACTCGATGTCCTCTCCGGTTTGGTGATTGAGTTCCCCAAACTTCTAGTTTTGGGTGACTTCAATCTGCCATCCCTGGGAGGGTCATCTGAGTTAGCCCGGGAGTTCATGGCTTCCATGACGGCCATGGACCTGATGCAGGTAATTTCTGAACCAACTCATGAGGGAGGCCACACCCTTGACTTGGCTTTTTTATCTGGACGGTGGTTGGATGATCTTGGTGGGGGCTCTCCATTTATTATGCCCCTGTCATGGACCGATCATCACCTCCTGCGGCTGGTCTTCCGTCTTGCCACCCCCCACCGTGGGGATGTGGAACCAACTAGATGGTACCGCCCCAGACGCTTAATGGACCCTCTCGGGTTCCAGGCAGCGCTGGGATCCCCACCTGCCTCCGTCGCTCACAGCTCGGCGGATGCCTTAGTGGAAGCCTGGGAAAGGGCAGCCACTGAGGCACTGGACCGAGTTGTACCCCTGCGGCCCCTGACCCGGTGCAGATCCCATCGAGCTCCATGGTTCTCCGTGGAGCTCCGGGAGATGAAGCGTCGGAAACGGGGCCTAGAGAGCTGCTGGAGGTCCAGCCGATCCGAATCCGACCGGTTGCGGTTAAGAACCTATATTAGGTCTTATCTCGCAGCGATGAGGGCAGCGAGGTGTAATTACTTCTCTGCCCTCATCGCGTCCGCAGATAATTGCCCGGCCGCCCTGTTTAGGGTGACTCGCTCCCTCCTTAATCAGGAGGTGAGGGAGGATCCCTTGCAGGGTCGTGCCGAGGAGTTTGGTCAACATCTGTCGGATAAAATCGCTCGGATTCGGACCGGTTTGGACTCCAGCTGGGCAGAGTCTGACGATCAGGACACGGGCGGTCTTGTCAATGTTATCTGGGAAGAGTTTGATTCTGTGACCCCTGATGAAGTGGACAGGATTATGGGGAGGTTGAGCTCCACCACATGTTTATTGGATCCGTGCCCTTCCTGGCTGGTTTATGCAGCCAGGGAGAGGACACGAGGCTGGTTCCAGGCGGTGATATCTGCTTCCTTGAGTGAGGGTAATTTCCCCACCGTCTTGAAGGAGGCGGTGGTGAGACCTCTCCTCAAGAAGCCTGCCTTGGACCCAGCTGTCTTGAACAACTTTCGTCCAGTCTCCAACCTTCGCTTTCTTGCGAAGGTTGTTGAGAGTGTGGTGGCGCATCAGCTCCCTCTGGTCCTGGATGAAGCGGATTATCTAGACCCGTACCAATCGGGTTTCAGGCCCGGGTACAGCACGGAGGCGGCATTGGTCGCTCTGGTGAATGATCTCTGGAGGGCCCGGGATAGGGGATATTCCTCTGTCCTGGTCCTATTAGACCTCTCGGCGGCTTTCGATACCATCGACCATGGTATCCTGCTGCGGCGTCTCAGGGGATTGGGAGTGGGAGGCACAGTTCTTCGGTGGTTCTCCTCCTATCTCCTGGGACGTTCGCAGTCGGTGTTGGCAGGGGGGCAGAGATCGGCCCCTAGGTCTCTCGTTTGTGGAGTTCCTCAGGGTTCGGTTCTCTCGCCTCTCCTGTTCAACCTCTACATGAAACCGCTGGGTGAGATCATTCGTGGTTTTGGAGTTGGGTATCATCAATATGCTGATGATACCCAACTTTTCATTTCAACCCCAAACCACCCCAGTGATGCCCTCGCTGTGATGTCCCGTTGCCTGGAGGCGGTTCGGGTCTGGATGGGGAGGAACAGACTTCAACTCAACCCTGACAAGACTGAGTGGCTGTACATTCCGGCATCCCGGGACATTCAAAACGTTCCATCACTTTCTATGGGGGGTGAGTTTTTACCCCCCATAGATAGGGCTCGCAACTTGGGAGTCCTCCTGGATGCACGGCTTACCTTAGAAGATCATGTAGTAGCCGTGACCAGGGGGGCTTTCGCACAGGTTCGCCTGGTGCGGCAGTTGCGGCCCTATCTAGACCGGGATGCCCTGTGTACGGTCACTCATGCGCTCGTGACCTCTCGTCTTGACTATTGCAATGCTCTCTACATGGGGCTTCCCTTGAAGACCACTCGGAGGCTCCAACTGGTACAGAATGCGGCCGCGAGAGTTGTCTTGGGAGTTTCCCGGTACTCCCATGTTACACCTTTGCTCCGCGAGCTGCATTGGTTACCAGTTGTCTTCCGGGTGAGGTTCAAGGTCTTAGTGATGGTTTTTAAGTCCTTACATGGCATGGGTCCGGAATACCTCGGGGACCACCTGCTGCCGGCGTCGACTCCCCTCCGCCCCGTGCGTTCCCACAGAGAGGGCCTCCTCAGGGTGCCTCCAGTCAGAGAATGTCGACTGGTGGCCCCCAGGGGGAGGGCCTTCTCTGTGGGCGCTCCGGCTTTGTGGAATCAGCTGCCGGTTGAGCTCCGGATGGCACCGGATCTCCGCTCCTTCCGGCGCGGGTTAAAGACCCATTTATTTGAACAAGCTGGCCTGGCCTGATGGGGAATTACTTAGGGTTTTAATATTTATATATATATATTATTGTTTTTATTGTGGGCAATAATTTAATTCTTTTTTAACTTTTGTACTTTTGTAGTTTTAAGATATGCCCTGTTCACCGCCCTGAGTCCTTCGGGAGAAGGGCGGTATAAAAATTTAATTAAATAAATAAATAAATAAATAAGAGTGCTAAAACATCATACTATCTCTGTGCTTATTATGTTATCTGATAGACAATTGGTGGCCTGGTTTAGGGTGATCTCTTCTTTGCTGTGGAGGGACAGGCCACAAGATCTGACCTCTTCGGGGCTACAGAGAAAAGTATACATGCTATCTGGTGGCTACAGTTGCTCTCGTTCACTCAGAGTTGGCCTTTGGACAGGTCCAGATAATTTGCTTCGGATATCACCTTATGGTGTTATCTGGACTGACCTTAATGAAGTGGACTGACTTGTAAGGTATGTCAGAAATCATCCCGCCTCATCTACATGGAACTGCTAGGTTAGAGCATCCTTACTTCAGCGTTTAGCGTCATTAGTATATGAATGATACCAAATTGTACTTCTCAACCCCAGATTATGTAGTTGATGCTGTCAATACATCAACCCAGTGTCTGGTACTGTTCAGGTCTGAGTGGGTGTGAGAAAGACTTTGACTCAATCTTGAGAAAAGTATTTGATCCTTTCCACACATAAAGAACATTTTTATATTTGATTTGGGGGAGTTTGCACTTTCCTATTTGAAACTAGTGTGCAAATTGGAGAATGTCACCACCTATAAAGACTTCATGGCATACAACCTGCTTATTGGAGGGTCTCCACTATTTCTGCCAGTCCACTCTGTTCACAGTAGGTGTATTCCAGGTATCCTCAATTAAATGTCATCTGATGGGAATGAGAAATCATGTTTTCTTTTTCAGCCTCTGCTCTCTGCTCTCCCCAGAGATATCTCTGATTCCCATTCTCCTTGTTTTCTGGAACTTGGTTAAGATCAGGCTCTTTTCTGAGATCTACAGATGGGATGGTTGTAGAACCCCTGTTATTTTCAGCATGCTATTGTTCTGGTTCAGTCAGCTTTTGTGACTTTAATGTGTTTTTTTAATCTATGCATTAGATTTATTGTTAGCCTCCCTGAGGTTTCTTGGTATTGAATGGTTTTAACAAATCGAATCAATCAAATCCATCCATCAATCCATCCATCCAATAAAAAATACATAAATAAATTTGGGTTGGCATAAATCATGTGTTTATCATTCAAAGAATTATGTACTCATTATCATCTAAAAATACACAAATGACCTCCAAACAAGTTTTAAATTTCCCAGTAACTTATTGCTATCAGAGCTAAATATAAAGCATTTTTTTAAATTAAAAGACAACTTATAATGTAAAACAGTATTTCAGAATGTTGTTTATAAAGAATAATATCACAGCATCTTGTCTTCAAAGCACAGATTGGCAAGGTTTGAAAGATTATGTCTGTGGAGATTCTCAATCATCCAGGTCTTGGTTGTCCGAAAGATATGTTTTCCAAAAGGCAACTGGACTTTCTTGGTTTTTTTTCTTTGAAAAAGTTTCCCTTCTCGTTCAAGAAGCTGAAGAACTAAACTGAAGAAACTTCTTGGATGAGAAGTAAAATGCTTTCAAAGGAAAAAAAAATATAGTTGCTTTTTGGAAAAAGCACCTTTGTGTTTGAAGGACATCTTACTGTGCAAATGACTTCTTAAACAAAGAATTATTTGAAGAGCAGGTAAAAGTGCTGTGCAAGGATAAAATATGTTATAGGTCTGAAACTAAAAGTTTATAATGTTTAGGGATTTTTTCTTGTTAATTGTTCCCGTGTATTTAGCTTAGGTTTCAGCAAAATAATATAACATTTGGGGGGAAAAATACAACCCAACAGCCCAGCACTGGAGGCTAAGATTGAAAAGATCTCCACAGCCACCAAGTATTTCCCTTTTGTGCTCAGATATGTTGGAACAAAGGAGAGCCAAACACTGCAGAAAACCAACATGCTGAAAGTGATGAACTTGGCTTCATTAAAACTATCAGGTAACTTCCTGGCAAGGAAAGCTACAGTGAAACTTGCACATGCCAAGAAACCCAAATAACCAAAAACATAGTAAAACATTCCATCGGATCCCTTACTACATTGCAAGACAATTTCATTAGACACTGAATGTGTATCAACAGAAGGAAATGGGGGAGAGGTTGTCAGCCATGCAACACAAATACTTGCTTGAATAAGGGAACAGCAAATAACAGTGGAAGTGGCTAGTTTTCTCCCTACCCATTTTTTCATCCTTGATACTGGATTGGTGACCATAAAAGCCAAAACAACAGTCATGGTTTTGGCCAACACACAAGAAACAGCCACTGAAAATGTAATGGCAAAAGTAGTTTGTCGGAGAGGACAGGTCACCTGAGTAGGTTTGCCAATAAAGAGTAGTGCACAAAGAAAGCAGAATAAGAGTGAGGTGAGGAGAATGTATGTGAGATTCCTGTTGTTGGCTTTGACAATAGGGGTGTTATGGTGCTTCAGAAATATTCCTAGAACCAGAATGGTTATTAAGGAAAATGAAAGTATCCCAAGAATTAAACCAATCCCCAGAGGTTCTTCATAGGACAAAAAGTCTATGTTCTTGGGAATGCATAAATTATGATTTTTGTTTGGATAATGATTTTCTTGGCATTGAAAACACTCAGCTGCATCTGGAGGAAAAAAGAACAGCTGTGATTTCTCCAAAGTCTACTTTCTCTTTTGAAATTAAGACCTCTTCAATTGAATGCTGGAATAAGGAAAACAGCTTACTCTAAATTCTTCATGCAGATTACATCAGAATATAGATGTTCTAATAAATTCATGCTTGTTCTGCAAAAATTTCACAAGTGCTACTTTCTATAAAAGTGGGACTGTTTACATCAGGGGTGTCAAACTGCCGGCCCACAGGCCAGATGCTTCATAATGAAACCACACCTACCCCATTGCCAGCAATGGGAAAAAGTTGCAATATTTCGCAACATGTCACGTGATATTGTGGGTTTGACATCCCTGTTCTACATTATCTTCAGAGTTCCATTAGCACACTCCCTGTACTCCACTTTGAATTTCAAAATGCTTGGAGAGTCAAGAAAAGGTATAGGTTTAACATGAAATATGAAATGAAATATGCAGAAGAAATTATTTTGGGGTATCACACAAAAATGAATAGAAAATTCTGACTATTAGGGAAATGTATGCACAAATGAACATTATTGTTCAGGAACATCACTGGCTAAAATAAAGTATTACAGAATCAGTGAATACAAATTTTCTTATAAATGTTCTGGATGATTTCTGATTATTTCTATTGATGATGATGTTCATGAAAATGCTGATACTGATGCTGATTTTGCTTTTTGCTTTATTAAAGCTGACATTTAAGGGTTAACTTTTTCTATATTCATAAAACAAAGGAGAAAACAGTACATAGAATGCATACACACACACACACATACACACACACACACACACACACACACATACACTGCATCTTTAAACTTGCTCCACTCTGGCTTTGTACCCATTTTGTACGTATTTTTAAATTCTTTGAGATTTTATATATATAAACTTTAAAGATGCAAAATAAACAAAAATGAAATTTGGAAAAAAAGGGAAATTACTAAAATGTCATGTGATCATGACACTTTATCCTCTTGCCAGAGACCAATGTATATTTTTCTTTAAAATGTAATTCTCCTCTTTGATGATCAGTACACAACTCTCACCATTTATTGTAGATATCTTCCCTTCTGAACATGGAATGCAATCATAACAGCAGAAGGGCTTCCCTTCCTTTTTTCGCTTGCTATATCCAGAATGACAATTGTCATTACAGACAGAAAAAGGCTGTGTCTAATGCATCAATAAATATAATAAGAAATGGTTAGACTCTTTAATATCAGAGACAGAAGAATTTTTTTGCTTTTGTGGCAAAAAAAAAACTGCAGTAGGGATGTAATTAAATTAAATTAAATTAATATTCTAAATCCAAGACTGAATCTGAATTAAAGAACTGAAGATTATTTATTTATACCCAGTACAATTATAGCCAGTACAATTTCTTTCTTGTTGCATTTCCTATGACATTTGAGTAAAGTCAGTAAGCATATAGTATACACAAAAATGCAAACTATTATTTTCTTACCATAAGTCATCCCAATTTCCCCTCCTTTGAAACATTTATATCCCATCATACAAAAGTAAAAATAAAACAATGCATTTTTTCTTCAGAAATATTTCACACAGGTTTGAAATAACTGTTCAAGTCACATATAGTAAAAATATATAGTAAAAAGTAAAAAGAAGAAAGAAAGAAAGAAAGAAAGAAAGAAAGAGAGAGAGAGAGAGAGAGAGAGAGAAAGAAAGAAAGAAAGAAAGAAAGAAAGAAAGAAAGAAAGAAAGAAAGAAAGAAAGAAAGAAAGAAAGAAAGAAAGAAAGACAGAAAGAAAGAGAAAGAAAGAAAGAAAGAAAGAAAGAAAGAAAGAAAGAAAGAAAGAAAGAAAGAAAGAAAGAAAGAAAGAAAGAAAGAAAGAAAGAAAGGAAGGAAGGAAGGAAGGAAGGAAGGAAGGAAGGAAGGAAGGAAGAAAGAAAGAAAGAAAGAAAGAAAGAAAGAAAGAAAGAAAGAAAGAAAGAAAGAAAGAAAGAAAGAAAGAAAGAAAGAAAAATAGGAGAATTCATCTGCATCTCTTTTCAAAGTTGGGAAAGATCAGAGGCCATCATGCAATTATTCCAAGATAAAAATAAACTGTCAGAACTCTAGAGAACAATTTTTGTATGCTTCTCAAAATTAAAATGCACTGAAAATACTGAATTTGTTCCTTAAAATTTCAATTTCTTTACATTATTTCAAAATGTGGGTACTGCTCCAGATATGCATTTAAGTTATACCTGATTAAACCAGTTGTGCCACACAATAGCATCATGGTTGATGGTAAATGCTTGGTTAAGATTAGGATTTTGTGGATCCATTCTTCCAATCTTTACTCTAGCAAAGGACTGATTTGGGAATGTAATCCAATTTACGACATCAAATCCTGCTACTACCATTCCATTCTGGTCAAAAGAGATCTCATCTCCTGCACTGTTGTTGAATGAGACTTGCCTCAGAAAGGAGTGAAGCTAGGATGAAAAGACGCTTATTTAGTTTTGCCTATATCACTTCTAAAATCTATAAATCTTGGAGTGGTTATACATAGCATTATCAAATAAAATAATCTACAATTTAAGGTTAATAGTATGAGTTGGTGGCTGCATTTAGAGCACAGATTGAAAGAATGCTTAACAGATACCAGTGCTGCATACAAGAGAAAAGAAATCATTATTTACAACTGACACCACAGGAGAGAAATCTTATCTCTATTTTGTGGCAAGGTGGTGAATCTGCAAGTCAGTCCAGAAGTAACACAATGTCTGTGGAATGAAGAGCTGATATAAATGGTAAACTAATTTGGTCATATGATATTCAAACCTTTCTATACTTATTGACATTCCTGAATCTGGCTTGATACAGATTGGCAGAAGTCTTAGCATTAGTGGGAATAAATGCAGGATAAAACTGAGTAGTCAGCAATTTAGCCTTCTGAATTTCCGCCTTCCAAATAGAAGCTACCATCTAGAACAGGGGTGTCAAACTCGCAATGTCACGTGACGTGTCATGATGTATCACAACTTTTTTGCCATTGACAGCAATAGGGTGGGTGCAGTTTTACTATGATGCATCCAGCCTGTGGGCTGGCAGTTTGACACCCCTGATCTAGAAAGTAGTTGTAGTAATCGAGGTTTGACATAACCAGTACGTAACTCAGAAAGGCTAAACTGTTCCAAGTAGAGCAAGTTTACCAAGCTGGTAATGGACACCATTAGCCATTGAAGTCAGTGGCAAGGCTAGAACTAGGAGTTCCTCAGATTACAGATTTGTTTTTGGGGATGAATTCAATCTAGCCCAGAATAATCTGTTTTTAATTTCAAAAGCTGGAAATAACTTGTTTATAGTCTCTCTATCTCTCTTGGTCAATCTTTTTCTAGAAAGTTAAACATCTGCCCTTATATCAATTAATTTCAATCATGTTAGAAATCTTAAATCTTCAGTCTGTTTACTGATGACTACCACAATGACTAGCACACTTATGAAACTGTCACCTCCTCCCCTCCTGCCTTTCACAAATGATTTGAGGTCTAATGAGAGAGGTTTTAATCATTTTGACAGTGTTGCTAAACTGTTGATCTTTGCTTGTATTTATTACAAACACACCTATTGTTCTCAGGACATGGAATTTTTCTGTTGGCATATGCTTATAGTGGTAGATTACACAGTTCTCACAGGACTTACCTGCCATGGTTGATAATTCAGTTTTATTGTCTTCTCTTCTTTCATCATGATTCTACGTCTGGAGTTTGATGCAAAAAATGCACCCAAGGCATGGGCCACCGCATAGACAGCATTATAGATGCTGTAGCTGTGACCAGTCATACTTATTTCAAAAAAGGGCCCCAAAAGGCTTTCCAGTCTCTCCTCTCCAGTGCAGATATCACCCTCAATTTGACCTGAAAAAGTATTGGGGAAAACACAGCGAAAGGCCTGTTCCCAGAAATCTTTGATTAAGCCATCTCCTGTTGCACTGGAAGGTTTCCTTCCCTGAATAAACATTTTAAATTGCTGCAGATCTTTAGAATGGATTGCAAAAGACAAAGCACCATGGAGGACCTGAATATCCCAAACCCATTGATAAACAAGTGATTTTATCTCCATCTGGGCAGTAAAAATCCAGACTTTACCCTTTGGTTTGCATAAACTGACTTCTATTTCTGGAAAGTGTAGCACCCATCTCAAAAATATGATGGAATCAGCTTCTCCATAGAAGACCAACGCATTGGCTGCACTGCTCATGACTTTTTCATACATTTCAGACCCTTTCCTTATTATATCTTCCTTATAATCCTCGAAGCTTACATTCTCAGGGCATGTCTCTGTGAAAGCTAAACAGATACCTCTCTCAGAAAATAATGGAAGCATGAGCTTCAGAAACATTTCTCCATTATCTTTATCATCAGCAATGAATCCAATCCATATCCATTTGAAATGGAGGAGTAACTGAAGAATTCCTAGATACTGAAGGGTGTCATCTGGAACCATCCGATAAGGGGAAAGGAATTCAGTTTTACCTGTCCTCTTTAGAGTAGAACCATACAGGAGCTACAAACAGATTTAGAAATGAGGTGAGGTGATGTATAGAAATGTCAAATAAAGTGTTGATTTCTGTGAAGTATTGTGAATCAGTGCATTATTATTGTTGTTGTTTTGTCCTAAGATAAAATTATTAACCTAAATATTTCTAGCAATTTGCCACGGGAACTAATACCTGTAAATCCATGCTTTATTGCCTGATATATCAATATGATTGAGGAGGCCAATGGTTATTTCTTTGTTTTTTTCTATAGCAATGAATGTTTTTAGGGAAAAAATCTGCTTTCTTTTCTACAACTTTTTTACATTAATTCCATTGATGTGGCACTTAAAAAGGAATAACTGATGAGACCAAAAGTTTAATTCTGCTTTATAGCATTATAGAAAATATGGATATTTATTAATTGTGCTATTGAAAGGTGTTTTTATTTACAGTAGCAATAATGTTGAGAATAAATGATAACCTAATGGTGGTGTGGGGATATCAGTGGGTGATGATAGCTATTGAGAGCTTGATGAAAATAGAAATGGAATTATTAAGCACATTACTCAAAGTAAGTGGCAAAGCAAAGCAACACATAGATAAATATTTGTCTAATCATATTTTTGGGATTTTTAATGAAAAAATTGATGATAATCTTTAATTGTAAACATTTTAATAATAATAATAATAATAATAATAATAATAATAATAATAATAATAATAATAATAATAATAATAATAATAATAATAATAATTCTTATACTTATTTTCCTATACTGTTTCCAGATTCCTCATTCATATATTCTTTTAAACTTAATTATCCTATGCTTTACATACATTTCCAAACATTACTTTTTGTCCCTCTATCCCAACTTAAAACTACACAATTCTGTGTAGTTTTTTAATATGAGAAAAAATTTTCAGATGGTGTTAACCTCTCATTTACCTGTTCATGAAGAGCACATGATATGATTTGAACTGAGTTGAAACAACTTCATAAAAACACTTATGACATTAATTAGAAGATATTTCTGCCTGCATAAAAATGCATTGCTATTGGGCAATTATATTTATATAATATAAGGGTAAACTGGAACTCCCTATTTTGTTTTATTTCCACATTCTGTACATGCATCCTACCTGTGGAGTCTCATAGATACCCAAAGCATTTGTTATCAGGTGGGAGGTCTCTGAGTGAAGTCCCCCTATGATTGCACTTAGTTTATTCTTAAGGCCACACTCGTAATTGGGAATAAATTTGTTTTTTGTTGAAATAAGTTGCATTGTGGCTTGGTAAGTCAATCTGGCATCAGAGTAGATATCATACATGTGGAATCCCAGGGTGACATTGGGTAAAATGAAGGGATTTTCATTGATCTTTTTTACTGCAAATTCCAAAGCCAAGACGTGCTGATAGTTCTTAGTCACCACACTACAAAAAGATTTCCATCAGTTAAAAGGATATATCGTGCTTCATAAATTAGGTCATTTACTTTTTCAATTCATACATTACATCATTTTAAAAATGCAATATTTCCTGAGGTAAACCTCATGATGATCTCTTACAGCAATTTTTAAAGAGAGGTGTAAATACATTTATTGCTCTTTCTAATAAAAAGTGAAATTCCTTAAAACATGTGTAAGAAATGTTTTTAAGCAATATTTTCTGATTTAAAATGCATTGTTCGGGCGAGGTTTCTTTCTTCCACTTAGTCATAATGCAAAGCTGAATATTTCATAGAATTTTTTAAAAAGAATATGCATGTCATAATATGAAATGGTATTTATTTGAACACGTGAAAAAAACAAAATGAAAAGGCAAAAACAATGGAAAGAAGTTAAAGTGAAAAACTGAGGGAAAATGTTTGAAGAAAAGACAGCATTATAAAAGTAACATATTCTGAGGTGGGTTGGTTTGTTTTTTGCCAATGAAAGGAAATCATTTATTGAATTTCCACTTTATATAACAGTATATAAATGGCATTTACAATGGACTTTTTAAGATAAATAAAGACCTCTTCAATGCTAATAGAACTGAATGTTGTGCCTTTTGATCTCAAACAAAATGGCATTCACTACATTTTTCTAATTCGAATAATTGCTTTCTTGGGTGCATAGAGTAAATGAACAATGTTGATTTTAGGTAAGGGCAATGCTGTGCTACCTTTGTGAAGTGTTCTAAACACAGGGAATGGATATGCAGCAATAAAATGAACAGAACTTTTAACAATCACAACTCCAGCTTCAATTCCTGCATCACTCTTCTGGACACACAACTGGCCATTTCAAATGTACAAATCTGCTGAAAAAAGTGTTGTGGGGAAAATCTTACATGATTTCTTCAGATGATATTGGAAGAGGTTGTTGGCTGAAGTCTGCTGGAATAGACAAGATGAAGCTTTGAGAAATGATGCCACCAACTATAATGTCTCCTAGTTGATAATATTGATGAAGAATGGGAGGAAGGTTTTGGAATCCACATTTAGTAGCCTTACATGATATCCAGCAAAGTAGCATCAGTAGAAATATCACTAATAGTCCATATGCAGAACAAGTTTTCATTTTCAGTGCAGATGATTTTATTTGAAGATGCTTTTATTTGAAGACAAGATTTCAGTAATGAACATTTGCTAATAATAAAAGTCCTATCATTTCTAAAATCTCGTTTTCCATTTCTGAAAAACACCTATTAGCAATTTTTGAATGATAGGTGAGGGAATTGCATTGATACAACCATTCATAATGGATGTTTTGTTATTCTCTATTTTAAATCCAGAGCCAATTTAAAAAGCAGCATCACTAATTGCAATAATTAAACTGTGATTTTAGGCTGTGTTACAATTTTTTACTCTTCAGAAAGAAGTATTTTCTCTCTACTTTGGGTGAAACTGAAAGTTTAAAAAATAAATAAGTTCAAAAGATCTAATTCCAGAAAGAAATGTGCAAATGTTTCTGTAATGTATTGGGCTTTGTCTTGCTAAAGGAATATCACGTGGGTTAATTGTTGGAAGGTTGCTCAAGCAGGGAAGCTGGCTATCGACTCCCAGCTCCTCAGACAACCCATCTCCAGCGCTGCCATTGGTTGCCTCTAGGGCAGCAATAGGTTGCTTTAAACTTATTGGCCGCCGCCTAGAGGCCAGGGTATAAATTGCTGCATTCGCAGCCCTGTTTCTCAGTTCAGTTCCTGCAACTAAATAAACAATGATCTTTGCTGAATTCACTTGCCTTGTCTCATCATTGAAGCAACAAACCCAGTATTTAACACTGGCAATGAAGGTGGGATCCTACTCCTCCAACTGAGCTGAAGAGTCACTAGGGGAGAGGTCGAACATGCCTGGTGGGAAAAGCAATTCCCCCCCCCACGGTCGGCCTAGCACAGCCACGCTAGCAACCATGCACCCAGAGGACCAGTCTCTGGGCAACGGAGGAGCAGGACAAGAAGAAAACGAGCCCCAGATGCAAAGACCAGCAGAAATGGCCAAGGTTGGAAAGCTGGAAGAATTTGACATAGCTCACCCGGAAAGATGGTCTTCGTACCTATCCAGGGTCGAGAAGTATCTACAGGTGAATCAAGTCACCGAGGACGGCTTGAAGACCGCTAAGCTCCTGTGTGTGTGCAGCCCAGCCATGTTCAACATCGCGGAGAACTTGTTTGCGCCAATGGCATTGGAGTCCATAACGTTCATGGACTTGAAGAAGAAGCTCAGAGATCACTTTCAGCCCAAGCTGTCAGTAATCGCTTGGCACCATGCATTTGAACAGAGAGTCCAGCAACCAGGTGAAACAGCATCTGAATTCATCACGGCTTTGAGGCAGGCTGCACACCTGTGCCAGTTCTCCGACATCGAGGAGAGGCTACGAGACCAGCTTGTATGTGGTCTCCAGAATTGAGAGTTACAGCAAAAACTCTTCGCCAAAGAGACTCTGTCATTCCCAGATGCGCTGAAAGAAATTATGGTGGACAAAGCTGCCGGAGGGGCAGTTCGAGCCATGTGGCCCACCAAAAGAGCACAGCATGAGGAAGCCATCCACCATGATGATGCTGAACACACTGAAGACCCCGAAGTCAACACAGAAGTCGACAAGCTACAAAGACACAACGACCAACAGTGTCACAGCGACAAGCAACAAGAGGCGAATTACAAGGCAGCTCCCTTCCTTAGGTGCCCAGGGTGTGGTGGCCACCACCAAAGCATGAACTGTAAGTTCTGGACAGCCACGTACTGGGCCTGCAGAAAGACTGGTCACATCGTGTCTGTCTGCAGAGGTCACCAGAGGGACTGGCCATCAAATCGCCAGTCGAACATTCTGACCAGGAGAGGTACCGGGGCCCCAGGACAGTATAGCATGGGGTTTTGCTCCAGCCACAGAAGCATTTGCCGTACAGAAGCTTACCGCCCTATTAAGCTGAAGTTTAGTCTTCAGGTGGAGCTGCAAGGGGTCCCCTGCAAGATGGAGCTGGACACAGGCTCCGCCATATCTATTATTTCACTTGAGACATTTAATTTCATCTGTAATCGCAGTAAGAGATGGGCCAAGCTGAGGCCATCTGACATTATACTAACTGATATCCAGAATGCCAGAGTCGCAGTCAAGGGCGAGGCCACATTAGCTGTTAAATTTAAGGGGTTTTCTGGGCACCTGGACATTGTTGTAGTAGGGGGTCAGTGAACGTGCCTGATCAGGCTCAATTGGTTTGATGCACTAGGCATCCAAGTAACCAGAATCAACCAGACACAAGTCGTGAGTCTAGCGACAGTATGCGAGGAATTCGCAGATGTGTTTGATTCAGCTCTGGGGACATACACGGGCCCGCCAAAAACATTTAAACTACATCCTACTGTAATGCTGGTCAGGATTAAACCACGTAGCATGCCATTTGCTCTTAAACACAAGATAGACACTGAGTTAGAAAAACTTGTTGAACAGGGCGTACTTCAGCCAGTAGATGGGGGTGAATGGGAGACCCCAATCATAACACCACTAAAAGCCAATGGTGAGGTCAGAATCTGTGCCAATTACAAATGCACAATTAACTGTGCACTCAAACATCATGCATACCTGGTACCAGTAGTAAGCCACATCCTGGCGTCTTTGCAAGGTGGTACAAGCTCAGTGGGTTAGGACTCTGAGCTTGTCGATCAGAAGGTCAGCAGTTTGGTGGGTCGAATCCCAAGTGCCGCGTAGCAGAGTGAGCGCCTGTTACTTGTCCCAGCTTCTGCCAACCTAGCAGTTCAAAAGCACATAAAAATGCAAGTAGAAAAATAGGGACCACTACGGTGGGAAGGTAACAGCATTCTGTGCACCTTTGGCGTCTAGTCATGCTGGCCACATGACCATGGAAACATCCTCGGACAAACGCTGGCTCTTCAGCTTTGAAACGGAGATGAGCACCAGCCCCTAGAGTCGGAAACGACTAGCACGCATGTGCGGGGGAACCTTTACCTTTTTTACCTTTAAAATTTTTGCAAAATTAGATTTGGCTCAGGCCTACCGACAGCTTCCTGTTGATGAGGCCACAGCTGCAGCACAAATAATTGTAACCCACAGGGGGCATTTAAAGTAAAATTTGGGGTCAGCGTAGCCCCTGGCATTTTTCAAGGCATTATGGAGCGGGCGCTCAAGGGCATTCCAGGATTTGCCCCTATTTTGACGATGTGCTCATCGCTGGTGAGTCCACTGAGGTGCTAGCAAGGAGGCTCAGAGCCGTCCTTCAAAGGCTGCGCAAAGTGTAGTATTGGAGTCCCTTGAACTGAATTCTTGGGGTTCCGTATAGATGCTGACGGCATCCACCCTGCTGAGTCCATAGTAAAAGCCATACAGATGGCACCCAGCCCCAAAATGAAGGGAGAGCTTCAGGCATTCCTAGGCCTCCTAAATTTTTACCATGCGTTCCTTCCTAACAAGGCTGCAATGGAAGAGCTGTTACTGCATGGAAGTGGACTAGTGTTCACAAAAAAAGTTTTCAGGAATTGAAGGCTCTATTATCTGTTAGTTCAACGATCACTCATTTCAAGGAATTAATGCCAGTATGCCTAGCATGCGATGCATCCCCAGAAGGGGTGGGGGAGAGTGATGGAACTCAAGTTCCGATTGCTTTTTACTCCAGAACCCTGTCCTCCACAGAGCGTAATTGTTTTTATTATTTATTTATTTTATTTTATTAAATTTATATACCGCCCTTTCCCATAGCACTCAGGGCAGTTTACAGGGCATAAAAAACATCAATACAAAAATTAAGAACAATTAAAAAGATTAAACTAAATCCCTAAAAAATATAAAACATATAAAACCCTAGTTAAAACCCCAATTAAAACTCAGCCTGGGCCGGAAAGCTCGAAGAGCCAGGTCTTCAGGTCTCGGTGAAATGATCGAAGGTAGGGGGCAGTTCTAAGCTCCATGGGCAGCTGGTTCCAAAGGGCAGGCGCACCCACTGAAAAGGCCCTCCCCCTGGGTGTTGTCCGCCGGCAATCTTTTACCAGCGGCACCCTGAGAAGGCCCTCCCTGTGGGAGCGCACAGGACAAAGGGAACTTGATGCCGGCAGCAGGTGTTCCCTCAGATATCCTGGACCCAAGCCATTTAGGGCTTTATAGGTCATCACCAGCACCTTGAATCTCACCCGGAGGGCAACCAGAAGCCAATGCAGCTCACGGAGCAGAGGTGTTACATGGGAGTAATGGGAAATCCCCATCACAACTCGCGCGGCTGCATTTTGCACCAGCTGAAGCCTCCGAGTGGTCCTCAAGGGCAGCCCCATGTAGAGAGCGTTGCAGTAGTCTAAACGAGAGGTCACGAGCGCATGAGTGACTGTACGTAGGGCATCTCAGTCCAGGTAGGGTCGCAACTGGCACACCAGGTGAACCTGGGCAAAAGCACCCCTGGTCACGGTTCCTATATGGTCTACAAAACTGAGCCGCGAATCCAGGAGGACACCCAAGTTGCGAGCCCTATCAACGGGGGGTAACACCTCACCCCCCCATTGTTAATGATGGAATAGTCTGGTTAACCCGAGATGCCGGTATGCACAGCCACTCAGTCTTGGCAGGATTGAGACGAAGCCTGTTTCTCCCCATCCAAACCCGGACCGCCTCCAGGCAGCGGGACATCACGGTGAGGGCATCACTGGGTTGGTTCGGGGTGGAGAAAAAAGTTGGGTATCATCAGCGTACTGATGATACCCCACCCCAAAACCACGAATGATCTCACCCAGCGGCTTCATATAGATATTGAACAGGAGAGGAGAGAGAGAACCGACCCCTGAGGGACTCCACAAACGAGAGGCCTCGGGGCGGATCTCTGCCCCCCCATCAACACCGACTGCAAGCAGCCCAGGAGATAGGAGGAGAACCACCGTAAAATGGTACCTCCCACTCCCAACCCCCTGAGACGCCGCAGTAGGATACCATGGTCGATGGTATCAAAAGCTGCTGAGAGATCTAATAGGACTAGGACAGAGGAATGACCCCTGTCCCGAGCCTGCCAGAGATCATTCACCAGCGCGACCAATGCTGTCTCCGTGCTGTGCCCGGGCCTGAAACCCAATTGTGGTACGGGTCCAGATAATCAGTTTCCTCCTGGAACAGGGGATGCTGATGCGCCACCGCACTCTCAACAACCTTCGCCAGAAAACGAAGGTTGGAGACCAGACGATAGTTGTTTAAAACAGCCGGGTCCAGGGCAATCCTCTTGAGGAGGGGTCTCACCACCGCCTCCTTCAAGTTATTACTGCCTGGAACCAGCCTTGTGTCTCCTCCCGGGCCACAAAAACCAGCCAGGAGGGGCACGGGTCCAATAAACAGGTGGTGGAGATCAGCCTCCCCATAATCCTGTCCACATCATCAGGGGAAACAGGATCGAACTGAGTCCAGATAGCATGCTCAAGACCGTCCGATTCCTCCACATCAGACTCTGCCCAGTCCGAGTCCAAACCGGTCCGTATCTGAGAGATTTTGTCCATCAGATGATGACTAAACTCCTTGGCCCGACCCTGCAAGGGATCCTCCCTCACCTCCTGGTTAAGAAGGGAGCGAGTCACCCTAAACAGGGCGGCTGGGCGATTATCTGCGGACGCGATGAGGGAAGCAAAATAATTAGCCTTCGCTGTCCTCATCGCCGCAAGATAAGACCTTATGAAGGTTCTTAAGTGCAATCGGTCAGATTCGGATCGACTGGACCTCCAACCGCTCTCCAGACACCGTCTCCGATGCTTCATCTCCCGGAGCTCCACAGAAAATAATGGAGCCCAATGGGATCTGCGCCGGGTCAGGGGTCGCAAGGGTACAACATGGTCGAGTGCCTCGGTGGCCGCCCTTTCCCAGGCATCCACCAAGGCATCGGCTGGGCTGTGAATGAGGGTGATGGGTATAGACCCAAGCGCCATCTGGAACCGTTCTGGGTCCATTAGGCGCGTGGGGCGGAACCACCTGGTCGGCTCTGCAGCCCAGCGACGGGGGATGGCATAGCGGAAGACCAGCCGCAGGAGATAATGATCAGACCATGACAGGGGGAAAATGGCTGGCAAACCCCCTCCCAGATCATCCAACCACTTCCCAGATAAAAACACCAGGTCGAGAGTGTGACCCCCCATGTGAGTTGGGCCCTGAATTACCTGGGTCAGGTCCATGGCCATCATGGAAGCCATGAACTCCTGAGCTAACTCTGACAACCCTCCCAGGGAAGGCAGGTTGAAGTCACCCAGCACTATAAGCCTGGGGAACTCCACCGCCAACCCTGAGAGGGTGTCGAGCAGCCCAGGCAGGGCTGTTGCCACACAGATGGGTGCCAGGTATGTGAGCAACAAGCCCATCTGGTCCTGAGAGCCAAATCTCAGGAGGAGGGACTCACTCCCGCCTATCTGGACAATGGTGGTCTCCCGCGGACATAAAGTCTCCCGAATAACCACCGCCACCCCACCGCCCCTACCCTGAGCCCGTGGCTGGTGTAGCACACAGAAACCTGGGGGGCATAGCTCAGTCAGAGGGACCCCTCCCTCCGAGCCCAACCAGGTTTCGGTAATGCATGCCAGATCCGCGCATTCCTCCTCGATCAAATCACGAACGAGGGGAGCCTTATTAACAACGGATCTGGCATTAAAATACACCAGCCTAAGCTCAGGGACCTGATCACCCTCATCCCCAGGCAAAAGGGTGCTAACCGGAGGGTTGGAGCGCGCCACCACTTGAAGATAGCGAGGGCGCGATCCCAGATATTGATGTGGCCCTCCGTGCAACCACCTGCTGCCATTCCCTATCGTCGTGGGGATTTGACACCCCACCCCAGCACACGCAGAGCCAGCAGCCTCCACCCCCAACCCCATTCCACCAGAGCCCATAACGGACCCAGACTGAGTGCCGGTTATTAGTTCCCTCCCCTCCCCACTATTCCTCCCCCTCCCTAACCCCTTAAAATAACCAGCTAAAAACATATGCACAAATTGACAAGGAGGCACTGGCCATTGTAGCAGGAGTAAAAAAAATTCCACAACTACTTATATGGCAGGGACTTCACGGTCTTCACAGACCACAAACCACTATTGGGTTTATTCACTACAGACAGACAGACACCCCACATCTTATCCCCTAGGATTTTAAGATGGTCCATTTTTTTATTGGCTTACAGCTTTAAGCTAATTCACAAACCCGGCAAGGATATGGGCCATGCAGATGGCCTGAGCAGGCTTCCACTGCCTCAAATCGAACCAGATCCAGCCCCAGCAGCCCGCGTTTTGTCCATTCAGGACTTTCCTACAATCTACCACACTCTGCTGCACCAACTTTGTTCTTATTTCCATCAACTTTACAGCATATTTGGCAATCCATTTCACCAACTGCAGGACAGAGCCAACAACCAGAATGCAGAGCTGGTCTATAGACCATGTCTTTGAAACCTCTATGGACAAGGAGAGGATTTGAAATCATACACAAGTGCTCTGAACAGCTGTCTTTGTAAGGAGACCACAAGAGAAAAGTCTCTGGCAGATTTAGAGCTTTTGGAGACGCGAGAATAACCATCTTGCCCATTATCTTTAGTTCTCATATTTAGTTCTCATATTTCCTTTTTTAATGAATATCAGAAATTGCTTATAATTAGCCCACAGTTAAGAAAAGTTTATTTTTATAAGAAACCTTTGGATTGATACCTGTGCTAATCCTTAGCAAAAGAATGTTTTAACTGCAAGTTTAAAAACTTAAAATGCACTACCCCAGAAAGACCTGGTGCATAGGGTTCCTCCTTGATTCCTGGCTCTTGCTCAAAGAACAGGGAGCAGCCATGGTTTGGAGGGCCCTTTGCTCAATGTCATGTTGTGACCAGTTGTGCTCTTTCTGCTCAGTCACTCATGGACTATTATTGCAATTCACCATACTGTGGATTCCAGAAAAGGGGTGAGCCTCCTCTCTTCTGGCTTTTCAGCTAGCCATGAAAACATGGCTCTGCAGCCCTGCATGCAATGCCACAGAAGCATGCAGCTGTGAGGTTGGTTAGCACTCTACCAGGCTCCCCCACTTTTTAATTAATTTTTAACATTGCTTGCCACTTTTAAATATGATACATGCTTTTATGTTTTAAATGTTTTATTTCTACACCAGTCAGATTGCCTTTGTGAGGAAGATGGGTAGTTTTAAAACCTTGATAGAAAAAAAAATCATGTGCATAAGCAACAAAAGGGTGGTTAAAATTTTGATTTTAGAAAGTTACAGATCGACTAAGGACCCAGATACATAATCTTAAAATAAAATTATGGAATTAATTATAAAGAATACTTCATAAGAGAAAGTGCTTTTGAATTATTTTTTTAAAAAAACATAATAAGATTTTAAAAATTAAACGTCATGGTTCCGACAAATGAAACTCTTCAAAAGAACTCTGAGGCATTGTTTACCTTAAGGAATCTTTTATTTGAGAAACAAAGTATCGGCACTACATAATTGAAACCAGAAACTAAATTCCCCTCCGCTGGATACAAAGTAGCAAAGTGCAATTCCCTCCTCCAATAAACAGTCATAAATCACATCCCCAATTAGCTTGAAGCATGGGCTTTCTCCTCAGCCCTCCAGCCCGCCAAAACACTATCAGTTCTGGGCCCAATGTCCTTGGGTTCCCACGACTAAGTTATTATTGTTATGACTAGCTGGACTCTCATCACTCTTCCCCTTCCCAACGTCAACTAATTCTAAAAGCAATAGAGAAAATTGCTGCATTTCCATCTTTTGTCAAAGCAAGAACATCCGATGTTAGCAGCGTTGACATTAAACACTAGAGGGAAACTGAGGGGAATAAATATTACAATTTAAAGAGAAGAGCACAGAATCTTGATTTACAATTACAAAATAAAGAAAAAAATGAATATTGAACATATTGGAGGATATTTTAAAGAACAGATTTAGCAATTAATTTCCATAGCATCAACAGAGACATCTGCCTGTATGGAGAGACTATATATCAAAAAAAGATTATGGAAGGGGAACAAGTTCTGAAAAGTTCTAGACTGAGTGGAAACTGGATTTACAAATTATAGGCTACAAAAATGACATGGAAAAAACAAAATGTGTGAGATAAAAACAAAATCTGACTGATATTTTAATAATTAAAAGAGATATACAAATAATAAACCAAGAGAATGACCTGGATAATTTTCCTATATTGGATTTACAAGAGACTTGCTAAATTTTTAAATGATCTTATGAGAAGAGAGAAAGAAAAATAAAAAGAAATAAAGTTCTTGATTTTATTTAAATGCACTGTTAAAAAGAAAAAGAAATACACAATTCATTTATTTGACCACAGTTTCTTTATATATTTCTTTATATATTTCTATTCAAATTTTTACTATTTTTTTTAATTTCCTTTTTTATTTTTCTTTCTCTTTTTTACATTCTTTCCTTTTATGTACCGTCTACTTTTTCTTTTTATTCTTCTATTTTTTTTCAGTTCATATTAGCTTTTACTATTGTAATTGTAACTTTTTTTTTTGCATACTACCTTCACAAAAAATTAAACAAACCCAGAATTAGCCAAGGTTACTTCAAATAGTGTAACAGTAGCCTTTAAAAAAAGCATTATGTCATTTTTTCCCCCTGGATATAGTGTATTTGGCTTGCTGAGACAGTTTCTTTGCTTCTTCAGTGGTTTCTCCACTTAAGTTTTCCATGGTTGTTCAATTCAGGTCTCACAACAATAATGTACCATTTGGGGAAAAATATAAAACTCAGCAGTCCTGCACTGGAAGCTAAAATAGAGAAAATCTCCACAGCAACCATGTATTTTCCTTTGGTGCTCAGGTAGGTTGGGACAAATGACAACCACACACTGCAAAACACTAACATGCTGAATGTAATAGATTTGGCTTCATTAAAAGTATCAGGTAAATTCCTGGCAAAAAAAGCTACTATGAAGCTGGCAATGGCTAAAAAGCCCATGTACCCAATGACACTGTAAAACATGACAGGGAGTGCCTCATTACATTGCAGAGTAATTTCATCCATTCCTGAGTGCATATCAGCATCTGGGAATGGGGGACTTGTTGATAGCCATACAGTACAGATGCCTACCTGGATAAGAGAACAAGAAATTACAATGGAACTGGCCAGCCCTTTCCCCATCCATCTAGTCCTCTTCGTTCCTGGTTGGGTAGCCATGAATGCCAAAACCACAGTGATGGTTTTGGCCAATACTGAAGAAATAGCTACTGAGAAGACTATGCCAAAAACAGATTGTTGCAGGACACACTTTATCTTCTGAGGCTGCCCAATAAAAAGCAGTGCAGAAAGGAAGCAAAGCAAGAGGGATATAAGAAGAGTATAGGTGAGGTCCCGGTTATTGGCTTTCACAATGGGAGTATTGTGGTGCACTATAAATGTTCTTAATAAGGCAACAGTTATCAGGGAAAAGAAAATGGCACCAATGGCTAAACCCATTCCCATAGTTTCATTGTAGGATAAAAAGGTTACAATTTTAGGAATACAGCTATTCTGATCCTTGTTTGGGTAATGATCTTCTTTGCATTCAACACAGTCAGGCATATCTAGAAAACAGAAGCTTATCCTTAGATACCTAATGTTTGATACTGATGTAGTTCATATAAATGTTAATTTTAAAATGTTAAAAGCAATTTTCTACAAGAAAAACCATTCACTTGATGGATGAACCATTTCTACAAGAACCCAATTTTGGATGCCTTCTTTGGATTTTACAGAAATTCATTCAGCTTTATGATTGGTGTACTGAGTAGTTCTGACTGTCTGTCTAACTAACTATTTAGCTATCTACCTGTCTAGCTGTCTAGCTATCTATCATTTATCTAAGTCAAACTATATACCACCATATTATATCTTTAGGCTAACAAAATCACTGCAATCAAAAACTAATGTCAAAGAATTCCAACAATCTGATTTACATTTGTTTTTGTTTTTTCATGATTAAATAACAAAATTAAAACTGAATATGAAATTTACTGAGAAATATAGGCTAAAGGGTAGAATTTTCCTTAAGCTGACATGTGAAAATTCTTATATTTAACAAAATAACAATCAAGTATATTTTCAGCCTCCTATTTTCAATGAGAATGAATTAATAAAAAACAAGATGATTGAGGATATAACAATTCCATTATAAGCCTGAGAAACTTTAATTTGGGGAAGCAAGTTATATGTCCAGTGTGCAGACATGTCAAACTCACGACATCACATAACATTGCTCAATGTTATCGGAGCTTTTTCACCATTGCCAGCAATGGGGTGGGCATGGTTTCCCAATGATGCGTCCAGCCTGCAGGCTGCAAGTTTGACACCCCTGGAGTAATGGCTCATGTCTTTGAGAAAAGCACTTTATCTCTTACCTTCCCATTCAGAAATCTTGCTTTCTGGACAGGGAATGCAGTCATAGCAGCAGAATGGCTCCCCTTCTTTCTTTTGTTTCCTGTAACCAGGTTGGCACTTTTCATTACAAACAGAGATAGGTTCCACCTAATTCATCAATGAGAGTAGATAACATAAACCTTCACAAGGAAAGCTTTAGAATCCTTACAGTCCAAAGGACACATATTACTGGAGAAGTTCTTTAGGTTAAAATATTAACCTAAAGTTATCCTCTTCTGATTTGGAAGCATCTACTCCAAGCTTGCTGGAAAAATCCCAAACTAGAAATAGGGTAATCCAACCTTCTTGGAAATTCACTCATTATTAAAAGGCTTGTCCTTTAACATTAGTTCCAATTCAGGACTCCAATTGTTCCCTGAATTGCTTTTGGAATAAGTCGCTTGGAGATGTACACTATTTATTAAATCTTAAAACTGAAGATGGTAATCTTTTACCGCAACCAATATAATATAATGTTATATATTTCATGAAAAACTTTACTCATGCATGTGCATGCACATATGAGTGTGTTTGTATGTGTGTATTTGTGTGTTTGTGTGTCTCTGTGTGGTTATGCATATTGCAGGTAGTCCTCAAATTACAACTGTAATGGCAGCTGCCCGTTATGCTTGTCACCCAGGAGGATGTAAAGCAAACCACGTTAAGTGAACATGCCCCCCATCCCTTCTCTTTCCGATGCATTTGTTAATCAAATGCACAGGTTATCGATTGCACATGGGTAACTCAGGGGTAGGGAAGACCATGGGGAAAGAGGCTAGTGAATAAACATGATAACCTACTTCTGGCCACCCAAGGCCTCTCCCCACCCACTGATATACCTTATGCTCCGCTTCCCACCCCTTGGGTTCCCACTGCTGCTTCGGGCCTTCTGCATACCAACCCCCTGTCACTGATCACTCACTTACCTTTTGAGGATCTCCAAAGCTGAAGATGTCAGGATAGAAAAGGAGAACAAGCTGGGCCACATGGTACAAAATTGCCTGTCTCACCTGAAGCCCTTCTAAGCAGAAGAACACTGATGCTGACATCCCCTAAACACTGCTGAAGATGTTACCTAGCCCAGTAATGAAACATCTGGAAACCAACCCACAAGCTCAGAGAACGAATCTTCACCCTTGCCTGTCTTTTTCTTAAACACTGGTGAAGCTGTTTTCCTTTCATTGCTAAATGCTACCCTTCCCTACTGCCCCCCATTAGCTTTGCTAAACTTACACTAAAGGTAAAGGTAAAGGTTCCCCTGCACATGCGTGCTAGTCGTTTCCGACTCTAGGGGCTGGTGCTCATCTCCGTTTCAAAGCCGAAGAGCTTGTCCGAGGACGTCTCCGTGGTCATGTGGCCAGCATGACTAGATGCCAAAGGCACAAGGAATGCTGTTACCTTCCCACCGGAATGGTCCCTATTTTTCTACTTGCATTTTTATGTGCTTTCGAACTGCTAGGTTGGCAGAAGCTGGGACAAGTAACAGGCACTCACTCTGTTACACGGCACTCAGGATTCGACCCACCAAACTGCCAACCTTCTGATCGACAAGCTCAGTGTCCTAACCCACTGAGCCACTGCGTCCCTAGAAACTTACACTAGAAGAGTTAATTGTTGGGTAGGGAAGGCAACAATAAATCTCTCTTTCTTGCAGGCTTCTCGCCTTTTCACAAAAGCATTCTGAAAATGCTTTTGCTAAGAGGAGAACCATGTGCAAGAATTCAAGATATAATGTAAGATCTACAGCAGAAGTCCCCAACCTTTTGGGCACCAGGGACCAGTTCCGTGGAGAGAGGTTTTTCCATGGACCAGAGAGTACATGGTTTTGTGTTCTGCCTGCATCCCACGGATGGGGCGTTGCTTGTCTGTGCAGATCAGTTGCTGGCATGCTGCGGCCTGATACCAGTGCATGGACTGAGGGTTGGGGACTCCTGATCTACAGTGTTCCTGAAGGCCTCTGTCCTCTTCTCAAAAGTGCTTGTGAGTCTAATGATTCAGTAATCATTAGAATTTTGATTCTGCCTTGAATTTAAGCTCATTTCAAAAGTCCATTTTTAAAATTACTAAATATTTCTCACCAGTAATATTGTCATTTTATAAAATGTATCACCTCTTCAGATATTTTGACATTTTTTTATTTCTTTATGTATTTAAAAGAAGCTAATTATTATAACTCACATAAAATAGCAGCAAAATTAAAAATGGACAAAATTAAAAGTTAAACATAATTATCTTTTCCTGACTAGTACAAAATAAATTTAAATGTATTAAATTGTTAATAAATTCAAATAAATAAATAAATAAATTTAATCTGCCAAGTACCTGAAAGCAGCCAGCTAAATTTCAGAAAAAGTTGGAAAGATAGGATATTGATAATATTAGTGGTAGATATTATCTTTACAGGTAACAATGCACAGTCTTCCTAACAGCAATAAAGCATTTTTCCCATAGACCACCTGGCAAAATATTCACAAACAGAAATGTCTATGCATATCGTTCATTTACTTTAAAGTACTGCAAATAATGTGTGTCCCATTAAAAAAATGATTTGCAGAAATATGCATTTTAGAGAAGTCCAGGTGAAAATATATTTTTATGTGTATACCAAGTCCAAAATGTATGATTTGAAGATATAAGAAAAAAAGGAAAATATTTGGTAGATTCATTATATTTGGCAGATACATTCTGAGCAATGATACATTTTAGGACAATAATTACATCTTTATTAATAACAAGGCAAGTACCCAAAGAGTGTAAGTTATATCTTACCTGATTAAACCAACTGTTCCAGACAATGAGATTTTCATTCATAGTCAATTTTGGGTCTCTTGGTTCTTGGGAGTTGATCATTCCAACCTTTATTCCCAAAAAAGACTTGTTCGGAAACAAAACCCAATTTATAACATCAAATGCTGTTAGAAATACACCATTCTGGTCAAAGGAAACTTTGTCCCCTATTGTATTGTTAAATGACACTTGCTTTAGGAAATAGAGGAGCTGAGGATGAAATGGAAAACAAATACCTAAGAAAGTGTTCCAACTCAGGGAACTGAACAAAGATGTGAATATTTGTTTCACTTATCCACTTCCAGACACAACATGTACTGCATACAGTATTTCCTTGGAGGGTGAGATAATTTAATATAAGAGTCAGCCCCAACTGTCTCTCTCACACTATTAAATTCTGTCTCCTCTGAACTGACTTTTAACCCAATAAATCAGGTTGTCTTAAGGAGAAATGGTGAAGCAGTAGTTACTATAGCTAGCATACTAGTATAACTTATTACTTTCTCACTGATTTTTTTTTCTTGTAAGCTTATCACAACAAAAGGGGAACCCAGGATGGAGAGAGGGAAGGAAGAAGAGAGGGAGGGAGGGAGGGAAAGAGGAAGAAAAGAAGGGAGGACAGGTAAAATGTAGGAAAGAAAGAAGAGAGGGAGGGAGAAAGAGGAAGGAGGGGAAGGAGGAAGAGCAAAAGAAAGGGACAAAGAGAAAGGAAGGAAGAAACAGGGAACATGTAAAGAAGGGAGGGAAGGGAAGGGAAGGGAGGAAGGGAGAAAGGAAGGAAGGAAGGAGGGAGGGAAGGAAGGAAGGAAGGAAGGAAGATTTCTGATGCCCCCAGATCAATAAGGGAATTAAACAAGGATATATTTTATCACAATTTTTGCTCAATCAGTATGCTGAACTGATCGTGTGGAAATTGGATCTGGAACTCCTTGATGTCTGGGTGAAGATGGGGGGAAGAACCACAAATAATTTGAGGTACGCAGATGATACAACATTATTGGCTGGAAATAACAAAGACCTGGAAAAAATGATCTGGAAAATCAAGGACAAAAGTGAAAAAGTAAGATTGAGTCTTAACATCAGAAAAACAAAGATTTTGACAACAGCTGCAGATGGACGTGAGATGTTTAAATCAAAAATAAGAAAACTGAATTAGTTCAAGAATTTATCTTCCTTGGATCAAAAGTTGTTCACAATGACAGTTCTGAAATCAAACTTAGGCCTCACCACAATGGTTAACACTTATAAGATCTGGACATGCAGAGATATTGGTATAAATATAAAAAGCAGGCTAGTTACAGTAATAACAACAACAACAAGATCAATACTAATACTAATACTAATACTAATAATAATAATAATAATAATAATAAGAAGAAGAAGAAGAAGAAGAAGAACAACAACAACAACAACAACAACAACAACAACAATAATAATAATAATAATAATAATAATAATAATAATAATAATAATAATAATAATAGGAAACCCTATACCATTTCAGACAAATGGCTATGCAGTCTCTTCTTAAAAACTTCCAGAGTGGGATAGTCTTCCCTATAATGATGGATGGGTGTGAGAATTGGCCAGTAAGAATGGCTGATCAAAGAAGAATTTTTGCCTTTGAACTGTGGTGCTGGGGTAAATTATTGCATATATCATGGACTTCCAAAGTAACTAATAGAGAGGTGCTAAATCATATAAAACCATACACATCACTAGAAGCTGAAATTATAAGATTATATCTGATTTACTTTGGCAATGTCATGCATTCAAATTCATCGGAGAAGTCATTAATGCTAGGAGTGGTTAGTGGAACAAGGAAAAGAAGCAAGCAAAGAACACATTGGCTTGATAACATCAAATAGGGTACAAAGATGAACATCAAAAAAAGAAAAGAAACTGTATTTGACAGAATAGCATGGAAAGCACTTGCCTATAAAGTCGCCAAGTATCAGATATGACTGAATGATTAACAATAACAATCTGAAGTTTATAGAGAACTTCACTGTGTAGTTTTCATTGAAGAACAAGATTCATTCCAACTAAAACCTAAATACTTCATGTAAGAGCATTTTAGCAGTTAAAACACCAGGCTAGAAATAACAAGACTTTGAGTTCTAATCCTGCCTTAGGCATGAAGTGAAGTGGGTGAACTTTGGCCAGTCTCTCCCTCCCAGTCTTATGAAGAAGGCAATGTTAAACCACTTCCAAAAATCTGGCCATGAAAAGTTCAGTAGCAAGGAGATGGGATTGACTAGAAGACACATGCACAAAGAAACCCACATGCACCCAAACCCTAAATATTTAAATTAAACTTTGTAGGAATATGTTTCCTGAATACCAATGAATTATTGTGGAACATAATTTTAAATTTCAAATTAACCAAGTAGGTGCTTACCTTGAACTGGCTATATTAAACTGAATTAAACTACATCTTACTTGGGATTAAGATCTATTTAACTCAGTAGAAAATAATTGTGAGTAAACTATTTTAACTTTATACCGAGCATGAAAAAACAAGAGAAACTAGCCCAAATTCTGCTTATATAACATTAATCATGTAACAACTTTTTAATATAGGCTACTCAAGAATTTTATGTTAAAGAATGGATTGTGAACTTAATAAAAGATTTGCATCTTATGAAAACCTTTCTAGAACTGTTTATTAATAAGTGTAATAAGTTGAATAAATATTGATCAAAATCATGTACCCACACTGTTACAGGAAGCATTATACTAATATATTTATTTATTTATTTATTATATTTTTATACTGCCCTTCTCCCGAAGGACTCAGGGCGGTGTACAGGGCAATAAATATAAAAAACAGAATACAAAAGTTAAAAAACGAATTAAATATAATGCCCAAATTTAAAACAATAATTAAAAACATATTAAAACCCTGCCCTAACCCATCAAACCAGGTCGGATTGCTCAAATAAATACGTTTTCAGATCGCGCCGGAAGGAGCGAAGGTCGGGGGCCATCCGGAGCTCAACCAGCAAGCAGTTCCACAGGTCTGGCGTGCCCACAGAGAACACCCTCCCCCTGGGGGCCACCAATCGGCATTCTTTCATCGGAGGCACCCTGAGGAGGCCCTCTCTGTGGGAGCGCACTGGATGGAGGGAAGTTGATGCCGGCCGCAGGTGTTGCCATAGGTAATCCGGACCCATGCCATGTAGGGCTTTGTAAGTCATTACCAACACCTTGAATCTCACCCGGAGGACAACCGGCAGCCAATGCAGCTCGCGGAGCAAAGGTGTAACATGGGAGTATCGGGAAACTCCCAGTACAACTCGCGCGGCTGCATTCTGCACCAGTTGGAGCTTCCAAGTGGACTTCAAGGGCAGCCCCATGTAGAGAGCATTACAGTAGTCTAGATGAGAGGTCACGAGCGCATGAGTGACTGTACGCAAGGCATCCCAGTCCAGATAGGGTCGCAACTGGCGCACCAGGTGAACCTGGGCAAAGGCCCCCCTAGTCACAGCTCTAATATGCTCTTCTAAAGAGAGCTGTGAGTCTAGAAGGACCCCCAAGTTGTGCGCCCTATCTACGGGGGGTAATAGCTCACCCCCCATGGCAAGAGATGGAATAACCGGAATATCCCGGGATGTCAGCACGAACAGCCACTCAGTCTTGTCAGGGTTGAGCCGAAGCCTGTTCCTCCCCATCCAGACCCGGACCGCCTCCAGCCAACAGGACATCACGTCGAGGGCATCACTGGGGTGGTTTGGGGTCAAAATAAAAAGCTGGGTATCATCAGCATACTGATGATACCCAACTTTAAAACCACGAATGATCTCACCCAGCGGCTTCATGTAGATGTTGAACAGGAGAGGCGAGAGGACCGATCCTTGAGGGACTCCACAAATGAGAGGCCTCAAGGTCGACCTCTGCCCCCCTGCCAACACTGACTGCGAACGTCCCAGAAGGTAGGAGGAGAACCACTGAAGAACTGCGCCTCCCACTCCCAAACCCCTGAGACGTCGCAGCAAGATACCATGAATTCCTATTAGCAGGTTTGCTCACTAAAGTTTACTTAAATAATTACTAGCATGTTTTACGGTATTATTAGCCCCATCACTGAGAATAAAGAATCAGTGGGTCTTTCAAATTTACATTACCTCCCATGAGTGCTGAGTAAGAAATGTCCATTTCCATCTCTCCACCATTCTTTTGTGCTTGAATCTGTAGGAATACATGGCATGCAAAGCATGAACAACAGCAAGGACAGCATTATAGATGCTGTAGCTATGCCCAGTAATGGTTTTCTCTAAAAGGTTTTCAGAAATGTTCTCCAAACTCTCCAGCCCACTGCAGAGCTTACTATATCTATGGTTCAGGATCCATTTGGGAAAGTTGCAGCCAAAAGCAGAGGACCAAAAGTCCCTCATTAAAAAATCTTCTTTCACATTGGAAGGCTTTCTGTCCTGAATAAATTCTTGAAATCCTGGCAGCCCGTTGGAATGAACAGCCAAGGATAAAGCACCAGGGTAGATTAGTTCAGCAGTTTTTTGACCTCGTTTATTGCTATAGAATTTAAGTTCTAGTTGAGCAGTCAAAATCCACACTTTACCATTTATCTTGTTCCTTCTTTCAGTATCCCTTTCTAGATGTAACAACCTGTCCAAAAACACTGGAGTGCGAATATCACCAAAGAGGAGAAATATATTAGCTGTGCTGGTCATGATTCTATTCCATACTTTAAATTTCCAATTTTTATATTCCCATATTCAATTTTCATTCCTATATTGTAGACCGTGTCTATAAAAGCAAAGCAAATGCCACGAGTAACAAATTCTGGAACCATAATTTGAAATATCCATTCAGAATTTATTCCAGTTGCAGTGAAAAATCCAACCCAGGTCCACCTGAAATAAAGAAGTAATTTGAGAATCTCCCTGTACTGGTGGGCTTCATTTGGAACCATCTGGTAGAAGTAAGTGGTATGGGTATGATCCATTGTCAGTGGAGCAGAGCCATAGGAAAGCTAAAAAGATTGGTAATAAGAGAAGAGACAACAAATAAAATGGAATGGAGCAATATTACTGTGTCCATCTGCTTATTTTTCTTATTATTTCATATTTCTTCCAGGTTCAAGGGAAATATCTACAATGTTTTCTCCTCCTTTTCCCCTAAAAAGAAAAATAGTAAACAGAAAGACAGTGACTAGCCCAATGTCACCTAGAGAGCTTCCGGGGCTGAGAATGGAAAGTTCTGCTCTTTCTTTATCCATTATTTAAAATTCTGCAATGCATATCTATCAGTATTTAAAATGATAGAGTGTATCCTTTTGTTAGAACCCAAACCTCATTAATATGCTAAAGAGATAAACTATATTTCCTAAAAATATTGAAAATACTTTTGGGTAAAAAAGTACTTCCATTTTCTTTTGACTATCATTTAACATCATTCAATAAAAAGAGCATGGAAGCAAAACAGATTGTGATAAGCCATTCAAAAGTCAGACTTTTAAAATGTTTAAAATATGTACCAACATATAAACATATAAAAATACCAGCAGCACCGAAAACCTTTTTAACACTGGAATATTCTGGGCTGATACTTCTCAGATCAGCTATATTGACATACCAATAAATTTGATATGATTACAGGAAGTAAATCCATATCTACCTAGAGAATGCATTAAAAAAGATAACTGGATCACTTCTAAAGTGACAGAACTCTCTTGGCTGACAGATTAGCTATGTTGCCACACCAATAAGCTTAATATTAATAATAATAATAATAATAATAATAATAATAATAATAATAATAATAATAATAATAATAATAATAATAATAATAATAATAATATCACTCTCTGTTTAGAGAATACATAAATTACTTATGAGAAAAAAATGATTGGATTACTACTAAATGCTTGTAATCCATACATATATCTTACCTGAGGCATCTTGTAGATGCTAAAAATATTTGGGATTTGATAGGAAGATTCAATGCCAAGTCCTTCAATGATTGCAAGAAGATTGTCTTTACTATCACAATGGTAATTGGGGAGAAAATGATTCTTTGGAGAAATAAGTTGCATTGCAGAACGAAAGGCCCATCTAGTATTGATATGGCTATCATAGATATGGAATCCAAGGGTAATGTTGGGTAAGATCTGGGGATCTTCATTGATTTTCTTTATTGCAAAGACCAAGGCCAGAATATGCTGGTAGTTCTGAGTCATAACCCTGCAGTGGGATTTCCATTATGTGTCAAACTAATTTATATGCCATAGTATAAAAGGCATATAGTACTTGGTACACAAACTTGACCAATCACCCCAAAGATGATCTATTGATTAGAGGAAGACAGGGATGGACCCCATCTATGTAGTTTCTAATAAAATTACATAAAATGTGTGTGAAGAGTAAGGCAAATTAAGGATTTATCTTTTTTGGAAGAAATAAGATTCTCTGCCATAAAGGTGAGTTCTAGGCTGTAGTTTAAGAGTCATGCTTGGTATGATATTTTAAAAGTTTACCTCAGCCTGAGGGCCCCCAGCAAGCTAAGGGATGTGATTTACTTTTCAAGGTTTATTATTTATGGCAGGCTATTTTTAAAACAAAACAAAACTTGCACATTAAGGAGATGATTTATACTTTTCTAATATGCAAGCTTCTTTTCTTTCACTCACAGGTTGATTTTAGAATTCAAAAATGTAACTGTTGATGTATCTCTACTCAGACCACTAGTCAATTTTGGCCAATCACCCCAAAATGCTACTTTCAGAGAGTCCAAGAGAAAGGCTGAGGTGGACCCCTTCTATACATTACTTTCTACCAAGAAAGTTACATCAAACTTATGGGAAATCTTTGGGAGTTGAACCTGATTTTTATAAAATTTACATTGCCTTTTTACCTTATGTATATTTATATTTATATCTAAAGACATTTTCTGATTAATTTAAGATTGTTACACATCTCTGGTTCCTGTAGAGGGATAATTTCAAAAACAATTATACAGAGTAGAATTCTAATTTTAAACAATTGTTGAATTAAGAGAATCTTGGTCTAAATGAAGGAAAATGCATTCCTTAGTAAAAAGTTAAATGTGCATGTTGCTCTTTTATGTATTTACCTAGCTACCTTTAGCAATCTTACTAACTTGTCTTAAAATCTAACTAAACACTATTCAGTCTGTAACATTTTGACTTCATTAAAAATATCTTAAACACTGGCTATATAAGTAATATTTCTTTGGAGAAGCAGGGGAACAAAATCAGATTTGAAATCTTACTTGATTTCTAGCAAAACAACCTACTCCATTCCTTGCTGCAATACATCATACCAATAAAATTGATCTGCTGCATACAATCTGTGCAAAAGTTTACTGAAGGCAAACCCAATTCCTTACTGGTATTTTTCAGAGTATGTTGGAGATGGTGGTTTATCAAAAGTTTTTGAGCTGGAGACAAAGAAGGTTTGACAAACAAGGCCACCAAAGAGAAGATCCCCTGGCTGAAGATACATGTGAAATATGTGATGGTGATCCACAGTTCGACACTTTACATTCATCTGGCATGTCACGCAAGGCAGCAGCAGAACAAACAATGCTATTACTATCAACATACTAAGTACAAATTGACCCTCTAAACTAAAACACAAATACATGTATAACTACATCCATGAAAACAAAAGATGGATTTAAATGAAAATTGAAATATTATTACTAAATCACAAAAAGCATATGTTTGGAATGATCTGACTCAAAACCTATCTGTAAATCATGTTTAGTCCTGTATTTATATATATTTGTTACAAATGTCCATGTGTGTGCCCGTACACAAACATACATACACACATAGTATGAATACAACTACACAAGGATATGCTGTCATACGTGTAAACAAGTTGTGATAAAATCAACAGGGACCTTGGAAAGCAATAGAAATAATTATAGTTGTTTGAAACTTGTGAATACTCCATAGCTTTGCTGAGAAATAGGTTTATCTTCCCTTGATCATTTATTATACTTTTGCAGCCTGACAATTTTTTTTTAGATATACATTGTTGCACCCTACCAAGTAATACTTTTTCCCCCGTTCTTGAAAGGATTGAAAGAATAAACCTAAACTATCCTTGCCTCATTTTTCCTACTTCTCCTTTTCCTTCTCCTTCTTCTGGTAAATGTGTGCCTTCCTTTCATACTGTCAGATCATGGCAAAATATCTTATATGGACTGGAAATCTCTGAAAATAGTTTGGAAGGGATTCTGTTGGTTAATTCTCTCGAGTGTTGTCAAGTAATCTCTGGTTCTACACAAACATATCATTAAAATATGTATCTCATTTTTATATCTGGGCAATGCATTATGTGTTCTAGATATGGAGGGATTTCCATCATCCCATTGCCATGATGAAATTATATGATGTTGCAGAGTTTACTGATAACAATCTTTTATTTAATAAGAATTTTATTTCCAAAATTTTACAATAATTTTACAATAATCAACAGTGTTAAAATGGTGTTAAAAAGCAATTCACAAAAATCAATATTACCATTTTTAGTAGCCCTTTCAGATATTAATATATTCATCTAGCATAAAACAATTATAGTTCTCCAGGTTAGCATAAAATATAAAATTGGATCATAATATTTGAGGAGATGATTGATAGCTACCCATGTAAGCCCTACATGATATGAAAAGACCTAAATTGTTTCCAGGAGGTGCTTTGGGAATTTCCCAAACATCTAGCAGGACCTCAAATAAATCCTGGATAAATCACTGGCAATATACAAAAGTGACCGAGTGCCCAAACTGCAACCCAAAACCCACTTATATATCGCAAAGTGCCAGCATGGCAATTTAATCTGAATACTAATGTTTTAGTTTAGAAAAAAACTCATACATTAACATCTTTTGCCTTAAAAGAAAAAACACAATAACAGAGCTTTCAATGATACAAACAACTTTTTATTGAAAGGTAAAAGTTTGCATTTGGCATGCTTTTGAACAATTGATGTGATTTTTGCTGTCGTATGCATGCTGATAATTTGTCTAACCTTGGCTCATACTTTGTAAGTTTGAGAGCAACATATGCAGTACTCAGGTCATCTGTTAGTCTGTTTCTGGTGTCAGATTTGATAAAATTCAAAGCTGAAAACAGCTGCTCACAAGCATAAGATGATCCAAACAAAGTAAGGAAAGCAATCCCAAGTGCTTTCATTGACTTAAAATTATTTGGCAGAGAATTCCACACTATAAGGATTTCATTTTCAGAACTAACTGTGCTGTCCTTTGTCATTGCTTCTATCTTCTCAAGTGTTTCATGCAGGTCATAGAATGTGTAGTACATGTTTCCCATACACAGGAGACGTGCAGACCTCCATCATCCATACAAGCTCTCATTTTCCCCTTAGCAGGAGCCCAGGTTGGTTCCTATGGACATCAGCCAATACAAAGTTCCCCCTGATAATCCCAGTACAATGAGTGCCAGGCTTGTCCTGTCGTCTCATATAGTACACACACCAGCTTTTTCCACACTGATGTCACCTCCTGTGCTGCTTCCCTTAGCCTTTGCTGTGCAGTGTAGAATGCTGGCTGGCTGGCTGTATGAGCGGCTAGAACATAGGAACATAAGAAAATAAGACAAGCCCCCTGGATCAGGCCAATGGCCCATCTAGTCCAGTTCCTGTATCTCACAGTGGCCCATATGTATAATAAGGGGGTAGCACATAGTTTCAGGTCTAGTACCCATGATGGACTTTTCCTCCAGAAATTTGTCCAATCCCCTCTTAAAGGCTTCTAGGCTAGATGCCATCACCACATCCTGTGGCAAGGAGTTCCACAGGTTAATTACATGCTGGGTAAGTGAGCGTTCCTCTTTTATTGAGCAGGGAGAGAGTAATTGGTCCTCTGCACCCCAGCACTGTCCTTTCTGGTGGCTATCTGCTAGTGTAGTATAAAGTAACATTTTTTTACTATGGTGATTTATTATAAATACATCTTTGATTAAAGAGCTGACTTCTATGGGCTTTAAAGTTTCTGTGGAAAAAAATAAAGCTTTGTTGTGTGGATATATACTGGATTATACACTTTTGTGCAGTGGATGAAAATCACAGAATCCATTTTATTTATCCTCATGTGTAGAAATATGTATGTTTGGGTAGTAAATTTGTAGGGAGTATTTCCAAAAGTAAACTAGGATTTCATGACTTTATATCATAAAAATATAGATTTGAACTTTTACAGCCCAGTCAAAAAAACAAATGTGATATACCGATCATTACTTTGGGAAGGATACCTCTAAACACATAATTAAGATCATTTTAACTTTCCTGGATCTGACTACTGAGAACAATAAAAATACCAAAAATATTGGCCATTTCAGTGTTGTAAAGGACAGAAGAAGGTAAGTGCTTCAGTACTTCCAATTCACGTGGATTACAATAATCCTAAATGGAAAGATTAAAATGGTCTCACAATCAAGAGGTCTTGTCTTTTAAGCTGATCTGTTCAGAGGAATAGTAAAGAAACATTTCCATTGCTCAAATTTCAACAAGAGAGCCACAAAGCAACAACATGAAAGACAATTTGGGTTGTTGGTTAAGCACTAGGCTGGAAACAGGGAGATTGAGAGTTCTAGTCCCATTTTAGGCATGAACTTTAGGTCAGTTGCTCTGAGCAACTTTAGGTCAGTCATTCCCTCACAACTGAACTCATCTCACAGGGTTATTGTTGCTGTGGTGAAAATAGGTTGAGGAAAGAGTATTAGGCTTGAATTATTTATAAAGACAGGATAAACATGAATAAACATAAACCAAGATGTACCTCAGCAGAAGTGATGGTGGAAGTGAGGATGGAAGCCAACTGCGTAAAATTATTAAACAGACTATGATGTTAACAGCGCTATGAAGGCTACCACCAATGGCTTAATAAAATAACAAAACACCTTCATGGGATTAAAAATGGAGGAAAAGTGAACATGACAAAAGCTATGGTCCAAAGAATTTCCCCCTTCCCTCCCTGTCTTTGTTTAAAAGGCAGCTCTTATCCACCCTCAAAGCTCTGGGTGTGGCAAAGCCTTGGCCACTCACCTCAGGGCGGGGTCTGGGCAATTTTCTGATTAAGCATTGGCTTAGGAGGCATGTAGGTTGCGTTTTTGGGGGGAAAGGTGGGGGTTTTGTGGGGTTGTTACTTTAAAACAGGGAACACCCGTTATTGTTAGCGGGAAAGGCTTTGCTTTGACATGTGGTAAGATAGTAAGTTCAAGGAGGCTGTTATATTCCATTCAGCCATGGGGGGGCTTTTCCATGATACAATTCTTGTTGTGCTTTAAACAATAACTTAAAGGTCCTGGGAAAAAATGCAGTGAGAGTAAGCAAGCGAAGTTTGGCATATGGGCTGCCTAAAGTGAAAGGGTTTTATAAAACCCAGCTTAAAAAGCCACTTGCCCAGAGAGATTTTGATGTAGGTTGCTCAGATGGACAGGACGGCATGTATGCCCTGTTGTGATTCAGGGTCAGCCTGTGGGTTCGGCAGTTGGGTCGGATGACTCAGAGGAGGAGGAGGGGGGTGTTGAAGAGCTTGCTGAGGGGATTGGACAGCTTGATGAGAGCCCCCAGCAAGGCCCCTCTCATCTGGTCACGATGCAGACTCAGCTGTGTGAGCCTGACAGCGTGGATGAAGATGACCCACAGCTGGCCCTGTTCAAGGACGCCCGACGCAGGAGGCAGTCAGTCAGGAGTAAACAGAGGAAGGCAATGGGGCACCTCGGAAGGAGGCACAGAGAGGCCACGCCCTGAACTGTATTTAAGGGGAATGTGTGGGAGGGCTGGTTTGCTGAAGGCAACCGCTTGGATTGTTCCTGCTTCTTAGCTCGTGTTTTATGGTTGGTGTCTTGTCTTGCTCTGTTTTATGTGAATAAATTTGGCAGGCTTTATTCCAGGCTCTTGCCGATTGTAAAGGGGTTGTCCCTGCCTTTTCTGCAGGGCCGGTAGCAGGCTGGTACAGAACATGCCCACAGAGAGGGCTCTGAGTGCCCCCTCTGGCATGCATGCCATAGGTTCACCACCACTGAGCTAGAATGCTATTACCCCCAAACAGTATCTTCCTAGACCTTTAATTAGGTCCTTTATTTCGGGAAATGAAGTACTTGAGAATGCCTGTGAATAATATTGCTGTGGGGTCCTGAGGGAAGGAACTGAAACAGTTTATGTCCAGAATGTGAGGGGTCTGTACATATTTTCTCATTGCACCTTCTGACCCACACAATATACAGGTCTTCTATGGAAGGAAGGCTGATTGTGATTGTTTTTTTCTGCCATCTTAACTATCCTTTGGAGTCTGTATATGTCCTGTTTGGTTGTGTTACCAAACCATAGTTTAGTTGCAAAGCAAATTCTACAGTTCCTAAACTATGGAATTATAGTTTCTAAACTATGGAACTATAATTTAGGAACTATAATTTCTAAACTAGTTCCTACTGTTTAGGAGCTATAGAGGTTGCAAAGCAAGCACCAGTTCAGGTATCAGTCACTTTACTGGCACTTTACTTCCAGTTGTCACTGGTAAGCAACAGTTATTAAAGATGTCAATGACTTATTTCCAGGTAGAAAGGAAGGCATTTTTTTGTGCTTTCATTTATAAATCTTCAAATGTACAATTTTGTTGTGATTCTAGAAAAAAATTAACATCCCCAAATGCAAGGAAATAAAAAAGGGAGGGAAGGAAAATTACTTTCTGAAATATATTTGAAGTTTTATACTTCTATTTTCCCCTAAAGACAACTCACATTCAAAATTATGGTCAGTTAAAGCAGATTTCAGATTGTGATTAATTCTTGATGCAAGATTTACCTAATCTAAAAATTTCAAATAATAGGGCAGAACATAACTAATCTCTAAGGGTCATGGGAAGATTCTAAATTTGATAAAGAAATACAGTTGTACAAAAATTTATTAAAAATAACAATATCTAAATAAACATTAGAAAAACAGATTGGGTTCCAAAAATGTATAAATCCAGTAAAGGACAATTTATTTCTAGAAGTATACACTTGGGAGATGGGGTGATAAGTTTGGTCTATTTTCCAGATTTTGATTGAAGAGCTTTGTTTTGTTTATTTAACATTTCAGTTAATGTTTATTCACTCACAATAAGGAAAACTCAGGGAAGTAAAAATCCTTAGTTTAAAATTTCTAGTGAGTTTTGAATTAGATGCACTCTGCATGTGAAGCCATTGTTACAGCTACTATGCCAGTGAGAAAGACATTCTGTAAAAATAGCTTCAACACACTTCCTTGAGAGGAAATGCAGGATAAGGCTTTTGTTTATTATTTATTTTATTCTAAAGCTATTTGTATTTGTATTTGTTTTTATTGCTTTCTGAATAATGACAAAAAAGGAAAAGAATAAAATACAGTACAATAATGGTGCATATACAATGCAAATATTATGTATGCTTTTAATACATTAATATGGCTATCATTTTATTACATTTTTGTTTTTAATCTGCAGTATACTGAATAAATGACTTCCTTATTTCATTATATTTTTCCATACTGAGTTTACATCTATAGGTATTCCACGCATAAGTGGCGTATGTATATTTTCAATGTTGGAACATCAGTCTTTTGGCCATAGTTGTCATAATCCATGTACTAGATATATAGTTCCAAATAATATTATCCTATGAAAACTTTATGTTTTGTCTAAATTTTGCATTCATAATTACATAATCCACCACTTTCTCAAAACCATTTTTAAGCTACTGGTTTCTATCTTTATATCCTTAGCTTTGTACATATACATTCAATTTAAGTTTGTATTATGTTGTTGTTGTTGTTAGCTGCAAAGTCGTGTCCGACCCATCGCGACCCTATGGACAACATTCCTCCAGGCCTTCCTGTCCTCTACCATCTTCTGGAGTCCATTTAAGCTCACGCCTACTGCTTCAGTGACTCCATCCAGCCACCTCATTCTCTGTCGTCCCCTTCTTCTCTTGCCCTCAACCTTTCCCAGCATTAGGCTCTTCTCCAGTGAGTCCTTCCTTCTCATTAGGTGGCCAAAGTACTTGAGTTTTAGCTTCAGGATCTGGCCTTCTAAAGAGCAGTCAGGATTGATCTCCTCTAGGACTGACCGGTTTGATCGCCTTGCAGTCCAAGGGACTCGCAGTAGTCTTCTCCAGCACCACAGTTCAAAGGCCTCAATTCTTTGGCGCTCAGCCTTTCTTATGGTCCAACTTTCACTGCCATACATTGCAACTGGGAAGACCATAGCCTTGACTATACGCACTTTTGTTGACAGGGTGATGTCTCTGCTTTTTAGTGTGCTGTCTAGATTTGCCATGGCTTTCCTCCCCAGGAGCAAGCGTCTTTTAATTTCTTGGCTACAGTCCCCATCTGCAGTGATCTTGGAGCCCAGGAAAATAAAATCTGTCACTACCTCCATTTCTTCCCCATCGATTTGCCAGGAATTGAGAGGGCCAGATGCCATGATCTTGGTTTTCTTAATGTTTAGTTTCAAACCAAGTTTTGCACTCTCCTTCTTCACCCGCAACAAGAGGCTCTTTAGTTCTTCTTCACTTTCTGCCATTAGAGTGGTATCATCTGCATATCTTAGGTTGTTGATGTTTCTTCCGGCAATCTTAATTCCAACTTTTGATTCATCTAGCCCTGCCTTTCTCATGATGTGCTCTGCATATAAGTTAAATAGGCAAGGCGACAGTATACAGCCTTGCCGGACTCCTTTCCCAATTTTGAACCAATCAGTGGTTCTGTGTCCAGTTCTCACTGTTGCTTCTTGGCCCGCATATAGATTTCTCAAGAGACAAATAAGATGGCCTGGTATGCCCATCTCTTTAAGGACTTGCCAGAGTTTGTTATGATCCACACAATCAAAGGCTTTAGCATAGTCAATGAAGCAGAAGTAGATGTTTTTCTGGAACTCTCTAGCTTTCTCCATGATCCAGCGTATGTTAGCAATTTGATCTCTAGTTCCTCTGCCTCTTCGAAATCCTGCCTGTACTTCTGGTAGTTCTCGATCCACATACTGCTGGAGTCTAGCTTGTAGAATTTTAAGCATAACTTTACTAGCATGAGAAATGAGTGCAATGGTGCGATAGTTTGAACATTCTTTGGCACTGCCTTTCTTTGGAATTGTAATGTAAACTGATCTTTTCCAATCCTGTGGCCACTGTTGAGTTTTCCAAATTTGCTGGCAAATTGAGTGTAGCACTTTTACTGCATCGTCTTTCAAGATTTTGAATAGCTCAGCTGGAATACTGTCACCTCCACTAGCTTTGTTGTTGCTCAGCTTTTCTAAGGCCCACTTCACTTCACATTCTAGGATGTCTGGCTCGAGGTCAGTGACCACCTCATTGTGATTATCAGGGACGTTAAGCTCATTCTTGTATAGTTCTTCTGTGTAATTTTGCCACCTCTTCTTAATCTCTTCTGCCTCTGTTAGGTCCCTGCCATTTTGGTCCTTTATCGTACCCATTTTTGCATGAAACGTTCCTTTCATCTCTCCAATTTTCTTGAAAAGATCTCTGGTCCTCCCTATTCTATTGTTTTCTTCTATTTCTTTGCATTGTTCATTTAAGAAGGCATTCTTATCTCTTCTAGCTATTCTTTGGAATTCTGCATTTAATTGGGCATATCTTTCTTTTTCTCCCTTGCCTTTCGCTTCCCTCCTTTCCTCAGCTATTTGCAAAGCTTCCTCAGACAGCCATTTTGCTTTCTTGCATTTCTTTTTCTTTGGGATGGTTTTGGTTGCTACCTGTTGTACAATGTTGCGAACCTCTGTCCATAGTTCTTCAGGCACTCTATCAGATCTAATTCCTTAAATCTATTTGTCACCTCTACTGTATATTCAACAGGGATATGATTTAATTCATACCTGACTGGCCTAGCGCTTTTCGCTACTTTCTTTAATTTAAGCCTAAACTTTGCAACAAGAAGCTCATGGTCTGAGCCACAGTCAGCTCCTGGTCTTGTTTTTACTGACTGTATAGAGCTTCTCCATCTTTGGCTGCAGAGCATATAGTCAATCTGATTTCTGTGTTGACCGTCTGGTGATGTCCATGTGTAAAGCCGTCTCTTGGGTTGTTGGAAAAGAGTGTTTGCTATGACCATCGTATTCTCTTGACAAAATTCTATCAGCCTGTGCCCTGCTTCATTTTGTACTCCAAGGCCAAACTTGCCTGTTATTCCGGTTATCTTTTGGCTTCCTACTTTAGCATTCCAATCCCCCATGATGATAAGGACATCATTTTTGGGTGTTAGTTCTATAAGGTGCTGTAGGGCTTCATAGAACCGGTCAATTTCATCCTCTTCAGCACCGGTGGTTGGGGCATAGACTTGGACTACTGTGATATTGAATGGTTTGCCTTGGATTCGAACTGAGATCATTCTGTCATTTTGAGGATTGTATCCCAGTATTGCTTTTCCTATTTTTTTATTGACTATGAAGGCTACTCCATTTCTTCTGAGGGATTCTTGCCCGCAGTAGTATACCTGATGGTCATCTGAATTAAATTCACCCATTCCTATCCATTTTAGTTCGCTGATACCTAAGATGTCAATGTTTAGTCTTGTCATCTCTTGTTTGACCACGTCCAGCTTTCCTTGATTCATGGATCTTACATTCCAGGTTCCTATGGAGAAAAAATCTTTACAGCATCAGACTTTCCTTTCACCACCAGACATATCCACAGCTGAGCGTCCTTTCAGCTTTGGCCCAGTCGCTTCATTCTTTCTGGCGCTACTAGTACTAGCCCTCTGCTCTTCCCCAGTAGCATATTGGACGCCTTCCGACCTGAGGGGCTCATCTTCCAGCGTCATATCGTTTTGCCTTTTGGTACTGTCCATAGGGTTTTCATGGCAAAGATACTGGAGTGGTTTGCCATTTCCTTCTCCAGTGGATCACGTTTTGTCAGAAATCTCTGCTATGACCTTTCCGTCTTGGGTGGCCCTGCACGGCATAGCTCATAGCTTCATTGAATTACGCAAGCCCCTTCGCCACGACAAGACAGTAATCCATGAAGGGGAAGTTTGTATTATATAACATTGTAAATGTGGTGCCTATATCAGTATATAAATGTATAAATGTATATATGCCCTGAAAGAGGAAAAATAGCAATTGAAAACTACTTTTTTGAAGCAGAAACTTGGGAAGGTATAGCAGTAGTATATTTGTCAAATGAGAGGACATGCTACTTGAGATGTGGATCAAATATATTGCAAAATACTGGCAAAATGTCTCACCCAGCCAGCCCAACTGCTTCAGAAACAATTCAGCATAATCGATTGTCGAGATTATTGTAAGGATGCAGTGAAGATACCTTTTGTTAAAGGTGAGAAATCTTTCAAGTTCAGTGCAGATTGTCAAATTACCAACCTATACAACTGCTGAAAGAACTTACAACTCTTAGAAGAGAGTGAGGAAGTTCTACTGCAATTGTGTCTAAAAATGGGAACTAAAATTAAGTAAATTGTCTTTATCAATTTCCATTTCAATTCATGCCCACTGATTCTAAACACTTGTATCATGTTGTGTTTTAGCTGAAAAAGAAATAATTAAAATGAATATACAATAATAAACTGACAGTGACCTGGATATTTTTCCTTTATTGGAGTTTCAAAAGAGTCTTGCAAAAGATTAGAATAATCTTGTGACAAAAGAAAAAGTGAAAGGAAATAAAGTTCAACAACATTATTTGAATGGACTAAAGGTTAAGTTTGTTACACATAAAAGGAATGAATATAAAATTATTTGATCAAAGTTAGGTAAAATACATATGCTCCATTGCTGGTAAGCTTTAATGGACTTTTACTAATAACAGGACTGTAACAACAAAGATTTACCTATTTGTTTCTACATAATAAATAGGACATGGGAAGAAGAGGTCATTTGTTGTATTTTAAGAGGGTCTGATAAATTTCTAAAATTATATTTGTAATGAAAGTGTAAATTGTTTATATTTTTATTGTATTACCACTTTACTTGTTTTCTCTATTTTTTTCTTTTCTTTTCTTAACTTCTACTCTTTCTTTTTCTCTTTTTTAGTTTGTAATAATTTTTATTTTTGTGGATATATTTTTAATAAAGTTTAGTAAATACTACCATACGAAAAGCAAATATACAAATCCCACCAGAATCAGCCCAGATAGTTTCAAATAGTGCATGAGTAGACTCTTGTTTTAAAGTGCGCCATATTGTCTTCTACCTGGAAGAGATGTTATAGATTCTTTTCTTCTTCAGTGGTTTCTCCACTTAAGTTGATCCCGGTTGTTCAGTTCAGGTCTCACAACAATAATGTACCATTTGGGGAAAAATACAAAACTCAGCAATCCAGCACCAGAAGCTAAAATAGAGAAAATCTCCACAGCAACCATGTATTTTCCTTTCGTGCTCAGGTAAGTTGGGACAAATGACAGCCACACACTGCAGAAAACTAACATGCTGAAAGTGATAGATTTGGCCTCATTAAAACTGTCAGGTAAATTCCTGGCAAAAAAAGCTACTATGAAACTGGCAATGGCTAAAAAGCCCACGTACCCAATCACACTGTAAAACATGATGGGGGATGCCTCATTACATTGCAGAGTAATTTCACCCATTCCTGAATGCATATCAGCATCCAGGAATGGGGGACTGGTTGACAGCCACATGGTACAAATGCCTACTTGAATAAGAGAACAAGAAATAACAATGGAACTGGCCAGCCCTTTCCCCATTCATCTAGTCTTTTTTGTCCCTGGTTGGGTGGCCATGAATGCCAGAACCACAGTGATGGTTTTGGCCAATACCGAAGAAAGAGCCACTGAGAAGACAATGCCAAAAACTGATTGCTGCAGGACACACATAACCTTCTGAGGCTGCCCAATAAAAAGGAATGTACAGAGAAAGCAGAGGAGAAGAGAGGCAAGAAGAATATAAGAGAGATGCCGGTTATTAGCTTTGACGATGGGAGTATTGTGGTGCATTCTAAATGTTTTTAACAAGGCAATAGTTATTAGGGAAAGGAAAAGACCTCCAGTGGTTAAACCTATTCCCATAGGTTCGTTATAGGATAAAAAGGTTACAATTTTGGGAATGCAGGCATTCTGATGCTTATTTGGGTAAAGATCTTGTTTGCACTGAACACAATTGGGCATATCTGTAAAACAGAAGCTTAGTCTTAGATACACACATGTATTATACTGAGATAATTCATATAACTGTTAATGAGGAAGAACAGCAGTTTTCTATAGTAGATACTTTTCTCTTAAAAGAGGGCCCATTGTTAATCAAACTTATTTTCCTAATATGTATCCCACTGAAATGCAATCAGTCCAATACTGGGTCTACTAGCTTCTCTTGTTCTTTTTTTTATTCCCACCATTGAAAGTACTGAAGGAAAGTGTTCCATGTTCATTAATAGAAAGCATCATTTTATGGAACCTCTTTGCCATAAAACAAATATTGGCAATATTCAGAACTGCTATCTACCAAATTCAGAACTGTTATCTACCAAACTACAGCAACTTTATATTTTGTTAATAGCTTTTTTCCACTAAGGTAGTTTTTTTTTTCCAGTGAGTACCCAGATTTCCAGTGAGACAACATCAGGGATTCCTTTGTACTATTATCTCCTTCAGCCCCCATTTTCATTGTTACAATTTTATTTCTTCCATCTGCATGTTTAGCCATGATTCTTCTTCAGTAGAGGACTAGTATTATTAGTATTATGAATTTTATAGGCAGCTAGATAACCTGTTGGGTTACCATTTCAGAGATATTTTCTTACCTAAACAAATAAATAGAATGACCACAGACAGCCAATAATCAGTGGCAGCATGAGACAGTTCTGATTACCTGTGTATTACATTTTCTTTCCTTCCTTCCTTCCTTCCTTCCTTCCTTCCTCCCTCCCTCCCTTCCTTCCTTCCTTCCTTCCTTCCTGCCTGCCTGCCTGCCTCCCTCCCTCCCTCCCTCCCTCCCTCCTTTACTTTCTTCCCTATTATTTCTGGTTTTCTCTTTGTCCCTTTGTTTTTTTTCTTAATAATAATAATAAGTTGGAAGGGACCTTGGAGGTCATCTAGTCCAACCCTCCTCCCTCCATCTCCTTCTTCTTTCCTTCCAAGGATCCCATCATCTGGTAGGAATCTCTCAGGGAATGTTGAAAATGAGGTTGACATGAGTGCAGCTGACCATGGTAGCACACTGGCAGTGATGAAGCAACAAATATGCTTCCAAATTTCATTTCCTCAGAGAAATAGACGCTGGCATTCTTTATTTTAGCTCATTTGGAGTACTTTCCTTGACAAAGACTTGCTCTATGATGTACAGTTTCACCCAACTGAAGATTACAACATTTCAAACACAGAGAAGTGTTTTATAATATATAGATAAGGATATAAATTGCAAGAATAGCATATCATGGATCATTCCCAGAAGCTAATATTCCACATAAATCATGTGTAGAATAACAATTAATCAGAGTGAAAATCTCTTTGATGTTTAAAAAATTTACTTTAAAAACATATTTGAAAAGCTATATTTTTAATTTGGAGGGAGGGCATTTTCTGCATTAGAAAGCTTCTATATACACACAGCTTCTATATACACACACTTCATTAAAAACCAAAAAAAGGAAGGAGATGAAATTGTTGCACTTTGTCATGAGTTCAAGATTCAAACATAATTTCCAAAACCTGCACAGCTTTTTTTTAATAGAAGTTTTATTGATTTTTTTAGTTTTACATCCAGGTATTTATGAAGCAATACCGTGGTTGGGTAGTTAAAAGCAGTGCATTTTTTGTAAAAGAAAAAGGTGCCAGAACTCATACACGTCATACAACCCGCCTTGCCTACCCTACAAGGTTCTATCCAAAAAAGGTGCCGGAACTCCATTCTGAGCGTTCTATGAGAAAAAAAGCCCTGGTTAAAAGTAAACAGTAGTAAATAACAAAGTCATTTGTAGATAGGTCAAGTTACATCAGCAAGAATTCCCTCTCCAATTCTCTTAGTTATGATAGCATAGTCAAATTAATCAAATTAATACATTTCTAATTGTAACACAATCAGTTAGAACAATTTTCAATATATTTTCACATATATATATCCATGTCCTGTTTTTAAGTTTTACCTAATTGGAATAAGATATTCCGAACTAGCCTATAATATATAAAAGAAAACTTAATTTTCGGGTAGCCCCCATTTCCCCCATTTCATTATATAGTAGTTATACTGTCTAAAATACATATATTGTTCATTTCAGTGCATTCTTATGTTATACAAATTTATTCTATTTAACATCTTAATAGTTCTTTTGTTGTCTCCTTCCAAATTCTGTAATATAAGTCGATTCTAATAGGTAACTTTCCTTTCCTTTAAAGGTCTAAAAGTTAAGTATAAAGTCAATGTGTATTTTTTAAAGATTCCCCTTAGCCCATTAAGAAAATTTTGTAGCTCTATCATTACAACAAATATATTCTCTTTATCATCTTAGTAGTTCATCAATTTTTAAAATAGTATCTTTTATTATATCATTGCAAATTCTATAATATAATTCAAAGTTATGTTCTGATAGCTAATCTATTTCATTATATAGTAATTATCATGTCTGAAATACATACATATTCTATTTGTCATCCTTACAATTCATCTATGGTTAACAAAGTATGTTTTATTGTTTGTAGCTAATTTTAATTCCCTTAAAAATCTAGATCCTAAGTATAGACTCAGTTTATATCTTTTGACAGTTCTCCTTGGCCCGTTGAGAGAAAAATGTAAGCTTTATTATTGCAAGTCCCAACACTTACAACAGAAAAAGAAGAAAAGTTCATTTTTTCCCTTCAATCTAATTGTAGCTTTCTTCTTGTGCCAGGCAGGGTTCAATATCATTGCCTTTAGCTTCTCAAATGTGTCTCCCTTTCTTCCTACGCACGTTGTTTGAATCCAGGAAGACCATCCAGTTATCCATTTTTCATAGAGAGTGACCCCTTTGCAGTCATTAAATTTTTGTTCCAGTAAATCCAATCTCCATGTTTGGTGTAGTACAGTTGTCATTAATTCAATCTGGTCTTCTTCTTTCAAATCCATCTGGCTTAAGTAAGAGGTCATGTCTGGTGTTGTAGTTATTGCTTGCTTGGTTGAAGTCTTGGTGTACTGTATTTGAAGGCCTTTGGCATCCTCCATCTTAGTATTGCTTTCTTCAGCTTCTGTTGCTTGTTGGATTGTAGGTTTTATAGTTGAAATCAATGTTTGGGCATCAAGGCTCTCAGTAGATTGTACTTGTTGTACTTTAAGGTTCCCTGTTTTGTTGTTAAATTCCTCATCCTCTGTTTGTTTTTGGATTGTCAGTTCATCAATTGAAGTAAGAGTCTCATTTGGTGAGTTTGTGCTGTCAGATTTGTCTTTAAGTCTGGCTTTTATTTCTGCAGTCATTGCCAAAATTGTATCAAGTATGAGTTTATAGTCAAGTGCTGGAATATATTCTTCCATTTCTTTAGTATTTTACAGATAGGCCTTTAGTGGAGGCTATTTTAATAAAAGTTAATAAACGTCCACCTCCACTATTCCTAAAAGTTGTTTTCAGTGCCAGGTGTTCCCAGTTTTTATCTTTAAAGATAATGTCAAGGACAAATCTGTTAGAGCCAAATCTCAGAGTAAAAAAAAAAGGTTTACTTGCTATACCAGGTTTCACCACAAGATGTCCCTAATAGCATGTATAATCCTTTTGCAGACTAATATAGTATAAATCTTTTATCCAATTAATTCATTTTTAGTAGTAAATAGGGTAGTAGGTCCTCGTAAAAATAAGCAATAAAAACTTTTTAGTGGCCCAAAAATTTCAGAGGCACAAATAAGGTTGCTTAGTTATTTAGCTTAGTCATTTGATTTCTTTTGAGGGTTTAAGGTTGTAAATCCCCAAGTAAGCAGTCGCCGATCTTTCAAGAATGAGGAAAAAGATTTTCAAGAAAGTCCCACAGGAAAGTAATTAGGGAAGTAAGAAGGGTAAGGTCTCACCCAAATCCTCCAGATTGCTTCGTTGTGCTTGGTAGTAATTTTGGCTTTTGGCAGGGAATGGCTTAGTGATCGGCCATGTTAATGACCGATCTCTTCTTCTTCAGACCAGAGGAGTAACTCCAGATCAAAAGGAGGGCTGCTGCCCTTCCGCGATCACAGAGAGAGCCTCTTCATGGTGGTTGCCCCTCCAGGGTGACTTTTAACCCTTTGGAGGGTCCTCTGAGGGAGAAAGACCAGATGGCGGGGGAGAGCTTCTCTCAGCACATCCGCCAGCACTGCACACACAAACTGCAAGCCCCAAACCTGCACAGCTTTTGTTCAAGTCTAGGAAAGGACAGTGCTTCTTTACAGAGTAATCCAGAAATGGTGTCAGCTCAATCATATCCCTTTAGAAATACCATTTCCATTTCAGTGTAGCCAAGATCATCTTCCTGTTTATTACTGTTTCTTGGCCTTTCAACTAAAATAAATTGTAATTCACAATTTCCAGGATCCTATACTTTATTCTCTGATAATAATATTAGTCCATCTGTAGTTATTCACTGTTTAGTACCATTTAAATGAAGATAAAATATAATTCCATTCCTATTTGTTCAGAAATACACTTGTTGATTTTACAAAATGCAGAAGAGGGCAATCTATTCCCCAATCTTTTATTGCAGCTCTAAAATGAAATTATTATTGTGCTAAAGTCCTGAAGAGCACTGAATCCATCTCTTTCTCTTTTTACTGCTCAGAAATTTCAGAAAAACTTTATGCTTAAGAAAAAAAAATCAGGTATAAAGACTGACTTTACCTACTTAGGACACTACCTAACTTATCTACTTGGGACACCACCTACCTACATATGTACCTATCTATTTTTTTAATAATAACCTATTTTATTAAAGAGCAATTAAAAATCTGTCTTGTCTCTATAATAGTAAAGCATATAACGGTTTGTCTATTACCAGTGCTTTTTTTGTAAAAGAAAAAGGTGCCGGAACTCACACATGTCATACAACCCGCCTTGCCTACCATACAAGGTTCCATCCAAAAAAGGTGCCGGAACTCTGTTCTGAGCGTTCTATGACAAAAAAAGCCCTGTCTATCACCTATCTATTTTCTCTTTAGGCTAAGAAAATGACTGCAACTTAAAACCAACATGAAAAAACTCAAACAATGCAATTTGCTTTTTTTCTGGGGGAATAGCACAATTAAAACTGAAAATGAAATTTAGTGGCAGCAATTGATGGGTAGGATTTTGTTTAAGCTCATAACTTCCAATATCTAAAGAGTAGAAGAATACATTAGAGAAAGAAAATTGTAACTCTAGTGTGATAGTTCATATAATTTCATATAATTTGAGAAAAGCACATCATCTCTTACCTTCCCACTCAGAAATCTTGCCTTCTGGGCAAGGAATGTAATCATAGCAGCAAAATGGTTTTCCTTCTTTCTTTTGTTTTCTGTAAGCAGGTTGGCACTTATTACTACAGAGCGAGAGAGGTTGCACCTAGTTCACCAATGTGAGTGGATATCAGAAATTAACATCAATCTTCACAAGAAGAATTGCAGAATCTTTACAGACCTTTCACAGTTCAAAGTCCTTCAGGTTAAAATGTTCGGATGCCACACTATTGTTTTCTGACTTTGGATCAGCTATTCCAAGCTCACTGGAAGAACCCCAAATTTGAAACAGGCTATTCCAATCTTCCCTATGAGGAAATTCACTTGTTGCTAAAAGACTTACTCTTTAACATTGGTTCAAATTCATAGTGCCAATTATTCCATGTATTGCTTTTAGATAAACCACTTGCAAATGTAGGTTATGTATTAATTATTAAAATTGAATATAGTGATTCAGTTGGAACCGAGGTATAAAACTTTATATACAAACATAACTAGACACATACATACAGTGCATTCAGAAAGTATTCAGACCCCCTTCACTTTTGTCAATTTTGTTATGCTGCAGCCTGATTATACAATTGTTGAAATTCATTTTTTCTCATTAATCTACACTTAGTACTGCAGTGAAAACAAAAGTTTAGAAATATGTGTAAATTTATTAAAAAGAAAAAAAACTGAAATATCACATTGGCATAAGTATTCAGATCCTCTGCAACAACACTTGAAATTTAGCTCTGGTGCCTTCCATTTCTCTTGAAGTTTGTACACCTTGATTGGAGTCAATCAGTGGTAAATTAAATTGATTGGACATGATTTGGAAAGGCACACACCTCTCTATAGAAGGCCTCAAAGTTGACAATGCATACTGTAGCAGAGCAAAAGCCATGCCCAGCAGAGTTCAGAGACAGGATTATTGAAAGACATAGACCTGGGGAAGGCTGCAATAAAATTTCTGCTGCACTGAAGATTCCAAGAGCACAGTGGCCTCCATAATTCTCAAATGGAAGAAGCTTAGCACAACCAAGGCTCTTCCAAGAGCTGGTCACCCAGTCAAACTGAGCAATCATGGGAGAAAGACCTTAGTAAGAGAGGTGACCAAGAACCTGTGATAGGTGACCAAAGATCCTGTGTGAAGATGGGACAAAGTTCCAGAAAGACAACCATCACTGCAGCCTTTCACTGATCTGGGCTTTATGGCAAAGTGGCTAGACGTAAAACACAGTGTAAAACACATTTTAACCTGAAAGCCTGCTTGGTCTGATGAAACCAACATTGAACTGTTTGGCCTCGATTTTAAATATTATGTCTGGAGGAAAGCTTGAAAAAAAATGTTTTGCCAAAATATATCAATAACCAAAATTGAAATGAACAAAAATGAATTCATCCTCCTATATTAGAATAAGAGCAGTAAAAAGAGACTATTATGGGTAGGATAAAATTATATATAATTTTTATATAAATGCATGTCCAATTATAGAAATTTGTTGCATAAATGTGCATGTTAGAGGAGCAAAATGTTTGTACACTTCAGATGGAATTTGTTTTTATGCATACATTAAAATCAGTATTAAGGTTGAAGAAATAAGAAACAGAGTAAAACTATACAATATTTGGCAAATATTCTTACTCATGGTGAGTAAGAAATATATCCGGAGTCATATTTTAAGATAGTTATCCTACCTGATTAAACCAGTCATGCCAAACAATTAGATTTTTGTTCATCATCAATTTGTGGTCTCTTGCTACTTGTGAGTTGATCATTCTGACTTTTACTCCAATTAAAGACTCATTTGGAAACAAAACCCAGTTTATAACATCAAATGTTGTTAGAAGTACACCATTCTGGTCAAAGGAAATCTTTTCCCCTATGGTATTATTAAAAGACACTTGCTTCAGAAAATAGAGCAACTGAGGATGAAAAGGAAATGTTTAAGAAAATGTTCCAATACATGAAAGTAAACAGAGATGAGAACAATTGTGTCAGGCTCCTAAAACAGGAAAGACATGTGATGATTTCTTTCAAACACAGTTCTTTATTATTGCACACTTATAATCAGAATTTTGCTACTTTACTCTTGAGAACTGTTCGGGAGGGGCTGACTTCACCCTTTTCCCCTCACACTGACCTGCCTCTTATTCTTCTTGAATGCACTCCCCCCAACCAGACTCCTACCTACTACATTCCATCACAATTTAAGTTAACACTAAACAAGTTGTTACACCTATGTACTCACAGAGACAAGCACATATATGTAATTAGGATTAATGAAAGATAAGAGACAGCCTCAAATGCCTCTCACAGTATCAAGTTCTAAGACAATCTAACTACTTTTTAAAAATCAAATTATCTTAACAAGCAAAAAACCATCTGGCAATTCATTATTCATAGTGTTGAGAAATCCAGTAAATGGATCTCAAAAATATTGTAAATTAGGACTTCAGCGATAAAATGAACTTTGTGATGGAGATAAAGTTAGCTTTCATTCAAAAGGAAGATTTATTCCAACTGAAACCTAAATAGTTTGTGTGAGAGCCAGTCTGTGAGAGAAATGGTTAAGACAGGTAAAGGTAAAGGTTCCCCCGCACATGCGTGCTAGTCGTTTCCAACTCTAGGGGCCGGTGCTCATCTCCGTTTCAAAGCCAAAGAGCCAGCGCTTGTCCGAGGACATCTCCGTGGTCATGTGGCCGGCATGACTGGACGCCAAAGGCGCACGGAACGCTGTTACCTTCCCACCGTAGTGGTCCCTATTTTTCTACTTGCATTTTTACGTGCTTTCAAACTGCTAGGTTGGCAGAAGCTGGGACCAATTAACAGGCGCTCACTCTGTTACGCAGCACTCGGGATTTGACCCGCCAAACTGCCGACCTTCTGATCAACAAGCTCAGCGTCCTAACCCACTGAGCCACCGCGTCCCTTATGGTTAAGATACCAGGCTATAAACCAGAGCATGAGTTCTGGTTCTGCCTTAGACATGAAGCCAACTGGGTGAGCATGGATTCTTACTACAAGTTGGCCCACCAGGGTTTATATAAACTACTATTACTATGCTTTTATTGTAGTAGTGGCCCCACCAGTGAAAATTATGCATTAATAGACTTTTTAGATTTACATTACCTCCCATGACTGCTGAGTCAGAGATGTCCATCTCTCCCTCTCCATCATTCTGTTGTGCTTGAATCTGGATGAATACATGGCATGCAAAGCATGAGCCACAGCGAAGGCAGCATTATAGATGCTGTAGCTATGCCCAGTAATGTTTTTTTCCAAAAGGTTTTCAGAAATGTTCTCCAAGCTCTCCAGCCCAGTGCAGAGATCACTATTTGTGTGGTTCAAAATCCAGTTGGGGAAGGTGCAACCAAAAGCAGAAGACCAAAAGTCTCTTATTAAGAAATCTTCTTTTGCATTGGAAGGCTTTCTCTCCAGAATGAATTGCAGAAATCCTGGCATCCCATTGGAATGGACAACCAATGATAAAGCTCCAGAATAGATAAGCTTAGCAGATTTCTGACCCTGTTCATTACTATAGGACTTAAGTTCTAGCTGAGCAGTCAAAATCCACACTTTCCCTTTTGCTGTGTTTGTTCTGTCACTGTCTCTTCCTAGGCCTAGCAACCAGTCCAAAAACACTGGAGTTTGAAGATTACCAAACAGGAGAAATACATTGGCTGTGCTACTGACAAATTTATTCCATAGTTTAAATGTCCATTTTTTTAATATCCCCATATTCAATTATCATGCCTACGTTATGGATTGTGTCTATAAAATCAAAACAAATCCCATGAGTGGCAAATTCTGGTACTATAACTTGAAGTACCCATTCAGAATTAATTCCAGTTGCAATGAAAAATCCAATCCATGTCCACCTGAAATAAAGAAGTAATTCAAGAATCTCCCTATACTGATAATCTTCATTTGGGACCATTTGGTAGAAGTAAGGGGACTGGGTGTGATCCATCATCACTGGAGCAGAGCCATAGGACAGCTGAACAGATGGGTATTTGAAGAATTAACAAAGAATAAAACAGAATGGAATTATTTATTGTTGTATATATATGTTTTTTTCCTTTTTCTTTATTTCACATTTCATTTAGGAATTCAAGGGGAATATCTATTCTGTTGCCTGCTCCTTTGGTCCACAAAGAGAATGCTGTAGTAAATTATATGGAAAGATAGTGACTAGTCCAATCTCACCTAGAGAGCTTATGTGGCTGAAAGTGGACTAGAGCTGGACATCTTACAATGCATGATCTCTCTCCTTATTTCATTGTATAAAATATAGCAATGCATCTCTTTCTATATTCTAAAGAAGAGAGCTGATCCTTTTTTAGAACCCAAGCTTCATCAAAACACTAAAAAAATAATTAATTGCTACATTTTATAGTTTGAAGTTCTTTTGGATAAGAAAACATTTCCCCTTTTTTGTAACTACCATTTAACATTACTCAGTAAAAAGAGCCTTTAAGGAAAACAAATTCTATTCTGATAAGGTATTCATAATTTTAATATGAATAAACATGTATAGAAATACATACATACATACAAGCTATGGATACTACTTTGGAAAGGGAAGAGAGTTTATGTTTGGTGATGTTATTCTCCCTCTCATTTCAAAATGTTAAAGAATTTCACAATGGACATTTCTGGCAGCATATGTGACTTGATATCAGTTGACCTGATATCAGCTGGGAGACAAACTCTGCAGCAAGTGGGAGATCAAATAGATTCCTAACCTAGCCAACCTAGCTGACAACTTTGTCATCAAAAAGGTAATGGAGGGAACTAGAGGAATTAGAGGTAAAGCTATACTGGATGTAATTTTCACTAAAAGAGAAGCAGTGATAGAGAGAGCCTTTAAAAACTTCCATGATAAAAATCCTGAAGGGGAAAAAAATTCAAGATGTGTGGGAAACTCTACAAAATATGATTGTAACGTCCAGCACATTTCCATTGAAAAAGAAAAACAAGAAATCCAAGAAGAAACCAGCATGGTTGCACAAAAATCTCTCTGATAAATTTTCTGTAAGATCTCCATTTACAATTATTTTGGCTGTTTGTTTACAATAAATTGTTTTGATTACATTTATAACATTTTTTCCAAAGTCCATTTCTGGAAATTGCTGGAACATGAATTGCCAGTTTACGTTGTCAAACAATTTCTGTGCATCAAGGAATACTAAAGCCATCTGTTTCCCTGAATGAATTTTGTAATACTCTAACACATCAAGAATAATTCTTGGATTTTTTTATCTGTCTTTTAGGTAAGAAACCATTTTGATCTGTGTGTATAAATTCAATGAAAAATTTCTTTAATCTTCTTTAAACACATGAACCCAGACATTATGCTGTTTGCTAAATATTGAGAATGTTATTTGGAAAACCCCCAACCCCAACCCCAACCTCAACCCTAATCCTAACCCTAACCCTAACCCAAATCCCAACCCCAACCCCAACCCCACCTTATTCCTAACCCTATAAAAACTAATGCAATTTATAAAAAAAATCTCTGATAAATTGAAACCCAAAAAGTACAAGTACAAAAAAATGGAAAAAGGAACAAATAACTAAGGCAGAGTATCAGCAGATGAAGTCAAGAAGGTAAATGCTCAGAATGAACAAAGACTTGCAACAAAAGTCAAAGATAATTTAAAAAAAACGTTTATTTCAACATATAAATAACAAAAAAAGTCAAGGAAACAGTAGGTCCACTTAAGAGAGAAGATGGCAAGGAAGTAAGATGGCAAGGCAGCAGAGAGAAAGTAGAACTACTTAACTCATTATTTGCATCAGTCTTCATGCAAAAAGAAACTATAGCCCAACCTACCAAAAACATAACTTTAAAAGGCAGACTAGAAATAAAAATTAAAATAAGCAAGAAAATGGTTAGAAAACACCTATCTGATCTTGATGAATATAAATCAACAGGATCTGATGGATTACATCCTAGAGTTATGAAGGAACTGGCAAATGTTATTTCAAAATAATTTAACAAAGTAGACCACAACACACTTCTAGAAAAATGTGGTATAGAAAACATCACCACCAGATGGGCTTGTAACTGGCTGACAAACTGTACTCAATGAGTTGTTCTTAATGATACTACATCTACATGGAGGGAAGTAAGCAATGAGGTACCACAAGGTTCCACCTTGGGCCCAGTACTCTTCAATATCTTTATAAATTTCTTAGATGAGGGAATAGAAGGAGAAGTCATCAAATTTGCAGATGACACTAAGCTGGCAGGAATAGCAACATCCCAGAAGACAAACTCAGGATCCAAAAAGATCTTGACAGATTTGAACAATGGGCCTAATCCAACAAAATGAAATTTAACATGGAGAACAGCAAGGTTGTACACCTAGGCAGGAAAAATTAAAGTTACAACTATAGATTAGGCAGAATCTGGTTCAAAAACAATAACTGTGTGAGGGACCTTGGAATCCTAGTGGACGATCACTTAAATATGAGTCAGCAGTGTGCAGCAGCAGCCAAAAAAGCTAATACAATCCTTGGCTGTATAAACAGAGGAATAGAATCAAAATCACATGAAGTATTAGTACTGCTTTATAAAGCCTTAAGAAGGCCATAATTGGAATACTGCAAAAAAGAGCAATTAAAATGATCAAGGGCCTGGAGACAAAAACATATGAAGAAGGGTTGCAGAAATTGGGTATGGCCAATCTAGAGAAAAGAAAGACTAGGGGCGACATGACAGCAGTGTTCCAATATTTGAGGGGCTGCCACAAAAAAAAGAGGGGATCAACCTATTTTCCAAAGCACCAGAAGGCAAGACAAGAAACAATGGATGGAAACTACTCAAGAAGAAAAGCAACCCGGAATTAATAAGGAACTTCTTAACAGTGAGAACAATTAACCAGTGGGACAGCTTGCTTTCAGAAGTTGTGGGTGCTTCATCACTGGAAGTTTTTAAAAAGAGACTGGAAAGTCATTTGTCTGAAATGGTATAGGGTCTCCTGCTTGAGCAGGGGATTGGATTCCTGCTTGAGCAGGGGGTTGGACTAGATAACCTTCAAGGTCCCTTCCAGCTCTATTCTGATTGACTTAATGGATCTGCTGTGGTATCTTTTCATGGACAAAATGTTGCAAGAATTCGTCCTTCCCAGATAATAAAGATTTTGATAGTTATTTGACAGTTATCAGCTATTATTTAAATTTTGTGCAAAGAAATATTTTTAATACTGGAACTCTCTCTGACAGATTAGCTATGTTGCCACTCCAGTAAGCTTAATATGATTACTGGAAATAAATCGATCTCTGTCTAGAGAACACACCAATAACTGATGAGAAAAATGATAATTAAATTACTACTAAATGCTTGTAATCCACATATATAACTTACCTGAGGAATCTTATAGATGCTAAAAATAGTTGGGATTTGATAAGAAGATTCAATGCCAAGTCCTTCAATAATTGCAAGAAGATTGCCTTTACTGCCACAGTGGTAATTGGGGAGAAAATGCTTCTTTGGAGAAATAAGTTGCATTGCAGAACGAAAAGCCCACCTGGTATTGATATGACTATCATAGATATGGAATCCAAGGGTAATGTTGGGTAAGATCTGGGGATCTTCATTGATTTTCTTTATTGCAAAGACCAAGGCCAGACTATGCTGGTAGTTCTGCGTAATAACCCTACAGTGGGGTTATATCATAGTTTAAGAGGTATACCTAGTACAAAAACTTAAGCAATCACCCCAAAAGATAATCTATAGATTAAAGAAAGGCAGAGGCGCACCCTTTTATATAGTGTCAAACAAAATTAGATAAAATCTATGTAAAATCTCTGGAGTTGATTTATAATATAGTTTAGATCTACATTTTATGTCTCTATATATTTTATGTACATAATTTTTTTGATAGATTTAAAATCATTATATAATTTTGATTACTCTGGTCTAGAGGAAAACATTCAGAATTATTACTTTTTGGAAGAAATATGGTGATCTGGCATGAAGAAAAGTTATAATTTCAAGCAAGAATTAAAAGAAACACTACAAATGAATGAAAATGCATTTCCTATTAGAAAATTAAACACTGTAATTGTAACTTTAACCAAGAGAAATGTTGAATTCAGAAAATATTAGTCTAAATGAATGAAAATGCATTTGCTAGTTGAGTTTTAAATATGTAATTTATAGCTTTTTATGGACTTATTTAGCTAAATTTAGGCTTCATAATTATATTGATAACTTTTAGATGTATTAAAAATATTTTAAATACCAGTATATAAGTAATATTTCCTTGGAGAAGTAGAAGAGCAAAAAAAGATTTCTAATTTGTTCTTTATTTCTCAAAACAATCTACTTCATTCCTTCATTGCAAAGAACCACACTCATACATTTGGTCTCCTACGTGTAATCTGCACAGAAGCATTCAGAAGTCAAACTCAATTCCTTACAGGTGTTTTTCAAAGTATATGGGAGGTGGTGGTTCTTCAAAAGGATTTGGTTTGGAGAAAAAGATTGTGTGACAAACAAGGCCACCAAAGAGTAAATCCCCAGGCTGAAGGTACTTGTGAAAAATATGATGGTGATCTACACTTCGGCACTTTACATGTCTCTGGCTTGTCACATGGGGCAGCAACAAGAAGAGCAATGCAGCTATTATCAACATATTAAGTACAAACTGACCCTCTAAACTAAAACACCAATGGTTCTACAGCTACATCTATCATAATAATAGCTAGATATACATGAAAATTTAAATATAATGACTGAATCACAGAGTATATGCTTGAAACAATTTGATTAAAATCTGTCTGTATTTTTAGTCCTGATTTTATGTAAATACAAGATGTGTGTGTGTGTGTGTGTGTGCGTGCGCGCACACACACACACACACACACACAGATACAATCACAAGGAATATGTGATCATACTTGCAAGAGGTTTTGATACAAACAAGAGGGAAATAGGAAAGGAACAGAGATAATTATATCTTTGTGATGGCTAGAATTGGTGAATCCTCTATAGCATTACTAAGAACTAAATGTGATATATTTCCCTTGAAAATGTATTGTATTCATGCTGTTCTGTAAATAAACATAAAAACATGTTTTAGAGACACATTATTTCTAATAAAATGCACCACTCCAAAAATGCTTTTTATTTCCTTATTGGAACCAAATTACAAATATACAATAAACACATGTAGAAAATAAATAGGTAAATCCTCAGGTCAGAAGTTCTTATAGTAAGTAACTAAAGAAGCTGGATGACTGCCTGTAATATCTATTGGTAAAGTCTACTTTGGGAGAACCATTGCTCCATTTCTTTTCATCAACCCTTTCAGAAATAATCCTAATCCTCCTCCTCCTCCTCCTCCTCCTCCTCCTCCTCCTCCTCCTCCTCCTCCTCCTCCTCCTTATGTGCCTTTTTTGTGATTTAACATCATGGCCAAAAATATACCTGGAGTGAAAACCTCTGGTAATAGGCTGGAAGGGATTCAATCTGGACAGAGGACTACCATCTTTCCATTGGGTGATTTTATGGATAATTCTCAAATAATTTCTTGTTCTACACTACACTTATAGGCCATCAAAAAGTACATCTCACTTTTATCTCTGGAAAGGTTTTATAGGTTCTGGATATGGAGATGATTCCATGATCCATGACATGATTAAATTATATTATGATACAGAGGTAATGATAGCAATCTTTTATTTAAAACAAGTTATATTTCCCCCCAAAAATTCAATATCATAGAGAGTATATAAAATGGTTTTAAAAAACAGTAATGAGGAATTCATGAATATAAACCTTACCATTTATTTAGTATTCCTTCTATAAGCCAGTCCCATTGGGGTCAGACTGATATCTAATATGGACCCATCCATGCAGAGCTTTAAAGGTGATCACCAACACCTTGATTTGCACCCAGAATCAGACAGGCAATCAGTCCAACTCATAGAAAACTGATGTTACATGGACTACTCTAGGGATCTCAAGGACTGCCCTTGCCACTGCATTCTGTATCAGTTGTAGCTTCCAAATTCTCTTCAGGGATAGTCCCATGTAGAGCACATTGCAGTAATTCAGGCATGAGATGATTAGGTCTTGAATGATTGAGTGCAGGATAAAATTGTGACCCCTTCCTGGATCAAACCCTCCAAACCAGGAAAGGGCACATTTGGTACACAAAGTAAAGTTGTGCAAAGGCTCTCCTAGCCATGACTGCCACCTGCTCTTTGTGCCATGGTTGCAAGTCCAAAAAAACCCCAAAGTTGCCTTCAGGTTCTGTCTGGGATAGTGCCACTCCATCCAGGACTAAAGATGTCTGGGGTAGTGCCACTCCATCCAGGACTAAAGATGTTAAAATTCTGGAACTTGAAGCTCTATGTACCCAAAACCATTTGTTCTTGCAAGGGTTCAGCCAAAGGCTCTTGTCCAAGCTCTCATAGCCTCTAGCCTCCCCACATCCAACTTATGGTCAGTTAAGGCAGATTTCAATTTATGATCAATTCTTGAAGCACAGCCACAATATTACTTGGATCAGCAGGGATGCAAATGTAAAGCAGAGTATCATCAGCCTACTGATAATACCAAAACCCAAGGTGATGGATGATCTCACCCAGAGGCTTCATGTGGATGTTAAAAAGGACTGGAGAAACTACTGAGCCCTGTGCAAGCCACAAAAGAATGGCTCAGGGTTGGATCTTTCATTTCCTGTCAACACTGATTCTGCCTAGCCTTGAAGAAAGAAGTCAAACTAATGCAAACCTGTGCTGCCCATCTCCAAACCCAATAGCCACCCCAAAAGGATACCATGGTAACAAGGTATCAAAGGCTTCTGAGACATCAAGGAGAAAAAGGATGGTTGCACTACCCCCATCCCACTCTCACCAGAGATCATCAACAAGTGTGACCAATACTGTCCCTATCCCATAACTGGATCTGAATCCTGACTAGAAATGATCCACATAATGTGTTTCATCCAGTACCTCTGAAGCTGCCAAGCTTTTCTACCACCTTCCCTAAAAAGGATGGGAAATTGGACAAAAATTGGCCAGGCAGGCAAGTCAAGGGACCTTTTCTTCTAAGGAGAAGACAAACAGGTGACTTCTTAAAAGGGCCTGGGAATTTCCCCTCCTGCAGTGAAGAATTGATTACTGCCTGAACCCTCCTGCCAAAAGCTCAGAATGAACAAAGACAAAAAGTCAAAGATAATAAAGATAATAAAAAGTTTCTTTTTTTATAATAAGCTTTTTATTGTTTTTTTATTCTCCTCTACATACATATGTTAGTTTTTCAAACAGTGTGTGATCTGGGTTCATAAAATGCTAATACATAATGAAGTCCTACTCTTTGGTTCTCTCTTCTAGCCATTTGTAGAATAAATTCCAGCTTTGGTAGTATTCTGTTTCTTCTTTGTCTTTCAGCCTCATAGTTAATCTGTCCATCTCTGCGCATTCTAGTATCTTTTTTATTACTTCTTCTTCTGAAGGTATTCGTTCATTCTTCCAACATTGCACATAGCTTATTCTTGGTGCGGTTATAATATGTAAAACAAAATATAAGTTTTGCTTATTAATCTTTTCTGCTACTATACCTAATAAAAAAATTCAGGATTAAATACTACATGTTCTCCTAATATTTTTTCTAGCCAAGCATGTATTTTTTTTCCAATAGGCCTTTACTTTGTCACATGTCCACCAGGTATGATAATACGTACCTAAATTATGTTTACATTTCCAACATTTACCTGATACATTTTTAAACATTTTTGCTAATTTTGCTGGAGGCAAGTGCCATCTATAAAACATTTTATACAGATTTTCTTTACACGCAGTTGACATCGCCAATTTATAATTGTCTAGACCCGTACCAATCGAGCTTCAGGCCCGGGTACAGCATGGGTACAGCAGGGAGACGGCATTGGTCGCTCTGGTGAATGATCTCTGGAGGGCTCGGGACAGGGGATATTCCTCTGTCCTAGTCCTATTAGACCTCTCAGCGGCTTTTGATACCATCGACCATGGTATCTTGCTGCGGCGTCTCAGGGGATTGGGAGTGGGAGGCACGGTCCTTCAGTGGTTCTCCTCCTATCTCCTAGGACGTTCGCAGTCGGTGTTGGCAGGGGGGCAGAGGTCGACCGCGAGGCCACTCGCTTGTGGAGTCCCTCAGGGGTCGGTCCTCTCGCCTCTCCTGTTCAACATCTACATGAAACCGCTGGGTGGTTTTGGAGTTGGGTATCATCAGTATGCTGATGATACCCAGCTTTTCATTTCGACCCCAAACCACCCCAGTGATGCCCTCGACGTGATGTCCCGCTGCCTGGAGGCGGTTCTGGTCTGGATGGGGAGGAACAGGCTTCGACTCAACCCTGACAAGACGGAGTGGCTGTGCATACCGGCATCTCGGGATATTCAGGATATCCCATCTCTCTCTATGGGGGGTGAGTTATTACCCCCCCCCCCGTAGATAGGGTTCACAACTTGGGAGTCCTCCTAGATTCACAGCTTTCTCTAGAAGACCATATAGTAGCTGTGACTAGGGGGGCCTTCACCCAGGTTCGCCTGGTGCGCCAGTTACAGCCCTATCTAGACTGGGATGCCTTACGTACAGTCACTCACGCACTTGTGACCTCTCGCCTAGACTACTGCAACGCTCTCTACATGGGGCTACCCTTGAAGACCACTCGGAGGCTCCAGCTGGTACAGAATGCAGCTGCGAGAGTTGTGTTGGGAGTTTCCCGACACTCCCATGTTACACCTCTGCTCTGCGAGCTGCATTGGCTTCCAGTTGTCTTCTGGGTGAGATTCAAGGTGTTGGTAATGACCTACAAAGCCCTACATGGCATGGGTCCAGAATACCTTGGGGAGCACCTGCGGCCGGTGTCAACTTCCCTCCGCCCAGTACGCTCCCACAGAGAGGGCCTCCTCAGGGTGCCACCGGTCAAAGAATGCCGACTGGCGGCCCCCAGGGGGAGGGCGTTCTCTGTGGGCGCGCCGGATTTATGGAACCATCTTCAAGTCGAGCTCCGGATGGCACCTGACCTCTGCTCCTTCCGGCACGATCTAAAAACTTACCTCTTCGAACAAGCTGGCCTGGCCTGATGGGATGGGGTTGGGTTTCATTAATGTGTTTTAACCTACTTTTTAAATGTGTTTTAATTTATTCGTGGGCATTTTGTTTAATCTTTTTTTTAATTTTTGTATTTTGTCTTTTAATATGTACTGCCCTGTTCACCGCCCTGAGTCCTTCGGGAGAAGGGCGGTATACAAATAAAATAAATAAATAAATAAATAAATAAATAAATAAATAAATAAATAATAATTTCTCTCCCATAATTTTGCCATTTTTCTAATTCTATATTATAACCAAAGTTTTTCACCCACCTTATCATTGTCTCTTTAGTTTGTTCACTTTCCATCTCTAAAATTAAGAAAAAAATAATTAATCAAATTAATTAATTTCTCATCAGAAGTTAATAATATCTTATCAAATGCAGTTTGTTCTTTATAGAATCCAGTTTCATGTCTTTTTCATATCTATTTTGTATTTGTAAGCGTACCCACCATGACATGTTGATGCCCTGATTTTCCAGCTCTTGTATCGATTTTAATGTCCCATCAATATTTAAAATATCTCTATATGTCCAGGTTTTTTCAAAATCTAACAAATTTGTGTGTGAAAAGGCTTCAATTGTTGATAACCACTCTGGAATTTTTACATATATTTTCGTTTTAATTTTTTCCCATACTGTTATCAAAGCATTTCTAATACAGTGATTTTGAAAATACTTATGCATTTTGTTTTTCCCATACCACAAAAATTCTTTCACCCATGTTAATACAGATGCTTGATAATACAAAGCCCACTCAGGTAGGCCAAAGCCTCCATTTTCCTTAGCATCTTGCAACGTTTTCATCTTTATTCTAGCTTTCTTTCCTTGCCGTACAAACTTCAAAATTAATGAATTCAACTCTTGAAAAAAATTTCCCAAGTTTTATTGGAATTGTTTGAAACAAAAATAAAATCTTAGGCAATATATTCATTTTAACTGTAGCAATTCTTCCTAATAATGACAGTTTTAAATTCTTCCACTTTTCCCAGTCTAGCTTTATTTGTTTCAATAACCTTTTGTAATTATCTTCTTTTATTGTTGAGCACTTAGCTGATAAATATATACCCAAATATTTTACCTTTTTCACTATCTGTACCTCTGTTACTTCTGACATTCAGCTTTTTTGCTTATCCGTAAGATTCTTAACTATTATCTTGGTTTTTTCTTTATTTATTTTTAGTCCAGCTATTTCACCATATTGTTCTATTTTTCCCCACAATTTTGGGATTGTCTCCAAGGGTTCTTCCAAAATAAATACTAAATCATCAGCAAATGCTTGTACTTTATATGTTTCACCCTTTATCCCCAACCCTCTAATTTTTGTATCTTGTCTTATATTTTGATTTAAAACTTCCAAAGTGAAAATGAATAACAGAGGGGATAGAGGGATAGAAAGGCCTTTTGCCGTTCCTTATTTCAAAGCTCTCAGTACAATCTCCATTCACAATTAATTTAATAATAATTTAATTTGTATACCGCCCTTCTCCCGAAGGACTCAGGGCGGTGAACAGGGCAATACATAATAAAAAACAGAATACAAAAATTAAAAGTGATTAAACCATTATGCCCGTAATAATTAATACATATTAAAATGAAAGAGGCGGTGGTGAGGCCTCTCCTCAAGAAGCCTGCCTTGGACCCAGCTGTATTAAACAACTTTCGTCCTGTCTCCAACCTTCGCTTTCTTGCGAAGGTTGTTGAGAGTGTGGTGGCGCATCAGCTCCCTCTGGTCCTGGATGAAGCGGATTATCTAGACCCATACCAATCGGGTTTCAGGCCCGGGCACAGCACGGAGACGGCATTGGTCGCGCTGGTGAATGATCTCTGGAGGGCTCGGGACAGGGGATATTCCTCTGTTCTAGTCCTATTAGACCTCTCGGCGGCTTTCGATACCATCGACCATGGTATCTTGCTGCGGCGTCTCAGGGGACTGGGAGTGGGAGGCACAGTTTTACAGTGGTTCTCCTCCTATCTCCAGGGACGTTCGCAGTCGGTGTTGGCAGGAGGGCAGAGGTCGACCGCGAGGTCTCTCATTTGTGGAGTTCCTCAGGGGTCGGTCCTCTCGCCTCTCCTGTTCAACATCTACATGAAACCGCTGGGTGAGATCATTCGTGGCTTTGGAGTTGGGTATCATCAGTACGCTGATGATACCCAACTTTTTCCTTTCGACCCCAAACCACCCCAGTGATGCCCTCAACGTGATGTCCCGGTGCCTGGAGGCGGTTCGGGTCTGGATGGGGAGGAACAGACTTCAACTCAACCCCGACAAGACTGAGTGGCTTTGCATACCTTCATCCCGGGTTTATTCGGATATTCCACCTCTGGCTATGGGGGGTGAACTATTACCCCCCGTAGATAGGGCTCGCAACTTGGGAGTCCTCCTAGATTCACGGCTCACCTTGGAAGACCATGTAGGAGCTGTGACTAGGGGGGCCTTCGCCCAGGTTCGCCTGGTGCGCCAGTTGCGGCCCTATCTTAGCCGGGATGATTTGTGCACGGTCACTCATGCGCTCGTGTCCTCTCGTCTGGACTACTGCAATGCTCTCTACATGGGGCTGCCCTTGAGGACCACCCGGAAGCTCCAACTGGTACAGAATGCAGCCGCGAGAGTTGTGTTGGGAGTCTCCCGATACTCCCACGTTACACTGCTGCTCCGTGAGCTGCATTGGTTGCCAGTTGTCTTCCGGGTGAGATTCAAGGTACTGGTAACGGTGTTCAAAGCACTCCATGGCATGGGGCCGGAGTACCTTAGGGAACATCTGCTGCCGGCATCAAGCTCCCTGCGCCCTGTGCGTTCCCACAGAGAGGGCCTCCTCAGGGTGCCACCGATCAGAGAATGTCGATTGGTGGCCCCCAGGGGGAGATCCTTCTCTGTGGGCGCTCCGGAGCTGTGGAACCAGCTACCGGTAGAGCTCCGGATGGCGCCCGATCTTCGCTCCTTTCGTCGCGATCTCAAGACCTTTCTGTTTGTACAAGCCGGCCTAGCCTGATGGGGATTGGTGGGGTTTTTTATTTTTGGTGGTTTAGTTTTTAACTTGGTGTTTTAGAATTCTATTTTAACTGTTTTAATATGGGCAACTATTTAATCTCTTTTTAACGTTTGTATTTAGTATTTTATTCTGCCCTGTGAACCGCCCTGAGTCCTCAGGGAGAAGGGCGGTATACAAATATTATTAAATTAAATTAAATTAAATTAAATTAAAATTAAAACTATTTATAAAAACCCAACCCCATCCCGTCAGACCAGGCCAGCTTGTTCAAAAAAGAAGGTTTTGAGATCGCGCCGGAAGGAGCGAAGGTCGGGGGCCATCCGGAGCTCGACCGGTAAGCGGTTCCAAAGGTCTGGCGCGCCCACAGAGAATGTTCTCCCCCTGGGGGCCACCAATTGGCATTCTTTGATCGGCGGCACCCTGAGGAGGCCCTCTCTGTGGGAGCGCACTGGACAGAGGGAAGTTGACGCCGGTCGCAGGTGTTGCCGTAGGTAATCCGGACCCATGCCATGAAGGGCTTTGTATGTCATCACTAACACCTTGAACCTCACCCGGAGAGCAACCGGTAGCCAATGGAGCTCGCGGAGCAAAGGTGTAACATGGGAGTATCGGGAAACCCCCAAGACAACTCGCGCGGCTGCATTCTGCACCAGTTGAAGTCTCCGGGTGGACCTCAAGGACAGCCCCATGTAGAGAGCATTACAGTAGTCTAGACGAGAAGTCACGAGCGCATGAGTGACTGTACGCAAGGCATCCTGGTCTAGATAGGGCCACAACTGGCGCACCAGGTGAACCTGGGCAAAGACCCCCCTAGTCACATCTCCAATATGCTCTTCCAAAGAGAGCTGTGAATCTAGAAGGACCCCCAAGTTGCGAGCCCTATCTACGGGGGGTAACAGCTCACCCCCCATGGCCAAAGATGGAATAATCGGAATTTCCCGGGATGCCGGCAGGAACAGCCACTCAGTCTTGTCAAGGTTGAGTCGAAGCCTGTTCCTCCCCATCCAGACCCGGACCGCCTCCAGGCAACGGGACATCACGTCGAGGGCATCACTGGGGTGGTTTGGGGTCGAAATAAAAAGCTGGGTATCATCAGCATATTGATGATACCCAACTCCAAAACCACGAATGATCTCACCCAGCGGCTTCATATAGATGTTGAACAGGAGAGGCGAGAGAACCGATCCCTGAGGAACTCCACAAATGAGAGGTCTCAAGGTCGATCTCTGCCCCCCTGCCAACACCGACTGCGAACGTCCCAGAAGGTAAGAGGAGAACCACTGGAGAACTGTGCCTCCCACTTCTAACCCCCTGAGATGTCGCAGCAGGATACCATGGTCGATGGTATCAAAAGCTAAAAGGACTAGGACAGAGGAGCAACCTCTGTCCCGAGCCCGCCAGAGATCATTCACCAGCGCAACCAATGCCGTCTCCATGCTGTACCCGGGCCTGAAACCCGATTGGTACGGGTCTAGATAATCAGCTTCATCCAAGAACAAAGGGAGCTGCTGCACCACCACGCTCTCAACAACCTTCGCCAGAAAGCGAAGGTTGGAGACCGGACGATAGTTGTTTAAAATTGCTGGGTCCAAGGCAGGCTTCTTGAGGAGGGGTCTCACCACCGCCTCCTTCAAGGCGGCGGGAAAACTACCCTGACTCAAAGAGGCAGTAATCACTGCCTGGAGCCAGCCTCGTCTCCCATCCTGGGCCGCATAAGTCAGCCAGGAGGGGCACTCCAACAAACACGTGGTGGAGCTCAGCTTCCCCATGATCTTGTCCACTTCTTCAGGAGTCACAGGATCGAACTCTTCCCAGATTAAATCGACAAGGCCGCCCGTATCCTCATCGTCAGACTCTGCCCAGTCGGAGTCCAAACCAGTCCGGATCCGAGCAATTTTGTCCGACAGAAATCGACTAAACTCCTCGGCTCGACCCTGCAAGGTTTCCTCCGTCACCTCCTGATTAAGGAGAGAGGGCTTCCGGATGGCAAGGCGACGCCAGAGGCAGCCATTTCTTGGCTGTCAGCCTCGCGGCTCCGTAGAGCCGCCGAAAACAGCACCGATCAGCTGTTCGGCGGCTCGGAAGCCCCCACCTCGGGAGAAGAGGAGGGGGTGAGCGTCCAGGTAGGGGTAGAGCTCTCCGGGGCTGCCAGAACTTAAAGTTTTGGCGGCAGAAGGATTGAGCCCCCCCAAAGCCTAGGCATGCTCCGGACTGCGAGGCACCTCTGCTCCGGGTTTTTTGGAGCAGAACAGGGCATTCGCAACCATCCCTGCTAGCAAGGAAGAGCTTTTGAGAACGAGGACGCAGGCAGAGCGATGCAGGAGATTTTGGTGAAGATAATGTTTTGATCTTTAACTCAATGGACTTTGCTGAATCTGCATGTGAAAGTGCGTAGTTAACAATAGAGGGTGAAAATGGCGGCTATATCTTCTAAAGTTCCTGCCCTGAGGCAGCAGTCTTCGGTGAAAACTTCATTGTCCTCTGCATCTGAATCTGTATCAGCTTTTACAGCAAAAGATTTGCAGAATCTGTTGCAAGAGACTATGGAAAAGCAAATGCAGCAATTTGTTGAGATAATGGAGAAAAAGTTGGAGGAGAGGTTTACAGAGAAATTAACAGAAATGAGAGCAGACATCACATCTGTAATGTTAACCATGGCTAAAGGCATTGAGATTTTGGATGAAAGAGTGGGAGATCTTGCTCAAAATGATATTAGACTGGAAGCCAAAATGACAGAAACTGAAAATGTGATAGAGAAAATGGATTATGATTTGATTTCAACACAGTATTATCAGATGGAGTTTGCTTTAAGAATCAGAGGCCTAAAAGAAAATCCTAAGGAAAATTTGGAGAAAATGGTTTCTGAGGCTTTGGAAGGGGTGTTGGAGCGACCAGCAGATGAAATAATGGAAGATATAGATAAAATCTTCCGTGTTAATTCGTGGATTGCAAGACAAAGGAAACTACCCAGAGATGTGGTGGTTTATTTTACAAAGAGAAACATTAGAAATGAAGTTATCCAGGCCTCCTGCAATATTGATTTTGTTATTGATGAGCAAAAAGTTCTGATTTTAAAAGAGATCCCTGCAAGAATTTTAAGAAAAAGGAAGGAATTTGCTTTTTTGACACAAGAAATGAGAAGACGTAATATCAAGTTTAGATGGCAAATACCAGTGGGTATGGTGGTGACCTATGAAGGTACGAGGTACTGTTTTACCACGGAGATTCAGGCACGTGATTTCTACAGTAATGTTTTAAAAGCAGTCCCCATACTATCTTTGGAATCTACAAAGAAAAAAGGTGAGAGAGAGTCTCAACGTTCCAGAGAGAACCCGCAAGTTGCTGAAGGGTTAACGCAGACAGATGTGAAAGATACAGGAGTGGGTCAAATTTCATTATCACTGGAGAAGGCCAGAAATTGGAAGAGGCGTGCTACTTCTGGACGAATGAATCAAGCCTGAAGATTTAGTCACATAACTGTAAGAGATAATAATGTAATAAGGATTATGGGAATTGGAATTGATAGAAGGACTAAATATTTGGGGATATATTTTTTACCTTTATAAAATAATTATGTAATATTTTGTGTTGCTTTAGTTTTAAGATGATTATGAAAAGTTAATTGGGAAGATTTGTAGTAGTGTTTATTGATATTCTGTAGGTTATGATTTGTTATTTGGATGAAAAATTTTAGGCTTTTAGTTGGATAGAAGAATAGTTTTATAAAATTGATATAAATTGTTTTCTTTGTGATTGAAGCTAACTTGTAATATTTTTATGGGTAATATTGGAATAGGTAATAGAATATAAGAATATAAGAATGATGTGGTTATATAAAAAAAATTAAGTTTGGAAAGTAATCTATGGTATTTTAAGTTGTATAACACATTAGTATAATGTGAATTTAAAGCTTAGTTGGAATGAGGAATAGTTTTAGATAATTGATATAAATTGGTTTATTTGGGATTGTTTTTATTGGGTATCAGATTGGAAGGTATTATTTTGTATTTGAATAATCATTGATATGATATATATATGTATGTTTGGAATTTACCTATATGAGTTAAAGTTTGATAGTTTGAATAGTTTAGGATTGTTTGCGTAAGTTAGATCATGATTGTTTGTATTTTTATACCCTGTGTTTTGGTATTAGATTGGAAAGTATTATTTTGTATTTGTATAATTATTGATATGATATATATATATATGTTTGGAGTTTTCTTATATGAGTTAAAGTTCGGTAGTTTAAATAGTTTAGGATTGTTTCCGTAAGTTAGATTATGATTGTTTGTATTTTATACCCTGTATTTTGCTCTGGGAAGCGGGGGGGAGGGGAAAGGGAGGGAGGGGTTGGGGAGGGTTGGGGAGGGGGAAGGTTGGGGAGGGGGAAGAGGGTGGGAGGGGAGGGGGTTGGGAGGGTTTTTTTTTCTTTTTTTGGTTTGTTAAAGATAAAATGTATTGTAAAACTTTTTAATAAAAAAAAAAAGGAGAGAGCGAGTTACCCTAAACAGGGCAGCCGGGCGATTATCTGCGGACGCGATGAGGGTGGCAAAGTGGTTAGACCTAGCCACCCTCAACGTCGCGAGATAAGTTCTTGTAAACGACCTTAGTCGTAACCGGTCGGATTCGGATGGATCTCCAACAGCTCTCTAGGCCCCGTCTCTGACGCTTCATCTCGCGGAGCTCCATGGAGAACCATGGGGCCCGTTGGGATCTGCGTCGGGTCAAGGGCCGCATGGGTACAACTTGGTCGAGTGCCTCTGTGGCTGCCCTTTCCCAGGCTTCCACTAGGGCATCGACCGAGCTGTGAGCAAAGGAGGCAGGTGGGGGTTACTCAGTGGTTACTCAGGGTTCATAAGGCGCCTAGGGCGGAACCATCTTATTGGCTCAGCAACCCCACGACAGGGAGTGGCAAAACGGAAGACCAACCGCAGGAGATGATGATCGGTCCATGACAGGGGTGTGTTAATTGGGGAAACCCCCCCCAAGATCATCTAACCACCGTCCGGATAGAAAAACCAGATCGACCGTGTGACACCCCCCCCTCCCGTGAGTTGGGCCCAGAATAACCTGCATCAGGTCCATGGCCGTCATGGAAGCCATGAACTCCCGAGCTAACTCAGATGATCCCCCCAGGGATGGTAGGTTGAAGTCACCCAAAACTATAAGTTTGGGGAACTCAACCACCAACCCTGAGAGGATATCGAGAAGCTCAGGCAGGGCTGCTGCTACGCGACTAGGCGAAACGTACACCAGCAGCAAGCCCAACTGAGCTCTAGGGCCACATCTCAGGAGGAGGGACTCACATCTGACTATCTGGACCATGGTGGCCTCCCGCGGGCATAAGGTCTCCCTCACCACTATTGCCACTCCACCGCCCCTACCCTGAGCCCGAGGCTGGTGCAGCACCCGGAAACCTGATGAGCAAAGATCAACCAGGGGGACACCGCCCTCTGGGCCCAAACAGGTCTCCGTAATGCAAGCCAGGTCCGCATGCTCCTCCTCAACCAACTCACGAATGAGAGGAGCCTTATTCATTACGGACCTGGCATTGAAATACACGAGCCTGAGCTCAGGTGGCTGCTCATCCTCGCTCCCGGTACCATGGGCTGAAATCAGAGGGTCGGAGCGCATCACCGCTTGGAGACAGCGGGGACGCACTCCCAGATATTGATACGGCCCTCTGTTCATACACCTGCGGCCATTCCCTACCGCCGTGGGAATAGGCAATCCCACACCCCGCCCCAGGGCCCCGTAGGCACCCAACCCAAGCCCCGTCACAGCGTGATCAATCTCAGGCCTGGTCTGAGTAGCGGTTGATGGAACCCCCCCAGTTTCCAACCCAACCTGTAAACCCACCCCCCTCCCTAACCCCACAAAATCTTTTGCTAAAAAGCACACTAGAGGCCTCTTATTAAATTTATGATAGAGGCTCCTGTCTCTGCCCAACCATCTCTCTGGGTCCCAATAATTGGGCCCGTCATCAAGAGGAGCAATGGGAACAAAGGCGGGTCGCGCCCAGGAAGGGGGGGCACCCCTGAGCGCAAACAAGTCTGTGCTAGAGTAGAACAAACAGACCATTTTCCGGGTGGGTCCCGTCAGGCAGTCCCATAGGTAGATCAATCAGGAAGATGTACAAAGGAAGGTCGAAAATGTCCAGTCCACCAGCTCCCTGCCACTGAGCTGGGTACCTTTCAGGTAGCTTCCAAAGTAGGTTGGGCACCTCCCTCTCACGGAGGGCTCAAATCCATCTTGGAGCGGACGGAATACCAACCCAAACAAGGCATACCTCCCTAGAACTCTCACCTCTAGAGAGGTAGCAGATGGCATAGGTCATCACTTTGGCTGTTTGTTTATTATATATTGTTTTTACCATGTTTATAAAATTCTGTCCAAAGTCCATTGCTTGTAATTGATGAATCATAAATTGCCATGAAAGATTATCAAATGCCTTTTGAGCATCTAAAAATATTAATGCCATTTGTTTCCTTGGATGTAGCTCACAGTATTCTAATACATCTATTATCACTCTTAAGTTATTTTTAATTTGTCTCTTTGGTAAAAAGCCATTTTGATCCAGGTGTATAAATTCAACCAAGTATTTTTTCAATCTCTCCACCATTATTGAAGTAAAAAAAAATATAATCCACATTGAGCAATGAAATCGGTCTATAGTTCTTAATCTGGGTCAAATCCGAATCTTCTTTTGGTATTAAAGTAATATTTGCTTCAATCCACGTCATTGGCATTTTAGCTTCTAAAAAAAGTCCATTATAAACATCTTTCAACGATTCGCTTAATATCTCTTGTAAGTTCTTATATAACTCTGCCGGAAGTCCATCTGGACCAGGAGTTTTCCCATTTTTTTGTCTCTTTATGGCCTCTGTTATTTCCATCATTGTAAACCCTTTGTCTAACATATTTTTAAATGTCTCTGAAATCTTTGGAAGATTACTTTCTTCCAAGTATTTTACAGTTTTCTCTCTTGAAGTCTCCTCTTTATCATACAGTTCCTTGTAGAATTCTTTAACTATCTTTTTTATTTCTTCATTTTTATATTGTAAATAACCTTTCCCATCAAGTAAATTATGTATCTTTTTTTCTGTTTTTTAAGTTTATAAGCTAGCCATCTTCCCGGCTTGTTGGCATTTTCAAAAAAAAATTGTTTCGCTCTTTTTATCTGTTATGCCACTTTTTCTGAGTCTAACAAATTTAATTTATGTTTTATTATGTCCATTTCTCTTTTTAAAATCTTTTTTGTGGATTTCTTTGCAGTTCTGATTCAAACTTTTCAAATTCTTCTTTTAGTAGTACATATTGCTGTTTTCTCTGTTTATTTTTCCTTGCCATATATGTTATAGCTATACCTCTGAAATACGCTTTAGCTGTATCCCATAGATTTTGTACTGTAGTATCTTCTTTTTTATTTTCTTTGAAGAATTCCATTTCTTTTTTTGTTAACTCTATAAATACTTTTTCCTTTAATATGGAACAATTTAAAATCCATCTTGGCCCTTTTTGTATTCCTTTCCAGGTCATTTTCAAGGGATTATGATCTGCCCATATGCCTGTTTCTATTTCAATGTCCTGAACATTCATTCTCAGATCGGCAGTCATCCAAATCATATCAATCCTTGACCAGGATTTCTGGCTATTTGAATACAAAGTATATTGCAATTTTTGTGGATTCATTCACTTCCCTCCAAACATCTTGAATTCCAATTTCCTCTGCCATATCAAAAAATGTCTTAGGTAATCTTCCTCTTCCATTTTTCCCTGTTTTTTTACTTTTATAATCAATTTTTCCATCTATTATTGCATTGAAATCTCCTAGTAAGCAAACATTTTGATACTCCATTTCTATTATTTTTCTATGTAGTTTTTTGATTACTTGATTATTATTCAGTGCATAAATTGCCACTAATAATATTTGCTTTGGATGCAGATAAATTTCTACCATTAAAATTCTTCCTTCCTTCATCTGAATATACCATTTTAGAATCTATTGTCTCTTTAATATATAAAGCGACTCCTCTTTTTTTCTGTTGTGCTGATGCATAACAAAGTTTTCCAATTTTTGGATATTCCAATAATTTATGATGCTGTACTTTTATGTGTGTTTCTTGCAAACAAATTATATCCAAATTCAATTTACGTAATTTCCTAAAAATCTTATTTCTTTTAATTGGAGAATTTAGTCCATTTATGTTTACTGAGAAGATTCCATTTTCTTTATCCATTTCCATTTATTTATATTTCGGTCTAGTAGATCTAGTAGTCCTTTGTTTTCTGGCAAGTCCTTCATCCTCGCCCTTTTGGTCATCTTCCTATTTCTGTCCTTCTGTTTGTGCAGTTGCTCCTTGAGTCCTCTCTTCTGTTTGTTTCTGCTCCTTACTCTTCCCTTGACTTAGTATTACTCTTTCATCTAAAATTGACCAATTCCTCACTTCAAAATCTTCTGCTTTCCAAATTGAGTCCAGTCTATACCTTGTATTGTTCCAGTTTATTAAGATACTTTCCGGCATCAACCATCTAAAATTTATGCCATTGGCAATCAATTTCATAGTTAAAAAATGGTACTGTCTTCGTGTATCTCTAACTCTCTTAGGTATATTTAAGACCACAATTTTTTTTATTTTTATATTGTATTGGTTCATCTCTAACTTTCCGTAGTACTGCATCTCTTGTTGTCTTCTTTGTAAAAGGTACATGTACTTCTCTTGGCAGCTTATTTCTTCTTGCATAGCTTGAATTGAAGCGAAATATGTCATCTAACTCAAGTTGAATTTCTCCTCGATCTGCCTTCAAAGTCTCTTCCAGGATGTCAATAATCACCTCCGCTATGTTTTCTTCTCTATCCTCAGGAATGTTTTGAAATCTTAAATAATGTTCTGCTTTTTCCATCTCTAAAATCTTAATTGCGTTCTCCAATTTTTCATTTTCTTGTAGTAACATTTCTATCTTTTTTATTATTCTCATCTGTTTTTTCTTCAATTTTGTGTATCTTCTGTTGATTTTTTTATTATCATTTGATTCTGAGTTTCAAATTTTCCCTTTATATCAAAAATTTCTTCATTTAATTTCTCCAGTTTACTTTGTGTACTTCTGTGATTTTCTTGCATTTCTAAATGGTTCTTCTCCAAAGTTTCTTGATTCTTTAACATAAGATCTTGAAGAAATTTTAATGAAGTCTGTGTTTCACTTTGAGCAGTACTTATCTTTTCACATTGCAACATTGCTTTAATAGATCACTGTGTTGTAGGACTGGATTGTCCTACCGAGGGTGCAGAAGAAGTTTTCTTCATGAGTCTAGTAATATTCGATGAAGTCATTTTACAGCTTACAATCTAAAGCCAAAACAACGTCTGTTTAAATTTAGCCAAATTCAATAGAAGTAGCTTTGAATCTCAATCTCACAACAAGGCAGTCTTATCATTTCCAGGTGTCTTTTGTCAAGGTTAACTTCAGTCAACAACAGAATATCAGAAATTTCGTTCTTCTTTCACCACTAGATGTCCTCCTTGGCTTATTTATCAATGTCTGATATTTTTAACAAAGAGTTTTTTCCCCCGTTTATAATTACTCGCAGCTCTTAAATGTTCTGGGGGTCGTTACTTTCCAACCCTTTCCCATCAGGGGCTCAACATTTATAATCCTCAAGGTGAAGGAAAGAGAAAATCTTGCTCACCCAGCTTCAGCACGCAGTTGAAATTCCACTGATTTATAGTCCTTTTTCTTTGTGTTGAAGACGGCTATGGCTGGTAAAATCTTAACAGGCTTTTCCTTTGTTTTTCCAGAGGGTCCTACAGTTTACTCCGATTGGGTGCCTCCTGATCTTAGCTCCTGAAATATCCCTCCTCCTTCATTGCCCCTCCAGGGCAACTTTTCAACCCTTTAAGGGTCGCTAGACGAAGAAAAACCAAGCTGGAAAGCCAAGCACTGGATTTTCCCAGTTGTCCCAATGGCTGCCAAACAGGAAGTCTCCAATAGAAAAAAAATCTTTCAACATATAAATAACAAGAAAAAGAAATGAAGGAAACAGTCAGTCCACTTAAGAGAGAAGATGGCAAGGAAGTAACAGGCAGCAGAGAGAAAGCATTATTTTTAATAAAAGGCATCTCTCCAAAGAATCCTTTTTATTTCCTTCCTGGAATCAGATCGGAAATATAAAAGCATATAAAATATAGGCAAATCTTCAGGTCAGCAGTTCTTAAGTAACTAAAGTAGTTAGGTGATTGCCCTTAATATAAAGGTAAAGTCTATTTTGGGGAGAACCTTTGCTTCATTTCTTTTCATCACCTCTTTCAGTCAGATCTCCTCCACTCCTCCTCCTCTGGAAGTGATTCAGGCAGGACAGAGGACTACCTTGTCCTTCCATTGGATGATGGATGATCTTCCATTGTGCCAATAATTTCATGGTGACTCTGGAAGATATTTTAATACTTCAAAAATGCAAAGAAATGGTAGAAAAAGTGAGAGGGGTAATTAAACTCTGAGATATATCTTAACTAATACTGGAAAAATAGATTGGGTTCCAAAATATTTAATTCTAGTATTATTATTTTTCTGGAAGAAAATTCATTTCTGAAAATATAGTATAATCCTGGGAGATGATATGATAATGCTAGCCTGTTTTTCACATTTTGAGTGAGCAATCTTTGTTTTTTGTGTTTAACATTTCCATTAACAATAATATAATCTTAATATAGGTAATCCTTGATTTACGACCACAACTGAGCCAAAACTTTCTGTTGCTAGGTAAGATAGTTGTTAAGTGAGTTTTGCCTCATTTTACAACCTTTGCTACAGTTGTTAAGTGAATCTGGCTTCTCCAATGACTGCTTGTCAGAGGGTCACAAAAGGGGATCATATAACCCTGGGACACTGCAAGCATGATAAATATGAGCCAGTGCCAAATGTCTAAATTTTTAGTGCATGACTATGGGCATGCTGCTATGGTCATAAGTGTTTAAATCAGTCATAAATCACTTTTTTCAGCACTGTTATAATTTCAAATGGTCACTAAATGAACTGTTGTAAGTCGAGGACTATCTGTAGACAAAAATCAGGGAGGCAACAACTTAAAAATTTTTACATCCACAAAGCCATTTGGCTAATCTGCAGTATGGATCAGCAACCATTTTCACAGGGTAGAAACAGATGATGTCACCCTCTACATCACCATAGTGATATCTTGGCACTTTTTCCTCTTCTACCTTCAAAGTAATAATTTGTGGGTTTGTTTGTTTGCCTATGGTAGGTATCAGATCATGATTTTTTTCCCTGCTAGCTTCACTTTCCTCTAGGCTCAGACAGTCATGAAAAGGGTTAAAATCTGGCCAGCAGGTACTCTCAGTCAGGACTGCTTTGAAACCACTGACTGGAGTGTATTGGAAGATCAAGACCTGAATATATATATGGATGCCATACTCTCTTATATCAAAGCGTGCACCGACAGTGTGACAACAGAAAAGCGCATTAGAATTTACAGGAATTGCAAACCCTGGATGACTGCAGAGGTACGAACACTCCTGAAAGCCCGGGATTCTGCCTTTTAGGCAGGGGACAGGGACACATATAGAGAGGCCAGGGCAAACCTCAGAAGAGGCATTAAAGGAAATATGAGCAACACGGTTAATACTGATGCCTCGTTGGCAGAGGAGCTGAATATCTTCTTCGCTCACTGATTCTCATCCACTCACCCTGTGTGAACATCAAGTGAAAGCTGTATTGAAGGCTTTGAATCCCAGCAAAGCTGTAGGCCCAGATAGGGTGATGGGGATAGTGGTTAAGAACTGTGCCAATCAATTAGCAGGGGTCCTGACAAGGATCTTTAACATCTCCTTGCAAATGGCCTGTATACCATCATGTTTGAAAGCAGCTACCATTCTTCCAGTCCTAAAGAAAACAGCAATTGAGTGCCTGAATGACGACAGACCTGTTGCATTAATGTCTGTAGTGATGAAATGCTTCAAAAGGCTGGTTCTTCAACATCTTAGGACATGCTTCCCACTGGACTTTGACAAACATCAGTTTGCCTACAGGGAAAATAGGTCAACAGACAATGCCATACCTACTGCTCTACATTCTGTAGCAAGCCATCTGGAGAAATCTGGAAGCTATGTCAGGATGCTTGCACGCTGTTTCCCTAACCAGGGAACAGTCCGTCCAGCCATCGGCCCCATTTGGGCAGAGTCTCTTGCCAACGAGCAGGTGGCGGGACTCGGCCTGCCCTTCTGGATGCCTGTGGGGCCTGCCGGAAAGTCTGTCCACACAGGCGCATCCATCAGCTGGCAGGCAGAGGTGGGTAGCCGGGTCAGCTGTGTGCCAGTGAGGCCCGCCGCGGGGTCCGTGTGTGCAGGCCCGATCCTGGGCAACAGGACGCCTGTCCGTGCAGGCATGTCCGTTGGTTGGCAGGCGTCAAAAGGTAATCTGGTCAGTCGGGCATCGGCAAAGCCCTCTGAGGGGTCTGCCCACTCAGACCCAGCTTTGTGAGGCGTGTGGAAACTGGATGCCGGGTGAGGTGAGGCAGGAGAGCTGGCGAATGTGGCTTCCCCCCCCTTGTAGTGTTGGGCCCATGGGGCTCAACAGGCAGCTCCCCCTACCAAGGTTCCACCTGGAAGACAAGAGGTGATAGGTGAGCAATTATCCACCCGGGCCAAGGGTTCTACCCGCCTCCCACCCAGTTTCCCCGGATATTTGCAGTGGAGTGCCCGAACCAGACGAGGTGCTTGAATGTCTGCCTCCGCTACCCATGAGGCTTCCGTCATGGGATACCCTTTCCATAGAAGTAGGCACTGTAGTTTCCCTCTTCGCACCCTTGAATAAAGGACTTCCTGCACCTCATAATGATTGGTATGAACAGGTCCAGGAACACCTTTCCCTGGAACCGGAGTCAGGCTGCTATGAAATACTGGGTGAATCCTACCCAGGAACTTTGGCAGCTGAAGCCATACCTTCACAGGGTTGATTACCTGGATCACTCGGAATGGGACTATGAATTTGGGGCCAAGCTTTTTACTCAGCACCTGAAGCTGAAGGTACTTGGTAGACAAATAGACCAGATCCTCCACCTTGGGAGGTTCAAAGGGTTTTTGTTTTCTGTCTGCCTTTTTCTTGGTCATAACTGCAGCCCTCTCTAAAGCCTAATTGGCTGCTTTCCACACTTCTCCCATTTGTTCCATCCACTCCCTGGGCTGGCTTCCCCTGTTCATACTCAGGGATGGGAACAAACTTGTAACCCAACACCACCTGAAAAGGAGAGAGCCCTGTACTGCTGTGGACCGCATTGTTGTGTGCCACCTCGGCAAATGCCAACAGGTCCACCCAATTTGTTTGTTGGTACGATACGTAGCACCGCAAGTACTGCTCCACCGTGGCATTGGCCTGCTCTGCTACCCCGTTGGTACAGGGGTGGTATGCAAAGCTAAGGCCCTGGGAGGAACCGATGAACTGAACTGGATGAACTCCCTCCAGAACTGAGCTGTAAATTGCACCCCTCAGTCCGAGATGATATGTTGGGGTACCCCATGCAACTGATAGACGTGGGTGACAAACAACCAGGCTAACCGCCTAGCCGACGGCAATCCTTTGCAAGGCATGAAATGAGCCTGCTTTGAAAATAGGTCTGTAATTGTCCAGATGACATTGTACCCATGACTTTCTGGCAGTTCAACAACAAAATCCATTGCTATATCCTGCCAGGGCCTTATAGGGTCGGTTACTGGCTAAAGGAGTCCTAGAGGTTTCTTTGCCCGTGGGTTTGCTGTCACACAAATGTGGCAGTTCTGTACATATTCCTCGATGTCTTTCTTCATATTCGGCCACTAGAATTGCCGACGTGCCAGATGCAACGTCTTCAGAAACCCAAAGTGCCCAGCCTGCCTGATGTCGTGGCACTGGTATAACAGTTTGGGTCTTAGTGTTAGAGGTACATACATCTTGTCCCCATGCCAGGCCAGTCTATCTCATACAGTCAGAATGTTTGGATTGTTCTGTAACCATTCATCTCCTTTGATAGACTCCCTCAAGGCATGGAGCAGGTTGTCTGTTGCTCCACAGACCGTATCCCCATCCAACCTCGGATGGCACGGGGGTAAAAGTGCTTGCACCATGGCCTGTTTCTTACTGTCATATTGTGGCAGGTGCGAGAATGCGTCTTCCAAATCCCCCCCCCCGGAATGCTGACTTACTGTTGCAACCTGTCTGCAGAATGAAGCGCACACAGCCAACAGCAGGAAGGCGTGACAACCAAGGATTGCTTTATTCAGCCTCAAACAAGGATACCCCAAACGGCTCCTGCCCTAACCCCTGGGGATCCCCCCTCACACCAAATGGCCACGCTAGACCACCTCCAGCCCAGGATCACCCCCTCTTGTCTGAAAACCCGTGCGCATCACCACTAGGCAAAAGCGGCAGAGCTGGCAAGGAGCCCGCATCAGCTGCAGTGACCGAGATCCCAGACTGCCAGTCCTTCGCTCCCGATCTACTTGGGACCAACATGCCACTTGCACGCCATTTCTCTAACCAGGGAACAGTCTGTCCAGCCATCGGCCCCATTCGGGCAGAGTCTCTTGCCAACGAGCAGGTGGCGGGGCTCGGCCTGCCCTTCTGGATGCCTGTGGGGCCTGCCGGAAAGTCTGTCCGTGCAGGCGCATCCATCAGCTGGCAGGCAGAGTTGGGTAGCCAGGTCGGCTGTGTTCCAGCGAGGCCCGCTGCGGGGTCTGTGCATTCAGGCCCGATCCTGGGCAACAGGACACCTGTCCACGCAGGCATGTCCATTGGCTGGCAGGCATGAAAAGGTAATCCAGTCAGTCGGGCATCGGCAAGGCCCTCTGAGGGGTCCACCCGCTCAGACCTGGCTTTGTGAAGCATGTGGAAACTGGATGCCGGGTGAGGTGAGGCAGAAGAGCTGGTGAACGTGGCTTCCCCCCCTTGTAGTGGCGGGCCCATGGGGCTCGACAGAAACAGCGTTCAGGGGGGAGGCACAAAAACTATCCATATGGTGTCTAGAGAACAACTTGTACCTGAACATCGGCAAGACAAAGGAGATGGTGCTAGACTTCCAGAGGAAAAGAGAGGAACCTGTTTGCTCCTTTAAATTCCTGGAAGTCTATCTCTGTGAAGATCTGACCTGGAAAGTCAATACAACCCAGGTGGCCAGAAAGGCCCAACAGAGACTCCGCTTCCTCAGGGTCTTGCGGAAGAACAGGGTAGAACAATAGCTAATGACTTTCTTTTACCAGTCTACTATAGAGAGCGTCCTCTCGCACTGTATTGTGGTTTGGTATGCTGGCCTGACAGACACAGATGGGAAAATATTACAGAGGGTGGTGAGCACAGCACAAAAAATCGTGGGCTGTTCCCTGACACCACTGGATGACATCACCAGGGCTTGCTGCCTTGGAAGAGTGAGGAAAATTCTCAGGGATGACTCACACCCTGGTCAGTACCTCTTTACTCTCCTACCATTGGGTAGGAGATACAGGAGTATAGCCAGCCGTACCAACAGACTGAAGAACAGCTTCTATCCATAGGCTTTCAGGCTCTTGAACGGGAAATAACTTTATGTATGATGGACTAGCGAGGCTGGTGTGTTGTGCAATTATCTCACATGGTGTAACAAGATGGTGGGTTTGTTGTCACTGTGAGTTGGGGGGGCACAAAGGGAGACTCAGCCAATCTCAATGTATACATAGTTGAAATTTGACAATAAAGGTTCATTCACTCTGGTGAGGCACTAATGTCCCTCACCTCATTTTCTCAGCTTTTTTTGAATACAGTCTCCTGTACTTTCCTATTTCTTCTTTTCTTGGTTCTTCTTCTTGAAATAACTGTTATAACATGGTTAATACAGGGAAAGAAAAACACTTAGTTTTAAGTTTCTACTGAGTTTTGAATTAGATGCACTCTGCCTGTGAGTCCAGTGCTATAACCATTATGCCAGCAAGAAAGACCTTCTGTAAAAGTAGCTTCAACACACTTCCTTGAGAAACAATTGAGTAAATGCAGGAAAAAGTTTTTGTTTATTATTTATTTTATTCTAAAGCTATTTGTATTTATTTATTTTTATGCTTTCTATATAATAACAAAAAAAGGAAAGAACAAAGCACAAAGGTAATAACAGTGCAAATATTATTCAAGTATGTATATTCTTCTAATATGTTTATATGACTACCATTTTGGTGTGTGTGTTAATCTATAGTATATTGTATAAATGAGTTCTATATTTCACTGCTATTTGTTTTTTTTTTTGCTGGGCTTCATATTATTCTAGGCCAATGCCTGAAGTTTTGCTTCTTGGTCAGATACTAATAGCCTCATTTCACTTGCCAAGCTTTTCCTTTACTATGTATTGTTTTCTCTTAGCAATTCTTGTTGAAATAATTTTTATAACACAAGAAACTTCGTACAGAACATTACTGGTTCAGCATCAGCTAATTCAAGGAAAGAAAAATATTTGTTTCAAATTTCTTGTGAATTTTGAATTGGGTATATTCTGCATGTGAGTCTATGACAGTAATAAAAATATTCTGTAACAGTAGCCTAAGTTGTATTTGCTGAGGAGAGCTGATGAAATGTGGGAATATTAATTTTATTTTATTTGTCTGGATTTTTTAAATTTAAAAGCTGCTTCTTTTCTATTTCTGTTTATTTAATTTTATGGTTTTTAAATTAAAAACAAAAAAAAGAAAAAGAAGGAAAAACCAAAGATAATAATGAAGGAGATATATAAGTGTCAATTAGAAGAGAAAAAATGACATAGAAAGTAAGAAATATAACAAAGGAAAAAAATTGTGTGAAATGTAATAATAACTATAAATAATTAGAATCTTATATATACTTCTTTAATGCAAACAGTATTCAAATATGTATAATTCTCTAATAAATTTGTATGACTATCATATTTAACCTACAATATTTCATCAACATGAGTCCCATATTTCATGGAAATCATCTGTCTAGAGATTTAAATCCAGTCCCCTCATACATGGCAAGTGCAGTGAGATGTTCTATCCATTGAGTAAATGGGGTCATATATTTATCTTTCCAATGATGCAATATCAGTTTTTGACCATAGTAAGAGCACAGAGAATCCATGTACGTTATCTGGATGTCAAAATCCATGTATTAGGCATATTGTTCAAAACATTACTTTCTGAAAATTTTAACTTTTGTTGCACAATCACATCTATATACTCCATTACATTACCCTGATTAATATTTTTAAAAGTAGTATTGTATGCCATGTTGTATGGGATGCATGTAATAGATGTGGCTGGCTGAGGCAGCTTTCTTGCTTCTTCAGTGGTTTCTCCATTTAAGTTGCTCTCGGTTGTTCAGTTCAGGCCTGACAACAATAATGTACCATTTGGGGAAAAATATGAAACTCAGCAATCCAGCACTGGAAGCTAAAATAGAGAAAATCTCCACAGCAACCATGTATTTTCCTTTGGTGCGCAGGTAGGTTGGAACAAATGATAACCACACACTGCAGAACACTATCATGCTGAAAGTGATGAATTTGGCTTCATTGAAAGTATCAGGTAAATTCCTGGCAAAGAAAGCTACTATGAAGCTGGCAATGGCTAAAAAGCCCATGTACCCAATCACACTGTAAAACATGATAGGAGATGCCTCATTACATTGCAGGGTAATTTCACCCATTCCTGAGTGCATATCAGCATCTGGGAATGGGGGACTGGTTGAAAGCCAGACAATACAAATGCCTACTTGAATAAGAGAACAAGAAATAACAATGGAACTGGCCAGCCCTTTCCCCATCCATCGAGTCCTCTTTGTCCCTGGTTGAGTGGCCATGAATGCCAGAACCACAGTGATGGTTTTGGCCAATACTGAAGAAACAGCCACTGAAAAGACAATGCCAAAAACTGATTGCTGCAGGACACATATCACTTTCTGAGGTTGCCCAATGAAAAGCAATGTAGAAATGAAGCAGAGCAGAAGAGAGATGAGAAGAGTGAAAGTGAGGTCTCGGTTATTGGCTTTGACAATGGGAGTATTGTAATATAGTACAAATGTTTTTAGCAAAATAGCAGTGATCAGAGGAAGGGAAAGAGCTGCAGTTGCTAAACCCATCTCCATAGGTTCTTTATAGGATAAAAAGGTTACAATTTTGGGGATGCAGATATTCTGATATTTGTTTGGATAAAGTTCATCTTTGCACTCAATGCAATCAGGCATATCTGGAAAAGAGAAGTCTAGCTTTAGTTATACCAATGTCTTATAGTGAAATTGTAAAATTGATAAATGTTAGTCAAGGGTCTAAGAGTGAGGAACTAGAGAGATTTTCCATCGAAACTATTCTTTCCTTGAGAGATGATCCATTGCTACATTTTTTTTTATTTTAATCCCATTTATATCCCGCCCTTCTCCGAAGACTCAGGGCGGCTTACAATTTAAGCACAAACCAATGTGCTTAGCAATAGCCTTCATTCTATGTATATGCCTGCTTGTTAGGGCTTTCGCACCCCCCAAGCGACATTATTACAAAGTCAGCTTATTGCCCCCAACAATCTGGGTCTTCATTAGCCTAATTTTGCCTTATCTGCATTGAATAGAAATGCACTCATTTCTACTCTGAGTGTACTGATTTCTTTATTTTATCTCTCTTTTCCCAACATTGGAAGTACTGCAGGAATACATTAATTAAGAGAGTGATTGTCTTTACCATGAGCATCCATTGACTAAGCATTAGGACTAATCTATCCAAACCTTAAAATCTCAGATCTGTTAGTATTTTCCTGAGCTACCAAGATAGAGAATATACGCATATGAAGCAAGATGATAGGAATCATCTTATACATTCATGGCTTTGGTAACTAACATGCTTTAAAAAAACTGGCGTATACTTCTTACCTTCCCACTCAGAAATTTTGCCTTCTGGGCAAGGAATGCAATCATAGCAGCAGAAGAGCTCTCCTTCTTTCTTTTGTTTCCTGTAACCAGGTTGGCACTTGTCATTACAAACTGAGAGAAGTTGCACCTAATTCACCAAGGAGAGTAAAAATCATAAACTAACATAAAACTTCACAATGATAAGTTTAGAATTCTGACAGTTTAGAGGACAACATGGCATGCAATTACCTATTAGTGGACAGATTCTATAATGGTATAGTGCTATGGAATGGTATATAAGTCTAAATACTATTGCTATTGCTGTAGGTCAAAATACTCTGGCCTCAAAATCTCCTGTTCTACTAATTTCCTATCTGTATGTGTTGCATAACCTAGTCCAACCATTGGAATAACAGTGATTCATTTGTTTGTATGCTTGTTTGTTTTGGTTTTGGCTTTCATTTTTATTTTCTTTATTTAACTAAACAGAAAAAAAGAAAAAAAAATAAATTAAGAAAAAAAGAATTAAGAATAAAAAGAATAAAGAACAGTAATTTTGATATTTTTGGCCCTTCAACGTTCTTTTCAAAAGATACAATGTTACTGCCATTAAAGATGGGAATGGTAAGATATGTAGCTTTTCTAAAGATATACATTTTTCTTTTTTTAAAAAAGGTATTATGTGCTAAATCTGAGAAAACTGAAGATATAGATGTTTTTATCAACCTGAAACTAGAATTCTAATAATAACAATAACAAATAAAATAACCAGATTGCATGAATATACTGTGGATTGGTATATAACATTTATTAATATTCTTTTGTATCTGATATATGAATTTTATCTAGTGTGTATCCACACAAATCATTTTTGCAAAGTGATATTGTCTGTATTAGTTATACAAAAACCTCATAAAGTGTGCATGTTATGTCCTAATTAGATCTTCCTAGACAGATACTGAAGCTGTAGCTCAAATTCTTTCACCACCTAATGAGAAGAGAAAACTCATTGGAAAAGACTGAAGTTGGGAAAGATTGAAGGGAAAAGAAGAAAGGGATGACAGAGAATGACGTAGTTAGATAGTGTCATCAATGAAATGAATTTGGGCAAATTCCAGGAGACAATGGAGAGTAGGGGAGGCTGGCATAATTTGTTCTGTGGAGTCATGAAGACACAACTTAATGACTGAACAAACAAAAATTAGATTCTGATTTAATAGATGAATGTAGACATTACAAATAAACTACTCTTTCAGTTAACAATAGACCACTGAGTCATTTCTCCAGTAGTTAAGAATCGTCAAATGGACTTTATGACGAGTAGATATATTTCAGAATATATTTGGCTGATAGTATATTTGATTGAATTCAACAAAAACAGAGAAAGCAAAATAATCTTGACTCAGCAGATTAAGTAGCAATATAAACACTGCAGGTCCTTAACAGAATAACAGATTTGGAAGGGACCTTGGAAGTCTTCTAGTCCAACCTCTTGCTCAGGCAGGAAACCATATGCCATTTCAGACAAATGGTTATCCAATCTCTTCTTAAAAACATCCAGTGTTGGAGCATTCACAACTTCTGGAGGCAAGTCATTTCACTGGTTAATTGTTCTAATTGTCAGGAAATTTCTCCTTAGTTTTAGGTTCTTTCTCTCCTTGATTTGCTTTTCGCTGGGCTCTTCCCTTGTCCTACCTCTTGACTGTTCTATGCTAAATAGGATTTTTCTAATTTGTTTGATGTGACAAGCAAGATGATTCAAACCCTCTGGCTTTGTTGCTCTCCCCACTTTGGGGATCACCAGCCAGAAGGGAAAACATCTGTCAGTGCTATTTCAGTGAGAATAGGATGGGTTTGGCTACAGACCTCTACTGGCTCTTCTCTTTCTTTGCTCCTTCTCTTACACTTACATCCTGTTGGGTCATAACTCAAGCAGAGTTGTTTTCATTTTAAATAAACAGGAGTCATGAAGGACCTGAATCACAAGTTTTATTTAGGATTTCCTTTCATTCCTTATTTAGTTATTAAAATCCTGCCATTTATCTGAAGCTCAGCTCAAAGCTGTACCTGCAGCTCTCCATCTTCCTATTTTTCCCCACCAAAAAATAAATAAATAAATCTCATGATATAGGTCAGGCTGATTCATTTGAGTTCATCCAAGGAGACACATATGACAATTTCCAGATTCCTCTATGCTATTTTTTGGGACGCAAATGACAAGGATGTTTGTGTGCTCATTGTTTATTTCAGCCTTGAACTCTCATCCTATTACCTGAGCATTCTTGCCCCATTTCTCTCTTCTGCTAGACAAACATTTCTTGCTCACAAACAAGTTTTAGAAAGACATTAGAATGGCAGTATGCAATAATGTTCAGACTAGAGATGAGGAATGGGCTCACATCAGTCTAAAACAGATAATAAGCATCATTCTGATCACTTTCACTGTCCAATTTGTAAAGCCAAAGGTAATGACCTCAGAGAGGCAGACATGTAAACAAGCAACTACAATAGGCCTGAAGTGCCTGGGATCAAGTCTTGTGGTGAAAGAGACACTTACAATTTCCTAGATTTGGCTTGCCAGATGTCTTTTGCAGGAGTTCAGACAGGAATGATTTAAGGAGTTTGAAGGGATCAGGTAAATATGCTACAAGTATCCCTCAATTGATTCAATCAGAAAAGAGCTGGAATAGAGCTGGAAAGGGCCAAGCAGGAGAAGAAGAAAAAGAAAAAGAAAAAAAGAGGAGGAGGAGGAGGAGGAGGAGGAAGAGGAAGAGGAAGAGGAGGCACCCCTTTATCAATTATACTGTAGGGTGGCTTCTCAGTGGTTGGTATTTATATCCTACCTGGATAAACCAATAGTGCCATACAATGGGTTTTTCATTCATTATGACTTTTTGATGTCCTGGATGTTGAGACTTGATCATTCCAACTTTTACTCTAGTGAAAGAGTGGTTTGGAAGCAAAACCCAGTTCATGACATCAAATGCTGTTAGAAACATACCATGCTGGTCAAAGGAAACTTTGTCCCCTATGGTATTATTAAAAGACACTTGTTTCAGAAAATGGAAGAGCTAGATGGAAAGGGAAATAAATGATTAATAAACTTTTTCAACAAGGGACTGAATATTTGTGAAAATATCTTCACATTCAAAAGCCAATATGCACTTTAAGTACTTTTACTTGAGAAAAGATCCTTCAAATATAAGTCTCAAATCTAAACATTTCATATTCAATGGAATTTTGTAATATATGAGATAATTCAATTTTTTAAAAAAAATATTTTGTCTGAAATAGCAGTGATAATCATTAGCCTTAGCTAGCATGGCCAGTGATGAGAGTTGATAGTTGCGGTCCAAAGGCATCTGACCAAACATATTTTTTATCATTTAGAAGTCACTTAAACAATTCTCAAAAGTTACAGAGTTTGTGCTTGACAACTTCATAATGGAGATTTTTGAGTGTAAAATCTAAGTGTAGATTTTATTCAGTATTGATTTTATGTGAAATATAAATACATGAGGTAAAATGAGATGTGAATATATTATTGAACACTATTACTGACCTCAGTGATTTATTGTAGGAACTAATTTTATTGTCAGTTAAATAAATGTCAGAATTCACTTTTCTTTCTTCCATAGTTTTCTCAAGGAATTTATGTGAAGAGATACAATGTTACAGGTACAAATGCAAGTTAAAATGGATGCAGTTTTTCAAATTTCTCTATTTTTTAAGAAACTGGGAAACACAGATAGTAAAATAAACAGAGCTATGCTGCTCTTACATTCATAGTAACCCTTTCTACTGAAGCTTTTCTTTAAAACATTACTAACAAAAGAATATTTATAGTATTAATGGCTACATCATTGAAAATAAAGCAGTAGTGGACTTTCCAAATTTACATTACCTCCCATGCCTTTTCAGTCAGAAATGTACATCTCTTCTTCTCCACCATTCTTTTGTGTTTGAATTGGGATGAACACATGACATGCAAAGCATGAGCCACAGCAAAGACAGCATTATAGATGCTGTAGCTATGTCCAGTAATGGTTTTGTCAAAATATTTTTCAGGAACATTCTCCAGTCTCTCTAATCCAGAACAGAAACCACTGTTTGTATGGTTCAAAACCCAGTTGGGGAACGTGCAGCCAAAACCATAAGACCAAAAGTCCCTTATGAAATAATCTTCTTTTGCATTGGAAGGATTTCTATCCTGAATAAATTCCTGAAATCCTGGCAATTCACTGGAATGGACAGCCAAGGATAAAGCACCACGGTAGACCTGCTTAGCAGCTTTCAGTATTTCTTCATCACCATAGTTTTTAAGCTCTAACTGGGCAGTCAAAATCCACACTTTACCCTTTATATTGTTTGTTATCTCACTGTCTTGTTTCATAGGAAGCAACCAGTCAAGAACCAGAAACGTGCAAAGATCACCAAACAGGAGAAATACATTGGCTGTGCTAGTCATGATTGTATTCCATAATTTAAACACCCATTTCATTATACCCCCATATTCAATATTCATGCCTACATTGTAGACTGTGTCTATAAAAGCAAAACAAATGCCATGAGTGGCAAATTCTGGAACCATAACTTGAAAAATCCATTCTGGATTAATTCCAGTTGCAGTATAAAATCCAATCCATGTCCACCCAAAACTGAGAAGTAATTCAAGAATTAGCCTGTACTGATTGGCTTCATTTGGAACCATTTGGTAGAAATATGGGGATTGAGTTTGATCCATCCTCACTGGAGCAGAGCCATAGGACATCTAAATAAATTGGTAATTGAAGAAATGACAAAGGAAGATTAATGTGTATATCCACTTGTTGTTATTATTAGTATTAGTATTAGTATCATTGGGATCATATTTCAGTAAATGGACTAATTGTTGAAAAATAATATTGTCCAACACAAAAATGTGGCAATTATTTGTCCTTTTGAGGAAAATTGCAGCTTTTGATAACACTGGCCAACCAAAGTCACTCCAACAGTGAGATGGGCAGCCTGATCTCCGCTCCTTCCGGCGCGATCTTAAAACCTACCTCTTTGAACAAGCTGGCCTGGCCTGATGGGATGGGGTCGGGTTTTATAAATTGATCTTAACCTTTTAATCTGTATTAATTTATTACGGGCATTGCTATTTAATTACTTTTTAATTTTTGTATCTTGCTTTTTATTATGTATTGCCCTGTTCACCGCCCTGAGTCCTTCGGGAGAAGGGCGGTATACAAATTAAATTAATAAATAATAAATAAATAAATATAAATTTAATTGTAAATCATGAATAAATAAATCATTATCAATTTTTATCGCCACTCATCTTAAACAAACTGGCTTTGTGGAGAAGAAAATAATGAATGTTATATTTATATTAAATAGTTATGAAGTGAGATGACTTTACACTAGCAAAAATGAAAGATGTTTTAAGCTGACACTTCTTAAATTAGTTCTGTTGCCATACAAATAAGTTCTATATATTTAAAAAATACCTCTATCATTACTACATAAAGCATCAGGAGGGGAAAAATAATCTTTAAAAACTGAACATACATCATACCTGAGGAATCTTGTAGATGCTAAAAATGTGTGGTATATGATGAGAAGATTCAATATCAAGCCCTTCAAGCACTGTAAGAAGATTGTCTTTACTGCCACAGTGGTAATTGGGGAGAAAATGCTTCTTTGGAGAAATAAGTTGCATTGCAGAACGAAAGGCCCACCTGGTATTGATATGGCTATCATAGATATGGAATCCAAGGGTGATATTGGGTAGGATATGGGGATCTTCATTGATTTCCTTTATGGCAAAGACCAAGGCCAGAACATGCTGGTAGTTCTGAGTCATGACCCTAAAGTGGGATTTCCATTATGTGTCAAACTAACTCAGCAACAAAATTATCAGCTATAATTTAAGAAGCATTTTTGGTACAAAATTTAGTCAACAAAACTACCTCACTATAGGAGCCAAAGCAAGTTAAATCAGTATATCAGTAAATATTTGGAACAGAGTATTTTAAAAATAAAGGGAAACTTACAGATTATGGACATGATTTATAAGTTTCTGATATACCTGCTTTTTTCCTTTATCACAATTGATTTTAGAATTCATTAATGCATCAGTTGATATACCTCTGTTCCATTAGTGAGGAGTTAATATTGGCCAACCAACACAAAAGGCTGCTATCAGGGAATCCAAGACCGATAGATTAGAGGAAGGCAAGGATGGATTCATTCTACACAGTTGCCAAGAAATTTACATGAAACATGTGAATTCTCTGATCATTGATTGTGAGTTAAATTAAACTTTACACACACACATACATAATCTGATGGTTTTAGGTCTCTTATATATTTATTCCATTCTTATCATAGAAAAAATTCAAAAGTTGTCATAAATATATTAAGAGGAAACTGTGGTGAGAAATACTAAATAATTATGTATCTTTTTTTAAAAAACATATTTAATTTTAATTTTTTAATTTTATTAAATTTATATACCGCCCTTTCCCGAAGAACTCAGGGCGGTTTACAGGGTATTTAAAATCAAACAGTACAAAATACAAAAGTTAAAAAACAATTTCAAAAGATTAAATTATCCCTTAACTAAAAACCTCAGTTAAAAATTCTCAGCCTGGGATTGTTGTGGGTTAGGACGCTGAGCTTGTTGTGGGTTAGGACGCTGAGCTTGTTGTGGGTTAGGAGGCTGAGCTCAGTGGGTTAGGACGCTGAGCTTGTCGATCAGAAGGTCGGCAGTTTGGCGGGTCGAATCCCGAGTGCCGCGTAACAGAGTGAGCGCCTGTTACTCGTCCCAGCTTCTGCTAACCTAGCAGTTCGAAAGCACGTAAAAATGCAAGTAGAAAAATAGGGACCACTATGGTGGGAAGGTAACAGCGTTCTGTGCGCCTCTGGCATCTAGTCATGCCGGCCACATGACCACGGAGATGTCCTTGGACAAGCGCTGGCTCGTCGGCTTTGAAACGGAGATGAGCACCGGCCCCTAGAGTCGGAAACGACTAGCACGCATGTGCGGGGGAACCTTTACCTTTACCTTTTATCATGACAAAGAATAAAATTCTAACTTTTGAACAAAAAAATGAATTAAGAGAATCTAGGTCCAAATGAATGAAACTGAATTCCCTAGTTGAAAGTTAAACATGCCTTATTGATATTTTATCTATTTGAGTACCTAACTTTACATTGACTGAGCTAAGTATGTAACATTTGGGTTTAATTAAGCATATTTCAAGCACCAGCTATATAATTAATATTTCCTTGAAGAAGTAGGAGAGCAAGAATAGATTTGCAATCTGTACTTGATTTCAGTAATATAATCTACTCCATTCCTTGCTGCAATAAATCATACCCATCGAGCTGCTTTTCTACATATCATTCTGCTCAGAAGCATACAGAATGCAAACCCAATTCTTACTGGAAGCTTTCAGAGTATGTTGGAGGTGGTGGTTCGTCAAAACGTTTTGGCCTGGAGACAAACAAGGTATGAGAAACAAGGCCACCAATGAGTAGATCCCCTGGATGAAGGTACTTGTGAAAAATTAAATGATGATCCATAATTTGACAATTAATTTTTTTCTGCCATGCCACGTGAGGCAGTAGTAGAAAAAGTAACACTACTACTATCAACATACTAAGTAGAAATTGACCTCTAAGCTAACACAAATACCAGACATGAAAAATCTTTATGAAAGCAATGGTGAGATTTGAATGAAAATTGAACTGTGTATCCTTGAATTGATCTGACTGAAATCTGTCACTAATTTTTAAATCTAAGTATATATATACATAGGGACGCGGTGGCTCAGTGGGTTAGGACGCTGAGCTTGTCGATCAGAAGGTCGGCAGTTTGGCGGGTCGAATCCCGAGTGCCGCGTAACAGAGTGAGCGCCTGTTACTCGTCCCAGCTTCTGCCAACCTAGCAGTTCGAAAGCACGTAAAAATGCAAGTAGAAAAATAGGGACCACTACGGTGGGAAGGTAACAGCGTTCCGTGCGCCTTTGGCGTCTAGTCATGCCGGCCACATGACCACGGAGACGTCCTCGGACAAGCGCTGGCTCTTCGGCTTTGAAACGGAGATGAGCACCGGCCCCTAGAGTTGGAAACGACTAGCACGCATGTGCGGGGGAACCTTTACCTTTACCTTTATATATATACATACAACATATAAACTCAGAAAGATGCACTTATGTCTAACCACACACACACATATATACTTTTGTCAACAAGTTTGATATTTGACAGCACAGAGATTGGAAAGGAGAGAAATAATTATAGGTCTTTGATAAATTATCTAAAATTGGCAAATCCTCTGTAGCATTCCTAAAGATTGTTTTTGTTGTCTTCCCCTTGAAAGTTTATTATGACTGATGTAATTTGTAAAACAAAACTTTTTTGTGGCAGATTATTTCTATTAACTTGCATCACTTCAAAGAGCTATTTTTCATCTTTGTGGAGACAAATATAGACATTAGAAATTAGGCAAAAATTTAGAACAGTAATTCTTAAATATCTAAAATACTTGAATGACTGCAGCTACAATACATATCAACACAGTTACTTTAGGGTGGACCCTTGCCATCAGTCCTTTCATGATTTTCACCAGCATTGTCATCAGCATTTGAAAGCAACCTCAGTGAAACTATGGAAGTCTTACTAAGGCAGCCCTCATTTCTTTCCTTCAGCTTTCTTGGATCTAATGTCTGAAATCTAATCATTATTATCTTCTTCATCCTATCATTTCTATCAATGCCATCATCATTTAAAGACAAATGTGTGCCTTCCTTCTATAATTTAACATGTCTTTGTTCCAATCTTCAATCCAAACAGTCATTGCAAATGACAAAATAAAACTTGTTGTAAAACTTGTTGTAAACCGAGGACATATTAGGTTTAACAGGGGCATTTTGCTTCACTGAGCCAAGTACATAGTCAAAAGAAAATTGTAAGAAGTGTCCCTTGTTTAAAATGGTGGTGCCCATGCTGCTTTATTAGTTGGGGTGGGTTGCATTGTTGTCACTGCAAAGCCAAAGCACTAAATTGGAACTCATATTGTCAGGACCCACCCCAAACCACGTCTTAGGAAGACAAAAACTCTTGGAGTCAGTTCTAGTCCGAAAGGAATCTTTACTAGGATATGCTTGGTTGTGGGAATACAAGACAGGATTTAGTATTGTTTTACAAATTGAAATTTTATAAAGGGTACCCAGTTCAACCCCCCTTCCCTCAACCCCATTTGGTCAGCCCCCATCCTTCTACTTCGTGTCAACCCTTTCGTGGGAAAGGAAAAAAAAAGAACTTTGAATCTTTATGGTTATTACTTTCTTCCTCTCCCCCTCCCTTTTGATCCCCCTAGTTCAAAGGGTTTCCTTGGTCTTTGAAATAATCTAAGGCAGGCTGAATCCACATATGCTCCTCCTTCCTCGGGAGATGGCAGAATCCAAATGTGGGGGATAATGTTTTAAACATACATTTATGAATGTGATATAAATGGATTCTGACACATATATTTTAGGAAGTTTCATGAGACATTCTGCCAATTTTCTTTTTATGAAAGGATAGATTTGAGGAATTAATCCTGTTTTCTTTTTATGAAAGGATAGATTTGAAGAATTAATCCAGTTGATAATGTCCATTCTAACTAATAACCTCCTGTTCTCATCAAAGGAGATATGGTCTCCAGCACTGTTGTTGAATGAGACACTTCTGAGAAAGTGATGAAGCTGGATTGAAAAGGAAAAGTCAATTCAAGTGGGATTTTCCTTCCTTTTCCCTGAAGGGTTTCCCTTTCTTTTCCTTTGGTGCCAAAGCACTAAATTGGAAATCATCTGTTTTACATAATTATATTAAGTCTTACTTTGTCCAAAAATATTTAGAACTTTTCATGTATTTTTGCTAATGCCCACATTTAGAACATTCACAGTATCTCTCTCTCCCTCTCTCTCTGTCTCTCTCACACACATACTGTACTTGTGTCTCACTTGGTTTTTCTTCTTTTTCTCTCCCTTGCAGAATAAAGATATTGCCTAAACAAGAAACCTTTTCCCAAGCTGTTTTACCTTCAGCTCAGCAGATCCCTAAAAAGTACTAATGTATAGCTTGATGTATGTGTGTCCTATATGTTCCTGTTTACTCTTTTCCTCTACAATAAATGTAAATAAACTCATTAATTCTCTTCTTCTAAATTATTCTAATGCAGATGTAAGCACTGTGTGTCTGTGTGTGCGTGTGTGTGTGTGTGGTAAGGGCACAGGAGTATGAAAAAAGGACTATAAGATTTTCTCTTTAACCAACATCCCTGTATGTTCTGGAAGCTTTCCTCACATTTGGGTTCACCTAGCAGTTTGTGGTGATATTCTTCTGATGCTATAAAGGAAAGCAAAAATGAATTAAAATCATAAGCACGGTAGTGGTCACATGACTTTTCAGTTAACAACCATTTCAGTTAATGACTGAATTACCAGTCCCAACTGCATTAGTAAAAAGGGACTACCTGTGATATTCCTGTGCATTAGATCATGCAACGCTAAAGATCCTGAAATATGGCTTTTGAGGAGGAAAATAATATCACTTAGGAATATGAGCTTTATATTTTAATGATGCTTTTTTAATAGAACAGGTCTTGGAGTGAGGGCTCAGAAGAGAAATATTAAACATAGTTTATAGTTTGGCTCAAGAGGCAGATATACACGTAACAGATCTGCTAAACATGAATAAATAAATTTCATTAGTGGGGAGGGAAAATTCTCATTTCAGTTTGGCAATATGCTTAGGCATTATTTGTGCATGAAATATCTTGATGTCTGACTTTTTTTCCCTTCTATTTGAGATTTGTATTTTGCAACCTTCTTTGTTGATCTTCCTTCTTGTTGCTATTCTTTAATTGATCTGGAGTGTAATGTTGACTATTGATTAGTACTCTTAATATGTTTACTGTAACTATAAACTGATGTCAAGTATAAAGTATTAAAAAATTGATATACTTTGGTTTAAATATTGGTTGTGAAATCTGACATATTTGCTTACTAAGAGCTCAAGTGAATTGGTACTTTCTTTATTATTTTTGGTATTATGGTAGAAAGAAGTTAGAAGCAAAGATTGACTGAGTAATTGATTATGTGCCATTTAAGCCATTATAGACTTTATTGATCACATAGATTATTTCCATGACAATCTCTCCCTCATTTGAATGTCTGTGAAGATTTTCAGTCATCCAGCTCTTAGTTGTATCAAAAAGGTTTTTTTTTTTTTGAAAAGGCACCTGTGATATGCAGGTTCTGAGGTTTTGCTGGTAAAAACTACAGCAAACCAGAAGTTGCCTTCAAGCTTTATGTTTTTATTCAGCTGAACAAAAAAGACGGGCTCCTCTAAATGAGAGCAGCCCTGAAAGACAAGAAATCCTTGTATTTATTTTTTCTGGTTACATAAGCAAGCCATCCAGGAAAGCTGACGTGCATATGATAAAGATTTCACCCAATAGGTCTGCCATACTGTAGATAAGAGAGCAGAAGTAACAAACATGTTCCCTTTTGAGTGTTTCCCTAAAGATATCATATGTTCTTGGGTGGGTTAGGACATTGGGTATTTTCCTTGCTGGCCTTTCATGACCATGCATCCAGGACCTTGCAAGAGCCCAAAGACAGTAGGGCCATCTGCACATTCACAATTGATATTTCCTATACTGTCCCTTAATTTTGGGTCAACATAATCCCCTTTCATACTTAGAGCAGTGCACAAAAGTATGAACATGGGATGTGCTTCTGTAGTATGCAGGCCACATTGTTGAGGACAGGCAGAGGTGAATAGGGGCAAGCAGTGAATGACACAACAGGATACAAGAACAAGGAATACTACAAAGAGAGTATCAAGAATAATTTCCTATGATACCATCCCCATAGAGTATCAGTAGAAATCTTCAGATCTTTAGGGTAATTCCTAATTCCTTCCTCCATGAGATGAATGGCATCCTTGTGTTGGATAATATGAACAGAAGGAAAGATAATCCCTATGGTACATGTACCAGATCAGTAAGATGGCAAAGACTTACAGGCAAACTGACCACAAAGGAACCACCAGTCCGAGTGGTTAGCAAGATAAACCTTCCAACCCCTAAGGCATATAAGCTCTAACACCAGACATATAAGTAATGAGTCCCATTGCTGCAAATGAACTACAAAGAGCAGAGGGGACCTTCTGGTAGTCAATGCCAAAGGTCTAATGACATCTATGTCAACCATCCCACATGCCAGTACTGACCTTCCATGTGATTGTGCAAAGTGAATAGATCCCTAACTTATCTCTGGAAGAAGAACTTTCCTGCCTCAAACACAGGAAGAGTCCAGCCCCTTGTTACATTGGCCATGCTGAACAGGAAGGTATCCAAGGGTGTAGTTTCCATGGCCAATCCATGTATACCCGTTGGGGATATAAGTACACGGATTCAGCAATCTGTTATGTTCAAAAGCTTAATCCATGCTTGCATATCCAGTATATGGGTGTTGGAGCCCCAAGTCCCCAAAGAGGGACTGGGAAATTGAGGACCACCTCCACATAATTGAACCTGTTCACCACCCATAATCCCCCCTGCAAAAAAGAGCATGGAGTAGAGAAAGAAAAACATGCACAACCCAAACAAACAACAAAAAAACAGATGTCAGCCAAGAGAGAGAAAAGCGACACCTGTGGTATAAGTAAGTAGGAAGCCGGTGAGAGGAAATTGCCCATGTGGAAGCCCAGCGGGCACAGGTATCACAATGAGCAAAACATCCTGGCATACAGATCAGCGTTGGTCCTCAAACAGAAGCTTCAGCCCAAGGTCTTCCTCAGCACCAGGGGCCACAGTCCAAGCAACTCGGTCCTCAGTGTCATAAGATGGTGAAGAACAGCAAAGACGAGTGTGACAAATCCAAGCACAAAGTCCAGCAATCTTTTTTTTTTATTAAAGAGCAACCAGTGGGTGGTGAGAATTAAAATGTAAATACTGATCAGTGTGCATTTATTTTCTGTAAACTTCAATGTTAAGTCTTCTGTCTTCCATAAGGTGCACCAGACTATCCGGGAAAGCTAGACAGTTAACATCTTCCCTTGTGAACTTAATATATCAATCCACAGAGTTGATGTGTTTGGTGAAGGATTCCACTTCCTGAGTTTTAATATTGACCCAAGTATCATCCACATACCTGTACCAGTGAGTTGGTGAAAATTCTGAGAATGAGTTTAGGGCTTTGGTTTCTGCCTCTTCCATGTAGAGATTTGGCACAATGGGGGACATAGGTGAACCCATGGTGCAGCTGCATTTTTGTTTGTAGACACCTTCAAAGTTTTTATAATAGGTAGTGTTCAGACAGATGTCTAACATAGCACAAAACTGTTCTGGGCTGAGATTAGCTCTGTTACATAATATGCTGTCTTGTAGCAGACGTTTCTGCTACAAATGATAATTTCAAAGCAGATGCAGAAGCCTTTGTGTAAAGCAACTGCTGGAACCTAGTACTCTAATTAATTTAGGAATCTTACAAGACATGGACATGTACAGCACCTGCTTCTGCTACTTGCTGTTCCTTACATCAAATTCACAAAGATTCATAGTATATTAAATTTATTAATATTTAACCTGCCACGAGACTTTGCATTGTTGTTCTTCAGCAGACTAATACAAGTATCCCATGTAATATGACTAGTTAAATATTTAAAGATAAATATTACAATATATTTTTCCAATATAGTTTTTTTTTAAGGCAGATTGCAGCTAAATGCAGGAATGGCATATTTTTGACCTAAAAGAAAAAACTATGTGCAGAAACAGTTTTTCAAAAAATAGTTATGAATCGTGTAAGTATTTTACAACACAGATTTTTTTAATTGTAAATTTAATTTGTCAGTAATGGATAACTAATGTAATTCACATATCAGTACATTGAAAAGGAGTCTCATACAAACTGTTTCAAAATTTAAACAATATTTCCTTTATGTATGCATTGAAGGAAAGGCCATATGACTGTTTGCTTAACTTTATATTTTGTTTTTCTAAAAAACTGAAAAAAGTCAATCTGTCCAATTCTGGCATTTTCCTACCCTTCTTTGTGTGTGTCTGTGTGTGTGTGTGTGTGTGTGTGTGTGTGTGTGTTTCTGTGATTGTGTGTATGGGGGGAGCTGAGGGCCAGAGGTACAAATCTCAAGGAGATACAAAGAAGTGTGATGGAGGTTAGATGTGGGCAACTGGTAACAGGATGTTCACAGCACTATAATATCATTATAGAGGACAAACTGAACATGTGTCATCTCTAGGTTCTCTATAAGAGCAAAATAAGCCTTTGGTCTTCAGCACTTCCTTCTTATCAATTGTTCTTTCTTGTTCAGCTCTGGCCTCAAGAGAATAATATAACTTTTGGGGAAAAAAATAAATCCCAACAAACCAGCACTAGAAGCAAAGATGGAGAAGATTTCCACAGCAACCATGTATTTTCCTTTGGTGCTCAGATAGGTTGGAACAAAAGACAACCACACGCTGCAAAACACCAACATACTGAATGTGATGAATTTGGCTTCATTGAAAGTGTCAGGTAACTTTCTGGCAAGAAAAGCCACAGAGAAGCTGATAATAGCCAGAAAGCCCAGGTAACCCAGGACACAATAAAACATGACCATCGACCCCTCATTGCACCGCAGTATGATTTCTTCCTTCACGGAATGCGTATCGACCTCTACAAAAGGTGGAGAAGTCCACATCCATGAAATGCAAATGCTTGCCTGAATCAGAGAGCAGAAAAAAAGGACTGAGTTGGTCAGTCTTGTCCCCACCCACCTCCTCATCTTGGATCCAGGGTGGGTGGCTAAGAATGCCAAAACTACTGTGATAGTCTTTGCCAGCACACAAGAAACTACCACTGAGAAGATGATGCCAAAAGCAGTTTGTCGGATAAGACAGGTCACCTGGTTAGGACGGCCAATGAACAAATACACACAAAAGAAACAGTGCAGGAGGGACACCAGAATTGTGTAAGTCAGGTTTCGATTATTGGCTACAACAATTGGGCTGTTGTGATACTTTAGGAATATTCCCAGCACCAGAGCTGTAATCAAAGAAAAGAAGAGAGCAAAGAAAGAAAAACTAATCCCAAGAGGTTCTCCATAAGATAAGAAACTTAGATATCTGGGCAGACAGAAATTTTTATTTTTATTTGGATAGAATTCATTTCTGCAGTTATAACAATCTCTCATATCTGAAAAAGAAAAATACATGGTTTCAGTTCCTGTATCAAATCTATATCCCAAACTGGTGCCACAAAACATAGTTGCTAGGAGCCTTCTGGAAATGCTCTTTGCCCCAATCAGTGATCCAAATGGATCATTTTCAATCAACCTTTTTTTTTCTCAAGGGGATCCTAAAAATGTAATTTTATTACACTTCTTTATTTCAAAAAGTGATAGTTGTCTCTCTCGATTATTAATTCTGATTACAGAACTTTTACCTGAATCTCTTTCTTATGATGATGATAACAATGATGATGATGATGATGATGATGATGATGACGATGATCATGACCTAAGGATTTGTAGAGCTGTCTTTTTCCCCACTTCCCCTCCCATTCTTTTTTTTCTCTTCTCTATCGTTCCAACAGGGAACATTAACATAAACGTATCAATCATGCATCATTTACCCTTTCCTAAGGATCCCCTTTCTATTCAACACTTTCCTCTGAATTTTTCAGCTCTGACAAAGGCAGAAAATTACTGATTCATCATTTTATTTATATCCTACCTTTCCTTTAAAAGCTAAAGGTGACATAGAGTACAGCTCTCATTTTATCTGCACAAGAATGGAGACCCAATGGATAGGTCTATTTGAGAAAGAGTACAGATAGTCTTTGACTTACAACATTTTGTTTAGTGACCAAAGTTATAACGGCACTGAAAAAAATGACTTACAACCATTTTTCACACTTACAACCACTGCAGCATCCCGATGATCACGTAATCAAAATTCAGACTAATTTAATAACTGCAGTGATTCTCTTAACCAGTTTGGCAAGAAAAGTGGTAAAATGGGACAAAACTCACTTAACAAATTTCTCACTTAACAACATACATTCTGGGATCAATAGTGGTTGTAAGTCAAGAACTACCTGTAATTAAAAATAACTTACTAAGCTCCATGATTGAATAGGAGCTTATTTACACATGTTTATATCCCACATGTAGATATAGATATTATCTGTACATAACAGTTCTTTATTTATCTTAATTTTTACCTTCCTTCTCTGAAATTTTTCCATCTGGACATGGAATGCAGTCATAGCAACAGAATGGCTTCCCTTCCTTTACTTTCTTGCTAGTACCAGGTTGGCAATGTTCAGTACATATCGAGGTTGGCTGGACCTGATTAGAAATGTAAGAAGAGAGTTAAAATCTATAATCATAGATTCAAAATCCGGTTGATTCTTGTTCATTTCCTTTTGTTATTAGAGTTGCAGAAGAATCAGATTTTAAAGATTTCCCACTTCTTTGTCAAAATGCTATCCTGTAGGTGAGATCTACTGCTACATAAAGATAAATAAGTACATGAATTTTTGTTTGCAAAGATTTTCACTGACTTCCAATCTAATTTTTGTTTATTAGATTTGCTGTTGTGTTACATATGATTTATTCAATGGACAAGATATCTAATAGATTGAATATTTAATAATTTAAACTTTGTCAGACCATGCTTATTCTGGCCAGACTTTGCATTTTCATTCCTTTTTGAAAAACTCTATCAAATGTTTGGATAAATGGTAAAATAATGGTATTACCAAATGTACACATATATTTGTAAACTTGGTACATTATACCATTCCATATGAATGCAAGGTCATTGGAAGAGGCATGAGAATCAAGACTCTTGCTTTGAAGGAACAGTGCTATGAGTGTGTAACATCTGGTGGTGCAGTGGTTAGAATGCAGTACTACAGGCTACTTCTCCTGACTCCTGACTGCCATCAGTGTGGCAGTTTGAGTCTCACCAGCTCAGCATTGATTCAGCCTTCCATCTTTCCTGGGTTGGTAAAATCAGTGCTTTTTTTGTAAAAGAAAAAGGTGCCGGAACTCACACATGTCATACAACCCACCTTACCTACCCTACAAGGTTCCATCCAAAAAAGGTGCCAGAACTCTGTTCTGAGCGTTCTATGAGAAAAAAAGCCCTGGGTAAAATGATGACAAAGATTGTTGGGAGCAATATGCTGAGTCTGTAAACCACTTAGAGAGGGCTGTATACCACTGTGAAGTGGTATATACTGTAAGTTTAAGTGCTATTGCTATGTGTGTAATGCATCTACTGTCTATATCTGTGTATGTTTAGTCACCATGAACCAGTCTTACAATCATTATATAAATAATGAAAATTGCCAAAAAGAAATCTCCAATAAGGAGACAGAGCCAGAAACCAGCTCCACTAAACCCACCAAGTAAATTGTAATGTCTAAGACTTCTCCATCTATTCCAGACATGTCAAACTCACGACATCACATGACATCGTGCAACGTATCGGAACTATTTTGTCATTATCGGCAATGGGGGTGGGCGCAGCTTCCACATGATGCGTCTGGCCCACGGTCCGGCAGTGTGACACCCCTGATCCATAAACATGCCCGTTTTTATTAAGGGTGCACAAGAAGGCTGAATCACAGGAGACTGCTTGGATTTAACAATAACCAGTCTGATCTAATATGGTGAATGGAGTTAATCTTTAAGAAAATCAGAGCAGATCCAAGTCAGCAGTACTTGGGTGAAATCAATTGTTATAGTAATTATACAAGCAAAGCTATTATGAAGGGTACATGATGCATGCTTTGGAGAAATCCTATTGCTGTTGGACTAACTCCTGACATTTTAATCTAATTGGTCTTTGGAACCATTTATTTTTATTCCTAGCCTCTCTGATTAAAAACTCTTAATAAGTATGAGCATGGATTATTTATTTATTTATTTATTTATTTATTATTTAAATTTATATACCGCCCTATTCCCGTAGGACTCAGGGCGGTTTACAGGGAAAATTAAAATACATAGTATACAAAATTAAAATCAATTAAAACTATTAATTAAATTACAGTCCCTGATATTAAACTAAAACCCAATAAAATTAAATTAAATAATTTTAATTAGATTAAAAGCTAGAAGATAAGACTGATGCTGCAGTTACTTGAGAGGCCTGGAGAGCATGCTTATGCATATATCAACATATGAACTCATATGTGTTTGTTTGTCACTAAATATGCACACCTGGAAAGGTTGTTTGAACAGTAAACATTGTTCTTATTATGCTTAGTAGCTTGGTTGAAAATTGGAGAAGACTTTGTTTTCATACTGTATATAATTCAATGTATACTCTGCTTTACATTGCCCTCAACACATTTTCAGTCAATATAAAGATATGTTCGAGGTATTGTTTCAGTAGACCTTCATTTGTTATACCAGTTTGTTTATAGCACTTTTTCAGTGTTTCAATCAAATGTTATTCAAATTAATCATTAAACTGAAGGATCATGAAACTTACTTGGTTAAACCAGCTGTGCCATACTATGGCATCTTTACTGATGGTCAATGTTTCTCCTAGAGCAGTTTCATGAGCCATTTTGCCAATTTTCTTTCTACGAAAGGATAGATTCGAGGAAGTAATCCAGTTGATAATGTCCATTCCAACTAATAACCTCCTGTTCTCATCAAAGGAGATATCATCTCCAGCACTGTTGTTGAATGAGACACTTCTGAGAAAGTGATGAAGCTGGATTGAAAAGGAAAAGTCAATTCAAATGAGACTTTCCTTCCTTTCCCCTACTTTCCTTTCCCTGATTTTCTAGCATAAGGAAAGCCATAATGAGGGAAAACTTTCTATCAGGCCTTTTCATTTGTGTGGCTTAATGGGGGGACGGGGAAATCCTATTGAAGAATTTCTCACTGCTTTATAGAGATTTGCAAAAGCTGAACACTCAGTTTCTCTGCTCACAGATTAGATGGAATATTTTTTTTAAAAAAGAAAATAATTTCTGTCTAGGTCAAGGTTTACTTCAACCGACTTAACATTTTTGCTCTCCATTACATCTGTAATATAAAATATTCAAAGAAAGGCACCGCCACCAACACTGCATTTATACTGCTGAATTTTCCAGTATCTTTTATTTTATTCCACATCATGATGTGCAATAAATATTAGTGTTAAGCATGAACTTTCTCTAAAATTCAAGTTCATGTTCAATGTATCTGCAATTTTATGGAGAACAGATAAAGAAACTAGGGATAAAATTTCTATCGAGTTTCCATACTGAAAATTTGAATCCTTTTACCTGCAAAGAGTGCATCATTTTGGATTGATCCATTCTTGCTTTTTGTCTGAGCCTTGATGCAGTCATGGCATGTAAGGCATAGGCCACACTATAGACAGCATTGTATATACTGTAGCTATGACCAATCATATTCATTTCAAAAAAAGGACCAGGAACATTCTGCAGGTTCTCCTTGCCTGTGCAAATGAGTCCTACAACTTTATCCTGAATTTTATTTGGAAATGCACAGTTAAAGACATGTTGCCAAAAGTCCAGCAGAAAGCCATCCTCTTTGTTACTTAATGGCTTCTGACTCTGAATGAAATCTTGAAACCCATGAAGTTCTTTGGTGTGAATTGTAAAGGACAGAGCACCATGTAATAATTTTAAACTCCAGGTCCTTTGATAGTTCAAAACACTGAGCTCCATCTGAGTAGTCATTACCCATACTTTACCTTTTAATTGATTTATGTATGAGCTTTGCACTCCAAATTCAGAAATGTAGGGAAACCATATTAAAAACAAAACAGAATAAGATACTCCATAGTATACCACTATATTGGCATTGCTGGCCATGACAACTTCGTAAATTTTTGCTTCTTGAATTAACATTTTTTCATGTTCTGCAGAGTAATTTATTCTAGGGAACATTTCTATGAAGGCAAAGCAGATGCCTTGATTAGAAAATGCTGGAATAACAGCATGCACAAATCTTTCTCCTTTGTCATCGTCCATAGCAAGGATCCCAATCCATGTCCATGAGAAATAGAGAAGCAGAGAGAGGATTCCAACATGCTGAAGATCATCTTTAGGGGCCATTTGGTAGAAAGACAGACCTGGAGTTTTATCATTCACCTCTGGAGCTGATCCATAAATGATCTGAATAGAATTCATTAAAGGAAACAGATTACTAATAGCATTTGCATAGCATTTTAAACTTTTAAACCTTCTACAATTTATACATTTTTACAACATACTATGTACGATGGTTTAAGACAATGGAGAACCTCCGGATCTTCAGACAATTTTAAAATAAAGTTCAGATCACTTCTTGTCAACATTGGCATTGATCCAGTATCATCCCAAATACTGATATGTTAAAAAAAAATGTTTCCATGATCTATGGCCATCTCTATGAATTCTAGCTTTACCCCAAGTACACTTTGCAATGATGTTGAGATTAGAAGTCACCCTTCCATTAACTTTTTGTTTATCTTCTGTTTGATTGTGTCTTATTCAGAGACCAACTGGACAAATCCCTGCAGTTTAAGAAGTAGTTTGCCATTGCCTCCTTCCTAGGCCTCAAAGAAAATGACTAGCCCAAGATTAACCAGCTGGTTTTATGCCTAAAGTAGGACTAGAATTCAGTCTCCCAGTTTCTAGCTGGCTACCTTAATCACTACACCAAACTGTTTCTTTCATCAATTTACTTAATAGTAAAAAAGCAGTAAATTTATATTTTTGCAGACAATAATATAAGATGGCAGACATTTATTTGATAAAATACTGCCTCCACCCAAAATTTAACAGTAGTGGATGGATAAATTTTATATTTAAAATTATTCTCAAAATTTTTACTAGTTCAGGAATTGTTGAACTGCATAAATGATCATAAATTACTGAATGACTATTTATTAAAAGATTTTAGACAAGATAAAAAGCATGTACACAGGCTTAAGTTAACAAAGTGCTATTGATTTCATAAAGATAGAAAATAGATGTTATCTTATTTGCAGGCTCCCACATCCCAGCCCCTGAACCTAACTTTCACAGAACCTCATTTTCAGATAATGCTAAGAGACTATTTGGATGGAAGATACAAAGGATTAACAATTACACATTTTTACACATTTGTGATAATTCATAAATGGAAGATCTGATCCACTACTACATCACAAATATATCATAAACCAAAAGTTAGATTCATTGTGTTTTTGTATTCCCAACTGAATCATCCCAGCAGAGAAGTAAAAAATCAATTTCCTACTAACTGATGCACACAAACAAGTAACAAAACACCTTGCATTGTTTGCAATGGCCACCAGGAGAATATGAATGCAGTCATTGACAGATAATGATATCAATTATAAAGGAATGGATTGAAATCATGCAGAATGTTGTAATTTCATACTAATTTTTGCTAGAAACTGGCTGTAAATAAAACATTGCTTAAAATACTTTTAAGTGATGCATATCAGAGCATAACATAATAGCTGCACTAGCATTTCAATAGCCATAGTCACAGTAAAGAATTATGGTCAGTACTTTATGTAAAATTGAAAGTGTCCTTCTTATCTTCTGAACCAAAAATGGCTCACGGAAAGTCATGGACAGCAGAGAGGAAGCTAGGGTTTAAACCCATAGCCTTTATAAGCATTAAAAATATTAGGTATTTGTCTTTATCATGTAGATCCAAAAAAAGCATTGCTAGCTTCCAGAAATAAGTTATGATATAAATTCAGAAGGATTATATGTAAAAGAACATTCTATAAAACATTACTTGCACTCCTGTCTAAATATACTTAAATCAATCCAAAAGAAAATAATATGAAATAATTTGCTCTACTTGACCACATCTCAGGCATACAAAATGCATATATACTTGTGTATGGTAGCAGTCAGTCCCAATCTGATATCAATCTGAACTCTTTGGAGAGCAACCATCTCCAACGTTTCTAAATACAATTCTGAGAATTTTGATTTCACATACAAGGAGTGAGATTGGGAAGTCTGTTTTGCAGTGATGTGATATGGTGTAGAATTCATTCTGTCATCTTCATTCTGTTTGCCTCTTCAATCCCATCAGATGCTCTAACCTGACTCTAAGATCTTGTGAAAATTTCTATCACAATAGCAGTGTTCCAATATCTAAGGGGCTGCCACAAAAACAAGGGGGTCAACCTATTCTCCAAAGCACCTAAAGACAGAATAAGAAGCAATGGATGGAAACTAATCAAGGAGATAACCAAGCTAGAACTAAAGAGAAATTTCCTGAGAATAGGAATTTCCTGAGAAAAATAAGGTGAAATTTTCCACTATTAATCAGTGGAACAGCTTGCCTTGAGAAGTTGTGGGTTTCGATCACTGGAGGTTTTAAAGAAGAGATTGGACAATCACTTATTTGAAATAGTAAAGGTCTCCTGCTTGAGCAGCAGTTGAGACTAGATCTCCAAGGTCCTTTCCAACTCTGTTCTTCTGATGTTCCTCATCCTAGTCTAAAACATGAATAATTTTTCTTAAACCCATTTCTTCAACCAAAGAGCTCCCATCTCACAATGACAGTCTGAACCACCATCAAACTGATTATGGAAACCTTTATATCTGCCAACAAAAATAATGTTTAATGGATAATTTCCAGGTTGTAAGTGATCCTAAGAGGAATACCTTGGATCAAGGCATGAAAAAATGAAGTTTAGTAGGTGCAACCAACTGTCCATATTCTCCCAACTAGCAATTGTTCCCCATGGGATCTATACAGTATAACCTGCTGAAAATGTTACTTCTACATGATGAAAGGGATAGATGAATATTAAATTGCCTGTCAGACAATGAATTCTAGATTTAAGATCTTGTGATAACACATTGAGTTATGCTATTGCCTAAAAACCATATTTATAAGAGGGAAGACTGTAAAATGTTGCTCTTTTTGTTGATTCTAAGGAAAAGGAAGATAAATGAGCCTAACATATTGTTTTATTCCCTTTATTGGAATATATTCAGAGGAACACATAATTCACATTTCTTTCTCCTCCATTCTGATTTTTTTTTTACTGGAGGAATCCTGATAGAAATTTGGCAGTGTAGAATCTTAGTTATCCTGCCATATCTAAATTTGTAACAATATATTAACTCAAAAGTCAAGGTAGGGGGATCATCTAATTAATGTTTGCTATTCTCTAAAATAGAAGTCCCCAACCCCAGTCCATGGACCAGTCCCGGGCTACAGTATGCCATAAAGTGGTCCACACAAAGAAGCAAAGCTCCATCCGAGGGATGCAGGCAGCACACAAAACCTTGCACTCTCCAGTCCATGGGAAAATGTCTTTCCATGGAACCGGTCCCTGGTGCCCCAAAGGTTGGGGACCTCTGCTCTAATACAAAAGTAGGAATCAGTTTAGTTAATGCAGTGATAAAAGCTATTAGGATTCCCAGGGTTGTGTACTAGAACTGAGAAATGAGCAGCCATTTATAGAGAGAAAACAAACCATTTCTTTATTTGAATTTATATGAAAATTACACAGGTAAATTCGTATGGTCATCAGGAATTGAGCTTGATCTGGAAGAGATCTTATCAATGTGGATTTCCAGAGGATTAAATACTTTCTATCCGATACTAGTTTCCTTCAACCAATTATTTTTCAAGCTAGAATAGTTCTTCAAGTAGTTTTATTTTAAAATGTTTATTTAAAATGTTTATTTATAAATAAATGAATACATTTGTGTTTTATCTACATAAAATTTAAGACCTGCCTGATTATTCCTGAGCCACGTATTTCAGTCTCTATGAATAGAAAATTCCAATAAGAAAAGATGAGAATGAAATGAAACCTATATAAAGCTAATGATATTGTATAATATCTAAGCGGGATGAGGGACTATAAGATTGTCCCTTCCTTCCTTCCTTCCTTCCTTCCTTCCTTCCTTCCTTCCTTCCTTCCTTCCTTCCTTCCTTCCTTCCTTCTGATTTGTTCTACGTCTTTTATTCTATGAAAAATAATCTTAATATAAATAAATTAAGAACAAAATGAAACCTAATTCCAATATATTACAGTGTAAGAAAAAAATCATTATCTTACCTGTGGAATTTTATAGATATCCAAAATATTTGCTATATGAAAGGAAGTTTGAGCATCAAGTCCTCCAATAACTACTATTAAGTTATTTTGGATACCACATTTATAATTAGGAATGAATCTATCTGATGTAGACATTAGCTGTATCGTGGCACGATATGTTCTCTTTGCATTGAAATAGCTGTCATAGATGTGGAAACCCAAGGAAAAATTAGGTAGCAACTGGAAATTTTCATTTATTTCCTTTACTGCAAATGTCAAAGCCAGAATGTGCTGATAATGCTTAGTCAGGATGCTAGAACAAGAGTTGCATTATGCATCAGCAGGGTAGATTATAACCCACTTATTTCTAAATATTTCACATTATTATTATTATTATTATTATTATTATTATTATTATTATTATTATTGTTGTTGTTGTTGTTGTTGTTGTTGTTATTGTTATTATTGAAATAAACCTTACTCTGGGAGTTATGTATTCATAACAGATAAACTTTGTCAATGTAAGTTTTAATTATAAGTAGAGTATTTCCTATGAATTCCTACTGTCTTTTATTCTAGATGGTAATTTATAAAACAATGTAATTATCCAATTCAAATGCATATTGAGAATTACATATCTATGTAGTAATAATATCAGCCAAAGGTATTAGGGTCAAAAATATAGAGTTCATTTAATAGAAATTGAAAGGAGGAGCTCCAAACACTGCATGGCTATCTTATCAATTTTTGGCCAAAAGATAATATATGTTACTTTTTAAAAAGGAAGGTTCATGACCCACGTTGTATTGGTGTGTTTGTTTCAGAGAAAATCTTTCTTCCCAGAAGGTTAAAGTGCTGATATGTATTATTCAAAGGTGGAAAAACCAGAACATGTCAGTTCTAAATGGAAAGCCAGTTTGTTACAGTGATTAACCAGGCTTGAAACCATAACCATGAGTTCTAGTCTGTGAATTTTAGTTCTGCCTTCGGTAAAAAAGCCAACTGGGTGACCTTGGACTAGTCACACCCGCTCATCCCCAAAAAGGAGGCAATGGCAAACCACTTCTGGAAAAAAAATACCAAGAAAACTATAGGAATGTGTCCAAACAGTTTCTGAAGAGTGGACACAATTGAATGGAAGAGGAAAAAGATTTATAAATAGGGTGAGATCAAAATTACTGCTAATTGATGCTTTCTTTACAAGAAATCTTGGAATCAACTGATTATGATAGCAAAATGACTGGATGACTTAGAAAGATCTCTATTTCTGATCACGTACAATGAAAATCTACAGTGTTTGATGGGATACACAATGAAAATAATTATCCCTAGGACAAATATACATATGATTTGATGGCAATGAAAATAGAATAGGTCAGTGCATAGGAGAAGTGGGAGTGGAATGACAGAAAACTTGCTAAGGAACTAACATTTAAAGATATTTAAAATTAAGCAACTAATTTACTACTAACTCAATATTTTCTATAGCAGCTTACTTATTTGTAAGCTGGCAGCAGACTGCTGTATCCATCTTAAGCTGTAGATTTAAGGGGGGAAAGGAGAATCCTTACCTAAGATCTTGGTATACCACTGGTGGAGGTTTTACATCAAAAGTCAGGGAATCAGAAACAATAAAAGTCAGAGAAACAACAGCACCAATGATGAGATCTCCAAGCTTATAATACTTATGAACTGGAGGTTGTGGATCACAGACATAATATCTGAGTACATGAGCATGGCAAGCTATTTGAGAAAGTATCAGCATCAATATTACCATCATTTTGAGTACAAATACAAATAATCTAAATCAGACTTCTTTTTTTAAGTTTTAATTATAATCATGATTAAAATAATTTGGATGAATAGGCATCTCAAGTTTTTCAAGTTATTTAACTGGAATATATAAAGTAGGAAACCTGAGACCACAAAAGAATATAATTTTTGTCTCTAATCTTTAGCTTTGCTAAATCTTATAGTCCTTTTGTTAAGGTATAATGAAACAGCACAGGAGAATTTGACAAACAGCAGGATTAATAAGTGATTAACTCATAATAATCACTTTACATTTGGGAAATCCTGATACTTAATTTGTTTATCACAAATGAACAGAACCTTTCCAGGCCTAACAAGGGACAATTGGGTCTAAAATGTTTTGTCTCAAGAAACAGATACATAAATTATAGGAATATAATTTGGGGCTACAGAAGACATGTTGATGCATAAAAGTCTTTTAGTTTGGCAGTCTTAAATGTTTTTAGATGTTAATGTCTGAAGTTCTGAGTCTATAGTTTTGACTGTTGTCATTCTAATCATTGAAAAGTGACAAGGTTGGGGAAGGATTGCAATATTGTTTTTTATAAATATTTTATTAATTTTCTATTTTTTCAATCAAGTGCCTAATAAACAACATGATGACTGAGACCATTAGTGATTCCGTGGGACATGTAAGCTTCTTCAAACTAAATCCAATATTACACCCTTCAGTACATCCTCTCTTCTTCTAGTAGTAGACATTTTTCCACACTAAGCAAATACAATTCTTTTTATTTTATTTTATTAGAAAATTTTATTAAATGTACATTTAAAAACAAAAGTGGACATGATTCAACTTCCCTGGCTACAACACTACTATTAGTATTACCTTATCTTACAGAAAGAAAAAAAAAACTTAAAATACATTCTATGACAGGACAGAGTATAACAAACTGTACATATAACATCTGTAAATTTTTTGGTAAACTGTCTTTCAGTCATCAGCACTATATTTACATATCTTTCAGATGTGTCCTGATATAGGTGCTAATAAGAAGTCCTTACGTTATCAACTAATCAAACAATAGTCATCTCAGCGATCCTCCTTATCTCTAACCGGCTGTACAAATTTTGCCAAATTTCATAATACTCTATTTCAGTCTTGTTTTTAATCTCTAGGGTTAACCTGTCCATTTCGGCGCAGGATAAAATTTTATCTATTATTTCTTCTTCAGTGGGTGTTTCCTTTCTTTTCCATTTTTGGGTATATGCCAATCTTGCTGTGGTTAAAATATGGAATAATAAATAGAAAGATGCTTTGCTGAGTTTATCATTAATAATCCCTAATAAGAAGGTTTCTGGTTTTAAATCCATTTTTTGTAATAATATTTCTTCCAACCAATTTTTAATCTGCTGTCAAAAATTTTGCGCTTTTGAACATTCCCACCACATATGATAGTATGTCCCTGGAAGCCTTCTGCATTTCCAGCAAGTCGGTGAGATTTTTTTATCTATTTTTGCTAACCTTGTAGGGGGAAAGTGCCATCTATGAAACATCTTGTACAGATTCTCTTTATAGGAGGTGGCTAGCGTTAGTGATTGCCAATTATCTAGGTCAATACTGTAACCAAAATTTAACATCCCCTCTAATAGGTCAAAGCTTCTTTTTCCTTCAGTCTTACTCTAGTTTTCTTCCTTTGCCAACTAACTTTCCAAGTCAGTGCATTTGTATTATCAAATAATTATTCCTCTATTTTTCTGTATATTATTTGAAACAAGAGAAACAATTTAGTTAAAGTATTTTTGGAAGAGCTAGTCCGTTGATATTCATTAAACAGCCTCCCTCCTTCTCCAGTTCCCCACAGTTCTGTTAATGGCTTCATCTTCCATTCCATTAGCTCTCCTTCTTTATCACCCAGTATGTTCTGAAAGCTTGGTTTGTAAAATGTCTTTTACATTTCCAATATTATCATTGTGTCTTCTAAGTCTTCATTTATCTGACTCTGGTTGTTAGTTTCTTCCTTTAGATCCTCAATGTTTGTGTGAGCATTCTCTAGTTTTCCATCAATTTTCTGGGTTGCTGGTTCCTTCTCTGTAATTATTTTCTGAGTTTGTAGATTTAAATTAGAAAATTGTTCTTTTATCTCCTTTGTGTTATTTTTAATCTCATCAGGAGCTAAAGCAACTGTTTCTTGTATTAATTTCAACATGGAGAGAATTTCTTTCTGTGGATCATCAGTATTTTCTTGGTGATATGGCAAACTGAGGCTTCTGGAGATGTTAAGGGTGGCCTTTTACAATTTAGAGCTAAGTAGGGAACATCCATTTCATTTTTTGTAAGTAGCGTTTATAAATTTATCCAACCAACTAGCCATTCTTAAACCTCCCTAAGCAGATGTAAGTAAAATTCAATATTTTCTGTCCAATGAGAAAAATATGCTTTCTGTCCAGGAAGAAAAAAAGAACAATTAAATGTGTTTTAACAATCAAGATTTATAATCCAAAGTGTTCCATCATATCAGGCAATAGTGTATGTTTCTTCTACAGGAAAATAGTTCCACAATAAAGTTCTGAAAGTCAGTATTTGTGTTCATAGTTCAGACAGGGCAATTTTAGAATAATATTATCATTTCTGCCACACAGATAAACATCCCCAAAGTCTGTTCCTTTTTCTTAGCTGCAATTCTCAAAAGTAAAAGCTTCAAGTCCAAGCAAAATCTTATCTAGCTGTGAGTTGTAGTGCCATAATTCACCACTAGATGTCATCAATGCTGTTTTTCAGTTTTAAAATCGAAAACTTATATTGTAAACTTTTCAAGTCTTACTTTCTTTTTAAAAAAAGGTCTTAAAAACACTTTTAGTTTCCAAATTTCCAAGTCTGAAACAGGAAATAAAGATTTGTCCCATGTTTGGGGCCTAGCAAGGTAATCTAAATAGTTAACAAGCATTTAACATATATATATATATATATATATATATATATATATATATATATATATATATATATATATATATATATATATATATATATACACATACATACACACACACATATATATATATAAAGGTAAAGGTTCCCCCACACATGCGTGCTAGTCGTTTCCAACTCTAGGGGCCGGTGCTCATCTCCGTTTCAAAGCCGAAGAGCCAGCGCTTGTCCGAGGACGTCTCCGTGGTCATGTGGCCGGCATGACTAGACACCAAAGGTGCACGGAACGCTGTTACCTTCCCACCGTAGTGGTCCCTATTTTTCTACTTGCATTTTTACGTGCTTTCGAACTGCTAGGTTGGCAGAAGCTGGGACGAGTAACAGGCGCTCACTCTGTTACGCGGCACTCGGGATTTGACCCGCCAAACTGCCAACCTTCTGATCGACAAGCTCAGCGTCCTAACCCACTGAGCCACCGCGTCCCATATATATATATATATATATATATATATATATATATATATATATATATATATATATACACATACATACACACACACATACACATATACATATGTTGTTGCTGTTGCTGTTAGCTGCGAAGTCGTGTCCGACCTATCATGACCCTATGGACAACGTTCCTCCAAGCCTTCCTGTCCTCTACCATCTTCTGGAGTCCATTTAGGCTCATGCCTACTGCTTCAGTGACTCCATCCAGCCACCTCATTCTCTGTCATCCCCTTCTTCTCTTGCCCTCAACCTTTCCCAACATTAGGCTCTTCTCCAGTGACTCCTTCCTTCTCATTAGGTGGCCAAAGTATTTGACTTTCAACTTCAGGATCTGACCTTCTAAAGAGCAGTCAGGGTTGATCTCCTCTAAGACTGACCGGTTTGATCACCTTGCAGTCCAAGGGACTCGCAGGAGACTTCTCCAGCACCATAGTTCAAAGGCTTCAATTCTTTGGCAGTCAGCCTTTTTTATGGTCCAACTTTCACAGCCATACATTGCAGCTGGGAAGACCATAGCCTTGACTATACACACTTTTGTTGACAGGGTGATGTCTCTGCTTTTTAGTGTGCTGTCTAGATTTGCCATGGCTTTCCTCCCAAGGAGCAAGCGTCTTTTAATTTCTTGGCTACAGTCCCCATCTGCAGTGATCTTGGAGCCCAGGAAAAAAAAATCTGTCACTACCTCCATTTCTTCCCCATCTATTTGCCAGGAATTGAGAGGGCCAGATGCCATGATCTTGGTTTTCTTAATGTTAAGTTTCAACCCAACTTTTGCACTCTCCTTCTTCACCCGTAACAAGAGGCTCTTTAGTTCTTCTTCACTTTCTGCCATTAGAGTGGTATCATCTGCATATCTTAGGTTCTTGATATTTCTTCCAGCAATCTTAATTCCAACTTTTGATTCATCTAGCCCTGCCTTTTTCACGATGTGCTCTGCATACAAGTTAAATAGGCAGGGTGACAGTATACAGCCTTGCCGGACTCCTTTCCCAATTTTGAACCAAACAGTGGTTCCGAGTCCAGTTCTCACTGTTGCTTCTTGGCCCGCATATAGGTTTCTCAAGAGACAAATAAGATGGTCTGGTATGCCCATCTCTTTAAGAACTTGCCACAGTTTGTTATGATCCACACAATCAAAGGCTTTAGCATAGTCAATGAAGCAGAATTAGATGTTTTTCTGGAACTCTCTAGCTTTCTCCATGATCCAGCATATGTTGGCAATTTGATCTCTAGTTCCTCTTCCTCTTCGAAATCCTGCCTGCACTTCTGGTAGTTCTCGATCCACATACTGATGGAGTCTAGCTTGTAGGATTTTAAGCATAACTTTACTAGCATGAGAAATGAGTGCAATGGTGCGATAGTTTGAACATTCTTTGGCACTGCCTTTCTTTGGAATTGGAATGTAAACTGATCTTTTCCAATCCTCTGGCCACTGATGAGTTTTCCAAATTTGCTGGCAAATTGAGTGTAGCACTTTTACTGCATCGTCTTTTAAGATTTTGAATAGCTCAGCTGGAATACTGTCACCTCTACTAGCTTTGTTGTTGCTCAACTTTTCTAAGGCCCACTTCACTTCACATTCTAGGATGTCTGGCTCGAGGTCAGTGACCACCTCATTGTGATTATCAGGGACATTAAGCTCATTCTTGTATAATTCTTCTGTGTAATTTTGCCACCTCTTCTTAATCTCTTCTGCCTCTGTTAGGTCCCTGCTGTTTTGGTCCTTTATCATGCCCATTTTTGCATTAAATGTTCCCTTCATCTCTCCAATTTTCTTGAAAAGATCTCTGGTCCTCCCTATTCTATTGTTTTCTTCTATTTCTTTGCACTGTTCATTTAAGAAGGCATTCTTATCTCTTCTAGCTATTCTCTGGAATTCTGCATTCAATTGGGCGTATCTTTCTTTTTTTTCCCTTGCCTTTCGCTTCCCTCCTTTCCTCAGCTATTTGCAAAGATTCCTCAGACAGCCATTTTGCTTTCTTGCATTTCTTTTTCTTTGGGATGCTTTTGGTTGCTACCTGTTGTACAATGTTGAGAACCTCTGTCCATAGTTCTTCAGGCACTCTATCAGATCTAATTCCTTAAATCTATTTGTCACCTCTACTGCATATTAAACAGGGATATGATTTAATTCATACCTGACTGGCCTAGCACTTTTCCCTACTTTCTTTAGTTTAAGCCTAAACTTTGCAATGAGAAGCTCATGGTCTGAGCCACAGTCAGCTCCTGGTCTTGTTTTTACTGACTGTATAGAGCTTCTCCATCTTTGGCTGCAGAGCATATAGTCAATCTGATTTCTGTGTTTACCGTCTGGTGATGTCCATGTGTAGAGATGTCTCTTGTGTTGTTGGAAAAGAGTGTTTGCTATGACCATTGTATTCTGTTGACAAAATACTATCAGCCTGTGCCCTGCTTCATTTTGTATTCCAAGGCCAAACTTGCCTGTTATTCCGGTTATCTTTTGGCTTCCTACTTTAGCATTCCAATCCCCCATGACTGTTTTTACTGACTGTTTTTACTGACTGTATAGAGCTTCTCCATCTTTGGCTGCAGAGCATATAGTCAATCTGATTTCTGTGTTTACCGTCTGGTGATGTCCATGTGTAGAGATGTCTCTTGTGTTGTTGGAAAAGAGTGTTTGCTATGACCATCGTATTCTCTTGACAAAATACTATCAGCCTGTGCCCTGCTTCATTTTGTATTCCAAGGCCAAACTTGCCTGTTATTCCGGTTATCTTTTGGCTTCCTACTTTAGCATTCCAATCCCCCATGATGATAAGGACAGAAAGTGGAATTAACATGGCAATAATATAATGACTATAAATGGTTCAACCTTTGTAAATTGCTGATGGTTGGATGGCCTCCTTTGGTGCAAATAATATGCATGCGAGTAAATGAAGACCTACTTGGCAATTTAAATCCCTGGGTCTGGAAACCCGACTGGTAAAAAAAGAAACTTTGAGTTAGATTTAAAAAATGAATTCCTAGAGAATTATTGTACGTCATTTTGTTAGTAATTAGTGACTTATTAGGACCTGAAATAGAAAATATTCCTGAGATAGAATTAAAATGTGTTTAAGTATTTATTAAGCTTATTCCAAATACTATAAATTTTTATATTGATATAATGGAAATCTGGCTTATGGATCCTATGTTTGATGTTAAAATTTTGGTTATGTATAAGTAGAAGTAGATTGATAAATATAGACTCTCCAATTGGTAACCTGTGATGTATTAGGATATGAAATAAACAATTTATTAGACAGAAGCTAGCTATTTAACTATTGGTGTATGTTAGATGATACAATCTTTGGTGTAATAAGATAAGGGAACTTTGGGTTGTGAATACTACTTGGGATGTTAAAAGTTAAACTTGAATACCATAATTAACATCAATATTAGATAAAATTTAATATTAGGATATAGATATAACCTATTGAAATTGGATTGATAAAATATTCTCTAATTGACCATGCTATTCCTAGAAATTTGTTAGTTTAAATACATTGTATTGAATGTTGAGGGAAATAGAGAAGGATGTTATGATAAGGTAACCCAAACTATGTATTGAAAATACCGTTACTCAGTTGATGACTACCCATGTATCATGATGCTTTCTAAACATATAGGTTGTAAATTGAAAAACTAATAAAACTTGCTTTTAAAAAATTCTTAATAATCCGATTTAAAACCTTCCTTTCTGGATGTGAGATATATTAATAGCAAGAACTGGTTTCTCTTCTTTACTTGCTTGTTAAACCAGGGTGAAATTTGGAAATTTCTCGGCTGCCTATGCATGCCAATACTACATCTTGTAAATCCCTTTCTCTTGATTACAGCAGGAAATCTTCAAAATTTCGGTCTATTTATCACAACTAAAATAGCTATGTTTTTCTTTCTGTCTTCTCTTATAGCTGAAAATAGTATTAAGCAAATTTTTATACTACCCCTATTTTCCCTAGAACTGTGTGACATCAGAAATTTATTTCAGGCCTTATATCCACTGAACCCATAGAAAACATTTTGCTTTATATGTATTACTCTTTAAATCAATGTAAGCTGCTCAGAGTCACCATTCTGAGATTAGTAGTCATATGAATCCTTTAAACAAAGTTATATATTTTATTTAATGAGTAGGTAGTTAAAATGGGAGAAATAGCTTTGACCAAAAAATAAACATGAAGCATCACCACCACCAAATGATTTAGAAAAACCTTGGCTTGCTTTGGGATATAATTTATACCCTATGTGAAAAACATTAATAAGTGTAGCAGCACAAAGGAACCTAATAGGCATCAAGCTGATGGTTACCATTCCAAGAGCAGAGATTCATCTGCACCTCTGTGATTGGAGCTTTCCTCTGAGGATCACATCTGGCAGTCCTCAGCACGACAGAAGATTTTCAGTTCCTTAAGAAAGGTTTGAGCGAAATTGAATGAAAGTTCATAGGTAATATTCTGGATTTATAGAAGGGTGCATTTTTCACATCTCTTATTTTCAATCTTTTTATAGCTCAATTCAACGATTCAGTTTCTATTTTTCAGCACTGGTATATAGAAAGTGTTCCTTACCCCCTTTATGCAGATGCTGCTTTACATTTATATGTGCAGAATGGCCTGAAGCAAACATTTCATATGTTTTCTGAGTACTGTTAAGAATAAAGCTTAAGATCTACTACCTCAAAATCAAGATGATGGTGATTGCTAAAAGTTTAATGTTACATTTGTAGTAACAAAAACATCATTTGATAGAACAAGTCAAAGTGCTTAAATACTGACTTATTATTTTCAATACCACTGTGCAGATAAGCAGCCTCAGCTCTACAACTTTTCCATGTATTCAAAGAAGCCCAATTTTTACCTTTAGTGTAAAAGTTTTCTAAGCTAAGATGCATGTTCAACTCATCCTTGAAGTTCAGTTGGTTGATCATTGTTGTTGTTGTTGTTAGTTGCGAAGTCGTGTCCGACCCATCGCGACCCTATGGACAATGTTCCTCCAGGCCTTCCTGTCCTCTACCATCTTCTGGAGTCCATTTAAGCTCACACCTACTGCTTCAGTGACTCCATCCAGCCACCTCATTCTCTGTCGTCCCCTTCTTCTCTTGCCCTCAATCTTGCCCAGAATTAGGTTCTTCTCCAGTGAGTCCTTCCTTCTCATTAGGTGGCCAAAGTATTTGAGTTTTAGCTTCAGGATCTGGCCTTCTAAAGGGCAGTCAGGGTTGATCTCCTCTAGGACTGACCGGTTTGATCGCCTTGCAGTCCAAGGGACTCGTAGGAGTCTTCTCCAGCACCATAGTTCAAAGGCCTCAATTCTTTGGCGCTCAGCCTTTTTTATGGTCCAGCTTTCACTGCCATACATTGCAATTTGGAAGACCATAGCCTTGACTATACACACTTTTGTTGACAAGGTGATGTCTCTGCTTTTTAGTGTGCTGTCTAGATTTGCCATTGCTTTCCTCCCAAGGAACAAATGTCTTTTAATTTCTTGGCTACAGTCCCCATCTGCAGTGATCTTGGAGCCCAGTAAAATAAAATCTGTCACTACCTCCATTTCTTCCCCATCTATTTGCCAGGAATTGAGAGGGCCGGATGCCATGATCTTGGTTTTCTTAATGTTAAGTTTCAGTCACTTGTGTGTGTGTGTGTGTGTGTGTGTGTGTGTGTGTGTGTGTGTGTGTGTGTAAATTTTTTGGCTTGCGAACACAGAATAAAGGGAGATTCTTTGTTAGCAAGCCAAAAAATTTACACAAATATGAGCTGCCACTGCTGTGGCTACTGCCTGTAGATGGCCTTGGGCTAGGCTAAAACAGGTAATAAGATTTGTCCCGTGTCTGGGACTAAGCAAGTGTATTCTGAATGCTTAACAAACATTTAACATATATATATATATATATATATATATATATATATATATATATATATATATATATATATATGTGTGTGTTTGTGTGTGTGTGTGTGTGTGTGTGTGTGTGTGTTAAATACACACTAACGAATATGCATCAATATTCTTTAGTGTACATAATTAATTTTCTTATCTTATAATATCAACCTGTCAAACTGGCATAATTTTAATACAAAACTATTTGAGCCTTGATATGTATATTCAGGACATATACCCATTCAATTTTGCTAACAATAGTTAGAAAGGAACAAATAAAAAGATGCTCTTTGTATGCATTGCAAAACCTATTGGGGGGATTGTCTTTCTTAAATGGCTCATCCAAGACAATTGTTTCTTCATCAGTTTGGGCACACTATTTCTGCTTTTATTCTTTTTAGCTGAAGTTCATGTCATAGTTTTTCTTGTACTGTAAGTGGGTCTTTTTGCCTTTCTTTCTATCCTTTTTAGTTAAACAATTTTTGCTATCAAAATATGGAGAAATGTTCTTTATTGGTTGAAATCCTTTGTTACTGAAGTAGAGCAAGAGAACAGATATATTCTAAAATGATAATAACTCTCATATCTGATGCTTAATAAAAACATTTATTCCATTGTTAGTAACTCAAGATAGAAACGACAACAAAAAAATCAAAACAAAACAGCATTCTTTTCATTCTTCTCTTTTACAGACATGGTAAAACTTTATGATAGTTTCTGCTCTCTCTTGTACAATGTATTTGAACTGGAAAATGAAAAGGATGGATCACACGAATAATGACAATTTAATTCAATTCCTCATAATACTAGAATCCAAAACATACCATGTCAGATGTGGATACAGTATTGAATTATTTTTTTTCTCATATAAGGAACTTTCCCTCTTTTTTAAAAAAAACATATAGTAGGTTTCAAACACTAGAAGTTTCTGGATGACCATGATCAGTACTCGACCACTCAAGGAGAGAGAAAAAAAGGCAAGGCGTTCTGCACCGGGAGCTGAATGTTATGGAGACTGTTCAAGCAGGTTGCTAGGCAACCTGTTCATGCTCAGCCCTTCTTACCCTCCCACTTTTTAATTAGCCCATAAGGAACATGTTTCCTTCGATTTGAGCCATCTGAAGGCCAGTCACTGCAATGCATTCTGGTGCTCTGCAATCTGGCTGCCTCCTTGGTGTGCTGCTGAGGAGAATTTGGCTCTCTGGAAACAGTTTCCTTCAGGTGTGTGTGTGTGTGTGTGTGTGTGTGTGTGCAAAAAAAAGTGCCGGAACCCTGTTCTGAGTGTTCTTTAGCAAGGCTTTTCAACCTTTTCACCCATTGTACCACTTTTAGGATATGGCAACATCTGAGTATCACCAGTCGCATAGCAAGTTGTCAAAAATTTGATGACAAAAAAAAAGAAGGAAAAAAGTGATGAAGTACAGGTAGTCCTCAACTTACAACAGTTTGCTTAATGACTGTTCGAAGTTACAATGGCACCAAAAAGAGTGCCCCCAAGCCACAGCCAAGCAAGACACCTGCCTGCCCGCCCAGCGGCGCTCTTCCTCCTGTCTGAGGTTTTCATTGTTGTGAGCATTTCTGTTGAGGATTGGCAGCGGGGGTGGGGTGGGGGGTGTTTGGTTTTTATTCCCCCGTCTGCTGGGTAGTTGCAGCAGGTTTTGGTCACTTCACATGACCCTGGGACATTGTGACCATCATAAATATGACTCAGTTGCCAAGCATCTGAAGGTAAATCACAAGACCCTGGAGATGCTGCAACATTCCAGCTGAATGGCACTTCTTCTGGGCTCAGAAGCACCAGGATCAGTGCCGAGCTGCAGATGGAGACTGGCGCTGATCCTGGTGCTTCCACTGAGCCCTGACAGCCCTGCAGCTCCAGCCATCTCTTGCTCAGGCTTATGCAGTGCTACCACCAGTTCAGCTCATTCCCCTCCCCCAGTACCACTTTTCTAGGATGGTCGCGTACCACCTGCCAGGTGACAATGTACCACAGGTGGTACCCGTACCACTGGTTGAAAAGCCCTGATTTAAGAAATCTGTTAATATTTTTTCCCCAAGATGGCGGCGACCATGGGCGGCGGTTGTTGAGCTCCACGGTGAGCCGATACAATGGGTGACCGGGGGGCTCACTGGGACCCAGCCGAGGTGCATACTCAGAGGGGAAGTGCAAAAACAGCAGGCTAGCACCGTTTTGCGGTGTGGATCCTTGCCTACCCCCTCCGGAGCAGAGCAGCGGCGGCGGCAACAGCGGCTATGACTAAATGACTTGTGGTTTGCCGCTGATCAGCTGGTGCCAGAATCAGCTGTTGGGCACCGTTACCAGCCTGAATTGATCCCCGCTGACTTACATATGGGACTGGAACAACTTCAGCAGCCTGAAGGAGCCTTGCCTCCCCCCTCCGGAGCAGAGCAGCGGCGGCGGCAACGGCGGCAATGTCTAAATGACTTGTGGTTTGCCGCTGATCAGCTGGCGTGGGAATCAGCTGTTGGGCGCCGTTACCAGCCTGAATTGATCCCCGCTGACTTAAATACAGTATGGGACTGGAACAACTTCAGCAGCCTGAAATTAACTAAAGTTACCTATGGACCCTTAAATTTTACCATCTGGCCGGAGGACTTGTGGTCTTCCGCTGATCAGCAAGCACCCGAAATCAGCTGTTGGGCGCCGTTACCGGCCTGAATCGATCCCCGCTGACCTACATATGAACTGGAACAGCTTCGTCAGCCCTGAAATCAGCTAAAAGTTACCTATGGACGCTTAGATTTACCATCTGGCCAGGTGTCTTATGATCTATCGCTGATCAACTGGCGCCCTGAATCAGCTGTTGGGCGCCGTTACCGGCCTCAATCGATCCCCGCTGACTTGCTTATGAAACTGGAACAGCTTCAGCAGCCTTGAAATAAGTTAAAAGTTAGCTGGGGACCCTTAGATCTACCATTTGAACACTTAACATCTATGATTGAGTCCCCGCTGCCCTAGAGATGGGTTCAACGTATATGAGTATGATTATCTCTGCTGCGTTACTGCCCAAGATGAGTTTACACTTGAGGCTGGTTGATCCCGGTTAGAAACTAGAACAGGATTTGGGATATTTTGACTTTTTCCTATTCCTGTGACCCCCTGTAATATTCTGGAACATATGATATTCCGTAATGAGCCTAACTACTAACTGGCTACTAACCCTCTGCTGGTGTGAGAGACTAGCAGAGGAGATTTACCCAGCAATGCTGCCCTGATCCATCCCAGGCTGGATCTCATGACTAAGTGAGAGGACAGTCATTGACTCTTTTCTGGACCGGCTCAGGTGAGAGCTGAGCCGGATCGGCAGATTACTGGACGAAGACATATTCCTAATCAAAAATTTTACCATCTTAATTAACATCTTACTAACATCTATCCCCATTTGTAAATAACGGCTTACACGGACATGATTATTGTTTAGCAAACAGAACACCTCCTGCGAACTTACTACTTTAATATCAATGACTCGTCTCAACTACTCCAGCACAGCCTTATTCGCCCTTAGGGGTACCCCCCCCTTCCTGGTTACAACCCGCCTCACTTTTCAGTCTGCCTCTTGATGAAGGGCCCAATTGTTGGGACCCTGAGAGATGGCTGGGCAGGGATAGGGGCCTCGGTTACAAACCTAATAAGAGGCCCCTGGTTAATTTTTTAGCTAATTTTGTTATAAGGTTAGGGAGGGAGGTGGGTTTTCATGATTGGAGGGAAACAAGGGAAATTCCAACAACTATTATTCAGACCAGATCTGTGATTGATCACATGGAGGGGGAGCTAAGGCTGGTTGCCTCCGGAGCTCCAGAACAGATCATAGGATTACCTATTCCTACGATGTTGGGGAATGGCAGCAGGTGTAAAGACAGAGGACCCTATCGACATCTGAGATTACGTCCCTGCTATCTACAAGCGGTGAGACGCTCCAACCCTCTGGTTTCTTCCCAAGGCTCTGGGAGCAAAGATAAACAGCCACCTGAGCTCCGGTTGGTGTACTTGAATGCCGGGTCCATAATCAACAAGGCCCCTCTCATTCACGATCTAATTGAAAGTGAGCATACGGACCTGGCTTGCATTACGGAGACCTGGTTGGGCCCAGAGGGTGGCGTGCCTCTGGTTGATCTCTGCCCACCAGACTTCCGAGTGCTTCACCGACCTCGGGCTCAGGGTAGGGGCGGGGGAGTGGCAGTAGTTATAAGAAAGACTCTTTGTCCTCAGGAGGCCACCATCGTCCAAATAGCCGGATGTGAATCCCTCCTCCTAAGATGTGGCCCTAGGTCACAGCTAGGCTTACTGCTGATATACATTCCGCCTAGTCGCACAGCAACGGCCCTGCCTGAGCTTCTCGATATCCTCTCGGGGCTGGTGGTTGAATTCCCCAAGTTTATAGTTTTGGGTGACTTCAACCTACCATCCCTAGGAGGAACATCTGAGTTAGCCCGAGAGTTCATGGCTTCCATGATGGCCATGGACCTGATACAAGTAATTCAGGGCCCGACTCATGTAGGAGGCCACACGCTTGATTTGGTTTTTCTATCTAGACGATGGTTAGATGATCTTGGTGGGGGTTCCCCAATTATTACACCCCTGCCATGGACCGATCATCATCTCCTGAGACTGGTCTTCTACTATGCCACCCCTCGTTGTGGAGTTGTGGAACCATCAAGATGGTTCCGTCCCAGGCGCTTAATGAACCCTGAGAAGTTCCAGGCAGCACTGGGGTCTCCACCTGCCTCCTTTGCTCACAGCTCGGTTGATGCCTTAGTGGAAGCCTGGGAAAAGGCTGCCACGGATGCACTTAACCTAGTTGTTCCCTTGCGGCCCCTGACCCGATGCAGATCCCAGTTCGCTCCATGGTTTTCCATGGAGCTCCGGGAGATGCAGCGTCGGAGACGGGGCCTAGAGAGCCGTTGGAGATCCACCCGATCTGAATCTGACTGATCACGACTAAGATCCTTTACTAGATCTTATCTCGCAGCAATGAGGATGGCGAGGTCCAATTACTTCGCTACACTCATTGCATCTGCAGATAATCGCCTGGCCACCTTGTTTAAGATAACTCGCTCCCTCCTTAATCAAGAGGTGAGGGAGGATCCCTTACAGGGTCGTGCCGAGGAGTTTTGCTAACATCTGTCGGACAAAATCACTCGGATTCGGACCGGCTTAGACTCCGACTGGGCAGAGTCTAACGATCAGAACATGGGTGATCTCGTCGATGTTATATGGGATGAGTTCGATCCTGTGACCCCAAAGGAAGTGGACAGAATTATGAGGAAGCTGAGCTCCACCACTTGTTTATTAGATCTGTGCCCTTCTTGGCTGGTTTATTCTGCTCAAGAGGGAACACGAATCTGGCTCCAGGCGGTGATATCCGCCTCCCTGAGTGACGGTTGTTTCCCCTCCGTCTTGAAAGAAGCGGTGGTGAGACCCCTCCTCAAGAAACCTACCTTGGACCCAACTATATTAAACAACTTTTGTCCGGTCCCCAACCTTCACTTTCTTGCTAAGGTTGTTGAGAGTGTGGTGGCACATCAGCTCCCTTCGGTTCTGGAGGAAACTGACTATCTGGACCCGTACCAATCGGGTTTCAGGCCCGGACACAGCACAGAGACGGCATTGGTCGCACTAATAAATGATCTCTGGAGAGCTCGGGACAGAGGCTGTTCCTCTGTCCTAGTTCTCCTAGACCTCTCAGCGGCTTTTGATACCATCGACCATGGTATCTTGCTGCAGCGTCTCAGGGGATTGGGAGTGGGAGGCACGGTTCTCCAGTGGTTCTCCTCCTATCTCATGGGACGCTCACAGTCGGTATTAACAGGAGGGCAGAGATCGAGCTCGAGGCCTCTCACTTGTGGAGTCCCTCAAGGATCGGTCCTCTCGCCTCTCCTATTCAACATCTACATGAAACCGCTAGGTGAGATCATTCGTGGTTTTGGAGTCAGGTATCACCAGTACGCTGATGATACCCAGCGTTTTATTTCGACCCCAAACCACCTCAGTGATGCCCTTGATGTGATGTCCCGTTGCCTAGAAGCAGTTCGGGTCTGGATGGGGAAGAACAGGCTTCAACTCAACCCTGACAAGACTGAGTGGCTGTACCTACCGGCATCTCGGGATATTCAGAACATTCCATCTCTTTCTATAGGGGGTAAGTTATTACCCCCCACAGATAGGGCTCGCAACTTGGGAGTCCTCTTAGATTCACAGCTTTCCTTGGAAGACCACATAACAGCTGTGACTAGGGGAACCTTTGCCCAGGTTCACCTGGTTCGCCAATTATGGCCCTATCTAGACCGAGATGCCCTACGTACGGTCACTCATGCACTCGTGACCTCTCGTTTAGACTACTGCAATGCTCTTTACATGGGGCTGCCCTTGAGGACCACTTGGAGGCTCCAACTGGTACAGAATGCAGCTGCGAGAGTTGTGTTGGGAGTCTCCCGATACTCCCATGTTACACCTCTACTCCGTGAGCTGCATTGGCTCCCAGTTGTCCTCCGGGTAAGATTCAAGGTGCTGGTAATGGTTTTCAAAGCCCTACATGGCATGGGTCCAGAGTACCTTAGGAATCACCTGCTGCCAGCGTCAACGTCCCTCCATCCAGTGCGCTCCCACAGAGAGGGCCTCCTAAGGGTTCCGCCGTTCGGAGAATGCCGTCTGGTGGCTCCCAGAGGGAGGGCGTTCTCTGTGAGCGCACCTGACCTATGGAACCGTTTACCGGTTGAGCTCCGGATGGCTCCCGACCTTCGCTCCTTCCAACGCGACCTAAAAACATATCTGTTTGAGCAATCCGGTCTGGTCTGTCGGGTTCTGTTTTAATTATTGTTTTAAGATAACTATCTTCTGCATTTGGGCAAAATTAGGGTTTAATTTGTTTTCAATATCTGTATTTGTGCATTCTGTTATTTATGTCACTGTTCACCGCCCTGAGTCCTTAGGGAGAAGGGCGGTATACAAATCAAATAAATAAATAAATAAATAAATAAATAAATTTATAAAGCATGGCTCACTTAATTCCTGTATAATGATATACCATCTAAACAAATCTCATATTTTTAGTTGGCAAAATATACTATATATAATGCATACATACAGTATATAAGATCCATTTGATTCCCCCCCCCTTTCTGGACTAGATAATATTAGGAATCCAAATACAAGTACATCTTGACTTCTAACTACAATTGGGACATATTGAAATTTCTGTTGCTAAGTGAAACAGTCATGAATTGAGTCATGCTTTATTTTACAATGTTTTTGCCGAATCATGTAGTCATAAAGTGAATCCAGCTACCCTCCTTCCTTGCTAGAAGACAGATAGGAAGATCACAAATGGCAATCATGTGACCAAGGTTGCTCCAACTATTGTAAATACTGGGTGGAGTCCAAATGCCCAAATTTTGATCATCTAAACATGGGGATACTGTATCAGTCCTAAGTGTCGTAGGTCAATTGAACGATTGCTAAATGAATGGTCATAAATGGAGAACCACTTGTAATGAAAACTCTGCATAGTACAAATTGTGATTATTTTATGTGAATTTGATGATCATTGTTATTACTCAAACTTTATAGTCATATTATTAACTCAAAATGAGGAAGAGGAAAGATGAATTGAAAGATACATGCTGGTTATTTTTCCAGGTACCTTCAAAATGAATACTTTCCTAATGAAATACAATCCTTTAACAACTTAATCAATATAAATTCTAGGAAAAATATTCAGCACAATCTCAACTGTAAAACACACATAAACATGGAAGTCCATCTGCAATGCAGATTACCGCCACATTCTAGAACACATTCACTAATTCCTCTGTCTTCTTAGCTGCCTGTTGTTCAGAGCTGGTCTCAGAATAATAATGTAGCATTTGGGGAAAAAGATGCAGATCAGCAGCCCAGCACTTGATGCTAACATTGAGAAGATCTCCACAGCCACTGTGTATTTCCCCTTGGTGCTAAGATAGGTTGGAACAAAGGAAAGCCAAACACTGCAGAAGACCAACATGCTGAAAGTGATGAACTTGGTCTCATTAAAAGTATCTGGTAATTTCCTGGCAAAGAAAGCCACTATGAAGCTAATCATTGCCAAGAAGCCCATATAACACTTTGCACAGTAAAACATAACCATGGAACCTTCTTTACATTGTAGGACAATTTTTCCAGTCTCTGAGTGCAGATCAGTCTCGGGAATAGGAGGAGAGATGGACAGCCATATAGTTGAAATTCCAACCTGAACTAAGAAGCCAGATAAAACAAAAGCGTAGCCCAGTCTTTTCCCAACCCACTTTTTTATCCCACTTCCTGGCTTGGTTGCTATGAAAGCCAGGACCACAGTCACAGTCTTGGCCAGGACACAGGAGATAGTCACAGAGAAAATGATGTTGAAACCAGTATGACGAAGGACACATGCCACCTTATTTGGCTGACCAATGAATAGTAATGCACAAAGGAAGCAGAGAAAGAGGGTGACCAGGAGCATGTAGGTAAGATCCCGGTTGCTGGCCTTGACAATGGGAGTGTTGTGATGCATCAGAAATATCCTTAGTATGAGAACTGTGATTGTGGAACATAAAAGAATAAAACAGGCTAAAGTGATTCCCAAAGGTTCTTTATAAGATAAGAAACTTATGTCCTTGGGAATACAAGAATCCTGGTTTTCATTGGGATATTTTTCTTCTGTACAACTATAGCAGTCATTCAGATCTGTAATTGAAAGGGTCTTATCTAAGTCTCAGATGAATGCATAAACCTTAGGAATGTTCTTATATCTATACATATGAATAAATAAGAAATTGAAATTAATAAGGTGATAGAAAAGACTAGATACAATATGTACTGAAGAAAATTTCACACATTACAGAAAATGTTCATTCAACTGTGAATAGGCAACTATGTATGCTACTAAAAAATCTCATTTTACATCCTTTATATGGGTGAAACAGTGTATCAAAGAGCAAAAGTTTTGAACCAATGTACTTAAAATGGGCTATCTTACAGAATGGTTACAAAATCCAGGATCCATGCCTCCCAAAAGGATGAGCTTTGGGGAAATTATGGCTGTTTTACCTGCCAAGCTATTGCTGCAAGTTGCTGCTTTGGTCATGTGATTCTGTCAGGACCCCTGAAATAGATTTGCCTATAGTTTATTGCTTATGCCCATGTATTCACTTTTGGGGCCTGTCATTCTGTTGGGAGGGGGGCTGGTTGGTTGGTTACCTTGCTCTGCTCTCCCTGTGAAAGGAATATGGCTTGAAAACATCTGTTTTATCCCCAGGCGACAGATCCTGGGACCATTGGGAAATGAAACTGAGAGAGACTTTGAGAAGGCATTAAATCACTAGGTTCTCAAAACAATTTAGTACCTATGGATTGGTTGGATTTCAAATGGATGGTTGGACACTGGGGGGAGGAGACCTGAATGGGCTTTTTGATGTAACCTTTTGCATGCAAAATCTTCAGACCTTGCTTTGCCTTCCTGCTATCAATAACCCTTAATAAAAGTTCCTCTTGAAACAATGCCTGTTTCAAAAGTTCTGCTTTCTTGGGGGATTAGTTGATGCAGGTCCTTGCAGATTCTTATTTTAAAGATCTATGACAGTTTCCCAATCATGGTCACAATCCCTTCCTCCCTCCCTCCCTTTCCAGCAGCTGCCACTTATTTGCCTGCTAGGAAAGGAAAGGAAGTGAAAGTGCCTTCTGTGCACTTACAACTATTGCACAACCCCATTCACTCAACCCTACCTGTGCCAACTCCCCTTGTGCATTTGTAATACTCACTGCTCCTCTCATGCACTCCCAACCACTCTCATGTATCTTTCTCAACCTATATCAATCCCCCCAGCAAGGTATATGATTCACATGGAATTTCTCACACATTCTGAAGCACCATCAGACATTTTTCACAATCTATGCCACCCCACCCTCCCAAATGCCCTCCTTGACCCATATAGTATCTATCACTCACCCATGACACTTCCCACACACCCTGTCAACCACCCACTCACTCTCTTGCAAACCATCTTTCTCTGTTTAAGTAATCATATATCGTTGCCACTTTTATGTGGCACTTTTCTTAAAGGCTGATTTAACACGAAAATCTTGTTTCCTCATCTTTCTTTTTCTTTTTTTGGTTAAAGTGAAAGGTGAAAGTATGAATTCCATTCTGTGACTAAAACTCATGGATTTCTGGTTTCTAGCCTTGTTCCTTTTATCACTACACCAAACTGGTTCTCAAAATAATAAAAACAATAGAAAAAAATAGCTGAAAAAATTCAAGATAGTTACATACTATCATTGTTGATAATATAACTGTATAAAAAGTCAAAGAAACAATTAGACAATCTCTATTAAATAATGTCTTTCACTTTATTAGGAGTTAGACACAAATGAATAAAATATCCTCACCCTCCTTTTCTGAAATCTTTCCTTCTGGACATGACATGCAAGAGTAACAGCAAAATGGCTCCCCATCCATGACCTGCTTCCTGGACCCTGGATAACAGCTTGGTGTACATACAGAAACAGGACGTGTCTAACTTATAAATCAAAAATAACAACAACAAAAAAACAACAGTGGTAATCTTTGAGTACTGTATTTCTGAACTTTTATTTATTATCTACAGCATGGCTGACATAAATTAAAATACTTTCAATAAATTAAAATGTTCAATACTAACTTGAACATCATTTTTATGCTTAGGTATAACAGAAACAACAAAAATTAGAAGTTTAGATTGATCAAACAATTTAATGTTTTAAAATTTTATGGCTAATTGTGATTTTATTTCTATACTTACAAATCCATTTACCGGTAATATTTACAATTCAGAATACTTCCTAAAAAGACCTATAGAAACAATACAGACTTTCAGATTAAATTAAAATGTATTATAAGTTGAAAAGCATCCCCAGAACAATCTTAACTGCTATTGTCAGTTTTATTGATCATCACTGAGATTCAGTGTTGACATCAGATTGCCTGTTCCTGTGACTTAACTGATTAAACCAGCTGTTCCATATGATGCTATCTTCCTCAATGAAAAATGATTGATCTGTAGGAGATCGAGAGTCTATCCTTCCAATTTTCACTTTTGTCATCTTTTTAGAAAGAATAAAATTGATGATATCAAATCCAGCTATTAACTTTACTTCTTGGTCAAAGGATATCTTGTATCCAACACTGTTATTAAATGTGACCTGTCTCAAAAAGTGATGGAGCTGAATTACAAAGAAAGGACAAATGTTGAGAGAAAAGTTGTAGACTAAAATTATGTGTAATTAGAAACCCCCCCTTCTGCTATCATTCATTTAAATATTTATTTATTCATTCAAGGTAATTTGTATTTCTTACTTTCATTAGTTTTGGGGGTTCTCTTCCCATTCTCTTTACTTTTCTTGCTAACATTTTGAAGGGCAGTAAAATTCTATCTCTTAAAGCACTTCTGAATCTTGCCCCCAAAATATTTGTTTTATGATAGCATTAATTACATAAAATGACAGCTTTTGTATGTGATGATGGTATGAATGTGATGGTATCCATTTATCAATATCAAGTCTTAGGCTGCATCAACAAAGAATTAGGACCAAGGGGAGTACATAACTGGAAGTGGCTACTGGACCTCACCTCATCCCTGTGCTTGCTCCTCTTTCACCTATATTTTATAATTTAACAGAATAACAGAGTTGGAAGGGATGTTGGACGTCTTCTAGTCTAACTCCCTGCTCAAGCAGAAAACCCTCTACAACCAATCACTGCTTCAAAACTTCCAGTGTCTTAAGAACACTCACAACTTCTGGAGGCAAGTCGTTCCAATGATTAATTGTTCTAACTCTCAAGAAATTTCTCCTTAGTATTAGGTTGGTGTTAAGTCGTGGGCTCTCGGAAGCCGGAATGATGATACGAGGCTGAGTAGAGAATAACTCATGCTTTTATTCTTGCTGGAACTGTACTGAAGGCTTGGGCTGCAACCAGCCACAATATATAGACTAGCCCCTAGGCGGCAGCCAATAGGGTTGAACCTACTATTGCCACCTGGGCTAACCAATTGCAGGACCGGAGACAGCTTGTCTGGGTTGCTGGAGAGCCGTTAGCCTCTCCAGCAATGCACGTGGTGTAACACCACAAGCCCAATACATAAAATATTGAAAATATTGAAAATATTTCAATATCAAATATTGAAAAACTGCAATCATGTCACCCCTAGTCCTTCTCTTCATTAGACTAGATATGCGCAGTTCTTGCAACCATTCATCATATATTTTAGCATCCAGCCCTTTAATTATCTTTGTTGCTTTTCTGTGCACTCTTTCTAGAACCTCAGTATCTTTTTTGGATCATGGTGACGAAACTGGATGCAATATTCCAAGTGTGGCCTTACTAAAGTAGTATATAGTGGTACTAATATTTTCATATATTATTTATTTGTTAAATTTATTTGCTATCCATCTTGACTGGAGCTAGTCAAAGGGCTACCCTGGGCAGCTTACAATAATAAAATGCAAAAAAAATGATTTAAAAAAATAAACATAGCAATAGCAAAGAAATAAAACAATAAAAATGAACCAACTGTTATGTATTAGGCTTGCAGTGTTACACCATGTGCATTGCTGGAGAGGCTAATGGCTCTCCAGCAACCCAGACAAGCTGTCTCTGGTCCTGCAATTGGTTAGCCCAGGTGGCAAGAGTGGGTTCAACCCTATTGGCTGCCACCTAGGGGCTAGTCTATATATTGTGGCTGGTTGCGGCCCAAGCCTTCAGTACAGTTCCAGCAAGAATAAAAGCATGAGTTATTCTGTACTCAGCCTCATGTCATCATTCCTGCTTCTGAGAGCCCACAACTTAACAGTGGCAATGAAGGTGGGATCCTGCTTCGCCGAGTAAGGGCTGAAGTCAACAAGGGTCGGCAGTACACGCCGGAGGGAAGAGGCATTTCTCCCCCTCTCTAGACTGGCTAGTAAGCCACGCTAACGGCCACGTGCTCAGAGGACGCATTCCCTGAGCCTAGAAGCAGGATCTGAAAAAATGCAGGAATCTGAAGGAAGAGGCCGAAGGTTGGCAAATTAAGAGAGTTTGATGTGAAGCCTCCAGAAGAATGGCCGTCTTACCTTTCACAAGTAGAGAACTACCTGAGAGCAAATCAAATTGCAGAGGAAGGCTTGAAGGCCACCACATTGCTTTTTGTATGCGGCCCAGCATACACAAAGAGAAGAGAGGGTCAAACCTATTTGCCAAAGTACTTGAGGGGCAGACAAAAAATAACAGATGGAAACAAGGAGAAATCCAACCTAGAACTAAGATGAAATTTCAGACAGTGAGAACAGTTAAGCAGGGGAATGAATTGCTTTCAAAAGTTTGGGTGCACCATCACTGGAGGTTTTTAAAAAGAGATTAGACAGCCATGTGTCCTGAATAGTATAAGGTTGCCTGCTTGAGCAGTGGGTTGGACTGGAAAATCTCCAAGGTTCTTTCCCAGTCTTTATTCTGTTATTTTATTATGGAAAACTGATAAAATGCCTGGAACACTTTCCCAAATTGAAACTGATACCATCAGCAAATTGAAATTGTTTTTGAACTAAAAAGGATAGCAGGATGATTTGTCACTTTTACATGACTCATAAATTGTAAAAGAGGCATGGCAAGACTCATTTTCAATTAGGATGATTCTAAGGATGGAAAGAAAAATGGAGTTATTCTGTTTCTCTGCTGGAGAATCAGGACTCAAGAGAGTAATGAACACATTACCTGCCAAAATGATTGTTTGCGAAGCTGCAGTCCACTATCCACCATTGCTCTATATTTGAATCCAGATGTAATCATATCCTGGAAAGCATGGGCTATGGCATAAACAGCATTGTAAATGCTGTAGCTGTGACCAGTCATATCCATTTCAAAATTGGGGGGAGAGAGGCTCTTCAATTTCTCTGCCCCTGTGCAATGTTTCACATTTATTTCATTTACACCTGTACCTGGAAATATACAACCAAAGGTTTTCTCCCAAAAGGTTTTGATAAAACCATCTCCTGTTGCACCAGATGGTGTTTGACTCTCCATAAACTCATGAAAGTCAGGTACATGATTGGAATGAAAGGTGAAGGCTATAGCTCCATGGAAAACATCTAAATCCCAATCTCTTTGAAATCCAAAGGAAGTCAGCTCCATTTGGGCAGTGGTGATCCATACTTTACCTAGAGGTTTCTTCTGTTTACTTTCTGCTTCTTCATCTGAAAAATATGATATAAATCTAAAAAATCCCAAAGAATGTGATTCACTGTAGGCCAGTATCACCTTAACCTTATTATTGTCTCTCAGTGTGTCATATATTATGTTCCCCTGATTCAACATCCACTCAATATTCATTATAAAGGTTGGAATGGGGATCTTTTGTATGAATGCAAAGCAGACACCCTTCTGAGAAAACATGGGTGTCACTGTTTGTACAAATCTTTCTCCATTCTCAGTATCCATAACCACCATCCCAATCCATATCCATTTGAAGTACAGGAGCAAAGAAAGAATCCCCTCATATTGAAGGTCTTCTTTAGGAACCATCTGATAGAAGGGAAGACCGGGAAATTTATCCTTCATCACTGGAGTGGGACTATAGGTGAGCTAAAGAGATCCGTGAATAAAGGATAGGAAAAGGAACAAATATAGTAGCCATAAGTACAGTATGCCAAACTGTTTAAAACATGGGATATAACTTCTTTCTACTTAGTATTTCTATCCTTTCATTATATGCTGCACTAATTAGTGAAGAACATGGAAAAAGTACTTATACTGATACCTAAGGAGAAATGTGGTTTTTCACAAAGAAACTTCTTATAATAATACATGGTGATTAGGCATATCTAATTCAGCCCTGCTCTTGTCTGAGCTTATGAAATGATAACTGTAATTGAATTAATATATAAAGCAATGTGATTTTAACCATCATTTTGATAAAATTATGTAGGCAGAAAAGATGTTCCATCTTCAAATAACAATGAAGGCATATAATTCAATCTGGCTTTGAATAGGAGGGAGGGAGAAAGAGAAGGAAGGAAGGAAGGAAGGAAGGAAGGAAGGAAGGAAGGAAGGAAGGAAGGAAGGAAGGAAGGAAGGAAGGAAGGAAGGAAGGAAGGAAAGATCCTGTATATGTCATGCAATCTCTGTAAGAGACCATTTAAAAATCCTAAGCAAATGCATGTTAAAACATGCCAAAACAAATCCTTAGCAAATATATAATTCTTTACATTTGCATAATATCTTTTTGTATCTTCTTTCACTTGTAGATCTCTGCTGTCTCTGTTTTATTCACATTGCATCAATATTCTACTTTGATTTTAAATTTTTAGTTTATTAAAATATAAAATACAAAAAAGGAAAATAATGAGAAAGTAAAGGGGGGAAAGGGGGAGGAGAAAAAACATAGGGTTAAGGGGGCAGAGAAAAAAAGCATTGATCTCCCATTCTTTGTAGCACAGTAGAATCTGATACCCTTCATGGATTACTGCCTTGTCGTGGCGAAGAGGCTTCCATAATTCAATGAAGCTATGAGCTATGCCATGCAGGGCCACCCAAGACGGACAGGTCATAGCAGAGAGTTCTGTCAAAACGTGATCCACTGGAGAAGGAAATGGCAACCCACTCCAGTATCTTTGCCATGAAAACCCCATGGACAGTACCAAAAGGAAAAAAGATATGACACTGGAAGATGAGCCCCTCAGGTCGGAAGGTGTCCAATATGCTACTGGGGAAGAGCAGAGGGCTAGTACTAGTAGCACCAGAAAGAATGAAGCGACTGGGCCAAAGCCGAAAGGACGCTTAGCTGTGGATGTATCTGGTGGTGAAACTAAAGTCTGATGCTATAAAGATTTTTTCTCCATAGGAACCTGAAATGTAAGATCCATGAATCAAGGAAAGCTGGATGTGGTCAAACAAGAGATGACAAGACTGAACATCGACAACTTAGGAATCAGCAAACTGAAATGGACAGGAATGGGTGAATTTAATTCAGATGACCATCAGGTATACTACTGCGGGCAAGAATCTCTCAGAAGAAATGGAGTAGCCTTCATAGTCAATAAAAGAGTAGGAAAAGCAATACTGGGATACAATCCCCAAAATGACAGAATGATCTCAGTTCGAATCCAAGACAAACCATTCAATATCACAGTAGTCCAAATTTATGCACCAACCACCAGTGCTAAAGAAGATGAAAGTGACCGGTTCTATGAAGCCCTACAGCACCTTATAGAACTAACAGCAAAAAATGTTCTTATCATCATGGGGGATTGGAATGCTAAAGTAGGAAGCCAAAAGATAACCGGAATAACAGGCAAGTTTGGCCTTGGAGTACAAAATGAAGCAGGGCACAGGCTGATAAAATTTTGTCAAGAGAATACAATGGTCATAGCAAACACTCTTTTCCAACAACCCAAGAGATGGCTCTACACATGGACATCACCAGACAGTCAACACAGAAATTAGATTGGCTCTGCAGCCAAAGATGAAGAAGCTCTATACAGTCAGTAAAAACAAGACCAGGAGCTGACTGTGGCTCAGACCATGAGCTTCTCATTGCAAAATTTGGGCTTAAACTGAAGAAAGTAGGGAAAAGCACTAGGCCACTCAGGTATGAATTAAATCATATCCCTGTTGAATATACAGTAGAGGTGACAAATAGATTTAAGGAATTAGATCTGATAGAGTGCCTGAAGAACTATGGACAGAGGTTCTCAACATTGTACAACAGGTTGCAACCAAAACCATCCCAAAGAAAAAGAAAAGCAAGAAAGCAAAATGGCTGTCTGAGGAAGCTTTGCAAATAGCTGAGGAAAGGAGGGAAGTGAAAGGCAAGGGAAAAAAAAGAAAGATATGCCCAATTGAGTGCAGAATTCCAGAGAATAGCTAGAAGAGATAAGAATGCCTTCTTAAATGAACAGTGCAAAGAAATAGAAGAAAACTATAGAATAGGGAGGACCAGAGATCTTTTCAAGAAAATTGGAGAGATGAAGGTAACGTTTAATGCAAAAATGGGCATGATAAAGGACCAAAATGGCACGGACCTAACAGAGGCAGAAGAGATTAAGAAGAGGTGGCAAAATTACACAGAAGAACTATTCACACCTAAAAATCAAGCTAGGGCTGGGGTGGAGCTTACCACTGCAGCCAGGCCTCCCCTGGATCGACACTTGCCTCACCGGCCCACTTCTTCTGCAGCTGAAGGAGCAGCTTCATTCTGCAGCTGAGAACGGAACTCGGGCCTACAGTTTGCCATCATAGGCCTTTCCAGAAGGCCTGTGTAACCGAGAACTGAGCTATGGATTCAATCCACAGCTTGGTTCTCAGCTACACAGGCTTTCCAGAAAGGCCTCTGACTGCAAAATGCAGGCCCAAACTCCATTCTCAGCTGCAGAATGAAGCTGCTCCTTTGGCTGCAGAAGAAGTGGACCAACTGGGCAGGGCTGTCAGTGATCCCACCATGAGGTGAGCGGAAAAGACACCTCCCCCCCCAAAAAAAACCTGCTGCCTCTTTTGGAGACAAAAAAACCAAAACAAACCCAGACTTATTTTCGTGGAAACATGATAGTACAAATGTCTTGAGGACCAACTACTACAGTTATTAAATATATAATGAATTATGTACTGCAAGGAGCAAAAATGTCTCAAATTTAGAAAGAAGCCAACATTGCACTACAACCACAGGAAGGTCAACATGCCCTGATGATAAAATTCTCATTACATTAGACCAATTTCATTACTAAACAATAACATAAACTTTTTATTGCAATACCGGCAGAAAGATTGAAGTAAGATATAGAGTCATATATATCCATGAAGATCTGACTTTTGCCAAAAAACAAAAAAAAACATTTAAGAGATGATGTAAGAACTGTTTTGAATATTATTGATTTTTTTTTTCAATACCACAATGAGAAACAAGCAACTTTAACATTCCTGTATACAGAGAAAACCATTGAAATTAAATTGGAAAGCATGGACGTTGGGAGAAATTTATTCAAGGTGTTAAAGAGATTTCTACCTCACAGCAAACAAAGATTAATGGAGACTTAATTAAAGTATGTTAAATTCAAAAGGCCATGAGACAAGGATACCTCTTATCTCCTTTATTGTTTACATTGGTGTTGAAAATTTTGAATAGAGCTATTAGATTGGATGAAAGAAATAAGAGGCATAAACATTAAAATGGCCAGACTGGTGGACCTATGGTCAAATAATAAAAGGTGAACCTATCCTCAACTCTAAAGAGTTGGAATCAAAAGGATGAATCACTGGATTCCATATTTACAATTGAAATAAAGTTTTAAATTAGATTTAAAAATTTATGGACTTTGCAAAAAATAAATGGAAAACTCTATTGTGAGCTAATGATGAACATATTATTGCTAAGGTTTATAAACTGATATTGAAATTAAATTTTGGGAAAAAGTGCATCATTTTTTAATATATCTCTTGTCCTTCCCATTTATTTTTACACAATTTCTTTGTATTACTCATTTAGATATGGCTCTTTGTCTTTTTTTGCTCTTCTCTAGAATTTTCCTATGTCTCTGTTTCAATTTACTTTCTGCCTTCTTAAGATAGCACACATAATTGTAAACACCAGTTCACTGCCTTTTAATTTTTTTATTTCTGGATCTCTTTGATTCATCTTTAATAATACTATTATTATTATTTTAGTTGCATGCAACTAAATTAATTATATTAAATTATTTATACGTATTTACCAAATCAAATATTAATGTTTTAGTTGTAACTTTGCAGGAAAAGGTTCATAATCTGTGACATAATCAGGATTTGGTAATTTTATCATTGTTCCAGAAGATATTTAACTGTATATTTAACAGTTTCTCCCTAAGAACATATATTTTGGTGGATGCTAAGAGTAATGTACTCTCTGCAATATCTATTTCATTTTATTTGTATTTTTTTGTGGGGAGTTGAGTCACTATTTTCATCCTTTTTCTATACTACTGCAAAATCTGTGTCTACAATATACATTCCTAATTCTTTTCAGTTCTCCGAGATTTTTAAAGATGTAGATTGATGAACTGTGTAAAACTCAGAAGTTGGAAAATTCATTTTAACAATTTAATTCAACTATATATTTTATTAAAAATTGGAAGATTAATGATATGATTCTTAATTAAGATTTCCCCAAATGTAAGACAAATAAATGTTAAATCAAATATCATATATAAAGTCCAAGTTAAAAACTGAACAATTGTTCTACGTACACTCTTACATTTGGATATTACTATACATACACTACATGTATTCTGATTCAGATACATTAAGTGAGGACAACTAAAAGAAACATCACATTTTTTCATATGTGCTACCTGAGGAATCTTGTAGATTTCCAAGACTATTGCCATATCAAGAGAAGTAAAAGAATCTAGTCCACCAATCACTGCAAGGAGCTTCTTCTGCATATTACAGTCATAATTTGGGAAAAATATTTCAAGTGTATATGTAAGTAGCATTGTGGAATGAAATGTCCTTTTTGCACTGTAGTAATTGTCATAAATATGGAATCCCAATGTTATATTTGGTAATATCTGAGGATTTTTATTGATCTCCTTTACTGCAAAGGCCAAGGCCAGGATATGTTGGTAATTCATTGGAAGTATTCTACAAAGAAGAATTGGGCTGTATGTCAGTGAAATGTTCCACATATCCAAAAGTTAATGCATTATTGTCATATTTGTTACTGTTTACTATTTTCTTCTGTGTGATACTAAACATATTGAATGGTAGGATAACATATTTTTTTCTAAATTTGATCTTACATCATCACTGTTTTTAATCAACCTCATGAAAAAGATATTTTCAACAAATGTTATGACTCTTATGAAGCTGGACAATAAATCTAACTGGGGAAAAACGGTTAAATATATAGACAATTGACATATGTATCTCAGAGAACAGTTAAACTGAAAATAACGTGAATAGGCTAGAAAGATGCATTGAAACCTAAGTCAGAAGAATAGAAGAACAAGAGTTTGTAAGAGGATTTAATTTTACTAAAATTAAATTCAGATTTTTCTTAACATATTATTTGAAATTTTTTTTTCAAAAGCTTAAAAGTTAAGTTATTGGATCTGGAAAGGGTCTCTTTGATTAAAAAAAACAAAACAAAACCATGGTGTTGAACAAATATTTCTGTAAAATAAGATTTGGAAAAATTAAATACTTTCCTTCTGCACTTTAGCAAACTCTACAGTCAAACATATGTTTAAATATCCAAGTCAAAGCTGCTTACCTATTGAAAATTCTTTTAGTTGCATTGATATTTTTCTATAGTTTGAGGATGAAAAAAACAATTTTAGAAAAACATAAACTAGGATGGTGTACAAAAACAAATTGCTTACATAAGCTCTTCTGGCAAGGATGGTAGAGGGTTTTTTCTGAAATCTTTAGCATATGACAGGAAAAGTCCATGAGACACAATTCCCCCAAGGATGAAGTCTCCATTCTGGTGATATTTGTGAAATGGTTGTCCTGGATACTTGACACTGCATTTCACAGTGAGTGGTTTGTATGCCATGAATTGAAGCAGTGTTAACAGGACTATGACTGCTATTAACATGTTGAAGACAAAACAATTCCTTCTGCAGATTCTTTTTCTATCTATTCATGATCATCATAGTTGTTATTTTTATAAAAGTCACTTGTATACAAGGACAATTCTCTGGTAGACGTAGAGTTCTATGTGTTAGATATGGATGACCATATTGACACACACCTGCTTCTTACCTCCATTCCCAACTGCTTGAGGTCATATTTATACCATAATAAACTGAGTATGTTACTGTACTAATTTGTGGGAATAGCAGCAGTTTCACACCTGCTAATTTAATTATGCTCCTTCACCAATTCAGTGAATAGGGAATTGTTATTTATTCAAAACTGGAATTCTTTGTAGAATTTCTACAGAAAACACATTTGTTAGAAATTGAGAACTGGGAAGAGAGATGACAAAAGTTAAAATTGCATTAGATGTGATATTCATGCACTTCATCATAGATACAATCAGCTTTTCAACATATTTGGCAGAAACAAAAGGAATAAGTATCAGCACCTGGAATAAATTAGTTCTTGAAAACACTTTCAAACATATTTTTGTAAAATTTTCATTACAGTGGTAAGTAACACTAGGTTTCTTTACAGAAACCGTAGCATTTAAAAAGAGAGAGAGAGATTCTGGATTTTCCTTCTTATTCTATCTTAATAAAACTGGAGGGACTTCACTACTGATTTTTTTGTTGTTGTGGCTGTATGCCTCAACATTTTGTGGTACTGGTCCCCCATTTGCCCTCCCCACTTTGAAGATATTGTTGAGTATAGCCTCAGTTTATCTACATGCTTTCTACCCAAATGTCCCCTTTTAGCCTGGATTTAAGTTGGAGTATCTAGCACTAAGATGGCATCAGTTGTACTTGGGGATGATCTTTGGAGGACCCAGGCTTGTGGTAGTGTAACTCTCCTGGCTCTTCTGGATCTTTCAGTGGCTTCTGATACATCACCCATAGAATTCCTCTGGACTGACTTCAAGGATTGGGACTGGGAGGCATGTTTTGCATGATCCTTTTTCCATGATCAGTTCAATTTGATGTTTGTGGGGAACGAGAGGCCAAGCCCTGGGTCCCTGCAGTATGGAATCCCTCAGAGATTGGATCTCTCCACTCTCCTCTTAAAATCTACATGAAACTACTGGGTGAGGTCATTTAATACACAGAGTACAATTTTATCAGTATGCTGATGTTACCCAGTTACACATCTCTATTCAGGGCCAGACATGTGGTGTTGCCTGTGTGCCTGGAGATTCTAAATGTTTGATGAGGATAAACCTGGCAAGAAGAATGGCTCTGGATTTTTGTCCCTTCAGGATCTGTGGATTTGTCATCTTTCACTCTGGACTAATTTGCATTCCCCTGGATGAAGCTGATGCACAATTTGGGGGGGGGCGGGGTCCTCCTGGACTCCTAGCTCCTATCTGAAGAATAAGTGGCAACTACAACTGGGGGGGAGGGTTTACACAAATCCATCTTATGTGACAATTATGCTGTTTCCTGGACCAGTGTCCTTCCTCATGGCCTTAGTAACTTTACATCTAGATTGTTATACTGTGCTTTAAATCAAGTTTCCCTTGAACACCACTTGGAAGTTGGAAGTGGTCCAGAATATAGCAGACCACATAGTAATGGATGTCCATAGGTTTACACATGTTATATATTTATTGTGCAAACTGCACTAATTCTCAGTTTTATTCCATTTAAAATTCAAGGTGCTCATTATTATCTGTAAATCCCTACATGACATAAGACCTGGTTATTTGAGGGTCTGCCTCTGCCTCAGAATATGCACCCATCACAATAGATCAGATGGGGCAGGCATCCTCCAGGTCCTTTATCTGAAATATCACCAGCTAATGCAGGGGTCTTCAAACTTGGCCCTTTTATGACTTGTGGACTTCAACTTCCAGAATTCCTCAGCCCATGTGCCTGGCACAGGAATTCTGGGAATTGAAGTCCACAAGTCATAAAAGGGCCAAGTTTGAAAACCCCTGATCTAGTGTGATCTTGGAAACATGTGTTTCCTGTAGCTACCTATACTTTATGGAACATATTCCCTATGACAATTTGGCAGGCCTTCACCCTTCTAGCCCTTTGGAAGGTTGTTAACACCTAGTGTTTTACTGAGAGGCTGGTATTATATATGTAAAAAACAGGTTCTTTTGTTTTATTGTTTCATTGTTTTTATGATTATTTATTCCTTTATGATTACTGTGAGCTCTTCTAAGTTGCTTCAAATGGGAAGCCATATAAATCTTATACAAAAATAAACATCCCCAATTGCTTCAATTTTTACACCCGTTGTAATGAACCAAGCAATAAATATGATCCTGGTCTAAATAACATTTATTTTCTTCTTTTTCATAACAGGTAGTCTTTGCGTTATCTCCAGTCATTCGGTGACTGTTCAAAGTTATGATAGCTCTAAACAAGGGAGACTTATCACTGTTTTTTGGACTTCCTGTCAATTTAGAATCTCCATAGTCCTAATTATTTCTTATATTGTTTAATCCTCTTTTAATTTTTGTATTTATATCTTTTAACTTTTTATTGTTGTGAACCGCCCTGAGTCCTCAGGGAGAAGGGCGGCATATAAATTTAATAAACCTAATCTAAACCTAACCTAATTCATTGCCCAGCTTACAATTATAACACTGCAGTGAACTGCAATTACATGATCACAAAGTTCAATGTTCCCAGCTGGTTTCCTACAGGAAACTCAATGGAGAAGCTAACAGGAAGTTGGAATTTACTGTTCTATATATAGTATCTGACCGTGGCACATATGTATCTGCCTGCAGTCTGTAATGACTTTGTGGGACACTTTGTCTTGCATTAACCACTATTTGCTCAGTGTTGTTGTACCTTGGAATGGTTTAAGTTGATGTAATAAATATATGACTACTGTAATTCATTATTAAATATATATAATTTGTATTTTGCCTTATATCCATTAACACCAACTTTTCCTAAAGACTGAAAATAACAGTGCTTTTTTTGTAAAAGAAAAAGGTGCCGGACGTCACACATGTCATACAACCCGCCTTGCCTACTCTACAAGGTTCCATCCAAAAAAGGTGCCGGAACTCCGTTCTGAGCGTTCTATGAGAAAAAAAGCCCTGGAAAATAATATTGTGTATCCACTCATTCACTGTTCATTTCCAAAGACAAGAGAAGCATAAAAACATCAAGAAAACAAGGAAAACCAAAAAGCAACCATAGAATGATCCTAAAGTAAAATGTGGATTATTGTATACATCATTTTGGAAAGTGGAGTATAACTTACTTTTAAATAGTACAGCTTCTTAAATTATCAAACTTTTAGGGGAATCTTTTCTAATTTATCAGTATTCTTTTCAAATAAAATATCTGGAGGTTTATGACTTATGCCATATCCAAAAGAATAATGTTCTCTCTTTAGAAGTTTACATCTTGAGAAGTACATCTATCACAAATTAAGAGTCAAAGAAAGAAACATCTCATGTTAGTTGACTATATTTTAAATTTATTTTAAATCCTAAGATATAATATTGTGTCAGCTATTTTAGGCCAGTGTCAGCATAAATTTTATATCTGGAGAATACAGAATGGAAACAGGAATTACATGTGTTCCCACACACTTATTCTTGATTAGTTCCTGATTAATAGAAAAGGTAAGAAAACTACTATAGTCAAAGAAATTTTAAGCCAAGATACTCTAAAGAAAATAAACACCATGTCAAATTTATTAACTAAATAAGAAGTTACAGTAATGGGCATGTTCATACACTTGATCTTTGGAAAAATAAAAGTGTAAACAATGGAGAAAATAGCTTCCTGACTACTTTTTCCATTTAAATTGTTGTCCAATATTCTATGGTAATTCTGCTAGATGTATAATAACACACATCAAAGCAAAATGCTTGAATATATTCAGCAATTTCTTTTTATTCTTAGTTCCTTTTTGTTCAGGTCTGGCCTTACTTTTCCAGGTACCTTCAAAATGAATACTTTTGTAATGAAATACAGTCCTTTAACAACTTAATCAGTATAAATGCTAGGAAAAATATTCAGCACAATCTCTACTGTAAAACACACATAAACATGGAAGTCCATCTGCAATGCAGATTACCGCCACATTGTAGAACACATTCACTAATTCCTCTGTCTTCTTAGCTGCCTATTGTTCAGAGCTGGTCTCAGAATAATAATATAGCATTTGGGGAAAAAGATGCAGATCAGCAGCCCAGCACTTGAAGCTAACATTGAGAAGATCTCCACAGCCACTATATATTTTCCCCTGCTGCTCAGATAGGTTGGGAAAAAGGATATCCAAACACTGCAGAAAACCAACATGCTGAAAGTGATGAACTTAGCTTCATTAAATGTATCTGGTAATTTCCTGGCAAAGAAAGCAACTATGAAACTGGTCATTACCAAGAAGCCCATATAACACCTTGCAGAATAAAACAAAACCAAGGAGCCTTCCTTACACTGCAGGACAATTTTTCCAGGCTCTGAGTGCAGATCAGCATCTGGGACAGGAGGAGAGATGGACAACCATATAGTTGAAATTCCAACCTGAATTAAGAAGCCTGATAAAACAAAAGCATAGCCCAGTCTTTTCCCCACCCTTTGGCTCATCCTGCTTCCTGGCTTGGTTGCCATGAAAGCCAGGACCACAGTCACAGTTTTGGCCAGCACACAGGAAATAGCCACAGAGAAGATGATGCTAAAACCAGTTTGACGGAGAACACATGCCACCTTACTGGGCTGACCGATGAATAGTAATATACAAAGGAAGCAGAGCAGGAGGGTGATGAGGAGAATGTAGGTGAGATCCCGGTTGCTGGCTTTGACGATGGGAGAATTGTGATGCATCAAAAATGTCCTTAGTACCAGAACTGTGATTGTGTAACAGAAAAGAGAAAAACAGGCTAAAGTGATTCCCAAAGGTTCTTTATATGACAAGAAACTGATATCTTTGGGAATACATGAATCCTGCTTTTTGTTGGGATAATTTTCATCTGTGCAATCATAACAGTCATTCATATCTGAAATGGAAAAGATGTATCATCAAACTCATATGGATTTGCAAATCTTTATAACTTTGAAAACATTATATAGGCTTAAATATTACATTATGCTGTACTCCAAGTAGGAAATAAATGTCTTAGTTGTGACCAGATCTATGAAATCAGATATGCATCTCTTATATGAACAATTATAATAACATCATCATTTTACTCCTATTTGAAAGTACCATGTAAAAATATTGGTTATTTCTTATATAAATTATTTTAGGGAATAGAGTCGTGTCTCTTATATATTTTAGCTATGCAATATAGCAGGGCTCAAGATTTTTTTCCAGTCTAGCCTTTATGCCTAAACAAATAAAATTTATAAAAGGAAAAGGAGGAGAAGGAAGCTTTACAAATTGACAAACAGAATATATATAGTAAATGTATCTATGTATGTCTACATGCATACATACATACACTCATGTATAAATAATATTTAAGCAATATATCTTTCTAGAAGCAACAGAATGACAATGATATTCTATCCTTACTTTCTATTTCTGTAATTTTCCCTTCTGGACATAGGTTACAAGAGTAGCAGCAGAATGGCTTACCCTCTATGACTTGTTTACTAGAACCTGGAGAACAGCTTGGGGTACAGAGAGAAATGGGCTGTGTCTAGCTTGTAAAGAAACAAAACAACATAAATTATGGTCTTAAAATTGATGTCCTTAGAAGCATTGCTTTTCCTGGGGCTTTTCCTTCTGTGTAATATGTCTGCAATACATCCATGTCTTCAGGACATATTTCCAATAATAATGACATTTCTTCTTGAAATATTGAACTGCCACTTAAATTCCATGGATTAGATTTCCAAATATTTTTATAAGGTTACATAATGCAGGTCCTGAACAAACTATGTTATATACTCATTGCTCAGTTTAAATTTTCAGGAAACATTACAATTAAAAAGAAAAAAAATAGTTATCCCAACTTCAATAATATATGTGAATATGTTAAAAAAATATTTCTTTTTAAGGACATGTTATAGTAAAGCTACTATAGTATTCACAAGTGGACCCAGAGTCAGCAGGACAATTGTGTCTGCATAAAGAAAACAGAAATACTAATTTTCTCTTGCCTACATCAAGAGATACTCAATATTCAGATAACAGAAAATAATCCTCCCATTTTATTCTGATTTGATTATATCCTGTGATTGGTTGAGTAATGACATTTTAAGAGGCACATTAACAAATGGGCAGAGGAAGATGAATGGAATACAGGTTGCACAACTGGCAACATTCAAGAATCCTCCCAGTTCTGGGACTCCTCTTCATGCTGGCTGCTGAACAGGAGGGAGGTTTTTCTCTCCTGCTGACAAACTGCCAATTTTTGCTGCCAGAGCTGGTTCTTTAGCAGCCCTACTCCCTGGTTTTGAATGAGTGCACTTAGGAATGACCTAAGATCATTTTTGGATGTCTGTGGACCCGCCCAGGATGAGGAGTCTTGAAGGTTACAATTCCTAGTGGCGGAAAAACAGGCCATCCATCTTTTTCTTTTTGGCAGAACATTTTCTAAGCATGCGTGGATATTAACTACATTTTTCAAAGCTTCTGTTTTGCTTTGCTTCTTATTGCTAAATGTTGACTGGTTGGTTGAATGCTGATTTATTTTAACCCTCTGTTGGATTTTGTTTCTTTTTCTTTTCTTTTCTTTTGATCTTTTTGGCTTTTTTGAACATCATTTATTTCCTTTAAAGAAAAGCATGTCCTGTAGTAATGGAAAGGTTTGGACTTGATATATATCTATACTGGACTTTCACTACACTTTGGAAATTATTTTTTCAAAAATCTTTTTTATCATGGACTTGAAACATCTAAAAATGTTCTTACTGCCTCTTTATTTTGAGAAATATCCTCCCTGTCTCTGAGAAGGGTTATTTCTCCCTTGCCAAGTTACACGGGAGCAACAATGTATCAGATTACAAGCAACAAACTGTAGTTGGTAAATCCAAGTTGAAAACTTTTGAACAGTTTAATAAAATAATAATGCTTGCAAAAAACATTCAAATGCAAGTACTTGGAGTTAGATTAGATTCACAAAAGGGATTTGAAAATGGTAGATTCAGTGAAGGATATTGAAAAAGATATGGATGTCTTATGTGCCTTCTGAAGCTCAGGTTTGCATTTTCTTTTAACAGCAGAAAACTGACTGAATGGTCAAATGAAGGGATTGGAGAATGGATTTATCATACTCAACTTGAAAACAACTTCAGTTGGACTTCTTGGAAAAGATAGATTGACTTTTGGAGACTGGAGCTACTATATTTAACTAGACAATAATTGACAAGATATTTGATCCAAGGCAAATCAGAATTAACTTTCAAGGTGCTTGGGGATAGATAAGAAGCTGTGGTAAACTTCCTAGCAGTTGAATGCTAATTGAATAGTTTGATAACAGAGGGCTTTGATATTTTACTTTTGCCTTTTTTGTTGTTGTTCTATCTGTTAACTATCTGGTCATTAATATGGTAGATAGATGACAGGTTAATAATTTGTAAACAGAATTAGAAGTTTGAAAACTTTTGGAGCCTGTTTTGCAAGGGGTGGGAAAGTAATATTGTTGTAATATATTTATCAGTACTCAACTAGGGGGGATAATATGTGTGTGTGTGTGTTTGTAGGTTTTTTAAATGCACTTTTTAAATATTTTGTTTTTTTCTTTTTTTTTGTTTCTCCCTGTGAATGTTCTTTTTTCCTTTCTTTTATTTTAGCTTTGTACTTTAACTTTTTTTAACTAAAAATGAAAATCATTGTGCAAAAAAATCTTCCCAGTTCTATTTCTTTAATATTTGTTTATCTATTTATTATTGGTTCTGTTTGTTTGTTTTTTACATTTTGAAACTAATGAATAAAATAAATTCTTTGTTTCCTTGCTTGTTTAATGGGATAAATCAGAGGAACTAAACTACTCTAGTTTTTTTTTTCTAAAGGTTTGGAGAGTAGTTTCATATTCCTGATATTGTTCACCCCTGATATTGTTACTTGTTAATCCTGTATGTAGGCCTATATTCCAGAAGAAAATTATATATTGTTTGCTTTGAAATAATGCCTATTTTGTCCATATTTGTACATTTAAGCTTATTGTTTAGGTAAATGTGATTTTTAGCTTGCTGTGTCTTTCAACTATATCACTCTACTTAATAATAAACTTAACAGATCTACTAGAGACAAGTTACGATAAATTTTATTAATAAATAAGACCAAAGATCCAGAGCAAGATATCTTGCATCTTTTTCATAATTCAACAGGATTTAAAATAATGGCTAAGATTCAGTGATCATACATGGAACAAAGATTTCCCAAGTAGTCAGTTCCTGGGGCCCACCTGGTTAAACCAGCTATTCCATGTTATGGTATCCTCCTTGATGATTAGCATTTTGTCTGGAGAAGAATGTGGATCTATCTTTCCTATTTTCACTATTGTCTGGTTTTCAGAAAAAATAAAGTTGATTACATCAAATCCAGCTATTAAATTCCCATCTTCATCAAATGTCATCTTTTCTCCAATACTGTCATTAAATGTGGAATGTCTCAAGAAATTAGGAAGCTATAATGCAATGAATAGCAAAATATATTATAAATTCTGCATATGAAAAGGCTTCAGTAAGTCAAAGGCTTCTGGGCTCTTTAAAGTACATGTATTTAATTAATCATTCAAAATATATTTATTACTTATATTAATGTCATAGTTTCCCAATACTTGCTAATAGAGCTGCTACTACTAGAAACTATTAGTTCTTTATATTAAGAACAAAAAGGAAGCACAGAGACCAGTAGTGGGAATTGCAAGACTGCATTAAATTGAAATAATTTCATGAGATAGAAAAGAAAAGCAAGTCACTGTCAGGTTTTTCAGTTGACTCAAGGGCTTATATGCTACATTACCTGCCAAAATGTCTGGTTATGAATCTGTAATCCACCATCCATCATTGCTCTGTATTTGAGTCCAGATGCAAACATGGCATGTAAAGCATGGGCAACCACATAGACAGCATTGTAGATACTGTAGCTGTAGCCAGACATTGACATTTCAAAAAAGAAGGCAGGGATTGTCTCCAGTTTCTCCTGGCCAGTGCAAATATTCTCCTCTTCTTCATTGATAAACTTACGTAGAAATCGGCAGTTGAACACCTGCTCCCAAAACCCTTTGAAAAAACCATCTCCTTTTGTGGTGGAAGGGCTTCGATTCTCAATAAACTGCTGAAATCCAGACACATCATTGGAATGAAATGCAAAGCCTAAAGCTCCGTGGAAAATTCCTAAATCCCAATACCTTTGAAATCCAAAGGAAGCAATCTCCATTTGGGCTGTGACTATCCATAGCTTTCCTAGGGGTTTCCTAGGTTTACTGTCTACTTCTTCATCTGATAAATAAGATGCAAACCTAAACAATCCCAGGGAATGAGATTCACCATAGACAAGTATTACTGTAACCTTACTCCCGATCATAGTATCATAAATCTTCTCCCCTTTATGCAGCATCTCAAACAAATCACTAATAAATGTTACAACAGGAATTTTTTGTATGAATGCAAGACAGACGCCCTTCTGAGAAAACATGGGAAACACAATTTCCACAAATCTTTCTCCATTCTCATTATCCATAACCATCACTCCAATCCATGTCCATCCAAAGTGCAGAAGCAGAGATAGAATCCCTTTATATTGAAGCTCTTCTTTGGGAACCATCTGATGCAAGGGGAGACCGGGAGATTTATCTTTCATGAATGGAGTGGGACCATAGGTGAGCTAAAGAGATCCATAAAGTAGAAATTTATCAAAGAATAACCCTGGTATTTTTACTCCAGACTATGCCCATAATGAAAAATGACACACCTATAAAACAATGGCAAAAAGTTTTATCAAAAGAGGGGGGGGGAAACAAGAGGGAAATACCAGATTTTACAGGATCCCCCCCCAAAAAAAAGTGGATTAGAAGTACCTAATTACAAATTGTACTTTGCTGCATGTTGTTTTATATGGATGAAGTAATGGATATTGTTAAGAAATAATCAAATTTTAGATCTCGATGTTCACAGTCTGAGTTTTGGGTGGCATGATTTCTTATGATATGACAAAATGAACATGAATGTAGATTTTAAGAAACGTGTTGTTAAGAATATGAAATATTTACAAACCAGGGCTATGTGTACAAAGATATCATTACTGATATTCTTACAAGAAGTGTTTTATCAAAGAGAAACATGAGGACTTATTAATACAAGAGAAGCGAGAAATGAAGATGAAGAGAGCAATTAGCAACCAAAGGATTTTCCTTCCAATAGTTTTCTTATAATAAGATGAAAGACAGGTTTAATATGGACAAACGGACAGCTAGAATTGAGAAGAAGAAAGCTAACTTTGAAATAGATACAAATGATATATGTGCATGTAGGAGAAAATGTGGCAAACCAGTATTAAGTTTACACTGTGTTGTAATTTAAAAGTTAATTTTTATTAAATATTGATGCTATATTATAATGGCTAAATTGTCTAAAATGTTTCAAAGAATATCAAACTAGTGTTGGGAGAATGAAAAGTAAGGGGAATTTTTTTTATTAGAAATAATGGACTAGTGAAAAAACAAAATTAATCTTTGAGATAGAAAGAAGCTGTTTACTGGTTAACCGGTTCCTAATTGATTCTTCTTTCTGTCATTACTCAGGGTCAAAGCCAGCTTGCCATAAATGTTTCCTTAGAAGGACACTTTATATAGTTCATATTCACCTCATCTCATAGGTCTGACACTGAATGAAGCTTACTTGTATAGGTGTGTGAGGGGTTTACCTTTTACCACTGTACCATGTACATGACCCCTTTCATGGATTACTACCTTGTTGTGGGGAAGGGGCTTGCATAATTCAATGAAGCTATGAGCTATGCCATGCAAGGCCACCCAAGACGGACAGGTCATAGCAGAGAGTTCTGACAAAACGTGATCCACTGGAGAAGAAAATGGCAACCCACTCCAGTATTTTTGCCATGAAAACCCTATGGACAGTACCAAAAGACAAAAAGATATGATGCTGAAAGATGGGCCCCTCAGGTCGGAAGGCATTCAATATGCTACTGGGGAAGAGCAGACGGCTAGTACTAGTAGTGCCAGAAAGAATGAAGCAACTGGGCCAAAGCTGAAAGGACGCTCAGCTGTGGATGTATCTGGTGGTGAAAGGAAAGTCTGATGCTGTAAAGATTTTTTCTCCATAGGAACCTGGAATGTAAGATCCATGAATCAAGGAAAGCTGGACGTGGTCAAACAAGAGATGACAGGACTGAACATCAACATCTTAGGAATCAGCGAACTGAAATGCATAGGAATGGGTGAATTTAATTTAGATGACCATCAGGTATACTACTGCGGGCAAGAATCCCTCAGAAGAAATGGAGTAGCCTTCATAGTCAATAAAAGAGTAGGAAAATCAATACTGGGATACAATCCCCAGAATGATCTCAGTTCGAATCCAAGGCAAACCATTCAATATCACAGTAGTCCAACTCTATGCCCCAACCACCTGTGCTGAAAAGGATGAAATTGACTGGTTTTATGAAGCCCTACAGCACCTTATAGAACTAACGGCAAAAAAGATGTCCTTATCATCATGGGGGATTGGAATGCTAAAGTAGGAAGCCAAAAGATAACCGGAATAACAGGCAAGTTTGGCCTTGGAGTACAAAATGAAGCAGGGCACAGGCTGATAGAATTTTGTCAAGAGAATACAATGGTCATAGCAAACACTCTTTTCCAACAACCCAAGAGACGGCTCTACACATGGACATCACCAGACAGTCAACACAGAAATCAGATTGACTATGTGCTCTGTAGCCAAAGATGGAGAACCTCTATACAGTCAGTAAAAACAAGACCAGGAGCTGACTGTGGCTCAGACCATGAGCTTCTTGTTGCAAAATTTAGGCATAAACTGAAGAAAGTAGGGAAAAGCACTAGACCACTCAGGTATGAACTAAATCATATCCCTGAGGAATAAACAGTAAAGATGACCAATAGATTTAAGGAATTAGATCTGATAGACAGAGTGCCTGAAGAACTATGGATGGAGGTTCGCAACATTGTACAAGAAGTAGCAACTAAAACCATCCCAAAGAAAAAGAAATGCAAGAAAGCAAAATGGCTGTCTGAGGAAGCTTTGCAAATAGCTGAGGACAGGAGGGAAGTGAAAGGCAAGGGAGAAAAAGAAAGATACACCCAATGGAATGCAGAATTCCAGAGAATAGCTAGAAGAGATAAGAATGCCTTCTTAAATGAACAGTGCATAGGAATAGAAGAAAACAATAGAATAGGGAGGACTAGAGATCTCTTCAAGAAAATTGGAGAGATGAAGGGAACGTTTCATGCAAAAATGGGCATGATGAAGGACCAAACTGTCAGGGACCTAACAGAGGCAGAAGAGATTAAGAAGAGGTGGCAAAATTACACAGAAGAACTATATTAACATCCCTGATGTTATAATATGGCTGGATGGAGTCACTGAAGCAGTAGGCATGAGCCTAAATGGACTCCAGAAGATGGTAGAGGACAGGAAGGCCTGGAGGAACATTGTCCATGGAGTTGTGATGGGTCAGACATGACTTCGAAACTAACAACAACAACAACATGTACATAACTACTTTCCTTTTCAACTCATGAAAAGGAAACCTATAGGATTTTCAATTTTGTACTCAGCTACAAACAAGTTAAACAAATCCCTGTAGATTTTTTGGCAAGATTTCAAAGTGGGTTGCCATTATCTCTTTCCTAGAGCTGAGAGAGAGTAGCAGGCCCAGGACTAGAATTCAGGGTCTCCCAATTTCTAACTTGATGTCTTAACCATTTCACCAAACTGGCTCTCAATTATAATGGGGTGACCAAATATGAAAACTAGCAATAATTAAATGATTTGAAAAATATAAAAATTTAAACAGTAACTTAAGTCATTTTTGTCACTCCCAACAAAATTATTTTCCAAATGTTGACAGGATGTTTTTCAAGGACAAATTTAATTATCCAATAGAATAATATTTAATATAAAATATCCTCTGTCTATGTCCTGACTAATTTTTCCCAAGTCAAAATCAGAATTTGATAGCTCTTATGTTTTTTTAGGAAAAGAAACCTTTCACAACTGTGGAGGATACTAAATATAATCAACACACTTCTATTTTTAAAGTCCGTAGATTTGGTGAGGGTGTAATCTCCAATCTCAGGCTGAATTTTTACTACAAGAGATGGGTCCACAATTTACATCACTACTTTCAAAATTCCATTTCCTCTTGCATCTCTGGAATTTTGCAATACCTGGACTGATATACAAGTGTAAGAACTCCTATCACCGAGAATTCTTTGGTTGGATTCTGATTGTACTAAATAAATATATACATCATATAAGAAAAACTTACAAATAAGAATGAATATTTAGCATGATGTTAGGAATTTCAAGATGATGAAAATGCAAGAAAAACTTTCAATAAATGAATCATCTATTGATATACTCCAAGAAAGAAGCCAAAAAACCTTTTCCTTATCTTGGAGATGACCTTCATCTTATTTGGTCAGACTCTAGAGTTGCATCCAGAGGAACAGAGAACTGAGAAAAAGTGAAGAAATAGGAACCCTCAGAAGCATTTCCTACCTGGGGAATCTTGTAGATCTCCAGGAGAATCCTCATACCAACAGAAGTTAGGGAATCCAATCCACCAATCACTGCAATCAGCTTCTTCTCCATGTTGCAACTATAGTTTGGGGAAAAAATTCTCCAACTTTTTCAGCATGAGGGAATGAGAGGTCCATTTTCCACTATAGTAATTGTCAAAAATTTGGAATCCCAAAGTGATATTGGGAAGTATTTGAGGATTGTCATTAATCTTCTTTACTGCAAAGGCCAAAGCCAGGATATATTGATAATACTTTTACTGCTTAGGGGAACACTAAATATAATCTGGTTACCTGCAACACACTTCAGTTTTTAAAGTCTGCAGATTTAGTGAGGATGTCATCATCAGCTTCAGGCTGAATCTAAACTACAAGATTTGGATCCACAACTTAAATCTCTACTTTTGAAATTCTATTTCTTGTTACCTTTTGTGTATTTTGAAATATCTAGACTAATCAAAAAAGTTTGAGAACGCCTATCTCTGAATTTCTTTGGTGTTTTGATTAGAGTATATAATGAATATTTAGCATGAAGACAGGAATTCTGACAAGATGAAAGTGCAAAGAAAACTTTTGGTAAATCAAACACTTATTGATATACTCCAAGTGAGGAACTAAAGAACTTTTCCTTATCTTGGAGATCACTTTATCTAATCTCATAAACAGTATATCAATAAATGAACTCAAGACTGCAAAGTTGTATCCAGTGTAATAGAGAAAAGGTGAAGAAATGTGAACCCTCAAAAGCATTTCCTACCTGGGGAACCTTGTAGATCTCCAGGAGAATCCTCATACCAACAGAAGTTAGGGAATCCAATCCACCAATCACTGCAATCAGCTTCTCCATGTTGCAACTATAGTTTGGAAAAAAATTCTCCAATGTATATACAAGCAGCATGGTGGAATGAGAGGTCCATTTTCCACTATAGTAATTGTCAAAAATTTGGAATCCCAAAGTGATATTGGGAAGTATTTGAGGATTGTCATTAATCTTCTTTACTGCAAAGGCCAAAGCCAGGATATATTGATAATACTTTTACTGCTTAGGGGAACACTAAATATAATCTGTTTACCTGCAACACACTTCAGTTTTTAAAGTCTGCAGATTTAGTGAGGATGTCATCATCAGCTTCAGGCTGAATCTAAACTACAAGATTTGGATCCACAACTTAAATCTCTACTTTTGAAATTCTATTTCTTGTTACCTTTTGTGTATTTTGAAATATCTAGACTAATCAAAAAAGTTTGAGAACGCCTATCTCTGAATTTCTTTGGTGTTTTGATTAGAGTATATAATGAATATTTAGCATGAAGACAGGAATTCTGACAAGATGAAAGTGCAAAGAAAACTTTTGGTAAATCAAACACTTATTGATATACTCCAAGTGAGGAACTAAAGAACTTTTCCTTATCTTGGAGATCACTTTATCTAATCTCATAAACAGTATATCAATAAATGAACTCAAGACTGCAATGTTGTATCCAGTGGAATAGAGAAAAGGTGAAGAAATGTGAACCCTCAGAAGCATTTCCTACCTGGGGAATCTTGTAGATCTCCAGGAGAATCCTCATACCAAGAGAAGTTAGGGAATCCAATCCACCAATCACTGCAATCAGCTTCTCCATGTTGCAACTATAGTTTGGAAAAAAATTCTCCAATGTATATATAAGCAGCATGGTGGAATGAGAGGTCCATTTTCCACTATAGTAATTGTCAAAAATTTGGAATCCCAAAGTGATATTGGGAAGTATTTGAGGATTTTCATTAATCTTCTTTACCGCAAAGGCCAAAGCCAGGATATGTTGATAATGTTTCGGAAGCATTCTGAAATGAATATTGTATTGTGTATCAAAGGAATAATTCACACATCATAATAAATATTTATCTTAGATTATTATTTGCTACATCATATTTATATTATAGTATTTTATACTAATTAGTACATCATGTTTTAGGTACAATATTTAGCATAAAGCACCATATACCTATAATTTTAGTGGATATAAGAATTATTTATAATTACTTTTCTGGCAGACATATTTTAAATAAGATTTAAGTATGGAAAAAAGATGAAAGAATGAAAAACTCTTCACTTTAAGAAAATCTCTTGGATGCAATTATAGGTTTAGTGAGAGAGTAGTAAAATGAAATTAACTGAATCTAATATATTCTACCATCTATGTAGGAAAACAACAAATCTGTTTGAAATAAGAGCAACTGAAAATGATAGCAAAATGAATAAAACAAGAAGCTGCAAAAGAATCATAAGGGAATTTCCTGTGAAACAAAGTAATCAGAAATCTCATCTACAATGGGCAATCCTCTTTAGTAAAACTAGTACTTTGTGTAAAATATTATTTGAATATATTTTTAAACCTCTAAAATTGACACCGCAAGCTAATTACAGACTCCTTTTGCCTAATAAAAATACTAGTGAAGTAACATTTCTTAAAATTACATTTAGAAAAATTAAACATAGTGTTTGCACTAGGCAAAGGCTGCAGTCAATGCTATGTATACAAGTTAACAACTCTACATAAAGACCCCTGAATTTCATTATTACACTAGCATTGTTTCTGCAGTATAAGACGGAACACCAGAGTTCACTTCAAGGCCAGCATAATTAGAGTAACACATGAAAATGTGTTTATTTAATTAAATAAATAAATAAATAAATAATAAAATGGATTCCTTACATAAACTCTTCACGCATTGTGGGTGGAGGTTTTGTTCTGAAATCTTTGGCATAAGAGACAAAAACCCCATGAGAGGCTATGCCACCAATGATGAGGTCCCCAGCCTGATGATATGTGTGAACTGGGTGCTCCGGATACTGGACATCGCATTTCACAGTGGGGGCTCCATGCGGCATATATGATAAAAAGGTTAACAGCACTACTCCTATTACTGACATTCTAAACTTAAATTAGGAAAATTCCTCCATGCAAATTTTCCTTTCTCTATCTAGCCATGGTCATTGGAATACTTTGCGAACTATTGTAGACATTTCCAAAGTGCTCTGATCAATTTAAATCTCTAAATACTATCATATAGTATTAATACATGAATGCCTGTCTTTTATCCTTATCCCTCCTTCAAATACTAAAATAGACATTGTGTTTATGGCATAATTTACTGATGAAATAATCCACTAACTGCTGTTCGTGACTGATAATACACTGCAGTGCCAGATCAGTTGATTGCAAACTTATTATAAGGAAAATGGAATTGCTACCATTTCAAAGCTAGAATTCCTTATAGAATTGCTGAAGAAAACATGTTTGTCATGTCTGAACAATTTTTTTATTATGTACTCTTGAGAAAGAAGCCATTTTTTTCCATTAATGGTCCAAAAATAAACAAAAGTAACCAAAAATACAAGTAGTCCTCAACTTAAAACAGTTCATTTAGTGACTGTTCAAAGTTACAACAGCACTGAAAAAAGTCATTTATGACCATTTTTCACATTTACGACTGTTGAAGCATCCCCAAGGTCATGTGATCAAAAATCAAATGCTTGGCAACTGGTTGCCAGGGTGTCCTGGGGTCATGTGATCAGTTTTTGTGACCCTCTGACAAGCAAAGTCAATGGAGAAGCCAGACTCACTTCACAACCGTGTTACTAACTTAACAATTGCAGTAATTTATTTAACAACAGTGGCAAGAAAAGTCATAAAATGAGGCAAAACTCACTTAAATGTTTCACTTAGCAACATAAATGTTGGGCTCAACTGTGGTTGTACGTCAAGGACTACCTATATTAAGATTTGGATTTGCAGCTGAAAATTAATGCATTTTATCACAGGAGCTCTCTGATTTCTCACATGCTTTGCAGAAATCAAGAAATTGAGATTTGGATTATCCTAAATTAATTTCTTGGAAAGTCTTCTAGACATGCATGCAATGTTCTCTTGTAATGAAATTTTTTGTGACATTTCTCAAGAGGCAGCCCTTTCCATTTTATCCCAATGTAATGGTAATCCCTCTAATTATAAAATCATGGAGCATTTGTATGTAATCCTCAAAGTTTAGAATATTGTTGTACATTCTGGGATAGATTATTGCTCAATAGGGCTTCTCTTCTTGTCATATTTCACATTCAAATTTCTTCATTCCCATTAAACCTGGCTGAAATTTGATCCCTGTCTATCCTATCATTGTTATTCCCTCTGATACCTGTGGGAGAAAGAAATAATAGCAATAGCAATAGCACTTAGACTTATATGCTGCTTTGTAGTGCTTTACAACACTCTCTAACTGGTTTACAGAATCAGCATAATGCCCCCCAAAAGCTGGGTCCTCATTTTACTGATTTCAGAAGGATGGAATGCTGAGTCAAGCTTGAGCCAGTCAGGATCAAACTCCTGACAATGGGCAGAGTTACCTGCAAAACTGCATTCTAACCATTGCGCCACCACTGGTGCAGTGGTTAGAATGAAGGGTTGATCCTGACCATGCAAATATTTGTTCCCATGCTGTAGCACTTCCTCTCAAGCCTCGTCCGGAGAGCAGGAAAATCAAGCAGCCGAGACGAGTGCTGAGTTCTTCAGGAACGGTTTATTGAGCAAAAGCAAACAAACTCCAAAAGGAACAAAGCCAGCGTTGGCTGCTACTCGCATCCAACGCTGTTAAATACACGTTGCATGTACACGCCCACGGCCCACCCGACCGCACCCACATCCGCCCATCCCTTACTTAACGCCCGTTCCTCCCAAGCACCTCCCTTTGTGATGCGTCCCAACACCCGGCACCCCCCAGGTGAGTTCCCTCGCGTACGCCCGCCCCGTCGCCGCCAGACGCCACCCCCACACCCGTCCCCGAAACTGGCACCTTCCTACCCGACGCTCCAAGCGCTGCTCCACCCAGCTGCTCACCCCCCCGGGCCTCAGGCTGGCGTGTCTTGTCCACCAGCGCCACGAGAGCCGGGCCGACAGCTGTCACGGGCCCAAGGCCCTGCGAGGCCACCGTAGCCGGCAGGACGAGGCCGGGCCCAGGACCCTGCGAGGCCACCGTAGCCGGCAGGACGAGGCCGGGCCCAGGACCCTGCGAGGCCACTGTAGCCGGCAGGGCAAGGCCGGGCCGCACAGCGCACGCGCGCACCACCGAGGCCCCAGCTGGCTCAGCGCGCACGTGTGGAGGCGCGCAGTCGTCAACAGGCAGCCGTCGCTGCCGCAGCCGGTGGCATGCTGCCGCGGCCCGGGCTCCGGCAAAGACTTCAGGGCCGGAGACGATTGTGGGAGCAGGTGCTGGTGAGCGTCGCGCCCGTGGTGCCGGCCGCCATCGAGCCCGCGGGGCACGACATGCCGCCCCTTCTACCAGGGCCCCTCCTGCAGGGGAAGATATAAGAGGTAAGCAACTGTCCACCCGTCCCGCGGCGTCCCCCCGTCCCCCCCTTGGTTTGCCAGGGTGCAATCGGTGGAATGCCCGCACCAACCGAGGGGCATGTACATCAGCTTCCTACCCATGTTGCTTCTTCTACGGGATATCCCTTCCACCTGATTAGGTACTGGACACCCCCCCTACGGACCCTAGCATCAAGGATCTCTTGAACCTCGTAATGCTCGCCGTGGGTGGGCCCAGGCCCTCCCTCCCCTACTGCCGTTGAGGCTGTGGTGGCGGGCTTCAGCAGGCTACTGTGGAACACCGGGTGGAGTTTGCCTAGGATCTTCGGTAGATGTAGCCGTACCGTTACGGGGTTAATTACCTGTACTACCCCCTCCCTCTTACCTTCAAACTGCGGCATATGTGACAGCGCGTCCGCCAGGAAGTTCCCCCCCGGAACATACTTCAACGTAAAGCGGAATCGCCGAAAGTACAGCGCCCACCGTACATGCTTGGGTGAGAGCCATCGGGGTGTCTGCAAAGCCATCAGATTTTTATGATCTGTCCACACCTCAAATGGGTGGACAGCCCCCTCCAAATGATGTCGACAAAGTTCCAGTGCCCAGCGCACCGCGAAAGCCTCCTTCTCCCATATCGCCCAGGCGCGCTCTGAGGGAGACAACTTTTTAGACGTATAAGCACATGGCTGAAGCGCCCCGTCCTCGTTTCGCTGAAGAAGGACGGCTCCGAGAGCGACATTGCTCGCGTCTGCTTGGACCACATAGGGCAGGGCAGGGTTTGGGTGCCGTAAGACCGGTTCTTTAGCAAAAAGAGCCTTGAGTGTATCAAAGGCTCGTTGGCACTCTGCAGTCCACCCCACCCGTAGTCCGGGACGTGGTTCTACTGTCAGCTGACGTGTACGGAGGAGGTCTGTGAGTGGGAGGGCTATGGCCGCAAAACATGGTATGAATTGGCGGTAGAAGTTCGCAAAGCCTAGAAAACTTTGCAACTGACACCGCGTCCGTGGAGCCTACCATTGCTGGATGGCCTCTACCTTCTTTGGGTCCATTTCCACCCCCCCTGCGGAGATCCTGTACCCCAAATAATCGAGCTGTGTTCTGTGGAACTCGCATTTGGACAGCTTGACAAAGAGCCGTGCGTCCCGCAACTTAGTCAACACCCACCTGACCAAGGCTACGTGCTCTTCCAACGTCTCTGTGTAAACCAGGATGTCGTCCAGATAGACCAGGACCCCGCGGTATAAGAATTCATGCAAGACTTGGTTAATCAGTTGCATGAAGACAGCAGGGGCACCCTGTAGCCCGAACGGCATCACCCGAAACTGGAAACTCCCCAGAGGACAGTTGAATGCCGTCTTCCACTCATCCCCTGCCTTGATTCGGATACGATAGTAGGCTTCTCTGAGGTCTAGTTTGGTAAAGATCCGGCCTTTCGCCAGATGGGCCAGCAGGTCTTTCATTAACGGGAGCAGGTAAAGGTGCTCAACGCACACTGCGTTCACACCACGATAGTCCACGCACAGCCTAAGCCCACCGTCCTTTTTCTCGTGGAACAGCACGGGCGCCGCCATCCTAGACCGTGCTGGCTGGATGAACCCCCGCTCCAGGTTTTTGTCGATGTACCGCCGGAGCTCCTGCATTTCTTTCGGGGACATCCGGGGTTTTGGCAGCTTGGCACCTGGTTCCAGCTCAATGGCGCAATCCGTAGAGCGATGAGGCGGTAGCGTGTCGCACTCTCACTCGTCGAACATGTCTAGCAGGTCGGAGTAATCTCGGGGTATCTGGGCCTCTTGCGCTAACCCACCCGTGCAGGCCCTCAATCGTTCCCCCGTGTGTAGTGGTCCCAGGAATGTGTGCTCCTGCGGAGGCTGTGGGCCCAACCCCAACCGGAGATGGCGGCAACCCAGATCGTGGGGCCCCACCGGTCCAACCATGTGAGCCCTAGAATGACTGCCTCAGTCATGGATGGTACCACTATAAACCGCAAAGTCTCCCAGTGATCGCCCATCTCCAACCGGATCGGTTCCGTGACGTGAGTGATGGGTGCCCCCCCCAAGAGAGACCCATCCACCTGTTTTGTTTTTTTTAATTGAAAAGTTTTAAAATACAGTTTTCCTTTAAGAATCCCCCCTTCCCCCTCCCTCCTCCCCCCTCCCTACCTCCCCCCCTCCCCCCCTCCCCCCCGACTTCCCAGAGCTAAATACAAGGTATATGTATAAAAAGCAATCATAAACAATCATATACTAACAACTATAAACTCTAAAATCCATCACTCTCTAGCTTATATAGGATAAAACAAATAATAATAATATTAAATATATATAAAAAGAAACTAAGATAAGAAAAGAAAAAAACAAACGAAAGAAGACTTATTCAAATGCTACATAAAACTTCTTAACCCTATACTTGTTCTGGATAAAATCAATCCATTTTCTCCATTCCATAATATAGCGTTCTTGCGAATAATCTTTCAAATAGGCCGAAATCTTCGCCATCTCTGCCAGGTCGGAAACCTTTAAAGTCCACTCCTCTATGGTCGGCAATTCCTCTTTCTTCCAATATTGGCCTATCAAAAGTCTTGCCGCCGTAATTAAATTCAACATCAACTTGGTGTCCACAACTGTGGCATCTGTAATTATTCCCAACAAAAAAAATTGCGGACAAAACTTTAACCTCTATTTAAAAATCTTCTGCATGTTCCACCAGACTTTTATCCAAAAAACCTTAACCTTTTTACAAGTCCACCATATGTGAAAATATGTTGCGTCTTCATCAACGCACCTCCAACATTTAGGCTGATAATTCGGATACATACTTGCAAGCTTTTTAGGATCTAAATGCCATCTATAAAACATTTTGTAAAAATTCTCTCTTAAATTTTGAGCTTGTGTAAATTTTACGTTCCTCACCCAAATCTTTTCCCACGTGTCCATTGTGATGACTTCCTGGATATTTTGGGCCCATTTTATCATACAATCCTTAACAAGCTCTGTTTCTGAGTCAATCTCTATCAATGCAAGATATATCCGTTTGATATGTGCTGGTCCCTGATTCCTAATTTGCTTTATCAAATTTTCATCAGTCATTGCAAATCCATTTTTCTGGTCTTCTTTCCACCTGGCCCGTAACTGAGTATATTGAAACCAATTTTGAACAACCTTCTCTTCTCGCAAGAGGCTATATGATTTCAAACACCAAACATTTCTTTCCAAACTGAGAATCTCCTTATACGTAGTCAAATCATGTTTGAAGCCAGCATGTATATTTTCTATTGCGTGTTTTGGAATTGACCACAATGGTATCTTGCAACTTAACTTATGTCTGTACTTCTTCCAAACTCTCAGCAATGCCTGTCTTAAAATATGCACCCTAAACACGTTGTCTACCTTCTTATCATACAACAAATATGCATGCCAGCCAAACAACAAATCGTGGCCCTCAAGATTTAATAACCTCCCTTGCGTCAAATTAATCCAGTCACTTATTCCTACTAATGCAGCAGCTTCATAATATAATTTAAAATTAGGCAATTTAAGGCCACCTCTCTCACAAGTATCCTGCATAATCTTAAGTTTAACTCGTGGTTTTTTCCCTGCCCACACAAATTTATTGATACCTCGCTGCCATTCCTCCAGATTAGAATCTTTCTTAAGAATCGGTATCATTTGAAATAAAAATAAAAATTTAGGCAGGACATTCATTTTTACTGCTGCAATCCGTCCCAACAAAGACAATTGCAATTTTTTCCAACTCTCCAATTCTTTTTGAATTTTCCCCCATAATTTTTCATAATTATTTTTATATAACTTTGTATTAGAGGGCGACAAAATCACCCCCAAATATTTAACCCTTTTAACAATCTCAAATCCAGTTAATCCTTCTAAAAGGGCCTTTTGCGGTGTTGTCATGTTTTTGGCCATAATTTTTGTTTTTTGTACATTAACCTTAAATCCAGAAACCTTCCCATATTGTGTTATTATCTCCATCAGGTCCACAACAGAGTTCTCTGGCTGGGTCACTGCAACAACCAGATCGTCTGCGAATGCTCTCAATCTGTAGTCCTGATCTCCAATTTGAATCCCCTTAATTTTTTCCGAATTCCGAATTTTAACCAATAATATCTCTAATGTTAACACAAATAGCAAGGGCGATAACGGACACCCTTGCCTTGTGCCCTTCTCAATATTACATGTTTCTGTCAAACTATTATTAACTATAATTCGGGCAGTTTGTTTTTGATATAATGCCCTGATCGGTTGTAAAAAATTTTCCCCAAAATCCATTTTATCTAAAACTTTCAACAAAAATTTCCAATTCAGTTGATCAAAAGCTTTTTCAGCATCTAAAAAAATTAGCACCGCAGCAATCTGGTTGTTCCTTTCCAAAAACTCTAACACATCAACTATATGCCTCACATTATTTTTCATTTGCCTACCACTAATAAACCCTGTTTGATCCCCATGAATCACCTGTTGCAGAACCCTCATCAGTCTATTAGCCAAAACCTTAGCAAATATTTTGTAATCTGTGTTTAAAAGCGATATTGGTCTATAATTTTTAACTTGAGTAACATCTTGGTCTTCCTTCGGAATCAAAGAGATAAAAGCTGTTCTCCAAGACGGTGGCACCTTTCCCCCCCTCTGGATTGTCTGGAACAGTTCCTTTAACGGTTTTATCATTTCTAATTGTAAATTTTTATAATAGGCCGCAGTCAAGCCATCCGTACCTGGTGCTTTATCCACCTTCAATTCCTTAATTGCTATAAAAATTTCTTCTTCTGTGATCAGTTGATTAATCCCTTCTTTTTGTAATTGCGTAAGAACCGGGATGCTAGCATTTTCCAAATATATATCAATGTCCTTTTCATTAATTTTCTCCTTAGCATATAATTTAGAATAAAAATCCACAAAAGCGTCCTTGATGAGATCCTGTTGAAACACAACCCTTCCTTTATGCTCAATCTTGTCTATATTAGAAGCCCTTTGTTTTTTCCTCAATCTATAAGCTAACCATCTGCCTGGTTTGTTAGCGTTACAAAAAGTGTTATGCCTGGCAAACCGCAGATTGGTTGCCACTTGGTCAGCCATTAATTTATCAAATTGTCCTCTTAACAATGTAATAGCCTCCTTAGTCTTCACATCCTCTGAATTCAAAATCAAAGCCTTTTCTTTTTCCTTTATTTCATTCTCCAATTCTTTCCTCCTAGCTTCCACAGCACGTCTATGTTTGTTGTTCATATATATCAACACCCCTCTCATGTATGCCTTGCTAGCATCCCACACCATGTCCATAGAAGTACCTTTGTTCATATTAGTTTCAAAAAAATCCTTCATCTGCTGTTTACATTCTTCCACATTTCTCTGATTTCTAAACAAATTCTCATTTACGCGCCACGAGCGCCTGTCTCTTTTCTCCTTATCAATCTCTAACCACACTGGACTATGATCAGAAATAGTTCTTGCACAAATCTTCACCTTTTTAGTCCTCAAAAAAAAGTCATTAGTCACCAAAATAAAATCAATCCTCGAAAAAGATTTATGTCTATCAGAATAAAAAGTATAATCCTTTTCCTGCAGGTGTCTCTCACGCCAGATATCTCGCAATTCCAGGTCATCCTTCATTTCAAAAAAGGATTTAGGCAGTCTAGCATGACTTGGAATGCGCTTAAAAGCTCCAGCCTTATCCATCTGTACATCCATAACACCATTCCAGTCCCCCATAAAAATAAAAGATTTATAATCCAACTGGGTAAGCTTTGTATAAAGTAAACTAAAAAAGTCAGCCTGTTGTTGTTGTTGATTAGGGGCATACAGTCCAACTAGAAGCGTCTTTTTGCCTTCTAACAACAAGTCTATCAGTACGTATCTTCCATGCTTATCTGCTTCAATTAAATCCGCTGTTATGGCACTTTTAATATAAACAACCACTCCATTTTTCTTATTCATTGCAGAAGCAGCAAAATGCGTACCCAGTCTTAAGTTCAATAAAAACTTTTGGTCCATAGCCCTAATATGCGTTTCTTGCAAACATATAACATCTATCTTAAATTGTTTTAAATATTGAAAAACCTTCTTTCTCTTCTGTGGTGAATTTAGTCCATTAACGTTCCAAGTCAAAAATTTAGTTGCCATACATATCCTCCCAAAGCTCTTGAAGCACTGCTTTGATAGGACTATCTTCTTTAGGCCGTGCTCCTCCCACTGCTTGGCTATGTGTACGTTGTGAAGATTCTGAAGACTTTTGCTGATCTTGTTCTTTTATTTTCTTTGCTCTTTTTAAAGCAGCACGCGTTACCCTTTGCTCTCTAGGATCATCCAAAGAGGTTGTAGCTTGATCTCCTCCAGCACCATTTTCCTCAGTTTCATCCTCTTGATGTTCTCCTTCTCCTTCTCCCAATCCCTTTGCAGCTTCCAGAAGTGTTAATGGGGTTGCTTTTAAAACAGTATTGTAGAAATCACGCGCTTGCTTCACAGTAATCAACCGGTACCTTTTGCCTTCATACATCACCATCAGCCCGTCTGGAATCTCCCATCTGAACCTTATATCTCGTTGCTTGAGCTCTTGCACAAGAAATGTAAAATCCTTCCTTCTCCTCAAAATCTTTGGCGGGATCTCTTTTAAAACCAGAACTTCTTGATCAGCAATCACAACTTTAGCATCATAAGCAGCTTGTATAACTTCATCTCTGATTTCTCTTTTTGTGAAGTAAACCACCACATCTCTAGGCAACTTTCTCTGTCTGGCAATCCATGAATTTACACGGAACACTTTATCCATAGCTGCTCTTATTTCAGATGCTGGCTGATTCAATACCACTTCAAAAGCCTCAGAGACCAGCTGCTTTAAATCTTCCTTAATGTTCTCTTTTAAACCTCTGATTCTAACAGCAAACTGCATCTGGTAATATTGAGTAAGGCTTAACTCCCTTTCCATTTTGTCTCTTAAACTTTCATTCTCCCGTACTTTAACTTCTAATATTTCATTCTTTTGAGTCAAATCATCCAGTTTTTCATCTAAATCTTCCACACATTCCGCCACTTTATGCACTGAAGACAAAATGTCTACCTTCATCACACTGAGCTTCTGTTCCATCCTCTCTTCCATTCTCTCCTCCAGTTTCTCCAATTTCTCCTCCATCTGTGCAAATTTATCACCCATTGATTGATTAATTGATTCCAAAAGTTTATCCAAAGCATCTCGTAAGTCCTTCGCTGTCAATACATCAGGAGGATGCAACGCCTGTAATGATGAATGTTGCACCGGAGGAGATCCACCACTCCGTAGAGTTTTAGGGGGAGGTTTAGCCGCCATCTTTTACTTTTCAATTATGACGCACTTTCACTAAAAGTTTAAAAAGTCCATCAAGCTCGAGAGTATAATAAAATAATCCTCTTCACCTTTTCCTCTTGCACCGCTCTGCCTGCTCCTTTAATCCATAGTCCTTTCTTCAGGCAGGGGTGGTCGCAGACGCCTGGCTCTGCTCCAAGAAGTCCGGAGCAGAGACGCCAGCCAGCTGGGAGCAACCCAGGCTTCGGGGGAGTTCAATCCTTCAGCCGCCCAAGCTCCAAGCTCAGGCGGCCCCGGAGAACTCTACCCCTACCTGGGGCCTCACCCCCTCCTCTTCTCCCGAGGAGGGGGCTTCAAATTCGCCCGAACAGCTGATCGGCGCTGTTTCGGGCGAAAAAAACAACAGCTGAGCCGCGGGCAGCCCGGGAAGGCTGTCTCCGTCGCCGCGGAGCCACCGGAAGTCCATCCACCTGTTGAAAGCGTAGGGGGTTGGCCAGCCGCCTCATCGTGACCCCCAGTGCAGCTACCACTACCTGGCTCATAAGGCACCGGGTGCTACCCGAATCAACGAGAGCCTTATACGCTTTCTTCTGACCCGTACGGGGACTGACCAGCACCACAGGGAATACAAAGGGACAAACCGGAGCACTCACCATTGGGTCCTCGTCTAGGTCCTGTTCCTCTGGACTCTCGTACTGTGCGGGCTGTGTTTCCGCCGGCGTCTCCACCCGGACAGGAGCGGTTGGCCTGGAGACATCCCCGCCTAAGTGATGAGCAGCTCGTGTCCGCTCCGCGGACTTCCGGGTTCCGGTCCCCCGTGCTGAGGAGACAGAAGGGGCTGGCCGGGCAGGAGGCAGTGGGCAATCGGCTGCCCGGTGTCCTGGTTGATCGCACCTGAAACACCTCAGGGCAGCCCGTACTGGCTGGGAGGGAGGCCGCGTAGATGCCCCCACAGGCCGCTCCTCCGCTTTTGTCTTCTCGGTCGGCCCTCGGCTTCCAGAGGGAGGTTCGAACCGTCCCCGCACGTCCTGCAACCCCACGTCCAGCTCCACAGCCACACGGTACCACTCCTGCAGTCACGCCGGGACACCGCGTACCACACAAGCCCGGCGGAGAGCCCTGTCCAGGCCAGCCCTAAAATGGTGGACGAGGAGACGCTCCGGCCATGAGCGCAACTTTCCGGCCACCTTACGGAACTCCCTCACATACTCTACCGCAGGTCTGCCTCGCTGTCGTAGGGAAAGGATGTCGGCCTCAGCCCGCTGCACCCGGGAGATGTCCTCGAAACGGGCCCGTAACGACTCCAAGAACAAGCCAACATCCCCGAGCTCCCGAGCGTGGTCACTGTATAAATCGGCCGCCCAGGCCTCTGCCTCTCCTTGCAGGCAAGCTGTTACTGCCACCACCATAGCCCGCTGGGACACGTAAGCCTGGGCATACTGGTCCATATGACCTATCACCTGGCCCAGGAACATCGCCAGGCAGTCGGGGTGTCCGTCGTAGGTAACTGACAAAGGTGGTGGTCCCCATACCACTCCGGGTCCCCATGAACCCACCTGCGGCCCCAGTATGGGAGAGGCTCCAACTAGCCGTGTGGTCGGTTGGCCAGGCCTGTCGTCCGTCCCTGACCACACCCCTGCAGCACCTCGGCCGAGGCCCACAGGAGCAGAACCCTCACGGGGCACGCGAAGACCAGGTTGGTTCTGGTAGGGTGGTGCGTCCAGAGATGAATGGGTCGGCCCAGCCCGTCCTGCTGGGGCCCCGGCAGGGGACCATTGGCCTGGCTCCTGGCCACCAGCCTCCCCAAACCTGGTCCGCAAAATGTCCATAGTCCGGTTGCCTGGGGTGGTGGAATAACTCCACTCCTCCCCATCGTCCTCCATAAGGCACCGCTCCCTCCAAACTGACGAGGGTCCCCTTAGCCGGGGTTCGTGGGTCTCCTCAAAACCTCTGTGCCTCAGGGCAGGGCCCAGCCACCTTCCTCTGCCGAGGCCTTGGCTCCCTGCCTCCCTTGGCTCCACTGCGCAGTCCTCGAGTAACGACAGCCGCTGTCTAGGCCGAACCGCCGGAAGCGCAACCTCTCCCACGTCCACCGTCCTGGAGGAGGCTGCACCAGCCCCGGCCCCCATCTCAGGCCCGACCTCCTTCTCAGGATCAACCGCTGGGGCGGCTCCCTGCAATCCCTCCGCCATGACAACTCACCCACTTGTCGCTCGGAAGGCGAGATGAAAGGGTGGAAATGCTGGCTTCCTCTCAAGCCTCGTCCGGAGAGCAGGAAAATCAAGCAACCGAGATGAGTGCTGAGTTCTTCAGGAACGGTTTATTGAGCAAAAGCAAACAAACTCCAAAAGGAACAAAGCCAGCGTTGGCTGCTACTCGCATGCAACGCTGTTAAATGCACGTTGCATGTACACGCCCACGGCCCACCCGACCGCACCCACATCCGCCCATCCCTTACTTAACGCCCGTTCCTCCCAAGCACCTCCCTTTGTGATGCGTCCCGACACCCGGCACCCCCCAGGTGAGTTCCCTCGCGTACGCCCGCCCCGTCGCCGCCAGACGCCACCCCAACACCCGTCCCCGAAACTGGCACCTTCCTACCCGACGCTCCAAGCGCTGCTCCACCCAGCTGCTCACCCCCCCTTTGCAGGACCGGTGAGCCCCCGGCTGTGCCTCCCCGTATCACCAGCTCCCGGGCCTCAGGCTGGCATGTCTTGTCCACCAGCGCCGCGAGAGCCGGGCCGACAGCTGTCACGGGCCCAAGGCCCTGCGAGGCCACCGTAGCCGGCAGGACGAGGCCGGGCCCAGGACCCTGTGAGGCCACCGTAGCCGTCAGGGCAAGGCCGGGCCGCACAGCGCACGCGCGCACCACCGAGGCCCCAGCTGGCTCGGCGTGCACGTGTGGAGGCGCGCAGTCGTCAACAGGCCGCCGTCGCTGCCACAGCCGGTGGGATGCTGCCACGGCCCGGGCCCCGGCGAGGACTTGAGGGCCGGAGACGATCGCGGGAGCAGGTGCTGGTGAGCGTCGCGCCCGTGGTGCTGGCCAGCGTCGAGCCCGCGGGGCGCGACACTTCCTAGAGCTCAAGACAAAATGCAGGTCAGAGAAAAAAAACCCTAAATTAATATTTAAATTATAAAAAATATCTTTAGTGGCAATGGTATTGATATCTGGTTCAGAAATGAATACTCTGGAAAAATAAAGTAACATACATGATTTGGAAGCTTGCCTGTTAATAATGAAAAGCAAGAGAAAGAGGAATAGCAGTTGTGCTGCAAGAATTTTCCAAACTCTGGATATCCCTCTAAACTTTGTTATCATGTTTATCTAAATGGGAAACAACCCAACAGTTGAAACACAAATATTGTTATTTCGATCTACATGAAATGTGATGTCAGATTCAACATTTTTGGCTTGGTGCCTCACTGGTGTCTTGCCATCAAAGGACTAAGGGGGAGGGATGGAGGACAAATGGACAATAAACCTGTATTATCTATTGTGGGAATTAGGGAGGGGGAATGAGAGCTAAGGATCAACAGTCAACATGGAACCAGTTCGTGCCAGGCATCCTCAAGGTCATTTATGCTGAGTGAGGAAATTTACCAGCCCAAACACCTCAGCTTTCCCAAAACATCTTGGTGGTTTTACATGGGCTGGATTTAGACTGGTCAAGAGGGTAGGGATGGGGAAGGAAGGAAATAGTTGATGTGTTGATGTGCAGGAAACTCAGATTCTGCCTGACTTTACTGCAACCAGAAGTTAAAGTACTTTTCACTTCAATTAAATGTTTAGGGTTTTTCTCTCCTAAGGAATCAGACTGGGGCAGGTCTGACAGGTGATAGCAAAATCTCTTTAAAATGCAAACCAATTAATCTCCTTCATATTGCTAGTCAATGATACACAAGACTTGCATGATAGAAGTTGGGTCATATAGGATAAAATTCTGATTGAAAACAGGATGGGTTTAGACATTTCTTTCAAAATTAGATCACAGTTTAATATAATATCTTTTCATTTACAATTGTGTGACACAGCAATGATGGATATTATACAGTATGGTTGCTGATTTTGCTTCAGATTATGATGAAATTCCCAAGATATAGGCAAAAATAGCAGATATAAACATGAGTGGTATGGTGACTTAGTGGTGAAGACCTCTAACCTGGAAGGTTGAGAGTTCAGTCCTAGGTGGTGACAGAAAAAATATCTACTGTAAACTCCACATAGGGGTCAGGAAGAACATACAGCCAGTAAATGCTCAGTTCCATCCAGTTGCCCTGACTTTAACCTAAACTAAGGGCCATAAAACTCATTTATGCATTTCCAATTCCTGAATCTGTGGAGGAAATCTGTTTATTTCTGTGCTATTTCTCAGGAAACAGATGAGCATGATGAGCAGCAAGATGAATGGTTTCAATTACAGGGTCAATGAATACACTAGACCTGAAAATCCAGTTTAGGAACACAGAGTCATGGAGAAAATCTACCGGTATGTGGTTGCTAAGACTCAACAGAAGCTTAGTGGAAGATAATCCATCAATAAATCCAGTCCAATCCAATCCAATCTAATCCAATTCATCTAATCCAATCCAATCCAATCCCATACCATGACATACCATACCATACCATACCATACCATACCATACCATACCATGCCATGCCATGCCATGCCATGCCATGCCATGCCATGCCATGCCATACCATACCATACCATACCATACCATACAATAATCAAAGAAATTTATAATTGCTGATTCAAATTAATATTGCTTTATTTTGTGTCCATGTTTCAAGAGTCCTGCTACTAGGTCATTTAGAATAATGTTATTGCTTATCTTGAACACAATGAAGAAATCCTGAGAGCCATGCAGATGAGTACAATGAAACACAATTAAAAGGAAGAGGAGGAACTATCATTTTAATATAGTATTATGTTTATGGGCAAGAGGATTTGGTCTGTGCAAAGAAAGGGTCTTCATTTAAGAAATAAGCTTTTTAATCATCTTTGGAAAAGTATAGAGACAGGTAAATGATCACTAGAAGTCCTTGATCACTAGAAGATGTCCCTGCATAGGGATCAAAGGAGTGGGCAACCAGCTGTTTATGTATGGTGCTAGCACTTAGTTTTTAGCCTCCGGGGATACACAAAATAAGCAAATATGTAAATAAATAAATAAAAATACACACAGTGGGATATGGATAGACAGACTGACAGATATTTTTGTGCAGCCCTGAGTCACTAATCACAATAAATTTTATAAAGTCACTATATAAATATATAAATCTGATAAAGAGAAATCAGTTAAATTTTTAAAATGATTTCAAAAAAAAATTCTAATTGTGAGTGACATAGAGAAAATAATTTTATGGGATATGCAATAAAATTATTAGACAAATATTAAGCAGTACTCTACAATACAGACATAAGGAAACAAAAACTGCTCTGCATTTAAAATAGTAAAATGAAAATAATTGAAAAATATTTATAACCCTTTCTTCCTCAGTTGCCTGTTGTTCAACTCTGGTCTCAAAACAATAATGTAGCATTTGGGGAAAAAATGCATATCAACAGCCCAGCACTTGAGGCTAAAATTGAGAAGATCTCCACAGCCACCATATATTTCCCCTTCGTGCTCAGGTAGGTTGGAACAAAGGATATCCAAACACTGCAGAAAACCAACATGCTGAAAGTGATGAACTTAGCTTCATTGAAACTATCAGGTAATTTCCTGGCAAAGAAAGCAACTATGAAACTGGTCATTGCCAAGAAGCCCATAAAACACCTTGCAGAATAAAACAAAACCAAGGAGCCTTCCTTACACTGCAGGACAATTTTTCCAGGCTCTGAGTGCAGGTCAGCATCTGGGACAGGAGGAGAGATGGACAGCCATATAGTTGAAATTCCAACCTGAATTAAGAAGCCTGATAAAACAAAAGCATAGCCCAGTCTTTTCCCCACCCATTGGCTCATCCTGCTTCCTGGCTTGGTTGCCATGAAAGCCAGGACCACAGTCAGAGTTTTGGCCAGCACACAGGAAATAGCCACAGAGAAGATGATACTGAAACCAGTTTGACGGAGAACACATACCACCTTATTGGGCTGACCGATAAATACTAATATACCAAGGAAGCAGAACAGGAGGGTGATGAGGAGAACGTAGGTGAGATCCCGGTTGCTGGCTTTGATGATGGGAGTGTTGTGATGCATCAAAAATGTCATTAGTACCAGAACTGTGATTGTGGAACAGAAAAGGGAAAAACAGGCTAAAGTGATTCCCAAAGGTTCTTTATATGACAAAAAACTTATATCTTAGGGAATACATGAATCCTGCTTTTTGTTGGGATAATATTCATCTGTACAGCGGTAACAGTCATTCAAATCTGAAATGGAAAAGATATGGTCTGAGTCATAAATGTTTGCTTAAAACCTAGGAAAAGCATAACTTTTATATACTGTAGCTAAGTATTACATTTCCAATTAATCCAAACTCAACAACAACAAAAACTTTATCTGAATTGTTTTTCAATCATATCTAAAACTCAGATAACAATAGAATTCAATACACCTGTGCAGATGATTTGAAACAAATACCGTGTTTCCCCAAAAGTAAGACCTGGTCTTATATATATTTTTTGCCTTCAAAAGAGACACCAGGTCTTATTTTGGTGGGATGTCTTACCCCTTACCTTAGGACTGCCACATGCCTTCCATGCCCCGACACCTGTCACACCACTGTTCAAGTTCTGCCACATCCAATCAGGAAGCCACATGGCTTGTTGTGCCAATTGCGCTATTCCCACTGGTCACAGCAGGCCACATGGCACATCATGCCAATCATGCCAGTGCCGCTGTTCATGGCAGGAGGCTGTGATGCTCATAGTGCTGATCCCATCAGTGCCACCATTCATGGCTGGAAGCACCGAGATTTGTCACACCAATCACGGCACTGTTGCCATTCATGGCAGGAGGCCACATGTTCATCGTGCTTATATTGGGCACATGTGTAATCAAGCTAGGGCTTATTTTCAGGATAGGTCTTATTTTGGGGAAAACACAGTACTTGTTTTATTTCAATATTTATCAGATACGAAAAATATGCACAATATATGCATCCTTAAAACTGCAGGGTCTACTTCAAAATACTAAATGTAACTGTGAGGTCTAGTTCTGCCTTAGACATATGGGCCAGCTGGGTGACTGTTGGCCAGTCACTAACTTTCAGTCCAGCCCCCCTCACAGAGTTGTGGAGAATATAAGAGGAGGAAAGAATGTTATGTATGATCACCACTTTGAATTATTTATAAGGTAATAAGAGTGTGATAATAATCTAATAAATAAGTAAATAAATTAAATTTTAAAATAAGGCTCTGCCAGATGTAAAAGCTGAATTCAGACTATGGATATTTGTGATCACAGTGTTAACATCTATTTGTTAAAGTATTAAGCAAGAAATCTCAAAATATATTTATTTTTCATTCTAGATTATATAAAATTTGCTTTTACATTGTAGATATTAGATTCCCCCCCCCCAAAAAAAAACAAGAAAAACACACAGAGCTTTTTCTAAACAATTTCTTTATTATTCCTGGCTCATAAATAAAAATCTTGCCAGATTAAAGCAAACTACTTGCACCATTAAAATATGGTTTATGAACATATAAGAAGTCTTAGGGAGGAGGGTTTTTTATTCTCTTCTCTACCAAACTGTCTAAACTTTGCTGCCTTTTGCTTCTCTGGAATGCATTGCCTTTTTCCTGGAAATCCAGACTACATTCTTCCATAATAGACTACAACAAATTTGTGGGTAGCCATTAAAACCTCATTTGCCTATTGAAAAAATTGCTCTTTGATAAACTATAAGATAACTACATAGTTCAAAATCAGGAAACTAAAGAAGATGTATAATTTTTGTACATCATCACTTTTCTAAATTAATTTATAATGATACCCTCTCATGCTAAATATTGGAGCAAAATAAGTAGAAATTACAATTAAAAGTTCTGGAAGAAACATCAACTACCTCAGATATGTTTATGATGCAACTCTGACAGTTGGAAATTCAAGGAATCTATTCCTAAAGATGAAAAGAGGGAGTGTGAAATCTATTAATATTAAAAATAAAAATAATAAAGCTGAGAGTGTTAATAGCCAAGGACAATCTAGAAGAATCTGAGCTAGTCACTGTTTGTATATTACTAGCATTAAAAATACAAATTGTTGGTGTCTGTATTCATAAAATAAAGAGATAGCTGCTATTTCAGAGATCTATAGGAAATATAATGAAGCAATAAAATATAACACTGAAAACAAAGCTATGTAGAGTCGACATTGTGGTCATCATTGTAACAGTTGCAATATTTTGGTTGTGAAACCTGCATAGTCAGAAATGCTGAACAAAGAAAATTAATACTGGAAAAAAATGTTGGGAAAACTTTGAACCACAAGAAGAATTTTCAATTCGCTACTATATGAAATAAAACCAGACTGCTCACTGGAAGCAATAACAGCAAAATCATTATAAAATATTTTCAACATATAATGTGAAGGCAAGAACCACTGAAGAAGAACCCGATGCATGGAAAAATTGAAGGCAATCAAAAAAGTGAAGAGATAAATATGCAATTATATACAACCATGATTAACACAATTGTCAGCATTCAAAAATTCAAGAGAATTAGTTATCAACATACAATCCTTGCAAAATATAATGTTAAGTCATGAAGAATTGGAATTAACTAAGCAAATTTCCATTATCAAAGCTTACATCAGCCAGGGCATAGAAAAACTCAAAGAAACAGTGCAAGATCAGAGGATGTGGAGAGACCTGCCAAAAGTCGGACATGACTGAATGGATCTTCATCACCATCATCAAGAAGTTTTCATACCCTAGATGTTTTAGCATCCCTTCAGAAGCCAGACACCATTCCTAGGTACACAGAGTATTAAGAGGAAGACTTGTTATTGCAAATCCCAACAGCAACACAGCAGGAAATAGCTATTAGGAGAGATAGATATGTTACAAATCCCATCTTTTAAGGAGGGCTATCAAGTGGGACCAAAAAAATAAAAGGTAAATCTTTTTTTTAAAGCTTTTTACTGGCTTCCAGTTTGTCACGCAGCCGCTATGGACGGCTAGGAGACTTGCTCTCTCTCCCCCGTCCAGTTTTGCATCGCTGGGGGGCCCTGAAAAGGGCCAAAAGTCACCCCAAAGAGGCGACCAGCAAGGAGGGGCGTTCGCTGAATCGTGGGAGAGCCGCATCTCTCCTGTCCTACCTGGTGATCCCTCCAAACCGACAGATGAAAGGACTGGCCATTATGGCTCATGCCTAGGCTGTAAACAATTGAAGTCACATTTTCCACCAGGCAATTCTTAAAGCAGTGCGGAAGAGACTGGGTGAGATCTACCTCTTTTTCACCCTAATTACTTTCTGTACCTCCTTAAGCTCCTAAGCATTTTCCCCCCTGCACTGAGGGAAGGGGGACTTTCGCCCTCCCTCCAGAAAGAGCAGCGACTAAATACCCAGGGACTTTTTAAATGTTTAAAAAGTAACTGAATCCCTGTTGAAACTTTATTTCTCAAAGCATGTGGATAGAAAGATTTTTTATTTCCTATTCTTCATTGTCTACTTCTGTTGGAAATCTGGATTCTTTTTTATAAAAAAAAGAAAAGAAAAACTGAAAAGGTTAAGTCAACTTTGGGACTCAAAGGGAAACTTTAAAAGGGGCCTGGCTGACTGCCCAGGGAAATAGATAAGATACATAACCTTGAGAACCTTGAAACAACAGCTGTGAAAGGCTTTGTGTTTCCTACCTAGAAAAAAATAATTCTCTCTTTTGGATTTTCTAAGTGTAAACCCTTTAGCTTAAAATACCAATATGGAAGAAGACCAGGAACAAAATTTATTTATGAATGAAGATCAACAAACTCTCGCTATGTTGAAAACACTAATCCAAATTCTTACCACAACCAATGAAATACTAAGAGGCTATGTGAAGGAACAGATAGCCCAGATATGAAAGCCCAAACTTTGACACAACTAAAGAATCATCTATACAAAATACAATAGAAAAAAATGAAACATTCAAGTACAATGATAGAAGAATCTACTATTAAACAAATATTGATATTTGAAAATCCAGAAAAGACATTGACAACTTGGAAAAAGGAAAAGGTTTCTTATACAACTTAGAGGGAACTAGAGAATCTAGAAAAAGAACAATTCAGAACAACTATGTCGATATGGAAGAATAAAGATACAACCCACTAGACCTACAAGCCCTCTCAAAAAAATGTTGATCGGATGGTTTTGCCAGTATCAATTAATATATACGATATTACAAGGAGATTGATTCGATGACCCAAAAAACAAGGACATGGAAGATAATTTGGCAAAGGAAAAAAGCCAGAATAAGACTCAAGAAGAATGGAGTTTCAACCATCTTATTGAAATCTGAAACAGAAGGTACTTAAATAGATAAGATGTGTATGTTGAACACAAGACATTGTTATGAACTGAGATAAAGAAAAAAAATTGGTCATTAAAATTTAGCAATATAAATATTAATAGCTAATTTGAATATTGATTTGTGCATAAAGTCACGTAAAGGTGAATAATGTAGACAAGCTAAAAACCTATTGTTGAAAGTAATAAATAGGTCTATATGGAATGTTAAAAACAAAAATTATCAGTTTAAGCAAGAGATAGCAGATACAAAGAGGAAGAGAGGAAGTATTAAATATTGAAATAAAAAGAAATTTTGATTACTACTTAAAAGCAACAACTGAAAATTAGCAAAAAGGAAGGATATCATATTGTATCCTTAATTTGTTGACATAGAGGGTGAGAAGTTAAGTAAACAGGATGTGTATTTTGAATATTAGATTTTGTGTGGAATGGTGATAGATGAATTGGGAGTATACTAAAAGTCTTGGCAACAATAAATATCAAACGTTAAATCTAAATGTTAGTGGAAATTAAAATTGAAAAATCTATTAGGTCATTGATTGTCTAAAAGATTGTATGTTAAAACAACTAGAATATGTGTAAACTAAAAACTATGGATATATGTAAAAAAGCTATTTTCTACAGTATGTGATTGATAGGATAAAACTTGTCTTTAAATCTACAAATAGACAGGAAAAAGAGAGGAAACATTTATGGTAGCAATTTGAAATCTGTACTAATGATATTTGTATGTAACTGAATTATTACTACCCAGCCACCATGTTGCTTTTCAAATATGTGAATATAATATTAGAAAATCAATAAAAATTTAAAAAAAAAGGTAAATCCTTCCTTATGGAACATCATCTTTATGGAAATAGGTTTGGTCCCCACTTACATACTCTTTATAAGGCAGGGGACTTTGGGCAGAGAGCTTTGGGACCCATGGTTTGGGCAGAGGCAATGGTGGGATTCAAACATGTGAACAACCAGTACTCTGTGTAGATGCAGCTTCTGGAAGTCCATTCTGGGCCTGGGCAACAAAAAATTAGCTGGGTAAGGTGAATTTCCAAGATGAGCAATCCAAAGTCAATCTAAATATTAATGATGCCAAATCAAGGGAGATATGAGGTCAGTGGTGGGATTCAAATATGTGAACAACCGGTTCTCTGTGTGGATGTCACTTCCGAAAGTCCATTCTGGGTCTGGGCAACAAAAAATTAGCTACCGGTTCTGCTGAAGTAGTGCGAACTGGCTGAATCCCACCACTGGATGCAGTCAGGGTTAGTCCACAAGCTGGGGTTGTAAATATCTAGATTCTAAGTTTCATAATACATAAGCCAGATGCTGGAGTTGCTTCTAGAAGGAGACCAATACTTCTGTGTAATTTGCCTGTCTTCTGAATATGCACAACTGTGATCAAACCTTGCCTGGCGAGTTAACATCTTGCTGCTTGCTCATGAGTTGCAGGTCTGGCAAAATACAGAGATCCAAGGAGGAATTACTGGGGGGAGGGCAAATGTGTGTTTGTAGCAGCAGCCTGCATTGCAAGTGAATCAGACTCCAAAGACACAACAGCAAGTGAACATTATTAGACTATCCTTACCTTCTTTCTCAGAAATCTCCCCTTCTGGACATTGAATGCAAGAATAGCAACAAAATGGCTTCCCCTCTATCATTTGCCTCCAAGAACCTGCACAACATCTTGGTGTACACAGAGAAAGCGGAACTGTCTAATTCATAAAGCCAAAGCAAAGGAAGAAAGACATGCATAATTATGCAGCAGGGCATTTAGGAACTCTATGTTCTTGGTAACATGACTACCATGAATCTATGCTTTTCCAGCACACCATCATACTTAGATGGAACAACAATAACAAGTTTTTGTTTTTCAGATATTGAATTTCCTAATCAGTTTCATTAACAATCCTTTCAAAACTGAAAAGAGGAAGATGTATTGTTGCAAAATACAGTATATAAAGCTGAAAAATAATTTTTGATGCTTTTGAGATGTTTGAGATATCTTTTATTTGATATCTTTAAGATTTGAAAGTTTGCAAAGATGATAAGCCAAATTTTAAACATGCCTTTTTATCATACCTAATACTGATTTTCTTCCTCTAGTTAACAATCACTTTAACATTTCCTATTTCAAATAGTTTACTGAATTGCTATCCAGTAGAGACAATGCAGGGTTCAGATGAGCCCTACCTGTTCTCATCATTTTTATTGATAGGACTGAAATTCAGTGATCACATGCAGGTTGCCTGCAAGTGCAACCAACCTGATTAAACCATTCATTCCATTTTATGGCATCCTCATTAATGGTGAATGATTGATCTGCAGGGGAATGTGGATCAATCCTTCCAATTTTTAGCTTGGTCTGATTTTCAGAAAAAATAACATTTATGATATCAAATCCAGCAATCATCTTCCCTTCCTGATCAAACAATATACTGTCTCCAATACTGTTATTAAACACAACATATCTCAAAAAATGATGCAGCTGAATGAAAAAGAAAGGACAAATATTGTAGCCAAACTATGTATTAATGCAGTTGTCAAAAGAAACTATTTCAATGTTGCATCTCTATCATGCAAGTATATAAGAGGGAGAAACACCTGCCTCAGCATTTCCCCTGCACTTTGTTAATTAATTAATTCTTAATAACCAAGGATGGAACCATTCATTTAAAAAAAGTATAAGAACATTTTGCACTAAAATCTGCAGTGTTGCTTAGATTGGGTTCTTAGATGACATGGTTAGATTTGGACTGGGATAATCTTAATAAGCTTTTACACATGGTAGAAATGAAGCTATACAAATTAGGTAAATTGGAATCCATCTACACAGTGGGTTTGAAAATAAGACATTGCATTACTATGGCTAGAGATTTAGGACTCAAGAGTGTAAGGTGCATAATACCTGCCAAAATGGGTGATTATGAATCCATAGCCCACCATCCATCATTGTTCTGTGTTTGAGCCAAGAGGTAGACATGGCATGTAAAGCATGGGCTATGGCAAAGGCAGCATTGTAGATACTGTAGCTGTAGCCAGACATGGATATTTCAAAAACGGGGGCAGAGAGTTTATTTATTTTCTCCTGGCCAGTGCAAATGTTTTCCTCTTCTCCATTGATAAGCGTACCTGGAAATTGACAGTTGAAAACCTGCTTCCAAAAGCCTTTGAAAAAACCATCTCCTTTTGTAGTGAAAGGATTTCGACTCTCAATAAATTGATGGAATTCAGACACATCATTGGAATGAAATGCAAAGCCCAAAGCTCCATGGAAAATTCCTAAATCCCAATACCTTTGAAATCCAAAGGAAGCAATCTCTATTTGGGCTGTGAAGATCCATAGCTTTCCTAGGGGTTTCCGATGCTTACTGTGTACATCTTCATCTGACTGATAAGCAAGAAATCTAAAAAATCCAAAGGAATTAGATTCACCAAAAGCAATTATCACTGTAGTCTTACTAGCTGTCAATGTATGATAAGTCTTCCTCCCTTTATCCAGTAATTCAAAGATATTAGTAATAAAAGTTATGCCAGGGATTTTTTCTATGAATGCAGTACAGACACCCTTCTGAGAAAACATGGGTATCACTGTTTGTAGAAGTCTTTCTCCACCATCAGTCTCCATAACCACCATTCCAATCCATATCCATCTGAAGTGCAGAAGCAGAGACAAAATCCCTTCATATTGAAGATCTTCCTTTGGAACCATTTGGTAGAAGGGAAGGCCAGGAGATTTTATTATTTATTTATTTATTAATTTAATTTATATACCGCCCTTCTCTCAAGAGACTCAGGGCGGTTAACAGGGCAATACATAAAAACAGGTACAAAAAAATTAAAATTATTAAAACATGATTAAACAGTGCCCATAATAATACAAATTTAAAATTAAAATCATAGTAACAATCCCACCCCGTCCCATCAGGCCAGGCCCGCTTCGTTAAAGAGATGGGTTTTAAGGTCGCGCCGGAAGGAGCGGAGATCGGGCGCCATCCGGAGCTCTACTGGAAGATGGTTCCATAAATCCGGTGCACCCACAGAGAACGCTCTCCCCCTGGGGGTCACCAGTCGGCATTCTTTGACTGGCGGCACCCTGAGGAGGCCCTCTCTGTGGGAGCGTACTGGGCGGAGGGAAGATGACGCCGGCTGCAGGTGCTCCCCAAGGTATTCTGGACCCATGCCATGGAGGGCTTTGTAGGTCATTACCAACACCTTGAACCTCACCCGGAAGACAACTGGTAACCAATGCAGCTCACGGAGCAAAGGTGTAACACGGGAGTATCGGGAGACTCCCGATACAACTCTCGCGGCTGCATTCTGTACCAGTTGGAGCCTCCGAGTGGTCTTCAAGGGTAGCCCCATGTAGAGAGCGTTGCAGTAATCAAGACGAGAGGTCACGAGCGCATGAGTGACCGTGCGCAAGGCATCCCGGTCTAGATAGGGCCGCAACTGGCGCACCAGGCGAACCTGGGCAAACGCCCCCCTAGTTACAGCTACAATATGGTCTTCTAAAGAGAGCTGTGAATCTAGGAGGACTCCCAAGTTGCGAGCCCTATCTACAGGAGATAATGACTCACCCCCCATAATGAGGGGTGGGATATCCTGAATATCCCGAGATGCCGGTACGCACAGCCACTCCGTCTTGTCAGGGTTGAGACGAAGCCTGTTCCTCCCCATCCAGACCCGGACCGCCTCCAGGCACCGGGACATCACGTCGAGGGCATCACTGGGGTGGTTTGGGGGTCGAAATGAAAAGTTGGGTATCATCAGCATACTGATGGTACCCAACTCCAAAACCACGAATGATCTCGCCCAGCGGTTTCATATAGATGTTGAACAGAAGGGGCGAGAGGACCGACCCCTGAGGGACTCCACAAGCGAGAGGCCTCGCGGTCGACCTCTGCCCCCCTGTCAACACCGACTGCGAGCGTCCCAGGAGATAGGAGGAGAACCACTGAAGAACCGTGCCTCCCACTCCCAATCCCCTGAGACGCCGCAGCAAGATACCATGGTCGATGGTATCGAAAGCCGCTGAGAGATCTAATAGGACTAGAACAGAGGAGTATCCTCTGTCCCGAGCCCTCCAGAGATCATTCACCAGCGCGACCAATGCCGTCTCCGTGCTGTACCCAGGCCTGAAGCCCGATTGGTACGGGTCTAGATAATCCGCTTCATCCAGGACCAGAGGGAGCTGGTGCGCCACCACACTCTCAACAACCTTCGCAAGGAAGCGAAGGTTGGAGACCGGACGAAAGTTATTCAAAACAGCCGGATCCAAGGCAGGCTTCTTGAGGAGAGGTCTCACCACCGCCTCTTTCAGGGCGGCGGGAAAACTACCCTCACTCAAAGAAGCAGCTATAACCGCCTGGAACCAGCCTCGTGTCCCCTCCCGGGCTGCATAAACCAGCCAGGAAGGGCACGGGTCCAATAAACATGTGGTGGAGCTCAGCCTCCCCATGATCCTGTCCACTTCCTCCGGAGTCACAGGATCGAACTCCTCCCAGGTGACATCGACAAGATCGCTCGTGTCCTGATCGTCCGATACTGCCCAGTCGGAGTCCAAACCGGTCCGAATCCGAGCGATTTTGTCCGACAGATGTTGACTAAATTCCTCGGCACGCCCCTGCAAGGGATCCCCACTAACCTCCTGGTTAAGGAGGGAGCGGGTCACCCTAAACAGGGCGGCCGGGCGATTATCTGCGGACGCGATGAGGGCAGCGAAGTAGTTAGATCTCGCTACCCTCATCGCAGCGAGATAAGACCTAATATGGGTTCTTAGTCGCAATCGGTCGGATTCAGATCGGCTGGACCTCCAGACGCTCTCTAGGCCCCGTCTCCGACGCTTCATCTCCCAGAGCTCCGCGGAGAACCATGGAGCCCATTGGGATCTGCGCCGGGTCAGGGGCCGCAAGGGTACAACTCGGTCAAGTGCCTCCGTGGCCGTCCTTTCCCAGGCCTCCACTAAGGCATCCGCCGAGCTGTGAGCTGGGGAGGCAGGTGGGGCCCCCAGCGCTGCCTGAAACCTCTCAGGGTCCATTAAGCTCCTGGGGCGGAACCATCTAGTTGGCTCAACAACCCCACGGTGGGGAGTGGCAAAACGGAAGACCAGCCGCAGGAGATGATGATCGGTCCATGACAGGGGCATAACAATTGGAGAGCCCCCACCAAGATCATCTAACCACCGACCAGATAAGAAAACCAAGTCAAGGGTGTGGCCTCCCTCATGGGTCGGTCCATGAATTACCTGCGTCAGGTCCATGGCCGTCATGGAAGCCATGAACTCCCGAGCTAACTCAGATGCTCCTCCCAGGGATGGTAGATTGAAGTCTCCCAAAACCATAAGATTTGTCCTTCATCACCGGAGTGGGACTATAGGTCAGCTAAAGAGATCCATGAAGAAGAAGAAAGTACAGCAGTTATTATCATGTGCCCAGTATGTGTTAAATTCAAAAATTAGTATTTTCCATCTGCTTATAATAATATATCATTCTAAATTATATTTGTTCTTTCAATCCATAACATATATAGATATCATATGTGTATGTATTATCTATCATAATAATTAAATAACATTTGAAATTAAACAAAATCTAATTTAAAACTGTTTTAAAAAGAGATTAACAGATATTAAACAAAAAAACTACATTTTTTAATCACAGAGTTTCTGCGGGCTTCAACCTGTGTCTTCTGTTATTTTGAAAGTGTTGTAGATCACATTATTTTACTTGGTATATTTTGGGATATTGCTGTATGTATGTCACACATTTAAGACCAATACTCTTCACGTATTGGATTTATAAATTATATAAATTATTACATTAAATCTACTTAACTTTATTGCATAATTGTATAGAATATTGTTATTGTTTTATCTTGTTGATCTAATAATTTTGAAAAAGGAGCAATATTCTTTGGCTAATTTTGAACTTTAGTTGAGCTCATTTAAAAAATAACAATTTAATCATAGCATTTGTTTTGACTTTCTTGTGTTAATGATGGTTATTACTCCATTTCTTCTATTATTTGCTTGTTCATAGTAGGTCTGTGTGACTCAATTTCACCCATCTGAGTTCACTTATCATTAGAATGTAAATCGTCACTCTTGACCTTTATATTACAAAAGTATTAAGCTTTACGTGGTTCTCACATGCCACATGCTAACACAAATTCTGTCTGTCTGTCTGCCTGTTTTCCTGCCTACCTATCTGCCTACCTACCTATAGTATCTAACTCTGTTTGTTATAGCACTGCTGGACTTAACTTCTTGAAGGAGGATGAAATATGAGCAGGGGCACCAGGGAATGATAGTCTTGCAGGAGGTGTTTCCAGCATTATTGAAGCCAGTAAATCCATTCTGACTGAGGTAGATCCAGCAAGCCCCCAGGACTCCCTGCTTGCACTCATTTACTGCCTGTGAGATTCTAAGGTATTCTATCTAGTCCTACTAGCAGCATTGGCACAGAAAATTATTTATCATCTCCTTACAGAAGGACTTTCTTTTGGGAATAATCCAGTGCTATTTTAACTTTGTTGTTGTTGTTGTTGTTGTTAGTTGCACAGTTGTGTCCAACCCATCGCGACCCTATGGACAACGTTCCTCCAGGCCTTCCTATCTTCTACCATCTTCCTATCCTCTACCAACTTGCCATGTTGCAAATACCTTTGGACCTAGGGGAATGATAATGTTTATGTTTAAAAGAAGGAAACAGATTTATTCTAACACCTTTCTTTTCAATATTTCAATTATATTTCAAGAATTTCAATAAAGATGGCAAACAGGAGCAGACACATCCTGCATAACTCCTGAGGCCTGTTGGAGATTACTTGCCTGCCTCCAGCCAAGAAGTCTTTCTGATAAATTGTTAAGCACAGGAAAGATGCTGAAGTATTTTCCACCCTCCTCCCCTCGCTTAAATCTAGAAGCTAAAGGATCTTCTATCCTCCCTGCCACTTAATGTCCAGTGAGACACCAAAGGACCTGCCATCTTCTGCTCATACCTGAAGGCTGCCACATACCTCCTATTTTCTCTCCAAGGAGCCTGCTAATGTTCCTAAAGAAGGAAAGGGAGGTGGTGGAGGAGGAGGAGAGGAGGAGGAGGGGGTAGGAGGAGGAGGGAAAGAGAAAGAGAAGTAGAATAAAAATGCGGAGGATTAAAGAATGACAGCAGGATGTGTGGCTCTCTACAACTTTTCCTTACACAGTGGCCAATAAAGTAAGAGAAGGAGGGGGACAAGAAAAACGATTAAGAGCAAGCAAATAAAAATGGCTCTGTTAGATGTAAATCCTTCTGTGAGATGAATGATTACCTTTTTGTGAATAATTTCCTTTCATTTGCTTCTTTATTTCTGCTTTTTTTCCTGATACTCTGCTCTATTAATCCCTATTGATGTCCCTTTCAGCTCTATGATTTGATGTTCTATGTTCTAATATCTATGGGAATTCAATGGTTACAACCTTCCCCCCGAAATTTAATAACAGACATTTGGTTATACCAATAGAGGAGAATATTTGTAGTTTAAGATGAACATCAGGGCAACAATCAAGAAGTAAACATTTAAGGAACTGGAAAACAAGCTAATAGTAAACAGTTCAACCAAAGAACCCCCAAGATCACTCCCACCAACACTGACAGTGCAAGACACTAGAATATAAATTGAGTGCCAACCACACTCCTTGCAAGTAAAACATCTGCAAGAAAACAACCAAGGTAAGAGAGCACTAAGGATCCCTTATTTAGCCATGCTTCTTTTTGCTGATTACACAGTCATCCTTTCTCTAAGCTAAGGTACCCCTAAGGTCAATGAACCTTAGCAGATTACTGTACAAAAGAATGACTTAAACTAATTCTTAAACTATTATTATTATAATGTATTCTAAAATTCCAGTTTTCTCAAGGGGACTGATGTGCCAGAAACAAGAATGGTGTTAATAATTATATTATAGAACAGGTCAATCCTTTAAATATCTTGCTACAGTATGGCGAATATAGCACAAACAAATTAAATTAATATTTAATAAGGCTAACAAATTCTTTAGAAATCATATTGGTCTTCTTTCATACCTAAAGAGACAAAAGCTCTTTAAAGCTAAATCCATCTGCCTGTTAGATGGCTGCCAATTACATACATATAATATCATAAAGTCTTTAGATGTCATATACTACAGATTCCTAAGAGCATATTCAAAGTGCCCTGCTGCATCTCAAATCCAGTACATCATTTAAAAATTGGTATAAGCCCTCTGGAATTCAAGATTCACAAAAAACAGCTTTACGTCTGGTGCAAACTCTAATTTTTGACTTATTAAATTTTTAAATCTTAATTATTTGAATTTAATGAAGATATTTTTCACACATAAGACAAATGATCTCTCCGTTATGACTATATTTTAAAATAATGGAAATTCTCCCCCTCCCCCCCCGTTTACATTGAGTATCATCTAAATTGATTCAGAAATATTTAAACTGCAAAGATGCATACAGTAAAATGAAGAAATTGTAAAAACATTGTTAACATTCATTGTCATACCTTACCTGGGGAATCTTATAGATATCCAGGAGAATTGCCATATCAAGAGAAGTAACAGAATCTAGACCACCAATCACTGCAAGGAGCTTATTCTTCATGTTACAGTTGTAATTTGGGAAAAATCTTTCTAGTGCATATGTAAGAATCATAGTGGAATAAAATGTCCATTTTGTATCATAATAATTGTCATAAATATGGATTCCCAGTGTTATATTGGGTAATATTTGAGGATTTTCATTTATCTCTTTTGCTGCAAAGGCCAAAGCCAGGATGTGCTGGTAATTCATTGAAAATATTCTAAAATGAGCATTGCAAAGTATATTAGATAATAGTTTACAATTCTGAAATTTTATGCAGCTTTTCCTATTGTACTCATTCCTATTTAATATACACATGCCTCTTTGAGAGATATATTTCTCATACTGTAGAATAGCAAACACCCAAATTCTTATTATTTTATTATATGTAATAATTAATATCTGTAAAAAGTACCTTTCAAAAATAAATGGTGGAGAAAAAATGAAAAAAAATCAAGCAGAATGAACCCCTTTTGATTGCAAAACTGAAGAGGGTTTAATACTTGGATGTTGAATACTTGGTTCTTGTGAATTTATCAGTACTGCATTATAAATCTGAAGAAACAAATGTGTCCTGCTACACCTGTGGGAAAGTAAGAAATTTGTCTCAAGAAAAGGGATTAAGAAATTGAATAGGACAAGTAAATGCCAAAGGCAAAGGGAAAAGAATTGTAATGAAAGATATTATGTTCCAAAAATTAGGAGGAGAAATCAAAACTGTGATCTACCCTTGCCAATCCCCTCTCTGGTGAAAAGTATTGTATAAATGTTTTAAAACATACAATAGCAGAGGCTTTGGAGCAAATTGTGTTGAACATATATTTCCTCCATATAACTAAACAAACACACAACTAAACCATTTCCTTCTGCACAGGAGAAAATGTAGCAATCAAATTTATGTGTAAATTTAAAAACCACAGCTTTCTGCATGTCCAAAGTTCCTTTAATTATACTAATATATCTTCCTACAATGCTGTTTGACAGCCCTCTAAAGATAAAGAAGACAACAAAGAAAAATGAATTCCTTACGTAAGTTCCTCAGGCATAGCTGGTGGGGGTTCCTTTATGAAATCTTTGGCATATGAGAGGAAGATTCCATGAGATGTGATGCCACCAATGATGAGGTCTCCAGAATGATGATAGCTATGAAGTGGGTGTTCTGGATACCATACATTACATTTCATGTTGAGAGCTTCATATGCTGTATATGGAAACAGAGTTAACAGGTGTATTGCTCCTACCAACATCCTGAATTCAAGTGTTAAAATCTCTCTGCAGGTTCTTCTCTCTATCCACAAAGAGGTCATTAGAGTCTCCATTAATTTATACAAGTAGAATGATTTATATTTATTATTATTCCCAGATTAAATGAATCAAGTCTTCTGACCAATCTAAATCTCCTAATATTGAATAAAGGGGTTCTTATTTATGGATTTATATTTCTTATTTCTAGACCACCTATCTCGCTCAAAGACAGACTAACACATATCCCTATCCCTACCACAAATGCCAAAGCGCATATTCAATAGTTCACTGACTGTTTTTGAGGGTTGGTCTTTGCAATTTTACACCAGCTAATTTAATTATAGATATTATGCTAATTGAATGAGTGCAAGTTGTTTCTTATTCAGAAGTTGAATACCATGTGAATATCTATATATCTATATCTATATCATCTATATCTATATCTATATCTATATCTATATCTATATCTATATCTATATCTATATCTATATCTATATCTATATCTATCTGTCTGTCTGTCTGTCTACTGTATCTATCTATTTGTCAAGACGGAAGGACATTTATTCTAGTTTTCTTCAATAAAAATTACATTTGATGTTATATATTTGAAGATCATATAGGAGCCGTGACCAGGGGGGCTTTTGCCCAGGTTCGCCTGGTGTGCCAGTTGCGGCCCTATCTGGACCAAGATGCCTTGCGCACAGTCACTCATGTGCTCGTGACCTCCCAGTTAGACTACTGCAATGCTCTCTACATGGGGCTGCCCTTGAAGACCACTCGGAGGCTTCAGCTGGTGCAGAATGGAGCCGCACGAGTTGTGATGGGGGCTTCCCGATACTCCCATGTAACACCTCTGCTCCGCGAGCTGCATTGGCTTCCGGTTGCCCTCCGGGTGAGATTCAAGGTCCTGGTGATGACCTATAAAGCCCTACATGGCATGGGTCCAGATTACCTACGGGAGCACCTGCTGCCGGCGTCAACTTCCCTTCGTCCAGTGTGCTCTCACAGAGAGGGCCTCCTCAGGGTGCCGCCGGCAAAGGATTGCCGGCGGGCAACACCCAGGGGGAGGGCCTTCTCTGTGGGCGCGCCTGCCCTTTGGAACCAGTTACCCGTAGAGCTCAGGACTGCCCCTGATTTTCGTTCATTCCGCCAGGACCTGAAGACCTGGTTCTTTGAGCATTCTGGCCAGGACTGAGAATTTTTAATTTTTAATTTTTAACTTATTGTAATTGGGTTTTTAATCAGAGTTATAGGGGTTTTAGATTTTTAATCAAGGATAATTTAATCTATTTTAATTGTTATTAATTTTTTGTATTGTAATGTTGTTTTAATTGCCTTGTGAACTACACTGGGTCCTACGGGAGAAGGGCGGTATATAAGTTCAATAAATAATAATAATAAAAATAATAATAATAATAATAATAATAATAATAATAATAATAATAATAATAATAATAATATATGTTGACAGCAGCAAGATTACTCTATGCTCAGAAATGGAAGACTACATTGATTCCTACAATGGAGGAATGGTTTCAAAAACTGATGGAGCTAGCAGAGATGATGATGATAATGATGATAAGTTGGAAGGGACCTTGGAGGTCATCTAGTCCAGGGCTTTTCAACCAGTGGTATGGGTACCACCTGTGGTACATTGGCACCTGGCAGGTGGTATGGGACCATCCTAGAAAAGTGGTAGTGGGGGAGGGGAATGAGCTGAACTGGTGGCAGCACTGCACAAGCCTGAGCAAGAGATGGCTGGAGCTGCAGGGCTGTCAGGGCTCATTGGAAGCACCAGGATCAGCACCAGGCTCCATCTGCAGCTCGGTGCTGATCCTTGCGCTTCTCAGCCCAGAAGAAGTGCCGATCAGCTGGAATGTTGCAGCATCTCCAGGGTCTTGTGATTTACCTTCAGATGCTTGGCAACTGATTCATATTTATGATGGACACAGTGTCCCAGGGTCATGTGAAGTGACCAAAACCTGCTGCAACTACCCAGCAGACGGGGGGAATAAAAATCAAACACCCCTCACCTGACCTCTGCTGCCAATCCTCAACAGAAATGCTCACAACAATGAAAACCTCGAACAGGAGGAAGAGCGCCGCCGGGCGGGCAGGCAGGTGTCTTGCTCGGCTGTGGCTTGGGGGGGGGACTTTTTTTGGTGCCATTGTAACTTCGAACAGTCATTAAGCAAACTGTAGTAAGTTGAGGACTACCTGTACTTCATCACTTTTTTCCTTCTTTTTTTGTCATCAAGTTTTTGACAACTTGCTATGCGACTGGTGGTACTCAGATGTTGCCATATCCTAAAAGTGGTACAATGGGTGAAAAGGTTGAAAAGCCTTGATCTAGTCCAAGGGTCAGCAACCTGAAACAGTGAAAGAGCCACTCGGAAGCGGTTCCCTCACAAAAGAAAAAACTGGGAGCCGCAAAGAAGGATGTGCATGCGTGCGCATGCGCAAAACAATAGGCTTGACAAAACAGTGGAGCCTAAGGGGAGACATGCAGCTGCCCTGCCCCCTCTGCTCTCATTCACTCACCTTTGCTTGGAAAAGCTTCTCTATCACTATCATTCACTCATGTTTTGTTTGCAAAAGCTTCTCTCTCGCTCTCTCATTCCCTCACTTTTGCTCTAAAAAGCCTCTTTCACACTCTCATTCACTCACACTGCTCAAAAAACATTTCTCTCTCGTTCTCATTCACTCACCAACTCAAAAGGCCAGCCACAGCACCTCCATTGACTTCCATGGGGATGCTTGGCAATGAAAACCACTCCCGCTATTGCTGCTAAATTTTTCACTTGCTGCTTGGTTCCGATTTAACCCGCAGAAACAAATACCCATGCCGGCCCCCATGGCAGCAGCGAGCCCCAAGGAGCAGGGTGCTCTCGCCGAAACACTGGAGCGTCTTTGGCAGCAGGAGTAGCAATGCCTGCCTGCCGGGCGGAAAAAACAGAAAGGTTGGCAGCGGTGGCAGCGGCGGCTGCTTTTCAGGCAGCTTAGTGCCTCTCCACTGTTGGTGACTCTGAACAACTGGCCCTGACCTCCGCCGACTGGAGGCCATTGGCGGAGGTCGGGGCTGGTGGTACAGAGTTGTCAGCTGATCAGAGGCCCTGTGTATGCATCCTCCCAGGCCCACGGGAGCTCTGGCGACTCCGTAAGGCCAGCCCCAAACTTCACAAGTGGAAATCGAGGGAGATTACCAGGAACACAAAATCGGCGTTTCTCAGCCCTCGCTGATCTCGCACTCCTTACAGACTCCCTCTCTTTGTTTCAGTTTGCTTTCTGCATTTGGAATGAAGACATGAGATTCGGCATTTCTCCACACCCGCTGATCAGTGCGTGTGGAGAAACGCCCATTCCCTCTGCTGAGCCATCCCAGTTACTTCCCTGGAGCACCTCCATATCTCACAAGGGCACATAGGGAATCTGCATTTCTCCGCGCCCGCTGATCAGCATATGTGGAGAAACGCCCATTCCCTCTGCTGAGCCATCCCAGTTACTTCCCTGGAGCACCTCCATATCTCGCAAGGGCGTACAGAGAATCCACGTTTCTCCGCACCCGCTGATCAGCGTGTGTGGAGAAACACCCATTCCCTCTGATGAGCCATCCCAGTTACTTCCCTGGAGCACCTCCATATCTCGCAAGGGCGCACAGGGAATCTACGTTTCTCCATGCCCGCTGATCAACGTGTGTGGAGAAACACCCATTCCCTCTGCTGAGCCATCCCAGTTACTTCCCTGGAGCACCTCCATATCTTGCAAGGGCGCACAGGGAATCTGCATTTCTCCGCACCCGCTGATCAGCACGTGTGGACAAATGCCCTTTCCCTCTGCTGAGCCATCCCAGTTACTTTCCTGGAGCACCTCCATATCTCGCAAGAGCACACAGGGAATCCGCGCTTCTCCACGCCCGCTGATCAGCACATGCGGAGAAATGCCCATTTCCTCTGTTGAGCCATCCCAGTTGCTTGCATTGCAGAAGGCAAGCATTTGGAACGAAGACACGAGATTTGGTGTTTCTCAGCCCGTGCTGATCTCGCGCTCCTTACAGTCTCCCTCTATCAAGTCTTCATCCCAAATGCAGAAAGCAAGCTGAAACAAAGAGAGGGAGACTGTAAGGAGGGCGAGATCAGCACGGGCTGAGAAACACTGAATCTCGAGTCTTTATGCCAAATACTTGCCTTCTGCAACACAAGCAACTGGGACGGCTCAGCAGAGGGAATGGGTGTTTCTCCACGCGCGCTGATCAGTGGGTGCAGAGAAACGCCGAATCTCGAGTCTTTGTCCCAAATGCAGAAAGCAAGCTGAAACAAAGGGAGACTGTAAGGAGCGCGAGATCAGCACGCGCAAAGAAACACCGAATCTTGAGTCTTAATTCCAAATGCTTGCCTTCTGCAACGCAAGCAACTGGGATGGCTGAGCAGAAGGAATGGGCATTTCTCCATGCACGCTGATCAGCGCGCACGGAGAAACGTGGATTCCCTGTGTGCCCTTGGGAAATATGGAGGTGCTCCAGGAAAGTAACTGGGATGGCTCAGCAGAGGGAATGGGCATTTCTCTGCGAGCAGAAGAGGTCTGTTAGGGAGGCGGTGGCCCGGTGTTGTTTACCTCCCTCCTGTGTGTATGTGTCGGACCCGTGGGGAACGACTGGTAGAGGTGGCTGTCCGGCATTTCCCCCCCTCCTGTGTGTGTGTCGGGCCCACGGGCTCGACACACAGAGAGATGCAAACACCAGACTGCTGCCGCCTCTACCAGCTGTTCCCCACGGGTCCAACACACACACACACACACACATAAACGAGAGGGGGGAAAATGCCGGACTGCCGCCTCCCTACCAGCCGTTCCCCACAGGTCTGACACACACAGACACACACAGAGAGAGACAGAAAGAGAGAGAAAAGGGGGAAAAGAAGGAGGGGATCTGGCAACACCAGAGACTCCATATGTTGCTCAGAAACACCACCACACCTGCATGCCCCATCCAACCGACCCACTACTTACCTTTCCAGCAGTCCTCCCATCTCTTCCTCCGCTGCCACCATGTGCAGTCCAAAGAAGAAGAGGTTTCTGGGCAGTCCCACAAACCAAAGAACTTCAACCAACAATTCAAACTTCACAAGTTTTTTCTTTTCCATGAGAAGTTTGAATTGATTGGTTGAACTTTTTTAGTCCCACTTTTTTTTGGGACTGCACATGGTGGAGGACTGGGAGCTGCAGGAGACAGCTAAAAGAGCCGCATGCAGCTCCGGAGCCACGGGTTGCCAACCAGTATCATAGAATGCTCAGAAAGCCTATTGCAGGGCTAGGCAATCTTGGCCCTTTTTTATGACTCGTGGACTTCAGCTCCCAGAAATCCTGAGCAAGCCATGCTGAGGGGAAAGGGACAGGTTTCCAAACTGAGCCATGCTGGCTCAGGAATTCTGGGAGTTGAAGTCCTTGAGTCATAAAAGAGCCAAGGTTGCCTTCCCTGCACTAGAGGAGGACATTACAATTATTTACAGGGTTATTTCTTTAGGAACTAAACTTTTAGAATCTAAAACAGCTAATTCAAAAAAGCCAACAGGAAAGAACCTCACATTTTTCATCTGCTTCTGTCTTTTGGAAAGTAAAATTAGATAACAAAATAATCTATTTCCTATGTTAACATCTCTGCAATGAAATCAATAAATGTAACAGGAAAGAAATGAGAAACATTTTTCTCAATGTAATATTTATTTATTTATTTATTTATTTATTTTTGGGACTTATATGCCGCCCTATCTCCCGAAGGACTCAGGGCAGCTAACAACAATAAAAACAACAATACAAAAGTTAAAAGAAATTAAATAAACAGCCCCAATAAATAAGTTAAACTAAACAATTAAAATTAAAAAACATTTCAAAAAACCCTGTCGTCAGTCCAGGTCACCCTGATGAAAAAGGAATGTTTTAAGGCCGCAGCGAAAGGACCGGATATCCGGGGCCATCCGCAGCTCAAGGGGGAGTTGGTTCCACAGGGCTGGCACTCCCACAGAGAAGGCCCTCCCCCTGGGGGTCGCCAGCCGACATTGTGTAGCCGACGGCACCCTGAGGAGGCCCTCTCTGTGTGAGCGCACTGGGCGATGGGAAGTCGTTCCCAGCAGCAGATGGTCCTGCAAATATCCCGGGCCTAGGCCATGTAGGGCTTTAAAGGTAAGTACCAGCACCTTAAATCTCACCCAGAAGACAACCGGTAACCAATGCAGCTCACGCAGGAGGGGTGTAATATGGGAGTATCAGGATGCTCCCATCACTACCCGCGCGGGCGCATTCTGCACCAGCTGGAGCCTCCGGGTGGTCTTCAAGGGCAGCCCCATGTAGAGATCATTGCAGTAATCTATCCGGGAGGTAACGAGTGTGTGAGTGACCGTATGTAGGGCATCTCGGTCCAGATAGGGGCGCAACTGGCGCACCAGGCGAACCTGGACAAATGCCCCCCTAGCCACGACTCCAATATGATCTTCAAAACTGAGTTGTGAGTCCAGGAGGACACCTAAATTGCGTGCCCTATCAACGGGAGGTAACACCTCTCCTCCCATAACCAAAGATGGAACCTCTTGGACAAGTTGAGATGCCGGTACGTAAAGCCACTCAGTCTTGGCCGGGTTCAGCTGGAGCCTGTTCTTCCCCATCCAAATCTGTACCGCTTCCAGGCAACGGGACATCACATCGAGGGCATCGCTGGGTTGGTTTGGGGTAGAGATGAAAAGCTGGGTATCATCAGCATATTGATGATACCTCACTCCGAAACCATGGATGATCTCACCCAGAGGCTTCATATAGATGTTGAACAGGAGGGGCAAGGAAGCGAAGGTTGGAGACAGGACTAAAGTTATTTAAAATAGCTGGATCCAAGGCAGGTTTCTTGAGGAGGGGCCTTACCACCGCCTCTTTCAAGGTGGCAGGGAAGCACCCCTTACTCAAGGAAGCATTAATAACTGCCAGGAGCCAGCCTTGTGTAACCTCCCAAGCTTCATAAACCAGCCAGGAGGGACACGGGTCCAACAAACACGTGGCGGCACTTAATTTCCCCATGATCCTGTCCACTTCATCCGGAGTCACAGGATCAAACTCTTCCCAAACATTATCGGCCAAACTCATCGCTTCCCCCTCGTCAGATATTGCCCAGTCGGAGTCCAAGCCAGCCCAAATCTGAGCGATTTTACCCACCAGATACTCACTAAACTCCTCGGCCCGTCCCTGCAAGGGGTTCTCTCCTGTCCCCTGATTTAAAAGGGAGTGGGTCACCCTAAACAGGGCGGCCGGGCAGTTATCTGTGGATGCAATGAGTGTGGCGAAGTGAGCACACTTCTAGGCTCTCTAGGCCCCTTCTCCGGCGCTTCATCTCCTGCAGTTCTATGGAGAACCAAGGAGCGAGCTGGGATCTGTGCCGGGTCAGAGGCCGCAAAGGCACAACACAGTCGAGAGCCTCCGAAGCAGCCCGTTGCCAGGCATCAACTAAGGTCTCGACCGGGCTGTGGGAAAGGGAGGAAGGAATCAATCCAAGTGCTGTCTGGAACCTATCTGGGTCCATCAAGCGCCTGGGGCGGAACCACCTGGTCGGTTCCATCTCCCAGCAGTGGGGAGTGGCATGACGGAGGCCCAACCACAGGAGATAATGGTCTGTCCATGAAAGGGGTTGAGATGTTGGAGTAACCCCACCCAGACCATTAAGCCACTGCCCAGAGATAAAAATAAGGTCGGGCGTGTTTTCCCCCTCGTGAGTCGGACCCTGAATAATCTGGGTCAGGTCCATGGCTATCATGGAAGCCATGAACTCTCGGGCCACCCCCAACACACCGCCCAGGGAAGGCAGGTTAAAATCTCCCAGAACCATAAGCCTGGGAAACTCAACCACCAACCCCGAGAGAGCGTTGAGTAGCCCGGGCAGGGCCATTGCCACGCAGCTGGGAGAAAGGTACGTGAGCAACAGACCCAACTGACCCCCAGGACCCCACCTCAGGAGGAGGGACTCACATCCACCTATCTGAGGGGCAGTGGTCTCCCGCGGACAAAGGGCCTCCTTAATAACAACTGCCACCCCCCGCCCCTACCCTGAGCCTGAGGCTGGTGAAGCACACGGAAACCTGGTGGGCATAGCTCAATAAAAGGGACCCCTCCCTCCGGGCCCAACCAGGTTTTGGTAATGCATGCCAGGTCTGCACCTTCCTCCTCAAACAAATCCTGGATGAGGGGAGCTTTATTCACCACAGACCTGGCATTCAAATAAACCAGCCTGAGCTCAGGTACCTGTCCTCCCCCACCCCTGGAGAAGCAGGATGAAGCCAGAGGGTCGGAGCACGCCACCGCTCGAAGATAGCCGGGGCACAATCCCAAGTTTCGATATGGCCCTCTGTTCATCTGTCTGCCACCATTCCCAATCACCATGGGGATCACTGTCCCCACCCCATCCCCTCGGGCCCCAAGACACCCCCTCACCGCTGCGACCATTTACCAACCTGGACTGAGAAAGGTCCAGCAAAATCCCCCCATCTTTCTGCTGGAACTTACATCCCTCCCCCCTCCCTAACCCATTAAAAAGTTTAAATAAAAAATCCCTAAGCCTCCTTTTTGTGCCATGCCACCTCTTGGGATCCCAGGATCCATCATTAAGGAACCGGTGGCACAAACCAGAGGGCCACACCTGGGAGAGGGGGGAATCTCTCAGGGCAAGCAATGTGCCCTCAGAATAAATCATCAATAAGATAAAAGAGATAAAATAAGCTAAAAGCAGGAGGAGATGAATCGGCAGGAATCAATACAACGCCAATTGATGATAAAATTACAGAGCTGGACAGCGACTCCCGAGCGAGGTCACCCTCTCACAGTGACAACAAGATCAGGGAATGCCACTATAAAGCTCTGGGCAGGTCCCAGAGAGGGAAAAAGAAAAGTCCAATGACTGGGAGGTAGTAATAGTCCATTTGTCGGTGGAGGCATCCATAGTTCCAGCGATGAACAGATGTAATCAAGTCTCTAGCTTCAGGTTCCAGGCCCGGCCAACAACAGCCGGGCCCCCCTGCTGCCCAACATCACCAGGCCCCACCGACAACACCTCAAAAGCCACCACAAATGTAAAATGGCAGCAATAAAATTCAAACCAGTCATCCATCCCCATCTCCAATTAAACTCACGACCAAAAAGGGCTATAGCAAGCCTCAGAATATAAATATCGTCCAGGGAAATGGGGTGGTCTCATCTCTAATCTTTGGGCGGCATCGTCGGCAGCCTCGATCCTCAACGCCCCAGCGCCCAGATCATCAATGGCCTCAAGGGAATTGTCATGGCCGCCACAGGCCCTAGGCGTCTTGCCGCCCTGATCATCACCCCGAACGGGCCTCAAGAGATGTTCCTGCAGTCGTCGTAGGCCCAAAAAGCCTCGCCGTAGCATTCCAACTGCCGTAGGTCCCAGGCACCTTGCCGCCCAATTGTCATCCCGAACTTCCTCGAAAGGAGTCACCGCAGTCACCGCAGGCCCCAGGCGCCCCACCGCCCAGATCATCCCGACTGCTTTAGGCCCCAGGTACCTCACCACCCGACTCATCTCCGGCGGCCTCAAAGAAGTTGCTGCGGCCACCTCAGGTCCCAGGCCCGGACCACCCAGACCACCACACCACCATCTCCCACGGCCTCAAGCAAGTTGTCACGGCCCCAGGGACTCCCGGTGCCCAGCCAAGGCCGTGCAGCAAGCAACAGCCTCATCAGGATTCAACAAGCCGAAACTTGTCCTCCTGCATTCTCTAGCTCAGCCGCAGGCCGTGGCCATCTTCTCCGGAGGTAAAAAAAAAATGTCTAATTTAGCTGATGCTAGAAAAAATAGTATCTTTTGTACATACTCTTGAAAACTATTTTGAATCTAACCATCTATTACAACTAAACCACTTTAAGTTATACAATTCTTAAGAATGAAATATTCTTAATTTGGACTTTACCTTTCCTGTCTGGACTGTTATGTGTTTTGAAAAATAGATTATTTGGAATTTAGTTATGTTGCACATCAGTCTTTAAATAATTAACCTAGTAAATACATAACAATATATGATGTTTTCCATGGTGAGCTTAACATCAATAACAACATTTATTAAAAAGGCTAAAATATTTCTGGTGGTATTATCTGTACATTAAAATTTTGTTTAGTCACAATCTTTCACTTTTCACATTCTGGAGAAGCATTGGTCATGTATCCTAGCAAAAGATGTTACATATGTGCATAAGTGTAGTCAGTAGCATATGCCTTTTTAAAAATGTCAAACATGCAAAGAAACAAAAATAAGTCCAAAATATCTTTATTACATCCAGAAATCCCAACTTTGCAACCAATATTTCTCATCCATAACTATGGCACCCTAAGGATACCTGCATACATGCAAATGCTTCTCTGGGATCAGTAACGCAGCAGGGATTGCTTTTTCCTTCCAGTAACAGATTGCTGGGAAATTCCAAACATGGCCTTGAGAATTCCAATGTTTGTTACAAATTTTTCTGGATGTGGTTGGAAAGAGGCTATTTGGCGCCGGAGACCATTGCCACGAGGAACACAGGTCTGGGTCGGGGTTCGGAGCAACTCCGGGTGGGGGCTCAGCACAGGCCGCGGCATGGCAACTGCGGGGAGGGGAATCCCTGCGGCATGTGGCTCCGAGCCGCAGGGACGGGGTTGCAAAGGATGGGCAGCGACGCCATAGCAAGACACCGGCATCACTCCCAGTGACAGTACCTCTGAGTTCCGGCACCTTTTTTTTTTTTTTAGAAAAAAAGCACTGCTTAAGGGAAACTTGGCTTGAAGCCCAGACTCAGATAAGACTCTTTGTTTTTCCCTGACACTTTCACTTTTGCAGACTGCGGCTGGGAAAGGGGAAAAACAAAAATTCTTGGGCTGCTTTTCTGGGTTGGGGACCATATTGGATTATAAAGACTACATACAAAAACAAAGAGTGTTCCTTACCCAGCCTTAAATGGGAAAAAAATCATCTTTAACACCTCTCTCCAAAGGTTGCAGCTTGATATATCAACAAGAAAATGCTAATGAATCTCAGAAAGAAATTATTTCCATGTTGAAATCATTCCAAGAGACAATTGTTTTATTTCAGGATGAGACTAAAAATAACGCAAATGATATAAAAGTACAATTTTCTAACCTAAACTTACAAATCAAGACAATTTAATTTAATTTAATTTATTAATATTTCTATACCGCCCTTCTCCCGAAGGACTCAGGGCGGTGTACAGGGCAAGAATAAAACACAGAAATTACAAAAGATAAAAGATAATTAAATACATGCCCAATTGAAAAATACAGTTAATACATACTAAAAACCCCAATAAAAATAATAAAAACCCCACCAATCCCCCCTCAGGCCAGGCCAGCTTGCTCGAACAAGTATGTTTTCAGATCGCGGCGAAAGGAGCGAAGATCGGGCGCCGTCCGGAGCTCAACCGGTAACTGGTTCCATAGCTCCGGGGCGCCCACAGAGAAGGATCTCCCCCTGGGGGCCACCAGTCGACATTCTCTGACCGGTGGCACCCTGAGGAGGCTCTCTCTGTGGGAACGCACATGACTGGAGCTCTCTCCTCCTCTTTATTCCTGACAACACCAACCCTGTCAATAGGTTGGGATGGGAGAGGATGACTGGCTCAAAGTTACTTAGTGAACTTCCACAGTTGAGAACATGGGTCCTCTCAGTGTTAACTATGGACCTCAGTGGCTAGCTAATTGTTCTTTTAGTTGCTGAAATATTATGGATTGGAAAAGAAATAAAGGTTTGGATGCATCCTGACAGAGAAGTACTTTTCTTTTAACAAGCATTTAAATCAAGCACATTCGGTATAAATCTGAAAAGAAGAAACCTTTTTCACAGTTAAATTTATAATGCTTATACCTTTTGGCATTTCTTGATAGAGATAATTAAATTGAAATTAACTTCCATGAAAAGGTTACTTGTCCCACAATGTTATCACAATATATATGATGATGATAGATATCCATTTAAATATATCCAGTACTTACACAGAAGAGATCTAATATATATTAGTTTATATTGAATAATATTTCAACACTTGCTGCACCCAAACTCATTGCCTTTATTGGGTGATGTCATAGGGAACTTATTTACAATGGCAGAAGAAGAAATGGAAATAAGGTAAATGTTAAAAAGCTTGGTTTCTTACTTAATTTCATCAAACACTGTCGGAAGTGGTTTTTCCTTGAAGATTAATGTATTGGAGACAATAAAGCAATGAGAAGCAATGACACCAATGATGAAGTCTCCTGACTGATGATAGGTCAGAGGTGGCAAGTGAGGAACATGCAACCCACATTTAACAGTTGGAGTCTTGCTAATATGCAAGGAATTAGTAGAAACAGTAATGCCATCATCCCGCACACAGATCTCTCCTCTGTTCCCTCCATTGTTTACTGAGTTATTTTTTTCAATCCTCTATTGTTTATATCTAAAGGTTTTAGTGGAAAATATAAGTTATTAGATAACAGATATGAGAATCTGTGGTTGCACCTATATCTTGGCCATATCTGTAAATGATAGAAAGTATCATCATTTTGTAATTTGCTATGTTGTTACTGAAATTCAAGCAACTACCTTGAATTCCTATTCACTGTAAAATAGTATAGACCCTGGAATTTAGTAATTGAAAATATTAATGATAGAACAGATCCATACTTGTTCCTAACTCCTGCCTACAACCTCTGAATGCTACAGGAGATATACATTACCTTTCCTAGTTTTATTATTCAATTACTGTATGTTACCACCTTCAGCCACTCTATTCAAGTGGTCTGGGCTTGGCAAGCAGCAACATTAATTACAGTACTTCTGATAATAAAGTTGAGGAATCCCCAAGGAACTGCAGATAGGAGCACGTTTGTGAATTTTGAAGACCAGAGGATAAAATGTCAGTAAGTATGAATATATTCTTTATTATTGTTAAATTTCTGTAACAACTTATATTGTCTGAATAAATATAAAAAGAACTAAAAAATAAAACAAATTATAAACAAGAATAAAATACAAGAACATGACTTTGTTGTTAGTTGCGAAGTCGTGTCCGACCCATCGCGACCCTATGGACAATGTTCCTCCAGGCCTTCCTGTCCTCTACCATCTTCTGGAGTCCATCTAAGCTCACGCCTACTGTTTCAGTGACTCCATCCAACCACCTCATTCTCTGTCGTCCCCTTCTTCTATTGCCCTCAATCTTTCCCAGCATTAGGCTCTTCTCCAGTGAGTCCTTCCTTCTCATTAGGTGGCCAAAGTATTTGAGTTTTAGCTTCAGGATCTGGCCTTCTAAAGAGCAGTCAGGGTTGATCTCCTCTAGGACTGACCGGTTTGATCGCCTTGCAGTCCAAGGGACTCGCAGGAGTCTTCTCCAGCACCATAGCTCAAAGGCTTCAATTCTTTGGCGCTCAGCCTTTCTTATGGTCCAGCTTTCACTGCCATACATTGCAACTGGGAAGACCATAGCCTTGACTATACGCACTTTTGTTGACAGGGTGATGTCTCTGCTTTTTAGTGTGCTGTCTAGATTTGCCATGGCTTTCCTCCCCAGGAGCAAGCGTCTTTTAATTTCTTGGCTACAGTCCCCATCTGCAGTGATCTTGGAGCCCAGGAAAACAAAATCTGTCACTACCTCCATTTCTTCCCCATCTATTTGCCAGGAATTGAGAGGGCCAGAGGCCATGATCTTGGTTTTCTTAATGTTAAGTTTCAACCCAAGTTTTGCACTCTCCTTCTTCACCCGCAACAAGAGGCTCTTTAGTTCTTCTTCACTTTCTGCCATTAGAGTGGTATCATCTGCGTATCTTAGGTTGTTGATATTTCTTCCAGCAATCTTAATTCCAACTTTTGATTCATCTAGCCCTGCCTTTCTCATGATGTGCTCTGCATATAGGTTAAATAGGCAGGGTGACAGTATACAGCCTTGCCGGACTCCTTTCCCAATTTTGAACCAATCAGTGGTTCCGTGTCCAGTTCTCACTGTTGCTTCTTGACCCGCATATAGGTTTCTCAAGAGACAAATAAGATGGTCTGGTACTCCCATCTCTTTAATAACTTGCCACAGTTTGTTATGATCCACACAATCAAAGGCTTTAGCATAGTCAATGAAGCAGAAGTAGATGTTTTTCTGGAACTCTCTAGCTTTCTCCATGATCCAGCGTATGTTAGCAATTTGATCTCTAGTTCCTCTGCCTCTTCGAAATCCTGCCTGTACTTCTGGTAGTTCTCGATCCACATACTGCTGAAGTCTAGCTTGTAGGATTTTAAGCATGACTTTACTAGCATGAGAAATGAGTGCAACGGTGCGATAGTTTGAACATTCTTTGGCACTGCCTTTCTTTGGAATTGGAATGTAAACTGATCTTTTCCAATCCTGTGGCCACTGTTGAGTTTTCCAAATTTGCTGGCAAATTGAGTGTAGCACTTTTACTGCACTGTCTTTTAAGATTTTGAATAGCTCAGCTGGAATACTGTCACCTCCACTAGCTTTGTTGTTGCTCAGCTTTTCTAAGGCCCACTTCACTTCACATTCTAGGATGTCTGGCTCGAGGTCAGTGACCACCTCATTGTGATTATCTGGGACGTTAAGCTCATTCTTGTATAGTTCTTCTGTGTAATTTTGCCACCTCTTCTTAATCTCTTCTGCCTCTGTTAGGTCCCTACCATTTTGGTCCTTTATCATGCCCATTTTTGCATGGAATGTTCCCTTCATCTCTCCAATTTTCTTGAAAAGATCTCTGGTCCTCCCTATTCTATTGTTTTCTTCTATTTCTTTGCACTGTTCATTTAAGAAGGCATTCTTATCTCTTCTAGCTATTCTCTGGAATTCTGCATTCAATTGGGCATATCTATGTTTTTCTCCCTTGCCTTTCGCTTTCCTCCTTTCCTCAGCTATTTGCAAAGCTTCCTCAGACAGCCATTTTGCTTTCTTGCATTTCTTTTTCTTTGGGATGGTTTTGGTTGCTACCTGTTGTACAATGTCGCGAACCTCTGTCCATAGTTCTTCAGGCACTCTGTCTATCAGATCTAATTCCTTAAATCTATTTGTCACCTCTACTGTATATTCAACAGGGATATGATTTAATTCGTACCTGAGTGGCCTAGTGCTTTTCCCTACTTTCTTCAGTTTAAGCCTAAACTTTGCAAGGAGAAGCTCATGGTCTGAGCCACAGTCAGCTCCTGGTCTTGTTTTTACCGACTGTATAGAGCTTCTCCATCTTTGGCTGCAGAGCATATAGTCAATCTGATTTCTGTGTTGACCATCTGGTGATGTCCATGTGTAGAGCCGTCTCTTGGGTTGTTGGAAAAGAGTGTTTGCTATGACCATCGTATTCTCTTGACAAAATTCTATCAGCCTGTGCCCTGCTTCATTTTGTACTCCAAGGCCAAACTTGCCTGTTATTCCAGTTATCTTTTGGCTTCCTACTTTAGCATTCCAATCCCCCATGATGATAAGCACATCATTTTTTGGTGTTACTTCTATAAGGTGCTGTAGGGCTTCATAGAACCGGTCAATTTCATCCTCTTCAGCACTGGTGGTTGGGGCATAGACTTGGACTACTGTGATATTGAATGGTTTCCCTTGGATTCGAACTGAGATCATTCTGTCATTTTGAGGATTGTATCCCAGTATTGATTTTCCTACTCTTTTATTAACTATGAAGGCTACTCCATTTCTTCTGAGGGATTCTTGCCCGCAGTAGTATACCTGATGGTCATCTGAATTAAATTCACCCATTCCTGTCCATTTTAGTTCGCTGATACCTAAGATGTCGATGTTCAGTCTTGTCATCTCTTGTTTGACCACGTCCAGCTTTCCTTGATTCATGGATCTTACATTCCAGGTTCCTATGGAGAAAAAATCTTTACAGCATCGGACTTTCTTTTCACCACCAGACACATCCACAGCTGAGCGTCCTTTCGGCTTTGGCCCAGTCGCTTCATTCTTTTTGGCGCTACTAGTACTAGCCCTCTGCTCTTCCCCAGTAGCATATTGGACGCCTTCCGACCTGAGGGGCTCATCTTCCAGCGTCATATCGTTTTGCCTTTTGGTACTGTCCATAGGGTTTTCATGGCAAAGATACTGGAGTGGGTTGCCATTTCCTTCTCCAGTGGATCACGTTTTGTCAGAACTCTCAGCTATGACCTGTCCGTCTTGGGTGGCCCTGCACGGCATAGCTCATAGCTTCATTGAATTACGCAAGCCCCTTCGCCACGACAAGGCAGTAATCCATGAAGGGGAAGAACATGACTAATAACAGGCAAAATAAAAGAATAAAAATATGAACCATCGAGGTATAACAACTATATATCAAGTATGAAATAATATATGAAAGTTAAAATTAAAACAAAGAAACCATTATTTTAACTGCCATAAAGTCCAGTCCAGAAGGATACAATATTTTTATTCACTTGACAAAGAAGAATATATCTGATTTTCTGAAACACTCTTGGAGAAGAGCAAGAAACTATTATTTTAAAACCATCTAAAAGAAATGTTCATTGAAGGGTTTCCAATGGAGATCAGAACTTAAGTTTAAAAGAACTTTGAACCATTTTCGCACAAATCATAATCCACAAGTCGATTTTTTTTCCTATTCTTGCACAGAGTAGCGTTGATTTCTATCAAAACTGAATAATGCAGAATTACAATCCTGTTACATGATCTTCTGTGAGGGGAAGCTGGGCAAATATATTGGTGGCAGCTATTTTGTCAACAGAACACCTTCAGCAAATAAAAGTTATTAATCTTTTTTTTTATTGAAAAGTTTTAACATACAATTTTTCTTTAAAAACCCCCCTCCCCCTCCCTTCACCCTCCCCCCTACCTCTCCCCCCTCCCCCCCTCCCCCCCCGACTTCCCAGAGCTAAATACAAGGTATATATAAAAAAAACCAATCATAAACAATCATATACTAACAACTATAAGCTCTAAAATCCATCACTCTCTAGCTTATATAGGATAAAACAAACCTTAGTAATATTAAATATATATATAAAAAAAAACTAAAAGAAAAAAAAAGAAGAAAAAAGAAAGAAGACTTATTCAAATGCTACATAAAACTTCTTAACCCTATACTTATTCTGGATAAACTCAATCCATTTTCTCCATTCCATAATATAGCGTTCTTGCGAGTGATCTTTCAAATAGGCCGAAATCTTCGCCATCTCTGCCAGGTCGGAAACCTTTAAAGTCCACTCTTCTATAGACGGCAATTCCTCTTTCTTCCAATACTGACCTATCAAGAGTCTTGCTGCCGTAATTAAATTCAACATCAACTTAGTGTCCACAACTGTAGCATCTGTAATTATTCCCAACAAAAAAAGTTGCGGACAAAACTTTATCCTCTGTTTAAAAATCTTCTGCATGTTCCACCAAACTTTTATCCAAAAGGCCTTAACCTTTTTACATGTCCACCATATATGAAAATATGTTGCATCTTCATCACCGCACCTCCAACATTTAGGCTGATAATTCGGATACATACTTGCGAGCTTTTTGGGATCTAAATGCCATCTATAAAACATTTTGTAAAAGTTTTCTCTTAAATTTTGAGCTTGTGTAAATTTTACGTTCCTCACCCAAATCTTTTCCCACGTGTCCATTGTAATAACTTCCTGGATGTTTTGGACCCATTTTATCATACAATCCTTAACAAGTTCTGTTTCTGAATCAATCTCTATCAATGCAAGATATATCCGTTTAATATGTGCCGGTCCCTGATTTCTAATTTGCTTTATCAAATTTTCATCAGTCATTGTAAAACCATTTTTCTGATCTTCTTTCCACCTGGCCCGTAACTGAGTATATTGGAACCAGTTTTGAACAACCTTCTCTTCTCGCAAGAGACTATATGATTTCAAACACCATACATTTCTTTCCAAACTTAGGATCTCCTTGTACGTAGTCACATCATGTTTGAAACCAGCATGTATATTTTCTATTGCGTGTTTTGGAATTGCCCACAGTGGTATCTTGCAATCTAGCTTATGTCTGTACTTCTTCCAAACTCTCAGCAATGCCTGTCTTAAAATATGCACTCTAAACACATTGTCTACCTTCTTGTCATACAACAAATATGCATGCCAGCCAAACAACAAATCATGGCCCTCAAGATTTAATAATCTCTTCTGTGTCAAATTAATCCAATCACTTATTCCTACTAATGCAGCAGCTTCATAATATAGTTTAAGATTGGGCATTTTAAGCCCACCTCTCTCACGAGTATCCTGCATAATCTTAAGTTTAACTCGTGGCTTTTTCCCTGCCCACACAAATTTATTGATACCTCGCTGCCATTCCTCCAAATTAGAATCTTTCTTAAGAATCGGTATCATTTGAAATAGAAATAAAAATTTAGGCAGGACATTCATTTTCACTGCTGCAATCCGTCCCAACAAAGACAATTGCAATTTTTCCCAATTCTCCAATTCTTTTTGAATTTTCCCCCATAGTTTTTCATAATTATTTTTATATAACTTTGTATTAGAGGGCGACAAAAACACCCCCAAATATTTAACCCTTTTAACAATCTCAAATCCAGTTAGTCCTTCTAAAAGAGCCTTTTGCGAAACTGTCATATTTCTGACCAAAATTTTGGTTTTCTGTATATTAACTTTAAATCCAGAAACCTTCCCATATTGTGTTATTATCTCCATCAGGTCCACAACAGAGTTCTCTGGCTGGGTCACTGTAACAACCAGATCATCTGCGAATGCTCTCAATCTATAATCCTGATCTCTAATTTGTATCCCCTTAATTTTTTCCGAATTCCGTATTTTAACCAATAATATCTCTAATGTTAACACAAATAACAAGGGCGATAACGGACAGCCTTGCCTTGTGCCCTTCTCAATATTACATGCTTCTGTCAAGCTATTATTAACTATAATTCGGGCAGTTTGATTTTGATATAATGCCCTAATCGGTTGCAAAAAATTTTCCCCAAAATCCATTTTGTCTAAAACTTTCAACAAAAATTGCCAATTCAATTGATCAAAAGCTTTTTCAGCATCTAAGAAAATTAGTGCCGCAGAGATCTGGTTGTTCCTTTCCAAAAACTCTAACACATCAACTATATGCCTCACATTATTTTTCATTTGCCTACCACTAATAAACCCCGTTTGGTCCCCATGAATCACCTGTTGCAGAACCCTCATCAATCTATTAGCCAAAACCTTAGCAAATATCTTGTAATCTGTATTTAAAAGCGATATCGGTCTATAATTTTTAACTTGAGTAGCATCTTGGTCTTCCTTCGGAATCAAGGAAATAAAAGCTGTTCTCCAAGACGGTGGCACCTTTCCCCCCCTCTGGATTGTCTGGAACAGTTCCTTTAACGGTTTTATCATCTCTATTTGTAGATTTTTGTAATAGGCCGCAGTCAAACCATCCGTACCTGGTGCTTTATCCACCTTCAATTCCTTAATTGCTGTAACAATTTCTTCTTCTGTAATCAATTGATTAATCCCTTCTTTTTGTACTTGCGTAAGAACCGGGATGCTAGCATTTTCCAAATATATATCAATGTCTTTTTCATTAATTTTCTCCTTAGCATATAATTTAGAATAAAAATCCACAAAAGCGTCCTTAATAAGGTCCTGTTGAAACACAACCCTTCCTTTATGCTCAATCTTGTCTATATTAGAAGCCCTTTGTTTTTTCCTCAATCTATAAGCTAACCATCTACCTGGTTTATTAGCGTTGCAAAAAGTATTATGCCTGGCAAACCGCAAATTGGTTGCCACTTGGTCAGCCATTAATTTATCAAATTGTCCTCTTAACAATTTAATAGCCTCCTTAGTTTTCACATCCTCTGAGTTCAAAATCAAAGCCTTTTCTTTTTCCTTTATTTCATTCTCCAGTTCTTTCCTCCTTGCTTCCACAGCACGTCTATGTTTATTATTCATATATATCAACACCCCTCTCATGTAGGCCTTGCTAGCATCCCACACCATATCCATAGAGGTACCTTTGTTCATATTAGTTTCAAAAAAATCCTTCATCCGCTGTTTACATTCTTCCACATTTCTCTGATTTCTAAACAAATTCTCATTTACGCGCCACGAGCGCCTGTCTCTTTTCTCCTTATCAATCTCTAACCAAACTGGACTATAATCAGAGATAGTTCTTGCACAAATCTTCACCTTTTTAGTCCTCAAAAAAAAGTCATTAGTCACCAAAATAAAATCAATCCTCGAAAAAGATTGATGTCTATCAGAATAAAAAGTATAATCCTTTTCCTGCAAGTGTCTCTCACGCCAAATATCTCGCAGTTCCAAGTCATCCTTCATTTCAAAAAAAGATTTAGGCAGTCTAGCATGACTTGGAATGCGCTTAAAAGCTCCAGCCTTATCCATCTGTACATCCAAAACACCATTCCAGTCCCCCATAAAAATAAAAGATTTATAATCCAACTGGGTAAGCTTTGTATGAAGTAAACTAAAAAAGTCAGCCTGTTGTTGTTGTTGATTAGGGGCGTACAGTCCAACTAAAAGCGTCTTTTTGCCTTCTAGCAACAAGTCTATCAGTACATATCTTCCATGCTTGTCTGCTTCAATTAAGTCCGCTGTTATAGCACTTTTAATATAAACAACCACTCCATTTTTCTTATTCATTGCAGAGGCAACAAAGTGCGTACCCAGTCTTGAGTTCAATAAAAGCTTTTGGTCCATAGCCCTAATATGCGTTTCTTGCAAACATATAACATCTATCTTGAATTGTTTTAAATATTGAAAAACTTTCTTTCTCTTCTGTGGTGAATTTAGTCCATTAACGTTCCAAGTCAAAAATTTAGTTGCCATGCATATCCTCCCAAAGCTCTTGAAGCACTGCTTTGATAGGACTATCTTCTTTAGGCCGTGCTCCTCCCACTGCTTGGCTATGAGTACGTTGTGAAGATTCCGAAGACTTTTGCTGGTCTTGTTCTTTTATTTTCTTTGCTCGTTTTAAAGCAGCACGCGTTACCCTTTGCTCTCTAGGATCATCCAAAGAAGCTATAGCTTGATCTCCTCCAGCACCGTTTTCCTCTACTTCAACCTCTTGATGTTCTCCCTCTCCAGATCCCTTTGCAGCTTCCAGAAGTGTTAATGGGGTTGTTTTTAAAACGTTATTATAGAAATCACGCGCTTGCTTCACAGTAATCAGCCGATACCTTTTACCTTCATACATCACCATCAACCCATCTGGAATGTCCCATCTGAACCTTATATCTCGTTGCTTGAGCTCTTGCACAAGAAATGTGAAGTCTTTCCTTTTCCTTAAAATCTTTGGAGGAATTTCTTTTAAAACCAAGACTTCTTGATCAGCAATCACAACTTTAGCATCATAGGCAGCTTGTATAACTTCATCTCTAATTTCTCTTTTTGCAAAGTAGACCACCACATCTCTAGGCAGCTTTCTCTGTCTAGCAATCCATGAATTCACACGGAACACTTTATCCATAGCTCCTCTTATTTCAGATGCTGGCTGATTTAATACCACTTCGAGAGCCTCAGAAATCAGCTGCTTTAAATCTTCCTTAATATTCTCTTTTAAGCCTCTGATTCTAACAGCAAACTGCATCTGGTAATATTGAGCAAGACTTAATTCCCTTTCCATTTTATCTCTTAAATCTTCATTCTCCCGTACTTTTGCTTCTAATATGGCATTCCTTTGAGTCAAGTCATCCACTTTTTCATCCAAATCATCCACACATTCCGCCACTTTATGCACTGAAGACAAAATGTCTACCTTCATCACGCTGCACTTCTGTTCCATCCTCTCTTCTATTCTCTCCTCCAGTTTCTCCAATTTCTCCTCCATCTGTGCAAATTTATCACCCATTGATTGATTAATTGATTCCAAAAGTTTATCCAGAGCATCTCGTAAGTCCTTCGTTGTCAATACATCAGGAGGGTGCAACGCCTGTAATGATGATTGTTGCACCGGAGAAGATCCACCACTCCGAAGAGTTTTAGGGGGAGGTTTAGCCGCCATCTTTTACTTTCACTTGTGACGCACTTTCACTTAAAGTTTAAAAAATCCATCAAGCTCGAGAGTAAAATAAAATAATCCTCTTCACCTTTTCCTCTTGTACCGCTCTGCCTGCTCCTTTTAATCCATAGTCCTTTCTTCAGGCAGGGGTGGTCGCAGACGCCTGGCTCTGCTCCAAGAAATCCGGAGCAGAGACGCCGGCCAGCTGGGAGCAACCCAGGCTTCGGGGGAGTTCAATCCTTCAGCCGCCCAAGCTGCAAGCTCAGGCGGCCCCGGAGAACTCTACCCCTACCTGGGGCCTCACCCCCTCCTCTTCTCCCGAGGAGGGGGCTTCAAATTCGCCCGAACAGCTGATCGGCGCTGTTTCGGGCGAAAAAACACTCAGCTGAGCCGCGGGCAGCCCGGGAAGGCTGTCTCCGTCGCCGCGGAGCCACCGGAAGTCCATCTAAAAGAAATGTTCATTGAAGGGTTTCCAATGGAGATCAGAACTTAAGTTTAAAAGAACTTTGAACCATTTTCGCACAAATCATAATCCACAAGTCGATTTTTTTTCCTATTCTTGCACAGAGTAGCGTTGATTTCTATCAAAACTGAATAATGCAGAATTACAATCCTGTTACATGATCTTCTGTGAGGGGAAGCTGGGCAAATATATTGGTGGCAGCTATTTTGTCAACAGAACACCTTCAGCAAATAAAAGTTATTAATCTTGTAGTTGCTATATTTCATTATTGCTTTATTCCTTTAGTCTGTCTTCAATACCTATGACAACCCAATATTATAAGGACTCTTAATAAAATAGGAAAACAGCTCTGTTTCATATGCTCATAATTATATAAGCAAATCATTGCACACTGAATTTCAAGAACTGTCTTGTTTGTGTGTATTTTTATATGCAAAGTATAACACAGCACATCTAGCCAAACTGTACAGATCTGGCTTTCCGTGAAATTTCTGGCTTATTTTATGAAGCCTCTGTAGGACTCCTCTACACCTGCCATTCCTGAAAAACTGATATAAATTTACATTGCTATAACTCTGAAAAAAATAATAAGTATGAAAAAATATAAGAAAGGTTCATGGCTTATGATTCTTTAATGTTATGTAAAAGAATAAGAGGAAGGGGAAAGGGAAGAGGAAAAAACAAGAATTAGATGAAATTATGGGGATGATATATATATATATATGATTCCAGAAGAAAATACCATACAGTGGGAGCTTTGTCATACAGATTTGACAAAGATCAGTTTCCACAAACTACAGCAGGCAATCTAGACAAATTCAGACATGCTCTACCAAGTTTTGTTACTATATAATAGAGATAATATTGATAAACAATGAAAGAAGCATAGCTATATTAGCAATAGCAACCAAGGAACATCCATTGTTAGGGATAATTACGTTTAGGGCACTAATGAAACTAGATTCCACTTCTGGAGCATGTCTCAAGATCCATCTGGTGTGGGCGCTAACCCGAGTGTAGACGCCAGGGCGTTTGGGGGCAGCACAGACATCTCCCTAGCTCACTACACCAGCCAAAACCCAATCTCCATTCCATGGACAAAGCAATGGCCCCCCTGAGTCCCCCTGTAAAATAAAGAAATAAAGCATTACTCTCTAAGAATATAACATGAATTTTCTGTCAGAAAGGGTTCTTACATATGACTGATAGGTGAATCTTACTTCGACACTAGAAATATGATCATATTCTACTGTCCAAAAGCTATGAGCAACAGTTTGGGTAGAACAAACTACTCTGTATTTCAAGAAAAGAAAATGATGGGAGGGTTCAGAAGGAATAATCTCACTGACTTCCACTCATGTCCACAGCATCTTCTACATGGGGTGATTGCCTCTCTCCACCTAATGGTAAACTGATCTTGTTCTATCAGCATATTTGTAACAAAAGCAAATATTGAAAACATTCACAAAATCAAAAAGGGAATAAATCTTGCTCAGGGAAATAGATGTAAACAGACAAATAACAAATAGATGTACACAAACAAAATAACTCAACAGCAACTTCATTAGCAGATGCCTTTACAATGGAAAGGAACTAGCTCACATTAAAAGGTGCATTAAAATGTATGGGGCATACAGAAGCCATTTAATGTTTATTTAATTGTTCAATACACATTATGAACATTGCAGAATGTTTAATGCTGTTTAAATGTTTAATATCCTTAACCAGTCCCTTGAAAATTTGATATCTATATTCAGGAAACATCCTAGAATTTATGAATAATTTTGGTAATATAGCAAGTTCCTGTCCTCACCCCAGCTCCTGCCAATCTAGTGGTTCGAAAGTGTTCAAATGCAAGTAGATCAATATGTAGCACTTCAGTGGGAAGATAACAGCACTCCATAATGTCATGTTGGCCACATGACCATGGAAATGTCTTTGGACAGTGCTGGCTCAATGGCCTTGAAATAGAAATGAGTACCCCCCCCCAAGTCGGCCTTGGTGGAGCAGTGGGCTAATGCCTCCTTAAGTAACACCAGCTGCCTGCAATTAGTGCAGGTTCGAGTCCCACCAGGCTCAAGGTTGACTCAGCCTTCCATCCTTCCAAGGTAGGTAAAATGAGGACCCAGATTGTTGGGGGCAATAAGCTGACTTTGTAATAATGCCGCTTGGGGGGGGGCGAAAGCCCTAATAAGCAGGCATATACATAGAATGAAGGCTATTGCTAAGCACATTGGTTTGTGCTTAGATTGTAAGCCGCCCTGAGTCTTCGAAGAATGGCGGGATATAAATGGGATTAAAATAAAAAAATAAAAATAAATATAGACTAGCGGAGTAAAATCCGCAGGAACTCATTTACCTTTCCCTTAACCTATATGTATAGTTGGGGGTGGGGGAATGCAAGCTGCTTAGAAAAATAAGATTGGGGGGGGCGAAAATGTTGTATTCAGTATGGTGTAAAGGTTAGGTCACTAGGCTAAAAACCAGGAGACTGTGAGTTCTAGCCCAACCCTAGGCACTAAACTAGCTGGGTAGCCTTGGCCAAGTCATTCTCTCTAAGCTCTAGAAAGAAGACAAGGGCAAGCCACTCCAACAAAATCTTGCCAAGAAAAGGGACTTGACTAGGAAATCAACAGAAGTCAAAAGCACATGCACACAAATTATTATTACCTGGCAAGCATCCTTCTTTCCTTCCATGTAGCCTGCACATATCATGTCATCTTTTATTATGGTCGCCATCCCAGGCTCTTTAAAGTCACTGTAAAGAGTCTCACAGGTAGCCCTGTCAATAAGGGGAAGAAGCACTTCCTGCAAAATCTCGGGTTCAGGAAGTGGGACTGAGAGAAAGAGAAAAGAAAGTTATTTCTTCAGATTCCATCAAAGGGAAAAGCAGAACATCTAGGTAAAAGAAGGAATTTCAACAAACTGAACAGCTTGTCAATGTATTTACTGCTGCTGAAATTTAAACAAATTTAAACAATTACTCATCAAATATTATACCTGCTCTTTAAACAATTATTTAAATCACACAAATTCTAAATAATTATTAAAGGTGCATAAGCTCCTTTTCTCTTGCATGTGTCCAGGCAGTTATTAAAATCCTTGATAATTTAATTCTATTTTTACTCATTGTTTTTCCTCCAGAAAAAGTATCCTTAATGTCAGGCTTTCTGAATCCATCTGAAACACTTGCTCCATTCCAATAAAGCCAATTAGTAGAAGTTGGGGGCAGGGTAAGATTCTATTTATTTTATTACTATTATTTTATTATTTTATTTTATTTTTGGTGTTAAGGCTTGTATTTTTGGAACATATATACCTATGAGTTGCTACAAACACCAATAGATATGGAACTTCAGATATATATAACATAATATATCACATAATATAGAAATATATCTGATACTCACCTTGTGATTTAATGTTCCCCCATCCTGCAACCCAACAACCCAATCTGGGAGGGAAAACAATGGAAAGTCCTGGTAAACAGGCAGGCTGGATAAGCTGGGTGAAATTCACAGAGCTTTCAAGTTCCATTAGTGCAATATCATTGCCTTTTGACAGCCCAGTGTAGTTGGCGTGGGTGATAATTTGCTTCACATTCACTAGTACCGACTCTGGTCCCAGATAGGAGAGATTGTAGGATCCCAAAAGAACAGCAAATAGAGAGGGATCGGAGATACTGTAGATAGAAAAATTGGCTAATAAAACATAAGCAGGATATGAGAATGAAAACAGACATATTGTTCAAAATTCAGCTAGGAAGAGGAGGAAGTTGAAATTGATAGAATCTATTAGAAAGGGTGTGACAGTAAAATCACTTCCCTAGGAATGGGAGAACAGTGTTTGTCATGAGTGTCAATATTAGCTAATAGCTTGAATGGTAGAAAGAATGGTAGAAACTGACCTTGGGGGTGACAGATCTCTTGGTAAAGGAAATGAAGTTTTATAAATTAGTTTCAGAAGTCTGAGAATCAACCCTGTGGGGTTTTGTATGAAGGGAGTAAAGTTTGGAAACTGTTCTCACCTGCTAAAGCAATGCGCTGCTGTGAGAACCCAGCGTGAGGCAATGAGGGTTCTCCCACACTGATGTGAGTCTAAAATCTGTATGCTGGCCTGCCATGGCCATGAACCCACCTCAGCCTCTGTACCTCCTACTATTCGGGCAGAGGGGATAAATCGGCCACAAGCTGTGGGGAGATCAAGATAGGCAGGTTAGTGTCTGGGTCCTGAGTTCTGTACAGCTGAACTCCATGGAAAACTTTATTCACCTGGAGGTGCCTGGGCCTCTGTAATGCCTGTGAAGACAAGAAGAGAAACATCAAAAGAGACTGAATGGACCAAGAAAGGTAGCCAAAAATAAAACAAAATATGCTACATTAGATCACTTTTTAGATCAGCAATGTCTATAATGACATTGTTTAGAATTAATTATTCATTAATTGATAATTAACATATGAGACTTGGAACTTTAAAAATATGCTGTGTGTCATTCAAAAATGGTCATTCCCATTACAGCACATATCACTACTTCACTTATCTGTAGTAAATAAAGGTACAGATCTGAAGGAATTCTTGACCCAACATCATCCAATGAGTTTCAGGGCTTGGGAGGATTTGTGTGAGATAAAAAGAGTAAGACAACTTCAGCACTTTTAAAAATCAAAGCTTACTTTGATCCCAAAATAAAATTGAGTTGATGAGAAATATATGAGGGAATAAAATAATGTATGCATACGTGTATGGATAATGAGGACGTATGGATGGTGTGTAACACTAGATAGATCAATTTTATTTTTTCATATTTCCTCTCTCCATTTTCTTTTGCTTCTTTCTTATTTCATCTCCATTCTTTCCTTAATACCATGTTTACCTGAAAGTAAAACCTACCCCCAAAATAAGCCCTAACTTGATTTTTGAGGGTGGGCCTAATATAAGCCCTACCCCAAAAATAGACCCTAGTTATGGGGCGAGACACACACCTACAAATCAAGCTAGGGTGGAGGTGGGAGATGGAGGTACCCCACATGCTCTGCTTACCTGGCAGCTAGGCCTCTCCTTGCCAGCCCACTTCTTCTGCAGTGTCTCCAGGCCTGCATTTCACATTCAGGCCTTTCTACAAGGCCTCTGCAGTTGAGAACTGAGCTATGGATTGAATCCATTGCTCCATTATCAGTTGCAGAGGCCTTCCGGAAAGGCCTGACTGTGAAATGCAGGCCCAAGCTCCATTCTGAGCTATAGAATGAAGCTGCTCCTTCAGTCACAGAAAAAGTGGGCCAGCTGGGTGGGGCTGTCGGTGCCAGTGGTGAGTGGAAAAGCCACCCCACAAAAATAAGACCTGGTGCCTGTTTTGGAGGCTAATAATAATAAAATAATAATAATAATAATAATAATAATAATAATAATAATAATAATAATAATAATAATAATAATAATAATAATACCCGGTCTTATTGTTGGGGAAACATGGTAGCAATAGCACTTAGATTTATATACCATTCCACAGTGCTTTACAGCCCTCTCTAAGTGGTTTACAGAGTCAGCATATTACCCCCAATAATCTGGGTCCTCATTTTACCAACCATGGAAGGATGGAAGGCTGAGTCAGCCTTAATGCTGCCTATGTTGAAAGGGAATAGCATGATGGATAGGTGCATAAGCATGTATGTCTGCCATGTACAGGAAATTAAGCAAAGCATATGTCTCTGTTTCAAATGTGGGCATCCATAATCTGTACCATTGTTTCCTTTTCCATCAGATCCTACTTGGTAACAAAATAATAATGCAGCTAGGTAACAAAATAATAATAAAAACAATAACATACATATTGCTGTACCCAAGAAATTTCAAGAATCAATAGTTTACAAAAAGTTCCCCCAAATCTCCTTAAATAACTCCCTATGTCATTTTGGGGAGCCATAAAGATAATAGGGAAAAAAGTGCTACCAGAAGAAATGATTTATCTGTGCTATGGTATCATCTCTATTTTTAAGAATACTTTTGGAAAATGCATAAGTCTCATGGTCACTTTTTTAAAAAAACAAAATAGTATAAACAATATCAGCAGCTTTCTTTCACTGCTGGAAAAATATGCCTACCAGCTCCTTGAGACAGGCAGGGAAAATAATTAGACAAATAGAAGTTAAAAAGCATTCCTGAAGGACCATTGGAATGGATCAATTTCACCATTTTTACTACTGCTAAATGGATAACTTGCAATTTCTCATATTCTTAATCACATCTATTTTATGAAAAGATGGTCTGTCCTGGAAACAATTTTGTAAGAGTACCCAAAACATTCTCTCCAAATGCTAAATGTGGCCCCCAGAGCACAGTGATTTTTGACTACTAATTTAGTTTATACCTTATTTATTTTCTCTTTTTGTCCATATATGTATGCGAGAAAAGACAGAAATAGCAAGAAGGAAGAAAAAGTTTCAAAACTAACCCAGGCCAGGCCCACAGAATGTCAGTAGTTATACTTTTCCTGTTTTACTCTTATCTGTATGTAAATATGTCTAAATGTACGTGAAAACATTTGAATCTAGATTTCTGAGTCCAAAGCCAACATTCTGTCTAACATTTTGTAAGAGACAGAATTACTGAGCTTAACATTAAATAGCAACACAGTAGCACATCTTTACTAATTTTCCTCAAAACACACAAAAACAGTTTCCAGGTGGTGAATCAGTTCCTTTCTGTCCTTCAAACTGTAAAAGAAAATATAATCACAGCTGAATAAATCTTATCAATCCAAACATACTTCTAAAATATCCAATAAAACAAAACAAACCCTTTCTCAGAATCCAAATAATAAATTCAAATTATTTTTTAGTTAAAAAAAGAACATTACTTAAAACTCTGCTATTTAACAATCCTTTATAATGCCAGCCTCAGCTCAGCCTCTTCCAACAATATTTGGAAGAATGCCCTGGAATCTATGCGTCAAAGTAATTATTTTATTATCTACATTTATCAAACAAATGCATAGGTAATCAGAACACCCAGTAGATTTTTTGCCCGACTTCAGAAATTTCTCTCCTTAAAAATAAAAGACAAGGATTTCTTTGAATAATTGTTTTGATTAACATAGGAAAGAAATACCTAATATATTTTCATACAATCTATGACCAAATCTAGGGTCTTACCCAACTGCATTCATTTAACAGTAGAACCATTTCTAAAATCAAAGCAAGTAAAATAAAATTAGTAACTTGCCCTGGGCTAAATAGGGTAAACCAGGGGTCTTCAAACTTGGTCCTTTTGTGACTTGTGGACTTCAACTCCCAAAATTCCTCAGCCAGCTTGCCAAGTTTGAAGACCCCTGGGCTAAACTTTACCTTTTATTAAAAAGGGGGGGGTAGATTTCTCTCATCATCTGTTTATGTTTAATGTTTGTGTTTAATTTTTCAAAGTAATAAAAAATTGGGTACCTAGTAAACAAGAAAGGAGGGATGAATCTTTTTGTATTTTATACACCCACCTGTTTTGAAAAAAATAAGTGCCTTAAAGAAAAAATATTCTCTTACCCATCAGAAGAGAGAGAAGGGCCAATTCTTCAATCCCAAGAAATCTCACCATCTTTGTTTATGAGTCTATCTTGATTGACTTTAAGTCAAGTAATAAAAGAAGAAAGAAGTTAAAAGGTAGACAAAGCATAGAAGAATATGAATAACTGTCACTGTACTCTGGCCTCCTTTTGTAAACTTAATACTCCCTATCTAGCTCCTCCTAGCATCTTAAAGGAAACAGTTTGTTGTTTTTGTTTAAATAAATTACTTGTGATTAACTTCTCCAAGGGAACTGAGAGTTAACATTTGACTCCTTCCCAGAGTAGGGAGGAGCTTTTTTAATTGTATTATTCAAAGACATGGGTGGGACTGTAAGAACCCAGATAGATCAAAGACCAATCAGGTATTTACAAAGAGCATAAAAGGAGTACAGAAAAGCAACTGTGTTATGTGACTATTCATTCCAGAGTGGCCATCTTTCCAAAGAATACTGTATTTGAACATAGAATGTGCATTTAAGTTTTCTCACTTTACAGATTTCTAGGACCGTTCATGTGCAACTGACCCCACTGATTGAAGCTTCTGGATGTAGTATAATGACTGTGGAGGGCACCATATTTGTAAAATATCACAGATCTTTTCTTGGAAAAGCAAACTTACAATAATTTCATATTTGAGAAGGAAAAACCAGTAATGGACCCACTGTAGGTCCATGGTTTGGTTCTGCTTCAGTAAAGTTATTTGTGCCCCAGAAACAATGAAGTTCTTTTTATCTGTCTAAGAATGTAACGTGAAGCATTACTGTACAATGAAATAGCTATGCAGCCTGTATGTCTTGTATTCTGTCTGTTTAAAATCATATAGTCAAGTATTGTTCAAGTCTGATTCAGCTTATGATGACTTTATGGATGCATTTATTTATTTGTTTATTTATTTATTTTTATCCTGACTTTATTATCTTTATAAATAACACAAGGTGGTGAACAAACCCAATACTCCTTCTTCCTCCATGCTGGTTTCTCAGCAACAGTATGTGTTATGTTCTTGGTTTGGTTAGGCATTGATGAGGCAGAGTGGTGAAACAGCAAGCATGTTTATTAAATAACAACAGAAGCAACCCTAACGGCTGCTTCACAGCTAGATTCAAGGTGCTGGTGATGACCTATAAAGCCCTAAATGGCATGGGTCCGGATTATCTCAGGGAGCACCTGCTGCCAGCATCAACTTCCCATCGTCCTGTGCAGGGAGGGCCTCCTCAGGGGCCCACCGGTCAGGGAATGCCAGCAGGCGATCCCCAGGGGGAGGGTGTTCTCTGTGGGCACGCCTGCCCTATGGAATCAATTGCCGGTGGAACTCCGGATCGCCCCCGACCTTTGTTTGTTTTGCCGGGACCTAAAAACCTGCCTTTTTGAGTTAGCTGGCCTGGACTGAGGGGTTTTAAGGTTTTTAAATTCTAATTTTAAATTTTGGGGCTATTGATTTAATTTTATTTTAATTTTTATATTGTATTGTTTTAATTTTGCCCTGTAAACCGCCCTGAGTCCTTCGGGAAAAGGGCGGTATATAAATTGAATTAAATAAATAAATAAAATAAATATACAGATCGCCTCTAGGTGGCAACCAATAGATGTAAAGCAATAGTTCGTGTGCGAAAGCATAGTTACTTGGAGACAGACAGTCTGTGTTTCAGTTAAGCAATCACTCAACTGATTAGAACAATTAAGGCCAATACATTCCACCCTTTCCCCCTAGATAGTTCATACTCTCAAATGCTTGATATAGTCCTGTAAATACTTAGGAGGCCTTCACGACCATTCCGAATGCCTGGGGGTCTCTGGAGGCTCCCGGTCTACCCGCTCGCCTACAATGCTGGGTAGGCTGGGTCTTTGAGGTCCACTTGCTTCGGGCCAACTCAAGTCCCTTTGGCTGACCTGTTCTGGTAGGCTCAAACCAAAGTCTATTTGGGTGGCAGAGTCTGCTAGGCTGGAACTCGGTGCCGCTTGCCAGTTCTGCTCAGTGGAAACAGTTTGTGTGTCTGGGGAAAACTCACTGCCAACCACAACCCTGTCTCCTTGGCTGAGAGTCCTGTCGGAGCATGCAGGCTCCTCTGTTGAGCCATTGTTGCGCTGCCCCTGTGGATGGCCTTCTTGAGAGTCTTGAGCCAGCAACTGATTCACTAGCCTTCGACGCAGTTGGTCAATGTGCCAGCAAATGACTTGGCCATCTTCCAGGACCACCTCATATGAAAGTGGCCCTGACACCTTAGCAACCACAGCTACCACCCACAAAGGCCCTTTCTCATAATTCCGGGCCCAAACCCGATCACCAACTTGAAAATTCCGTGGTGGCTTTGGCTGTGCTGTGTCCAAGGCAACTCGGTCAGGGTGCACCTGATCCAGCTTAGTGATTAAATGTTGGCCCCATCTGAGTTCGGCTGGGCTTCTGCCCATGGCTGTACAGGGAGTTGTGTGTTGGCAGAGTAAGAAGTATGCCAGTCTGTGGTGCCAGTCCCCTGTGACATCCTCTTCAAGGATTCCTTGGTCATTCGGACCATGTGTTCTGCTTGGCCATTCAAGGCCGGGTGAAAGGGAGCCGAAGTGGCATGCCTTATTAAATTAGCCCTGAGGAAGGACTGAAATTCTGCAGCAGTGAATTGGGCCCCATTGTCTGAGACCAATACGTCTGGTAACCCATGCGTTCAAAGATCCTGCACAGTTCCTGGATGGTCCTGGCAGTAGTCATAGTTGGAACTGGTGTATCCTCTAGCCATTTGGAGTGACTGTCCACCACAATGAGGAACAGCTGTCCCTGAAAGGGCCCAGCAAAATCAATGTGGATTCTTGAACACGGTGTGTGTGTGCCCTCCCATCGGTGGATAGGGGCTTGCAGCATCTCGGGTCTTGATTGCTGGCAAGTGTAGCAGCCATGTACTTGGGCCTTAATAGCTTTTTCTAGCCCAGGCCACCAAAGGTAGCTCCTTGCAAGTGCCTTCATACAGACTATTCCCAGATGTCCCTCGTGCAGAGACTCTAAAGCCCTGGGCCTCAAAGAGCTCAGGACTATGACCTGATGTTGTGATTCAGTGTCAGCCTATGCTCCCAGCAGTTGAGTCTGAGGAATCTGAGGAGGAGGAGGAGGAGGAAGGGTTTGGAGAGCCTTTGGTGTCGGAGGGAGAGTCTGATGCACTGCAGGACTCTCAGCCTGGCTCCGCCAGTTGTGTTCCTCATGAGGCTCAGCTGTGTGAGGAGGAGGTGTCAGACTCAGAGGAGTCACAGCTGAATCTGTTCAGAGATGCTAGAAGCAGAAGGCAATCCAGCAGAGTAGAGCAGAGAAAACCTATGAGGCAACTCAGTGAAAGGAGGAGAAGGCATTGAAAAGCCACGCCTTGGGATAGATAATAAAAGGGGAAGGCGTGGGCAGTGCTGGTTGCTGAAGGCAACTGTTCGGAGACATTCAAAGAATATCCTGGTCTGTTCTTGCTAATCTGTTTGACTCTTGTTTGACTCTTGTTGGATGTTTTGAATCATGTATTTTTGGTTGAAGAAAATATTCTGCTTTTTTGTTTGAAAGACTTTATTATTTGGAACTTTAAATAAATTTGGGTTGGGTTTTTTCCAGCCCATTGATTGTTAAAAGGAAAAAGTGGTTGTCCCTGACACATAATCAGGGCCGGTCGTAGGCTGGAACAGAACACCTGACTCCCCCAAAGAATGCAACCCTTATGAGCTGAGAGCTCATCTCTCCTTGTGTAAAAACTCTGGAATTCTGGCCCTGGACATTTGTCTGGCCATCCTGTGTGTACCCAGTTTAACACATGGGTAAGCTACTTGTCCACAGCTGTCTCAGCAGTCATGTCTTTAGCATGAAGGGGAGACTCCGGCAAATCCTAGATAGCCAGGATGCGTGCCAGAGCGGGATCTGGCTCTACATGTGGCAGGGGAAACCTGCTAAGGCCATCTGCATGGCCCATTTTCCTGCCCGGTTTGTGAATCAGCCTGTAGCCATAGGCTGAAAAGAAGATAGAGCACCTCAGGAGACAGAATCTGAGGTGTCTGTTTGTTTATGGTGAACAACCCTAGAAGTGGCTTGTGGTCCGTGAAGACCATGAACTGGTGGCCATACAAGTAGTCATGGAAGTTTTTTATGCCGACCACTATGGCCAAGGCTTCCTTGTCAATTTGTGCATAGTTGCATTCTGCGGACGACAGGGTCCTATAGTAGTAGGCAATGGGAGCCTGTCTCCCGTCAGCCATCAAATGGCTCAACACAGCCCCAACCCCATACAGAGATGCATCACACGCGATGCAGATGGGCAGCTTCTCATTAAAGTGGGTGAGGACTGAGTTCGAGGACAGCAGTGATTTGACTGCCGTGAAGTTTTTCTCGTGGACACTAGTCCACTGCCACTGTGCCTTTTTGTCCAAGAGCTGGTGTAACGGCTCTGCCACTGTGGCCTTGTGTGGAAGAAAGGCATGGTAAAAGTTCAAGAGCCCCCAAAAGGCCTGAAGCTCCCTCTTAGACTTTAGACTGAGGGGCTTGCTGGATTGCTTTAAGCTTGGAGTCCACTGGATGAATGCCTGGGGCATCAATGCAGAACCCAAGGAACTGGTTGAATCTACCCCAATCTCGCACTTCTCTCTTTTTAGTTTCAGCCCTGCATCGTGGAATTGCTGAAGGACAGCTTTAAGCCATTCAGCCAAAATCTCCACTGACTCCCCTGCTATGAGGACATCATCAAAATAGGGGCACACCCCTGGAATGCCCTTGAGCGTACGCTCCATCACTCCCTGGAAAAGCCCTGGGGCTACACTCATCCCAAACTGTAGGTGCTTAACCTTGAAGGCCCCCCTATGGGTGACAGTGGTCTGGGCTACTGCCATGGCCTGATCCATGGGCAGTTGCTGGTAGGCTTGCGCCAAATCTAATTTGGTGAACACACAGCCTCCTTGCAGTGACGCCAAAATATGGCTGACTACTGGCACCTGACATGAGTGCTGTTGAAGTGCCCTGTTAATAGTGCACTTATAATCCACGCATATGTGCACCTCCCCGTTGGCCTTAAGTGGCATAACTATGGGGGTCTCCCACACCCCACTGTCTACGGGCTGCAATACCCCTTGTCTCACCAGCTTGTCCAGCTCTGCATCCACAGCCCATGCATCTAGGGAAAGGTACTGCCTTCTCAGCTGGCTTTTGTACCTTCTCTGGTTGCTTCTGCAGCTGATTGACTTCGAAGTCCAAATCGGAGTCTTCCATATGCTCAGCGTCCTCGTGGTGTATGGCTTCTGGGCCGGGCGTGTGTTTGGAGGGCTGCAAGGCTTTAATAGCCCCTCCATCGGCCATCACCTCCTTCAAGGCATTTTGAAGCGCAAGGGTCTCTTTCGTCAATAGCTTCTGCTGGAGCTCTCAGTTTCTTAGTCTGCAGACTAAATGGTCCCTCAGTCTTTCCTCTAAGTCTGCAAAGTTGCACAGCCAAGACACCTGTTGAAGGGCAGCTATGAACTCTGTCACAGACTCACCAGGCTGTTGCTCTCACTGCTCAAATGCGTGCCTCCATGCTATGATGGATAGTTTTGGCTCAAAGTGGTCCCTGAGCTTAGGTGACTGACTCAAGTGGAGCAGGGGCGACCAGTTTCTCGGCTATGTCGAAGGTAGCCAGGCCGCACACACACAGGAGTGTCATGGCCTTCAACCTGTCTTCACTAACCTGGTTAGCGTGGAGTTGCACCACGTCAAATTCCTCCAATTTTCCGACTTTTGCCATGGTGAGTTGCTTGTTGCTTGCAATGCCTTGTGCTACTGGCTTCTGTGCTGGCCCTAGGACAGATCCTTAGGGTGTGGTGGTCTCCAGCATGGCTTGCTGGCCTCACCCCCTTGTGACTTCAGGCTCTCACATTTAAGCAGCACATCCCACCTTCGTTGCCACTGTTATGTTCTTGGTTCGGTTAGGCATTGACGAAGCAGAGCAGTGAAACAGCAAGCATGTTTATTAAGTAACAACAGAAGCAACCCTAATGGCTGCTTCACAGCTATATATACGGATCGCCTTTAGGCAGCAACCAATAGATTTAAAGCAACAGTTTGTGCTGGCGAAAGGACAGTTAACAAACTTGGAGACAGACAGTCTGGTTTTTAAACAATACAGCTGTTAAGCAATCACTCAACTGATTAAAGCAATTAAGGCCAATACATTACAGTATGGAAATAGTTTGTCATTGTGTTCTGCTGTGGAAAAATATCCGCTGGAAGATCTGTTCCTAGCTAAGTCCAAATGAACCAGGCACCATGACAAAGTTGAGGTTTATTAAAACAAATTGTTATACACAAACATGCCTCCAGCTAGAGGGATCCAGAAGCAAGAGTTTGAAATCATTATGTACACTATACATTCATGTGATAATTTCCATAGCAATACGTGAAGTGTATACAAGATGTTAAAGCCCATCTAGATTTTTCAACATTCCATTATCTTATTCTATACTTCTACCAGAGCTTTACTATCTAAATTGCTAAGCTTGTAAGCCGCCCTGAGTCTTCGGAGAAGGGCGGGATATAAATGGAATTAAAATAAATAAATAAATAAATAAATAAATAAATCAAATTGTAGACTAACAGTACTTATAGCATTCCTTTTAATTCCATGAATAAACAACCAAGCAATCATGTGTGAAGGTTTGCCTGATATCTTTAGCTCACCTCTAGGTCAATCCATTCTCCAGTTCTTCTCTTTTTATCTGCTTTTAATTATTACAATGAAAGAGCTAGCTTGATGTAGCGTCCAAGGTATCAGACCAAGAGACTGTGAGTTCTAGTCCCAGTTCAGTACAAAGCCAGCTCAGTAAACTTGGGCATGCACACAGTCTTTCTCAGCCCTATGAAGAAGGCAAGGACAACTCACTTCCAAAATTTTTCCAAGTATCCTACAGGGACTAGTCGTGGCAGCCCAAGTAGTAAACATTGACTCAAAGGCACACTCTTCCCCCTATCCCCCCCCAAAAGAGCTACCTTTATAGTGATTACATAAATTATATCAACAAACAAACAAACACTATTTCCCAAAGAGTGGGAAACCTGAAAATACAAACCCGAAAATCGAACTGACGTAAGCAAATTCAGAGAAAATAAAGATTTTTATTTTTATTATTTTTATAAATTTATAATTTAATAGTTTATAGTCATCTTTTCTATTAGCCTCTCCTATTAGTATCATATGATTATATTACTTTGTTGCTGTATATACACTGAGAGCTTATGCCCCAAAGACAAACTCCTTGTGTGTCCAATCACACCTGGCCAATAAAATATTCTATTTTAAAATACATCTGATGCACTTTTATTCATTAAAGCATTTCCTCTATCTCTCTCAAATAAAGAAACAAACAATAGCTCCTGAACACAAAAAAAAAACAAAAAACAAAAATAACAACTTAAAGATAAAGATAAGGAAGAAAAAAAAGTACAGGAAAATCTGGAAATATCACTAGGTGGCAATATTGACATACTGTTTTCATTCTCTTGCACATGCAGAAACCTATAGCTAATGTAAATTTTCTGTTGGTCTAATACATAATTCCTATATATCTTTTTGAACATCTTTTGAGTTTTACTCCTTCAGCTTTTCCTTTTCAATTTAGTATGCTCATTGTAGACTAAATTTTATCTTCAGACTTGTGTTCCATATGACAACATATTAACTTTTTCAAGAATTTTGAGTCCACACAATATATTTAAGCTGGGTACCCAAATAACCTTTTTAGGAGGGTTCCCATAATATGTTCAGCTATAAACTAATAAAATAAGCAAAATTTGCACAATATAACTAAGACATGTGTATTGAAATCCACCTAACTGCAATTCAATATTTAACAAAATTTAGCATATTGAATAAGAGCAATTGCAACTCCTAGGTCAGGGATAGGCAACCGCGGCTCTTTTATGACTCATGGACTTCAACTCCCAGAATTCCTGAGTCAGCTGACTCAGGAATTCTGGGAGTTGAAGTCCATGAGTCATAAAAGAGCCGAGGTTGCCTACCCCTGTCCTAGGTGAAAAAAATCATATTTGGACTGTAAGTTATAGAGGTTTTTGCATTTTTTTAACTGATATCTAGCTGGTTTTTAATGATATGATAGCCTTATTTTTAAAATCTTGTTTCTTAGGTTTGTTTTTTTTGTTTTTGTTTTTTTTGTTTGTTTGTTTTTGGTTTTTTAATATGCATATTAAGTCTAATCAAAGCTTCCTCTTCATAATAGGAGATTGGAATTATAGATATAAGAACATGGAAAGTCATATAGAGTATAACTTTGTAGTTCCAGATCCTAAGTACTGTAAAATAAACTTTATGGAAAACCTGGAACAGTGCTAGGAAGTCCTATGTAGAGAGTAAAAATCTGGACAACCCCTAGCCTAAAGTGAAGTAGAGTTATTTTTTCTACCTTCTTGGTATCCAGTGGTAGCTATATTTTCGGAACCAAGATCTGCTGGACCTGCTATAAGCCCTTTTACTGATTTGCTTGAGCATTAGGCTATCTATACATTTTGCTTAACAAGATCATCTTTCATTAACAGAGTGGTAAAAGCCAAAGAGTCCCTATTGGATGAAGAGAACTGGCTTATCACTTCCATTCTATCTATCTATCTATCTGTCTATCTATCTATCTATCTATCTATCTATCTATCTATCCATCCATCCATCCATCCATCCATCCATCCCTATAAAGATGAGACCAACAAGTCAAACTCAACTCAAAGGAGACTTTGTGGAAAAGAAAATAATTAGCACTACTCTTACATTGAGTACAAGGGTGGGACATTTTATATATCTTCAAAATAATTGAAAAACCAAACTTCTAGTAATCCCACATCCATCACCAAAACTAAAGGATGCTAAGAAATGTAGTTCCAAACCAGCTGGACAAGCCACCAGTTTGCTACCCTTGGCATGGCAACTGAAAATTGATAGATTCGTCATGTGCCGTCAAGTCATTGTCTCTTAACAACCAGATAGATAGTTATTCTTCATGATGATCTGTCCCTAATCTGATCCTTCAGCTGTTCCAACAGTGCACTCTTCACTGCTGTTACTAAGCATATCCATGTTGCTTCCCCTTCTCATTCCTCCCACTTTTCCCAGCATTATAGCATTCTTTACAGAGCTGAATTGTCCCATAATGTGTCCAGAGTAGGATAATTGAAGTCTGATTATTTGTGTCTTAAGTGAGAACTATGGGTTGGTTTGTTTGATGATCCATCCATTTTTTTTTCTTGGCTGTTCAAAGAAAGTCTCAAGAATCTTCTCCAACACAAAGTTCAAAAGCATTAATACTCTTCCTCTCCTGCTTCTTTAAATTCCAACTTTCACTTCCATAGAGTCTCACAGGGAATACCATAACTTGCACAATTCTGATCTTTTAGGTACAATATAGACACACCACAGCTTTTGAATATATTTTCCAAGTCCTTCATGGTTGCTCTAAATCAGGTTTTCAACCAGTGGTACGGGTACCACCTATGGTTCATTGACACCTGGCAGATGGTATGTGGCCATCCTAGAAAAGTGGTTGCAGGGGAGGGGAATGAGCTGAACCGGTGGCAGCATTACACAAGCCTGAGCGAGAGATGGCTGGAGCTGCAAAGCTGTAAGGGCCCAGCGGAAGTGCCAGGATCAGCGCCAGGCTCCAGCTGAAGCTCGGCACTGATCCTGGCGCTTCTCAGTCCAGAAGAAGCACCGATCAGCTGGAATGCTACAGCATCTCCAGGGTTTTGTGATTTACATTCAGATGCTTGGCAACTGATTCATATTTATGATGGTCACCGTGTCTCAGGGTCATGTGAAGTGACCAAAACCTGCTGTAACCACCTAGCAGAGTGGGTGTTTTTTTTGTTTTTTTGGTCATCAGGTGCTTGACACCTTGCTAGGCGATTGGTGGTACTCAGATGTTGCCATATCCTAAAAGTGGTGAGTGAAAAGGTTGAAAAGCCCTGCTCTAAATAATTCAGTTAATCACTCTGACATCTCCTTCAATGCTGTCCAGATTATCAAAATGTCTGCATGGTGCACTCCAGGAGATACAACCCCCCTCCCCCCACACACACCATTTATCTTTTAGTAAAGGGGCTTGCAGTGTGCTTCCAGCCTCCCTGTATCTTCCACTTCTGTCAACTTGCAACTCCAAGTTCAAACATTATTGCCTGATTATTCAGTTTACTGACTATACCCACATTGCAGGAATTTGACATTAAGAAACTGATTTTTGAAAGAAAGAAAGAAAGAAAGAAAGAAAGAAAGAAAGAAAGAAAGAAAGAAAGAAAGAAAGAAAGAAAGAAAGAAAGAAAGAAAGAAAGAAAGAAAGAAAGAAAGAAAGAAAGAAAGAAAGCTCAGTTCAATTCCAGGTGTGTGTATTTCTGCATGCCTGTTTGCACAGAAGGGATGACAATGACTTTACATGAATGTTCTTCCAGCACTGCACGCCAAGAGAAAACTATGCAAACTTCAGGGTGGAACTGAATTCCGGATCAGAAACGCAGTCACCTTCTTAGTACGGTCGGTTTCTTTTCCTCCCATAAACGGCTGTTTACTCTCCTCCCTCGCGTCATCTTTCCATCAACCTTGTGACTTTGGTGGACCAATCCGCGCCACCTTCATTATCTCTCTCCAGCATGGGGAAGTAGCGATGCCTTCTGCCTCCAACATGTTTCTTTTCACTTTCGTTTTTAACTCCTTCGCCCCAAACGTTACCGAGCCTGGCCCGGGACAGGTAAGAGAGCAGCGGGTGGGGTCGCCTTCTCTCTCCCCTCCCCCCCTCCCCCCCCGGTCCCTTCTGCCTGCCTGATCCTCCTTAAGCTGTGCTTTGTCAAGTTCAGCTGACCGGGAAGAAAGCGTCGCGCGTCGTCCCCTTGAAACTCGACCTGCCTCCTGTCGGGTGGCGATATTTGTGGCATTCGCGATCAGTTCGCGTTTCTCTTGAGCTTCGTTTCGTCAAGGAGAGAACTCGGAGAGGGTTGGGAAGTGGACGTTTTCTCAGTTTTCTCCTCGCTAGAAAGAATTTTGATTCTGCCAGTGAAGGATCAGAGAGAAAGTGGTGGGATGGATATCTACCAGGCATGGTTTTCGAATAGTTTCCTCTGCTGTTTCACCAAACAATAATAACAATAAAAAAAGATTTAACAGGAAAATCCAATTGTCTTATTGGAACTACAGGATCTGGTGGTTTTTATTTGCATCACAGGTAATAAAAAGTGAAGAGGAGAGAACCGGTTATTATCTATATATCTATATAGATATTTATATCTACATATCTATATCTAAGCGCTCTCTGTCTCTGTCTCTGTCTCTCTACACACACACACACAGAGAGAGAGAGAAAGAGAGAGAACCAGTATATATACAATTTTTGCTACAAGTTGCCCTCCATAATAAAGATAAGATAAGGAAGGATGATTAAAATAGAACATAAACTTAAGGAGTGGCAGATAAGATGCTTTACAGCTTCAGATAAACATAGAGGATGGGGCAAAGCTTGTTTTCAAATCCTCCACATGTGAGAATTAGTAACAATGCCCAGGCCGGATGGATTAGACCCAGAGAAACTCAGTCGGACAAATTGCTATTCCAGTTTATTGGTTATTATAGCATAGCCAACTTCTTCCCAAAGGAACAGAGATGCTGTGAGATGAACACTAAATTAATTTGATTAAATAAATATATAGCAAGAGGTAGTTTTGCCCAATAACTTCTTCAGCAGTGTCATTAATTATTAATAAATTCATTACTTTGTCAATCCCAAAGCAGCCTTTTGCAAGAGAGTGTTGTCCAAATTGTTGGACTTCAAAATCCCAAAATTTTCAATCAGTAAAATGGCTGGGAATTCTGGGAGATGAATTTTAAGAAAGATAATTTGAAGTGTCATTGCAAGACTATACAATTGTGTGGGAGACTTCCTTAGTGTGAGATTTTGGATTAATTTAACTAATTCTTCATTCTGAAGAATTCTTCAATTTGCCCATCTCTTAACTCCCATGAATCAAGTTCAACTCTTGACATTTCTTAAAATCTCATCTTAATGTTGACAATCCCATAGAGATAGTTTTTTACACCTCTTTGGGGGAATTTTTTTTCAACTTCCCAGTCTAGTCTCTCGTTTATTTCCTGGTGGTGTCTCATCCAAGTACTAAACTTCATTTAGCTGTTTGAGATCAGACAAGGTCAATTGCTTTTACCTAGCTCAGACTACCCTAAAAGTGTAGGGGGGGAGGGTTAAGCCTAGAAGTCTTACTAATTGTAAGTAAGAACCACTACTGGATTAGCAATCAAAATTGGCTGCAAGAACAAGAAGATAATGTAAGAAAATTCTAAATGGAGGGAATCAAAATAAGTCTTCCTAATAGCAATTGTATTGTTCATAATCTATTTTATCACAAAAGGACAGAAATGTCTGCTGTTGTGTTCTTTGTCCTAATCTTTGCTATCTGGAGGTACCTATCCAGTGAGAACAGCCAGATACAGTACTCAACTATGAATTCCCAGTTTTATCTCCAACAGGTTCCACATATAGGGATATAATGTTAAAATATAATAATACAATACAATAATGTTGCTGCTAACTAACTGCTTTTTCCTCAATGCTTAATAGTGTGAGGATTTTTATAAGTTCATTGAAATAAGGTGATATGGTTTGATGTCACATGCTTCAATAGGAGCTTCAGAATGAAAATGTGAAGAGGAACATGTGAAAGTCATATTATTTCCTGACAGGCTTTTCTTGTTTGGCTGGCTTTTTTAATGTCCCCACCCTTCCCAGTCACAGTTAAGTCCAATGCATTTTTTTAAAAAAAATGAACCTAACATTAAAGCAGTCAGGAACAAAAGCAAAAACTATGGGTATGGTTGAGTAGAGCCAGCCCTGAAATAGTGGGTGATTATGTTACAGAAATAGAATATGGAAGTTATTACAAAACACTTTGTCTCTAGCAGTAGAAAACAGGGGCAGATGTTCAGAATAGTGGAAGAATCAATTTTGTCCTCTCTCTTTCTAATTTGTATGATAATGAAAGCTGTGGTTTTCTAAAACAAAAGGTGATATGTTTTAACATTTACTCTTTAGCTTGCTCAACCTGGAACTTGTTTTCGAGTTCACTTAAGTGTTATAAAGATTCATCTTAAGAAGCTACTGTCAAAGGTGGAAATCAAAATATATAATATTTGGAGAACTTCCTTACAAAAAACTCTTTGTGCTATAAAAACTTTGCATTTCTCACCTCAAAGCCAACCATCAAGAAGAGACACTTTCCTTCTTTGGTATGAAGGAGATGAGCAGCAGGGATGAAAAATGGCAGTTCAGTTTAAGCTAATGATAAAAGCCATATAAACTGAGATAAGCTTTCTGAGATAAGCAGAAATAATACTTCTAATCCTAAATCTCTCTTACAAGTTTATTGTGTTTTGTAATGACCAAATTAATGAATTCCATCAGCATTTCTTAGCTTGGTATCCTCTTTTTTTTCTTTTAACAAACCTGAAATCCCTTGCATCGGGGTGAAGTTGGACTACTGAACAGAGCTCGAGTGTTTATTGGCCGGATGCCCTTCCTGATGCCTATGTTGAGTTCACATCAGAAAGTTACTCATTGAACCCAGATAAACCTCTGCCACTAAAGATCGAATTAACTGCCTCCTGATTGTGAGGAAAGAGCTCCACTTCTAGGTTACGATACTGCTCTATCTACAGACCCTTTAATCCAGTATAATACTTAAACTTAAAATTAAATCACTCTCTCTTGGCCCAACAGAGTTGTTGTTGTGGGGAAAATAGGAGGAGGAAAGTGTATTGGATATGTTTGCCACCTTGAGTTGCCTGTAAAAATAATAAAGGTGGGATAGAACTAAATACATTGTTTGCTTAGATTTCTTCTAAGTAAACAAGCTGACTGAAATTAGAAGCAGGTCTTTTTGGCTGCACCCAGTCACGTAACTAACCCTAACCTTCTTTGACTGATTTTGACAATTTAAACAGGGTTATACTCAGAGAGGAGACCACAAGGAAATCCCAAGTCTAAAAGTTAGACTGGCAAATTGAACCAATCACTAAAGGTAATGATAAACTATGATTGTATTATTTCCTTCAAAGTAACATGGATGTGCCTGTAACATCACAAGAAATCAGGTTTTCACCTTTATCAGTGAACAAATATATATGACAACTTTAATAAGAATGTCCTGTTCCTTTCGTTGTATTAAATTAATCGAGTTTCCAGAACTAATGTTTACACATGATCAGAACTGTTTTGTTTTTTTAGTGAGCGTATGTTCCAAATCTTCCCTGGATGGCAGGGGAGTGGACAGAGGAAGAGGAAAATATTATTTTCAAATAATATAAAAAAAAAATCCTTGAGGAAAATTCCAAGGTTCTGTATGCTGCCTTTACTCCTACTGTACCCCCATAATAAAACTTTCTAGAATTTCCTAGGTCCCTTATATTTTTTTGTCCCAGCTCACTGTTACATAGCTTTTTTTCTTTTCTTTTTTTTTTTTTAAAATAGATTTGAAATTGCTGTTCCATACATTGACTTTTCCCAACTTAGCTTATTTTTAATGTCTTGGACTACAGTTCCCATCGTCCCTGGTTTTGTTTTTCTTTCTTTTTTTCTTTTGTTCTCATTGCTTAATTTTTTGCTTATCATACATTTGATTTTAAATCATGATTAAGAATACAAAAGAAATAAAAACAGAAATCTTTGTTCTGTTGAATAGGATTGCCTGTTCGTGTATAATGGTCAGACTGGGGCCATTAATTTTTGCATTCTTTTGTACAAATGCTTCTTTTTATTCCTTCCATCCCAAATAAAGTCAAAGGACTGGTCTTTCGTGACCCCTTTTCTTTTTTCTTCTTTCTCTCCCCCATCTTTATTTGTCAGATTCTGGATAAGTTAAGGATAAGGAAAAGCCAGTTTGGTCTAGTAGTTAAGACGCCAAGCCGGAAAGCAGGAATCCATGATTTCAAGTCCAGCCTTAGCCATGAAAGCCACCTGGGTGATTTTGGGCCAGTCACTCTCTCTTAGCCTAAAACTCCTAGCAGGTGTGTGGATACTTTGTGACCTTGATTTATTTATAAAAATAATAAAAATGGATACAAAATAAATACAAAGGATAAGGAAAAAAGAGGGAGATGACTCTCTTCTTAGCAATGTGATCTTCTCTGTCTTAGGAAGGAGAAGTTTGGAAACCCTCAGTATCCTGGTCATCACAGAATGGGAAACCGAAATAGTGCTAAACCGTGAGTTGGTTCTTTATTTTCCAAAGAAAAATATTTGGGGGAATAATACTGAAAGAATTAATGTAATAACTTGATCTAACTTTTCTCATAATCTTCACCATGGCCACCTCTAGTATGATGTATTGGAACATTGGTAAATATTGTAACTTAGTAGCAACAAATTATAGATTTTTTTTTTTAAAAATGGTTGAGTACCATGAAATTAAGATTCTGTGAGATTTTGCTATTTATTTATTTATTGACAGAAATTATGCTATTTTGGTCAAATTTTACTATTTATTTATTTGTTTATTTGTTTTTATCAAAACCTTTTCAGTTATTTCAGAATTCATTCCAACATTTGTATTTTTCTGCTGATTACTGTGTTTTTATTTATTCTTACAATTGATTTGCAGTTCTGTGGGAAATTGATGTAGTCTAAAAACTTTAATATGTAAACCCTTTCTAGAGTGAATAAATGACAGCTTTAAAAATTCAGATCAACTAAAAGAGAAACCAGAAAGAGAAATCAGTGGTATCTAAGTCCACCTATTATATATTTATCACTTAACTCTGACTATCAGTTCACTTTTCCCTTTATCAAACACTAAGCATGTTATTTGTTTACTTTTGATGAGTCATTTTCTCAAGAAAAAATAACGGGAAGGCAGTCATATCACCTAGTTTCCATTTTTCCACTTAATCCATAAAAGCTAACATTGCAAAGTTGACTTTCCCACCATGAAAAAAAAAACATTTCCACAAAGCGTTATGACAAATTGCTATGCAAAATTATAAAAATAAGCCAAAATACTATGTACTAGTGCAATTGTTTTGGAGTAAGGAAAGCAGTCTTTTCACTTTCACTCCCTGGAGGCAAAAAAGAGATCACAGGCCAGTGTAAAGCCAATAGTAGAAGACTGAAATAAGAGACGGTAGTGTTGTGGAAAGAAGAGACTCACGCCAGCTCTTCAGAGAAGGAAAAGTTTATTGCGCAGGTTCAGAGAGCAAAATGAAGCAAAAGGGTCTGAACCACGAGGGGCTCGTGACCAGACATATTTATACCCCTCATTTCCTGGCTGTACATTATTCCTTATTTGGTTACATTCTGTGCATTCCTATCAGAAAGACAGTTCACAGTCAACAGTTGCAGAGGCGTGCATGTAGCTGCAAAAACAGGATATGGCTATCTTAGCTCAGCATCTGTCTGAAGGACAAGAATATCTTATGCCAGACATGTCAAACACAAGGCCCGGGGGCCAGATCTGGCCCGTGAAGTGGTTTCATGTGGCCCGCGAAGCCATCCTGGAAACAGTGAGGGAACGGCCCCCACTGCCTTGGCCCTGGCCCAGAGACCCTCCTCCTGCCAGAGACCCTCAGATCTGTCCCACTCCTGCCCAGGCCCCCATAGGCACCCTTGATGCGAACGATGTAGAGCTGGCCATGCCCACCCAGTAGGCCATATGCACTTTAGCCACGCCCACCCAGTAGGCCACGCCCACCCAGGCCACACCCACCTGGCCTCCTGAGGGCAACCGCAATGCTGAGGCAGCCCTCAATGAAATTGAGTTTGAAACCCCTGTCTTATGCCCATTCAGCACTTTTGCAAACACCCTAGTTTTTCTCATTTTACAGACACTCTGGTATTTTTCCACTTTATTAGTGTAGGGTCCACATACAAAGTAGATGGAGTCATTGATTTTCTTCATTTGATATTCTCTTTTTCTTTTGTTTTTAATCTTTACTCCTCTTCCTTTTTCCTCCTCCTCCTCCTGATCCTCTTCTTCCTCGTCCCCCTCCATTCTCCAGATGAAGGATGGGTGTAGTACAAGACTCTGACCTGGGAAAATAACAATCAGATTTAATTTCTATGAACTATCTATGCACTTGGGCTGCAGGCAATGATATAGTTTGGTCATTTTAACTCTGGACTTCACCCTCCTTCCCATTTCAGATTATGATGCTCATCCTTCAAGGTGGAGCTTCTGGATTTCTCAACAACATTCTGGTCCTACAGTATCACATGAAGCTAAGCTAGAGCTTCCCACAGTTTGATTCAGTTCTTTCTCTTTGCTTCTTTCAGGCCGATCTCATCAACAGTCCTTACACCAAAGTCTGTAGGAGGCATGATCCAGGACCTTCAGGAAGACATCAAATGTTCCATCTGTTTGGAGTCCTTCATTAATCCTGTCTCCATAGATTGTGGGCATAATTTCTGTCAAGAGTGTCTGTTTATCCACTTGAATAATTCTCCACAGTCTGAGTACAATTGCCCTGAATGCCGCCATCTCTGCCGCCCTGAATGCATGAAACCAGATGCACGGCTGAAAAGTTTGGTGGAAAAAATTTCACAGTTTCCTCACCTGGAAGAAGTCAACAAGGTGAGATTGCATCTAGGTAGAACTAAGAAGATTTTACTTCATTGTATGCCAGGTGCAAGAAATCACAAACCAGGATAGAGTTCAAAAACACTACAAGTTTATTTCAAGCTATCTAGATAAAAGTATCTGATCTACTAATGGTAAAGACAAATTGGTTCCAGATAAGAGTTAATGGACTTTAAGGGGAGACTTAGGTCTCTTACAGGGTGTGGTGATTCCAAACTGATGCTGCATTTGACCCCTCCCTTGGCTCAACCTGGTCATCTCCTACATTGCAGATAGATAGATGGATGGATGGATGGATGGATAGATAGATAGATAGATAGATAGATAGATGATAGATAGATAGATAGATAGATAGATAGATAGATAGATAGATAGATAGATAGATTAGATAGATAGATAGATAGATAGATAGATGATAGATAGATAGATAGATAGATAGATAGACAGACAGACAGACAGATAGATTTGAAGTTGTTTCAATAAGCAGATGAATACATAAAAAGCAATCTTGCAGATGACCAGATTCAGAGCCACACAGGACCATAAAGGTGACAACCACAACTCTGAGCTACATCTGTAAGACAAGGTGCAACCAGTTCAGCTCCCAAAGTTGGGTGGACACCCAAGTATAACAGGAATCATTCATCATAGCCCAGGGCTGCCACATTTTGTATTAGTGTTAGCTTCCAAATGGTGCAATGAAATGTAGATCATGTTATAGTTATCCAGGCAAGAGATGACATGGATGAATGGGAGCAAGACTTCCAACCCAAGAATGGCTGAATTAGTGTACCAGATATTCAAAGGTCCACCTGTCTGCAGCTGTCACCTATCTAAAGAAGAGTTATAAGTCAATAAGGATCCCATGTTGTGGGCCACTTTGAACAAGGGAATACAACTCTCTACAGAATTACTGGATTAGCACTTCCATTATTTGGTGTAGGGTTATGATATTATTACTGTTGATACCTGACTATGCTGGTGGATGACATTTCCAATGGTTTCACATAGATGTCAAAATCATCTGGGCCATTCCACAAAATAGAAGTTTCTGAGCAAAGTTGTCATCTCCTCTCTTGATGGGAACCATTCCTTAGGAAGAGAAAGAACCATTGAAAGACAATATGTCAATAAAAACTGTCTTCATTTCGCACTCCAAGTTATATAGTCCTCTTCCCAAAAAGCTCACAAACAGCATGTTCTCTACCACTTGTGTCAATCTGGCATCACAAATGAGCTGCCCTAGTTTCTTCTATCTTGGCTCTTTTGACTTTGACTGAGTAGCCATGAAAGTTGTATACGACTTGTTTTGAGCTAGTTGTCTTCCTTTTCAGAAAATATCAACAGCTTCAATGACATTGGGGCAGCCAGTTCAGCTGGTAGGTTTGGATGAAAATGGGGATCTTTACTTGGATGCGGAGGCCCTGAGTAGCTGCTTAGAGCAGGAAGAGGTGAAAGATACTCCTGTCTGCTTAATTTCCATCATTGGGGAACAGCGACAGGGTAAATCCTTCTTGCTCAACTTCCTCCTTCGGAGATTTAAAAATCTGGTAAGTTTGAGCATATTTATTTTCTTAGTGTTTTAAAATGATTTGGATTGGATGATACTTCTCCTATCATCTTACAGTGTTCTGTTGATTTTATTCAAGAAATCAAGCATGCAAAATGAGTATGTGCATTGCATTTTGCACATTTTTTCCAACTTTCTAAAGAATATGAGAAGAAGGAGAAATAAATAAGGCATACTACTTTCCTTGTCTGAAAAAGCAAATGTAACAGCTTAATCACTGAAGGTAGCCTAGTATTTCATCTCTCATGGTATCTCACTGGTGGAGTACAAATGCCTCTCAAGGAGTTTCTAAACTCCCAGGAGATTTATACCATAAATAAATGGCAAAAATAATTAATGGATAAATAGTAAAAAAGTAAAAGTAAAATAATAACATGCATTTCACCAAAAAGCAAACTGATGAATTTTGCAGAAATAAGGAGAAAACTAGAGAAAGTTGCTTGCCCAAGTATTTTTTTGATATATTGGAAAATGTATGTTATTTGACTAACCATGCTATTGCAGCAGCTACATGTTTCCTGTCTCATTTATTTCTTCCTTGCTGGCAGGCTGTTGCAGATGACTCTTGGATGGGTCACGAAGATGAGCCATTGACAGGTTTTGAATGGCATCCAGGAACTAAGAGCATCACGAAAGGGATATGGATATGGAATCAGCCATTTTTGGTCCCTGGTGAAAATGGAAAGGTAACAGTTTGAGAGTTCAATCCAAGAAGAATTCCCCTCTTCTTTCTGCCTTTTGTCTTCTTTGTAGCCCCTGTGCCAGATTTTTCAACAATTTTTTTAATTTATTGCATTTCACACCTCCTACACATCACAACAGTCCCCAAACTAGAGTTCATTAATGCTACCCAGAAGGTTGATAGTATGATAGAAAACATAGATCTTGCCAGTACTTTTTTTGTAAAAGAAAAAGGTGCCGGAACTCACACACGTCATACAACTTGCCTTGCCTACCCTACAAGGTTCTATCCAAAAAAGGTGCCGGAACTCCGTTCTGAGCGTTCTATGAGAAAAAAAGCCCTGGATCTTGCCATAAACAATGTTGCTTGGCCAAGCTGGAGGTTGATCTAATTGAGTTGTCTGAATGATTGATTGATTGATTGATTGCCATCAAGTCAATGTTGACTTGTCTTGGCAACCAAATAGATACTTGTCTTCAAAATGATCTGTCCCTAACCTGGTGCTTCATATCTTCCAATGTGCTCCTATCATTGTTGTAATTGTATCTATCCACCTTGCTGTTGAGTGTCCTCTTCTCTTTCCTTCCACTTTTCCCATCATTAAAGACTTCTGTAGAAGGCTAGTGGTTCATATAATGTGTACAAAGTCGTATCTGGTCATTTGTGCTTCAAATGAGAACACTGGGTTATTTTGTGTTATGTTCCATTTGTTTTCTTGGTGGTCCATGGTACTTTCAGGAGTTTCCTCCAGCACCAAATTTCAAAAGCATAATGGAGAACTAGGATACTAAACAGCATGTTGAGGCTTGTATTTTAAAAAAAAAATCTGTTCAGCACAAGAAATGTAGATTTTAAAAGGCAGCAGATTTACCAATTATGCAGAATGTGTGCTTGCCACAACGTGGGGAGAGAGAAGAGTGTTTTGAAAGCAGAAACTTGCTTTTTTACAGCCACATGTAATAGCTGCTATACTCAGCTATGTTTTGTGTGATTCTTGCCACTTCCTAACTGTTTTCCTTTCTTGCCTTGTTTTGGCCGCATCTCTTATCAAACCTAGATGAATCAATGGACCAGGTGCTGGCTGGACCCTACTAACCTATCTTTTCCATTATAAAGTGATTAATTTCCTGTATTTCTGTCATGATGGTATGGACTGTTTTCAGTAGTTTTATCTCTGTGGTTTTTATTCTGTTTATCATCATTTTGATTTTTTAAAATATCAAGAATGCTGGGAACTGTAGTTCAACCAGGACAGAAATCTAAAAGATTTACCATCTCTGCTAAGAGAATTTAATATACTTTAGAAATGAATTCTGTGGCTACGTACACAAAACATTCCTAAGATGATTATTGAATAATCCACATTGCACAATTTATTGAATCAGAAACTAGATGAAAAGGATGAATTCACACTATATGTATCCACTTATTTCTCTTCTCCATTCCATCTCCAGGTAGCTTTGTTCTTGATTGACACCGAAGGCTCAATGGATATAGAGAGAAGCAAGGACAATGGTGTTAAGTTTTCAGCTTTCTCTATGCTGCTTAGCTCCTATCAGGTGGAGTTCTAGAAATCAAATCACCTTTTCCCCTCTAGACTGTAACAATAACATACTTACCCCATTTTTGTTGTGTTTCTTAATTGTCTTTTAGATTCTCAATTTATCCCACAGACTGAAGGACCCAGACCTGGAATACATGGAAGTGAGTTGGGCTCTAAATATTAAAAGTGTGGTCCTTGTCCCAGGGAGACAATGCAACATTACCGGGCAGAGGTGATATAAAAAGAAAGTTCTCTCAAAATAGTTAAAAGAAGGGGGCATAAACTAAAGCCCAGACTTCTGGTGTCCTTTGATTCCTTTAATTCAGGCAACCAAACTGGAAAGGTCCTAGACTATTTTACCTGGTTACCTTGACTCAGAAGCAAGAATCTGCCAGCTGTAGTACTTAAACAGTCCAAATCAGTTTCAGTATACTACAAGCAGAGAATCAATGCCTTGCAAGAGACTCCATAAGTAGTAAGGTTATGCAGTACTTCGGATCCATTTACAGAAGATGCTGAGGAGAATGGAAAAAAAGTAAATGTAATAACCTTTAAAGCACCTGTATCTTTTTCCAGGATATTTGGCAGCTACAGAAAAGCCAAGTTAAAGTAAGAAAATATGTAGCTGTTTTAAGAGTTTTGATAGGTGTTATGATCATACTCCAAAGCATCTTTTCCAAATTGTCTCCAAAGTATTGCCAAATCTCATTCTGGTGTAAATATTAACAGGAATGTCAAATGATCGAGTCAGATTGCAAGAAAATCCATTTCAGTTGGATGATTAAGCATATTGACATGCTAGGGCAAACTGATCTCAAGAAGCCCTTTCACCTACATTTTGTCCCTGCTCATAGCTTGACAAAAAAACAGGGTAGAGATTGTGGAATGTAATGCAAATGTGGGAGGGAAGGTATCTAAGCAACCAAGTTGTCTTTGAGAGCCTGCAAGAATATCAAGGTCACTAATGCAGGTGCTCAATGGAGAAGTGGACTGAAGAAATATTATTGTTGGACTATGTGAACACCCAGTAGGTAGGGGCGAGGGAATATATTGTTTAACTAAGCAAGCTTTCTGTGGGAAAACCAGACATGATTTTGCTTCTTCTGTGCCAATGTAAATTTTCAGTAAAGTATTATACTCTTGGTAAAATCATGTCCCAGGAGTTTCTTTTTCTGAAAATGCCAACTGGACAGTTGACAACAGCTTGATTAATCTTTGTCCCAATAGAAAACATGGATACCTAATAGTTATCAGATCCCTATTACTGCTGTACCAGTGTGTGTATATGTGACCTACTATCTTTTCCATTTCCTAAAATCTACAATGAAGTTATCAAAAGAAATAGTTCAGGAAAACCAGTAAGGAAATTTTCAATTTTACATGGTTGACACAGCCATGAATGCAACCACTGAACAAAGGCTAGATCCCCACATCATGTTGGTCTTAGATACCAAATTAACCCATTGTCTGATTCTGCACATTCATTGGATCATTAGCTTATCTCTGATGCTTGGTTCATGCAATTCACTATGCCATAAGAAACACTCTAATTTTACAAGTAATTAAATTTGGCATGTTGTACAAATGCAGCTAAAATTATTTAATTGATCTGAATAAATTGATTGTCTCAATAACATTAAAAATATTAAATGGAAAACTAGCAATGCTTTGTCTTTCTATAAAAGCGATAGGTTAAGTAGTTTAAAGTGACTATTACATTTTAAATGGGGGGATATAACCCCCACCAGTTTACATACAGTACTGTACTTAAGTCTACTGTCCTGAATTGTCTGGAATCGGTCAGGATATAAATGTGACATAAGATAAATTTGTAAATTTAAGTAGGCATTATTCTTGTCTTACCATAATAATAACACCATCAAACAACAAAATCTGCCTATCCCATGTCCTTGGGAAGGGTTCAATATTTGGATAAAAATGTCAAATCCAGTTTAAACATCTGGCTGAACCATTATGATATCATTTCTAAAAATATAAATTTATGTGCAGGTTTATCTTTCCTGTCATCAGTCACCTAAGGTGGCCAACAGTAAAAACAATAACTCACAATCACAAAGTGAGAGAGGTGCTCACTTATTTCCTAAATCATGTTTTAGTTCTTCATTTCTGCTGCTGAGTGAACAAACAATAAGCTCAATGAAATTAAATCAGCTAGTTTCATAGTCACCCTCTTCTTTTATCCCACAGATGTTTTTGTACATAGCAAAGACTGTGGGCCATCAATTCAAGCTGAAGCCTGTTCAGGTAAGGAGCCCCATCTTTTCCCTTCTTTCTTTTTACATTCATGTTGTGTATATATATATATTTCCTCTTCCATTGTTACCATTCCCTCAGAATTGTTGCCCTTATACTTGGTCAAAGAGTCTCTTTGTTCCTGAATTCCTCTTCACAGCAAACGCCTCTTCCTCTCTGTTTTTTTTCTGCCTGGTACTCGCATCTCTCTTTCCTTTTCTTTCACTGTGAATACTAATGAAACTTTTTCACCCACTGCTATTTATTCATCTCTATAATGCATCCATTTTTGATCTCCAGAAAGGACAATAATTTCTTTCTTTCTTTTTTTTTACAAAAAGTCCAAAATTAGATAGAGCACCATATTCCCACCATATTCATAAAAAAGGGATTGGTTAAGTAGGATGGCTTATTTTTCCCAATTATACACACTTACTATGCTGTTGCTTTAAGAAAGTTTCTCTCTGCCTAGTTTGAATGCCAGAAGCTAACCAGGTAGTAAGAAAGTTCTTCAAAAAAAATGAGGGTTAGTGGGGTACCTTCATGCTCTTTCTCTTTAAAAAAATATTCAAAAAGTTACAGTACAAATTCAAAAAATAAAATTAAGTATGCTCTTCATGCTCTTTCTCATCCAAAGCACAAATAGACAATCTGCTGTGGTGTATGAGGTTTCAAGTTCCATCTTACAGAAATAAGAAACTCTGTTCAGGATTGTAATTTTTCCCAATAGGTATTGTAAGCCATTAAAAGTCCCAAAGTCATATCTACCCAAAATGAGAAAAAAAGGACACCAAGTGTTCGTACAGTTCCCTTTGGTGACAATACAGTATCATCAGCCCTACCTATTTTGATCTTTGTGAGCTGAAAAAGTGGAGGGAGAGTGTTATAAAGAAAAAGAACAACCGAATAGCAATATGAATGTAAGGGGAGGCACTGCTTTACTTTCACTATAATTATGATATGCTGGGGTAAATGGTTTTTTAAAAAATGAAAACCAATCTTTAAAAGTAGGACTAGCCTCAAAGGGAGCTACAGTCCGAACTATACTTCTGCAGAGAACTCACATATGATTCTTTTCCTTATTCTCTCCTGTCCTCTACAAATGATAAGACAGCTTTGCTCTCTCTCAGCTTCATAGACTGGGAATAGAAGGAAGGATAAGTGAATAAGCTTGCAGAATAAGAAAGGATCTGATAAAGGAGGAATGCCCTTAGAAGATAGGACCCATCATCCAGGGCCTGAAAGTAAGATTTCTCTAATAGGGAAAGATTCTACTTCCAAATGATGTGAATCACTCTCCCTGTTTTAGCAGCGTTGATGGACGTGCCAAATGGCAGGAGAAGGTGGTGAGATTGAAAATATCTCCTGTGGCTCTTTGTAATGGTTGAATCAGCCCTGTAACTTTACTGCCATATGTACAATTTACTTTCTAACTCACCTTTACTACCATGCAGACTAGGTTTGTTGTTCCATGCATCCAGTGGACATGTAGTGGGACCACAATAGGAGGGAGAAAAGGCAAATGCAGAATCTTGCAGCTCCTCTTGTTTGTTTGTGTTTTTTGTTTTTTTGTTGCAGCATCTTGATGTTTTGGTTCGTGACTGGTTCTACCCCGCCACCTATGGATTCCAGGGGGGAGAAGGTTATCTCCAGGACACCATCCAGGTAAACCTGTTGTAGAAATTATACAAAGATATCATGAGTTGATAATGAAGAGATTCTGTAGGAATCCATCTCCCCTCTAAAGCAGAGAAACAGAGTGTTACAATATTGCATCTTCTCCCTTCTATTTGTCCATTTAACCTCAGAAGCTGGAGGGTCAACCCAACCGGCATCCACAAGCCCTGCAAACGTTCAAAAGTACCGACACTTCTTGTTACCTGATGCCCTTCCCTGGCAAGACATTGGTGATGGGAAATGAAGGCACCATAGCAGGCAAGAACATCTTTCTTTCCATTACACCTTCTTCATGTTCCTCCCACAAGTCTATACATCCAGTATTTATATGAACGGTAGAAAAGAATAAACACAATTACTTCATTCCATTTCAAGGAGGAACATCAATTCCATAAATCCTTTCTGATTAGTGTTGGAGTTTAACAATAATTAGATCAATTCATTCTATAGTTTGAAATGGAACTATGAATCTTTGTTTTCTTAATTGGAGCTGAGATGGGGGAACGAAACCAGGAAATGGGTGTTTTTTCTCTTATTATGGTTTAAAAATTGCTCTGTATTCAAAAGGCAATGAAAAATAACTGTAGTGAAGCCAACAAGCTTATCCACTGTCCCGGTGTATTTTTTAATGAAATAATTTTTTATCCTACAAATAATTTTTGTGACCAAAATTCACCAAAATCTTCTCATTGTCCTATTTTATCTGTCTGGCTGATAGCAACATATGCCTTTTCTTCCACATCCTTTCCTTAGTCCTACTCACTACTGATAGAATTGACTTTGTAAGCCCTTCCTTTGCTGCATTAATTTCCGCCAAATCTATATGTTTACTTAAACGTTCACAAAGCTTAAGTCTTGAAGATGTAAGTAATATTCTAAAATCAATTTTATTTCTCCCACCACCAGCACCCACTCACACTGCATATAGACAAACATAGTGACTGTTTTTAGGTAGGATTGTTTCCTTTTAAGGCCAAATACAACACTCTTTTGCATTCTGGAGTTTTGGACTAAATCAGGTTGGATTCAGATATTTTCAACTATGATCTCCAGAAAGGATATATAAAAAAATGAGTGTGTTTGCCAAAACAGTTGAATTGTTTCTTGCAGGTATGGATGAGGATTTTAGAGAATGCCTGAAGGATTATGGGAATCATGTTGCCAGATCAGCTGGAATGCATGTACAGAGAAATCAGAAGAGCAAACCTCTCACCGGGACAGAACTTGCTAATAAGATAAAGGTGAAAGTTATGGGAATCAAATGACATAACCTACGACTTTGAATTTGTGTTTGGCATAGAGAGATTTCTATTACATCCAAAAGAGATCAGTCTCTTGAGCTATTTCTCAATGTCAGGAACTTTAAGATGCGTGGACTTCAAGTCCCAGAATTCCCTAATTCCCTAACTACTATCTACCAAACATCAATGTCTTCTTACACTATCTATTCTGACTCTTTTCCCCTCTCTCTGAGATTTCTAGTTTTTCTTCTGTGTTGTCACTTTTAAAAGCCAGCAGATGGAGCAGTTTCACTTTCCTAAGTTGTTCTTCTCCTTGCTGTGCTTCTGTACATTTGTTCTCAGAATTGTCCACTCCTTCCAAAGGAAAAAACAACTTCTCTTTTTGCTGCTGATGGTGGCATAGCTGTAAAAACATATATCTCCTCTCCTCCCTCTCACACCTGTGTCAAGGTTGCTGCTTTATTGGCAACTCTGCTATGCTGGTGCTGGAGTAAATGAGAGGGAAATGAAAGTGAATGAGAAGGAAATGAAAGAGACCTGGAGTTCTCTCAAGCAGCCAATCTTTGTGAGATGCCTTATTCTGGATAGGTGAAAAATGGTTATATGAGGAAGGACCCTGGAATCTGCAGTTTGGACTTAAAATTGTATGTTTAAATTGACAAACAGGAAATGTTCAGCACTCCTGTTCAAAACATGATTTCATAGAAACTCAGAGTTAAAATCCCTGCTCAGTTTAAAAATCCATTTAAAAACATCCAGAGAAATGATTGTTGAAGTACCACTTGAATACATTAAGCAAAGGGTAATTTAATTCCACTGTTACTTGGCACTGTTTGTAGCCAGTGGACATACCTACCACATCAAGTTGGTAGTTCTGAATCTCATGGTGAGTGTTAGTGCCCATAGTTTTTTGTGTGGCTTGGTTTGAGCCTTGTTACTACCGACTCAGAGGAAAGGAACATGGTTGCCTCCCTTCTTTCATCCAGTTGTTAATGGGAGGAATCGCATGATATGCTTTGGCTTGACATGGCACACTGATGCAATTGATGTTCCCTCATAGTTTGTCCAAAATTAACGCAAGCCTAATGAGATCTAGAACAGACATGTCAAACACAAGGCCCGGGGGCCAGATCCGGCCCGCGAAGTGGTTTCATGCGGCCCGCGAAGCCATCCTGGAAACAGTGAGGGAACGGCCCCCACTGCCTTGGCCCTTCTGCCAGAGACCCCCAGATCTGTCCCACTCCTGCCCAGGCCCCCATAGGCACCCTTGATGCGAACAATGTAGAGCTGGCCATGCCCACCCAGTAGGCCATACGCACTCTAGCCACGCCCAACCAGTAGGCCACACCCACCCGGCCCCCTGAGGGCAACCGCAATGCTGATGCGGCCCTCAATGAAATTGAGTTTGACACCCCTGATCTAGAATATGATAACACCCTCCCCCCCCACCTTGGCACATTTGTGAATATTTAGTGAGTTGATATATGTATTCCTTGCACGTGTATGTGTGTGTGCATGTGTGTGTATTAAAAAAAAATCCTCACCTTATACTCACTCTTGGGTCTTCTACCAGGGGCTTTATGAGTAAGATCTTAGTTGTTCCTAGCATTGTACATAATTGGACAGAGAGCTATGTTGGAGCCACTCTCCCAGCTTAGGAGTCACAACCCTATATACTGTTATTACTGCAACATGTGCTTTGGCCTTTACTTTTCACATTCTCTCTAGTACCTTCTTCAGGCCCTCATCCTTATCTACTATCACAATACTAGTAGTAGTACTACCTACTTGTGGTAATACATAATTTTATTAAAGATTTCTATATATCTAAAACATAAACATGAAAACATAAAATGGAGTATTGAGAAAAAAGGAAAATGTACAAAGTACATTATAGGCAGAAAGAGGAAAAAAACAAAAACACAATAAAAGAAATGACTTCTGATCTTCTTTACACCATATATAAAAAAAACTTCTAACCCTGATTCCTAGTCTGAGCCTTTGGTCCATTTCAATGCCTTTATGCTTTTGATATTTTTATTATAATTGTTGTGTTAATCATTAACTGTTAAGTTCTAACCATCTCAGAAAAAGCATCATTTAATCCAAAATTCTATGTGAAAAGAGTGTGTCATATATTGGGGAAAATATTGTGCGTGTCTGTTTCTGTATTTTGATCTGTCAATAGAAGTCTCTGTGCAGGTGGGTTATAAGTTGATTGTCTACATGCTGTATTTGGAGTTATTGTGAATAGACATGTATGACAGCCTTTTGTTAATCTACTTTCACATGTTGAACCCTCCTTTTTTAAAATTTCTTTTAGGATTTGTCAGAACTCATGAAACAATATCACACTGGTTTTTCCTCACCCACAAAGGTACTGACTTTCCCATTTTCCTTCTCTATCCTTTTTTAAAAAGGAAATTTTCCCTCAGAGCAAACTCCATATTTGCAGACTGCATGAACAAATCCACCCTGTTTTCTGGGCAGCTATGTATAAATCATTTGCTTTCATCCTCTTCTGTTTCATTTTGTTTTAATCTTAGCTTATCTTACAATTCTAATACTGCTTGATGGTTCCCAACAAGGAATTAATGGGGCCTGATAAACATAATGGGGCATGAAGAAGAAAACCAAAGAAATCTTGCTGAAGCTAAATTGGGATGGGCCTAGTTAGTGTTTGGATGGAAGAACATCCATTTGTTGAATTCTGTAGAGGTGGAAGATGGGAGGAGACTGTTTGATACTGGGTTCATTGCTTCAATGACAAGACGAGGCGAGTGAGTTCAGTAAAGATCATTGTTTATTTGGTAGCAGGAACTGAACTGAGAAAAAAGGGCTGCAAATGCAGCAATTTATACCCTGGCCTCTAGGCGGCGGCCAATAGGTTTAAAGCAACCTATTGCCGCCCTAGAGGCAGCCAATGGCGGCGCTGGAGATGGGTTGTCTAAGGAGCTGGGAGCCATTAGCCAGCTTCCCTGCTTGAGCAACCTTCCAGCAATTAACCCACGTGATATTCCCTGAGCAAGACAAAGCCCAATACATTACAGAGATTATCATAAATAACTTGTTATATATGGCTTTGGAGAACCATAGTAAGAAATCCAATTTCTGATAGTGATGGATTAACCAGTGGAACAGCTTGCCTTCAGAAGTTGTGGATGCTTCATCACTGGAGATTTTTAAGAAGAGACTGAACAGCCATCTGTCTCAAATTTGTAGGGTCTTCTGCTTGAGCAGGGGGCTAGACTAGATCAGGGCTTTTCAACTGGTGGTACGCGTACCATCTGTTGTACTTTGACACGTAGCAGGTGGTACGTGACTGCTAGCCAAGTGTAGCAAGGGAGAGGAATGAGCCAAAGCAACCCAAGCCTGAGGTAGAGAAGCCCCAGGACCAGCAGGGCTTCAGCTAGAGCCAGCAGGGCTCCAGCTGATTGGCTCCAGCTGATTGGCACTTCTGGAAGTAGCTGGAGCTGGAGGTGAACTGAAGAAAAAGTGGGGAGGAAAGGAGAGGCTATAAAAGGAGGTGGTTTGAGTGGGAAAAGGAAAAAAAGACAACAGGGAAAGCTGTTAGCTGGCAGGGGAGGAAACAGGGACAGAGAAGAAGAAGCAGCCATTGCTGGAAGAAAAGGTCCCTTGTTCGATTTTCCAACCAGGAGAATGCAATCAGTGCTGATGAAATGAAAAGCCAGCATGTCGGAAAGGAGGTGGGTTTATTTAGTTCTGGATCAGCTGGCAGCTTGATTGGGTTACCATAAGGATTTTTATACAGTTTTTACAGCGTTTTGTAATTCAGAGGCTCCTTTGTGTGCTTTGGTTATTGGAATATTTTAGTCTGTATTTTAGGCTAGCAATGAGTCCAAAGTGTTGACTTTTGTAGGTTTAATCCCTTTAAACAAATGTGATTAGTTTTACCCCCTTATCTTGAGTCTGTATATAGCTTTTAGAAACTTTCTTTGAAGGTAAACAGGCTTAATTTAAAGCTAAAGCTTTTCACATTTGCCAGAGCCTTTCAGTCTCAGATTGCAACATTGTGACACATGACACTCCAGGCAGTTTAAAGAGAAAAAACAAAACAAAACAGAGTTTATGTGTTTCTTTTGTGAGCCTTTCTTGCTTTGTACTTGATTCCTGTGTCTTAAGGATACAGGGAAGGGACTGGGGGGAGGTGCATTCTTACTACACTGTGGAAGGAGAACTAAGAAGGGCTGACCAGCTAGCTCAGGGGTCTACAAACTTAGCAACTTTAAGACTCCCAGAATTCCTCATGATGGCTGAAGAATTCTGGGAGTTGAAGTTCACAAGTCTTAAAAGTGCCAATTTTCAAGACCCCTGAGCTAGCTGGTAGTGGTGCATATTAATAAACATGGATAAATTAATCATACATTTGTCAGTGCAAAGGGAAAGTGATTCAGCAAAGGAACAGCCACCAAAGAAATTAGAACTGGTACTTTTTTCCTTTTTTTCCTACAGTTTGTAATAGTTTATTAGATTATAGAATAAAATACAAAAATACTAAAGCAAATAGAAGGACAGTGGGGAGGAAAAAGGGGGGGAAAGTGAGGGGAGAAGGGAAAAATAAGAGATTTCCTCTGTTGCAGTAGAAGGAAGCATTAACACTGAACCTCAACTTTTTACTTTTCCATAATATTATAAATTAGCCATTTCTATAACAAATGAATCTAATCAGTAAAACCCAATATCCCCCTCCCTTTTTTTTAAGTCATCAAGTTTTTGACACCTTGCTAAGCACTGGTGGTACTCAAATATTGTCACGTCCTAAAAGTGGTACAATCTGTGAAAAGATTAAATAATAATAATAATAATAATAATAATAATAATAATAATAATAATAATAATAATAATAATAATAAGAAGAAGAAGAAGAAGAAGAAGAAGAAGAAGAAGAAGAAGAAGAAGAAGAAGAAGAAGAAGCTGGAAGGGACCTTGGAGGTCATCTAGTCCAACCCCCTGCTAAGGCAGGAAACCCTATACCATTTCAGACAAATGGCTGTCCAGTCTCTTCTTAAAAACTTCCAGTGTTGGAGCATTCACCACTTCTGGAGGCAGGTTGTTCCACTGGTTAGTTGTCCTAACTGTCAGGAAGTTTCTCCTTAGTTCTAGGTTGCTTCTCTCCTTGACTAGTTTCCATCCGTTGCGTCTTGTCCTGCTTTCAGGCGCTTTGGAGAATAGCTTGGCTCCCTTTTCTTTGTGGCAGCCCCTGAGATATTGGAACACTGCTATCATGTCACCCCTCACCCTTCTCTTCATTAAACTACACATACCCAATTCCAGCAACCGTTCCCTATGTGTTCCAGCCTCCAGTCCCCCAATCATCTTTGTTGCTCTTCTCTGTACTCTTTCTAGAGTCTCAACATCTTTTTTACATCGTGGTGACCAAAACTGGATGCAGTATTCCAGGTGTGGCCTTACCAAGGCATTGTAAAGTGGTATTAGTACTTCACGTGATTTTGATTCTATTCCTCTGTTAATGCAGCCTAGCACTGTGTTGGCTTTTTTGGCAGCTGCAGCACACTGCTGGCTCATATTTAAGTGATTGTCCACTAGGACTTTGAGATCTCTCTCACAGTTACTACTATCGAGCAAGGTACTACCTATACTATACCTGTGCATTTGATTTTTCCTGCCTAAATTTAGAACCTTACTTTTTTCACTATTGAATTTCATTTTGTTAGATAGTGCCCAGTGTTTGAGTCTGTCCAGATCCTCCTGTATGTTAAGCCTATCTTCTGGAGTATTGGCTATTCCTGCCAGCTTGGTGTCATCTGCAAATTTGATGAATTCCCCATCTATCCCCTCATCCAAATAGTTGATGAAGATGTTGAAGAGCACTGGACTAGATGACCTACAAGGTCCTTTCCAGCTCTATTCTGATTGATTGGATTCTGCATTTGTAACCATTTCCATTAAAAAGTAGCAGATATAAAGCTAAATAGCTGACTTGGATGAACCTGATGCATACGTCCAACTTTATACTTCTTTCTTTATTACTTTCCTTGTCTCTTCTGGGATGTAAGGGAACTCAGTGAAAGATTAAAAAATTTTGTAGCCACATCTGCTAACCTTTCCTTTTTCCTTCTGCTCAGATGGCCTATACCTTCAACCAGAACAACAATAAAATGTTCCAGAAGAAATTTAAAAAGTTCATCCAAAAGCAGGTAGGAAGAGAGGAAGAGACCAGTTTTATTATAGTTTTTAATTTTTTTAAATGAGGATTTTGAAGAAGCAAATATTTGGAATGTGTTAGCGATGGAACAGATTTTTATGGTTTATTTAATTTAAATTGGCACGTGGGGAAGGGCAAAGGATTGACATTTGGTCAGAGTATGGTAGACTAGAATCAGAAGTGTAATATAAACCAAAAGGCTATGCTTTGAAAGTTCAAGTACAGATAGTTCTTGATTTACAACTACTGGGACTGAAATTATGGTTGGTAAGTGATGTGGTCATTAGGTAAGTTATCACATGGACAGACCCAATTCTACAAATGATTTTTCCATGGTTGTTAAGTAAATCACCACAATTAAGCAAAGTTGTTAAGTGAATCATGTGGTCACTAAGCAAATTTTGCTTCCCCCATTGACTTTGTTGAAAACTAGCTAGGACACTGCAACTGTCATAAATGTGAGCTGGTTGCCGAGCACACAAATCATAATCACTTAACTTCAAGGATAAATTGTTAATCACTTTTTTCAATCCTTATGTAACTCTAAACTGTCATTAAATGAATGATCATAAATTGACCACTACCTATAGTGGTGTTGGTCAGTATTTAAATGCAGAAAAAGTAAATAAAGTGATTTTTGTTTGACATTGTATGAGGATGGACTTAAGGCTGGGTGAAATGTGCTCCACAAATGAAAACTTTGAGGTAGATCAAGAGTAAAGCCTCTTGTGTTTTGCGAAATTTAGTAGATATTACACCAAAATTAGACCATTAGAGCAAATGAACAAAATTTGGTAGACAAACCATTGAGCCCTGGTTTCCTTCTCCACATCTGTCTCTATAACTTACCACCCTTTTGTCTTCAATCTTAGGATAAATTCTCACGCTCAATGTGGGCAAGCCTACGAGTGTCCCCAAATTCGATGACTAGGCGCTTAGAGGAGAAGCAAGAGAAGCTGCTCCAACAGTTCCGAGATTCATTTCAGGGTGACGAGCTGCATCGGACTGAATTTTTATTGTGTCTGGAGTCATACCTCAAGTGTGAAGCTAATGATTTCATGGAAGATTACAGACGCCGTTTCAAATCCAGTGCGATCAAAGCTGGGGTAGCCATTGGGGTGGGTGCTGTGGGGTTAGCTGGTGGGGCTGTTGGAGCTGGTATAGCGGCAGCCTTGTTGGCAGGAGAAGCCATTGTGCTGGGCACTGGTGCTACTTTTGCGATTGGGACTGTGGCCGGGGCAGGCACGTTTGGACTTGTGGGAGGAGGAGTGGGAGCTAGTGTGGGGAGCCGCTTAGGGAATGCTAAGAGCAACGAAGCCAAGAATGAGGCTAAAGGTGATAATGAGACTAAAGAAGAAGAAGAGGAGGAGGAGGAGGAGGAGGAAAATGTGTCAGATGAGAAGAGTCTTATTAGCCGATTAGGTGCATCTTAAGAATTGGAGCCCCTACCTCCTTCACCGAAGAACAAATACCTGCTATAAAGACATAAATCCCAAGAGTCTAGTCTCATGTTCACTCCTTTGTCCCAAGAACTATGAAGAATTATTCTGGGATAGCTATAAAATAGCATAGTTCCAGCACAAAGATTTGGACTTGCTATTGACAATAAAAGACAAAGGCAAATGCTTCATTCAGTGGCAATTAAAAGAATAATTATTTCTTCTGTAGCTTTCCCTCCCATTTGGGGGAGGGGAGGCAGACCCCAATGAATTACCACTCTTTTCACAGTACCACATTTTCCCCTTCTCTAGCATCTATTTTCAGATATAGAATAAAGGAAAAGTGAAAAATATATCCATAGCATTAGCTTTATTCATGGAGCTACTTAATGATACCCATTCTACAATAGTCTGCTTTGGTTCAAAATATAAAAGAGTTTAAAGTGGGCCTTGTTGTCATCTAAAAATTTGTCACAGGGTCCTTCACTCTTTGTAGATAGACTGTAACACCTCCCAGATGGAGCTGCATCAAGTTGTAGTAGCAGGTGCAGTTAAAGGTGCAGTTTATGTTGTGTCTCAGTTACACCCCTTCCTGAATAGGGAGGCCCTTCACTTCATCATTCGTGCCCCCCACATCTCCTGTCTCGATTATTGCAATGCCCACTACATTTATTTATTTATTTATTTTATTACATTTATATACCACCCTTTCCCGAAGGACTCAGGGCGGTTTACAGGGTAATTAAAAACCAAAATACAAAAGTTAAAAACAGTTTTAAAAAAAATTAAATTTGTCCCTGTATAAGTAAAACCCCAGTTAAAATAAGATTAATCCTCAGCCTGGGCCAGAGAGCTCGAAGAGCCAGGTCTTCAGGTCCCGGCGGAATGAACGGAGGTCGGGGGCAGTCCTCAGCTCCACTGGCAGCTGGTTACAAAGGGCAGGCGCCCCCACTGAGAAGGCCCCTTTCCCTGGGTGTCGTCCGCCGGCAATCTCTTACCGGTGGCACCCTGAGAAGACCCTCCCTGTGGGAGCACACTGGATGAAGGGAACTTGATGCCGGCAGCAGGTGTTCCCTCAGATATCCCGGACCCAAGCCATGTAGGGCTTTATAGGACATCACTAGCACCTTGAATCTCACCCGGAGGGCAACCGGAAGCCAATGCAGCTCACGGAGTAGAGGTGTTACATGGGAGTATCGGGAGACCCCCATCACAACTCGCGCGGCCGCATTGACAACCAGTGAAAATTATTCAGAATCTTCAGCTTTGTGAATTGCATGGGGTGTTTGTTTGTTTCCAGATCCAATTTAAGGTGCTGGTTATGACTTTTAAAATCCTACAAGGCCTATAAGGCCAGATTACCTGTGGAACTGGCTTTACCCCATTACAGTAACCTGCCCCACTTGGTCAGGCAGAGAAGGTGATGCTTCTGAACCCATTAGTTAAGTATTTTGACTGGTGGGCTCAAGGAAGAGAGCTTTCTCTGCCACTGCCTGCACTCTTTGGACATACACTGTCCAGAGTCCGTCTATGAGAGAGATGGGCTGTTTGCAAATATGATATATAAATAAATTCAAGGTTCTGATGGTCACCTTAAAGGCAACACCTGGCTCAGCAGGTGGCTGAGATCAAGTTAACTCTGCTGGTCCAGAGAGAACAGGGAGACAAGGCATGTTAAAGGTCCCTGTACTAAGAATATCATGTCATGGATCCTAAGCCTTCTCAGTGGTAACAACCTCTTTTGCAAATACCTTTCCAATAAATTTTCTGGGAACTTTAAAGGTTTCTGGAAGGTATTTGGGAGAGGGATGAAATGCTGGGTTCTGAGAATCATAGGATGTTCTTTGTGGTTAAATGTTTTTAAGTTGTACTGCTATAATAGATAGTTGATGATGATGGTGACTGATAATAGATAACAAACAAACTAAACATTTTTACAATAACATAACATTAATGTTAATAGCTGCACATTTACCAAAAAACTCCTTGCTGAGCTTATGATATACTGCATCATATAACATTACCAGAATAATAAAAAAAACTTCTAATGTTTTAATGTTGGTGTTTTATATTTATAAAGACTTGTTTTTGTATTTGTATTGATTTCATATACTTATTCTACACCATTCAGATCATTTTGCATTAAGATAGACAGCTATATAAATTTGTTTAATAAATAAATCCTAGGTCTCTGACTGGAATTGGAATTTCCAAGCAACACCAGTCAAATACATGATTCTGTTTGTTTGTTCTTTATATTGTGTTATAGGAAACAGGATGGGGAAATGAGTAGAGGGACTTCATTTTTCCCAAAAAGGAAAGGAAATCCAATTTCTACCCACTTCTTCCTTTACTGGGTTCTGTTGCTTTAAACAAAGTTTCTCTCAGCTCGCCTGGATGTCAGAAGCAAACTAAGGTAGTTTGTTATAGCATAGTTTAAATGAGGTCCTTTCAAGCTCCTGATTATTCAAGGAGCGGGTCCCTAGCATCTTTCTTATAACAAGAATTTCTGTTCAGGATGACCATTTTTTTCTTTCTAGGTGTGTTCAGTGTATTAAAAGCATCGCATTTCCTCCCAAAAAAATTGGTCTCACAGTCTCAGGTGTCATTATAATATTAGCATCCTAACCCAGTGTGATGTCTTGGATACTTCAGTAGAAGTAGAAAGAATTAAAAAGAATCATTCACAAGAATACAAAATAAGAGATGCTCTTTTGAAGAATGAGGAAAATTGCTTTGCAGATCCATGGATGCTCTGAAATTGGAGGATTGGGCAGCTATTTGTTTGGAGAGATGTGATGATTTCTGCCACTGGTGGAGCTTGAACTAAAAGATCTCATACAACCCTACGATTCTATAAATCTATTTTGTCCAGGATCTTCCAGTGTGACGGCTGATCCTGGTTAAAAGCTTCACAGGAGGATGAATGCCAGTGTTCATTTTACCTAGTACAATAAGCCAATAAATTACACAGAGTTGAGGAAAGTGGGGTTCAACATTTTAGTTCTGTGCCAAAATAAAAAGAGATAGTCTTGAGGCCCAAGTCCAAATCAAGCACCCCTGCTGAAATTCAACAAGCTCTTTTTATACCATAAAACCACATATAACCCAGAATTTCCTGATCTTTCATTATTTGTTTCTGATTTCTTAATGCCAATTTAGAGTAATATTCCATAATAAGCATGGTGTGTTGGGGGGGTTGCACTTAATTACCTAAGCTCCCTTTTAACAGGCTGATGACAAACTTTTACCATTGGATCTTTGCCTGGACATTTTTAACCACAGCTAAGCTACATGTCATGTTACCTTTCCTTGTTCTAGTAATGGCCCTGTTGTGTAGCCGGTTCTTTGCATGCAATAAGCGAGACAAAGGTTCCAAACAGTAACATGCTTTATTGGAGTCAAGCAGAACAGAACTGAAACAGTGGCTGCTGCGCAGCTACTTATATGGTTGGCCACTAGGTGGCAGCCAATAGGTTTAAAGGAACCCGTTCCCGCCCCAAATCTACCAATGATATTCCTGGAGACAACAAGTCTGGCTTGGTCCATAGCCATTACACAGACACACCATTGAATAACCGTTAAGCAGCATTTAAACAGACACGTGAATCAGTGCAAGCAAAAAACCCCAATACATTACACCCCTCCCCCCTAGAATGTACCCACATTATTTACTAACATAATCTTGAAGATAATTCGGTGGTCTACGAGACTGCTCAGAATGCCTGGGGATTCCGGGAAACTCCCGGTCTACCTGCTTGCCTGCCAGGCTGGGTGAACAAGGACTCTTGAGTTCAAGTGAAATTGACTCGAGTTCCTTTGGCTGGCCATTCCCGGTTGGCCCAAACCAAAGTCCAGTGGAGAAGCTGGATCAGCGGAGCTGCTGTACAGTTCGGGTTGTCCTTCCCTGTCTGAAGACCCAATTTGAACTTCCGGACTGTGTCCATCTATGGCCACCTCCTCGTTGTAATGTCTGAAAGAATCCTCAGAGCATGTGAACTGCTCTGTTAGACTGCTGGTTAACGGCTCTTGTTGCAGGCCCTCTGGGGAGTCCTCAGTTAGTAACTGTTCAGCAAACCACCATCATAGCTGATCAATATGTTGGCGAATGACTCGCTCCCTTTCCAGGACCATCTCATAGGAGAGGGGTCCTGAGATCTTAACACTTTTACTGGGCACCCACAAAGCCCCATGCCCGTAGTTCTGAGACAACACCCAATCATCCACTTGCAACCCCCTTGGTGCCTTTGGGCATGTGGTGTCTGCTGCTACTCAGTCAGGGTGCAACCTGTCCAGTTTTGTGATCAGGCTTCTTCCCCAGCGGAGCTCTGCTGAGCTTTTTCCCATGGTTGTGCATGGCGTAGTGTGCTGGCATAGCAAGAAATCAGCCAGCCTATGGTGCCAATCCCCCAAAACTATGCATTTTAGTGACTCTTTTGTCATTCGCACCATGTGTTCTGCCTGCCCGTTAGTCGAGGGGTGAAAAGGAGCCGACGTTGCGTGCCTTATTAGGTTGGCCCTTAAGGAGGCCTGAAATTTGGATGCTGTGAACGGCCCCGTTGTCCGAGACTAAGACGTCCAGCAGCCCATGTGTAACAAAAAGCTTCCTAAGCACCTGGATAGTCCTAGCAGTAGTCATAGTGGATATAGGAATTACTTCCAACCATTAGAGTGGCTGTCAACCACTATCAAAAACAGCTGTCCCTGAAAGGGCCCAGTGAAGTCAATGTGAATCCTTGACCATGGTGTATGAGTCTCCTCCCATCGGTGGACAGGGGACTGCGGCATCTCTGGTCTGGACTGTTGACACGTGTAACACCTGTGTACTTGGGCCTCGATAGCCTTATCTAACTCTGGCCACCAAAGGTAGCTCCGTGCTAGCGCCTTCATCCGGATGATACCCGGATGGCTCTCATGCAGAGACTGGAGCACTCGGTGCCTTAATGAACTGGGGACAATAACCCTGCTTCCCCAAAGAATGCACCCCTTATGAGCTGAAAGCTCATGTCTATATGTGAAATAGCTCTGGAACTCTGGACCCGGGCTATTTTCCAGCCATCCGGTGTGAACCTAGGACAGCATCCTGCTTAAAATTTTGTCTGCAGCTGGTTCTGCAGCAACATTCCCTGCATGGAGAGGAAGTTCAGGCAAATCTTGAATGGACAAGATGCAAGTGACTGGAGCCGGATCTGGCTCCACGTGTGGCAATGGCAGTCTGCTAAGGCCATCTGTGTGGCCCATGTCTTTACCAGGTTTGTGAATTAGCCTGTAGCTGTAGGCTGACACAAAAATGGACCACCTTAACATTCTGGGGGAAAGCATTTGAGGCGTCTACCTGTCTGTGGTAAATAGTCCTAGCAATGGCTTGTGGTCAGTGAAGACCATGAATTTGCGGCCGTACAAATAGTCGTGGAACTTTTTAATCCCAGCCACGATGGCCAAAGGCTCTTTGTCAATCTGAGCATAATTGTGCTCAGCCGAGGACAAGGTCCTTGAGTAGTAAGCAATAGGGGACTGAGTCCCATCATCTGACAAATGGCTTAGTACAGCCCCAACCCCATAAGGGGATGTGTCACATGCAATACAATCCGGCAAGTTTTCATTAAAGTGGGTGAGCACTGAATTTGAGGACAGTAGTGATTTTACTGCCTTTAAACTTTTTTCCTGAACCTTGGTCCACTTCCGCGGAGTGTCCTTGTCTAAGAGCCAGTGTAACAGCTCTGCCACTGTGGCCTTGTTAGGAAGGAACGCGTGGTAAAAATTCAGGAGACCTAGAAATGCCTGGAGCTCTCCTTTAGATGTGGGGCTTGGTGCCAGCTGAATTTCCTTCAGCTTGGACTCTGCAGGATGGATGCCTTCAGTATCGATACAGAACCCCAAGAATTCAGTGGAAGGGACCCCAATTTTGCATTTGTCCTTCCTCAGCTTGAGTCCCACAGTGCGGAACCACTGAAGGACGGCTTTGAGCTGCCTTGCCAGGACCTCAGTGGACTCTCCAGTGATGAGTACATTGTCAAAATAGGGGCATACCCCTGGAATAGTATGCTCCATGACTCCCTGGAAGATCCTTGGGGCTACGCTAACCCCAAATTGGAGGCACTTGACCTTAAAAGCCCCCCTATGTGTCACAATTGTTTGTGTGGCTGCTGTGGCCTCATCCACTGGTAACTGCTGATAGGCCTGTGCCAAATCTAACTTAGCAAACATGCTACCCACTTGCAGTGATGCCAATATGTGGCTAACGACTGGCACCAGGTACGTGTGCTGTTGCAATTCCCGGTTAATGGTGCACTTATAATCAGTGCAAATCCTGATCTCCCTGTTGGCCTTAAGTGGTGTAACAATAGGAGTTTCCCACTCCCCCCCCCATCTATGGGCTGTAGTACCCCCTGATTGACTAGCTTGTCCAGCTCTACATTGATTTTTGTGCTTTAACGCAAAAGGCACACAACGGGGCTTAACCCTAACTGGTGTTATGGAGGGATCAAGCTTAAAGGCTATTGGAGGGCCCATGTATTCTCCCAGGCTTGTGTCAAAAACATCTGCGAATTCCTCGCATACTGACGCCAAGTTCACCGCTTGTGTCCGGTGAATTCCAGTTACTTGAATTCCCAGTGCATCAAACCAATCAAGCCCAATGATTGTTCTCTAGCCCTCCACCACAATGATATTTAGGGGCCCCCAAAAACCCTTGAATTTTACAGCCAAAGTGGCCTCACCCTTGATGGCTACTTGGGAATTCTGGAAGTCTGTTAAAATAATATCAGATGGCCAAAGCTTGGCCCATCTCTTGCTGCAGCTGCATACAAACTGGAAAGTCTCAAGGGAAATAATGGATACAGCTGAACCAGTGTCCAGTTCCATCCTGCAAGGAATGCCTTGCAGCTCGACTTGTATTCAAAGTTTTTGTTTAAGGGAGCAGCGAGCTCCTGTGCGGCAGACACTCCTGCGGCTGGAGCAGAACCCTACTCTATGCTGCCCTGGGGCTGCAGTACCTCTCCTGAACAGCTCATCTGGTTGGCGGTCCTTCTGTCGACCTCTACAGACAGCTGCGATGTAGCCTGATTTCCCACAGGCCTGACATGTGGCTGTCCTGAATTTGCAGTCTGCTCCTTGGTGGTGGCCGCCACAGTCCAAACATCGAAGGAAGGGAACTGCCTTGTAAGGGGGTCTTTGTTCCTTGTCTTGGTGTCATTGAATCTTGTCAACTTCATGGTCAGAGTCGCTGTCTTCTCATTGGTTGGCATCCTCGTGGTGGATGGCTTCTTCATGTGGTGTGCTTTTGGTGGACCACAACGCCTTCATGGCCCCGCTGGTGGCTTTGCCCGCCATGACCTCTTTCAAAGCTTCTTGGAGCTAGAGAGTTTCCTTCACAAAAATTTTTTGTTGGAGCTCTCTACTCCTGAGTCCACAGACAAGACGATCTCAAAGTCTTTCTTCCAAGTCCATGAATTGACAAAGATGCAACACTTGCCTCAATGCCGCGATGAACTCCGTGGCCATCTCGACGGGTTGTTGTTCTCGCTGTTCGAAGGCATGCCTCCACGCTATCACCAACAGCTTCAGTTGAAAATGGTCACTGAGCCGTTTCTTCAGGTCTGCATAAGTAACGGACTCCAGCTGGGCTGGTGCGACCAAGTTCTCAGTGATGTCAAATGTTGCAGGCCCACACACAGAGAAGAGTGTTGCAGCCTTCAGACTATCTTTGGCAACTTGATTTGCCCGGAGGTCGCTCTCCACCCTCGAAATGTAGGACAACCATCTCTCTGGGTGCATGACATCGAATTTTTCGAGCTTTCTGACCTTCGACATGGTGAGAAGTCTTCGCGGCTTGTGTCTCGCATTGCCTCGTGCTGCTGGCTTCTTCGTAGGCCCTGGGACTGATCCTTAGGGTGGGGTGGTCTCCAGCTTGGCTTGCTAGGCAGACTGAGGTGGGTGGGACGCTGTCCCTACCAGGTGCTGTGCTGGTCTCACCCCCTAGTGACTTCAGGCTCTTATGAAAAAGCAGCATCACACCTTCATCACCAGTGTTGTGTAGCCGGTTCTTTGCAGGCAATAAGCGAGACAAAGTTTCCAAACAATAACATGCTTTATTGGAGTCAAGCAGAACAGAACTGAAACTCTCGCTGCTGTGAAGCTACTTATACGGTTGGCCACTAGGCGGCAGCCAATAAGTTTAAAGAAACCCGTTCCCGCTCCAAATCTACCAATGATATTCCTGGAGACAACAAGTCTGGCTTGGTCCATAGCTGTTATACAGACACATCATGGAGTAACCGTTAAGCAGCATTTAAACAGACACATGAATCAGTACAAGCAAAATCCCCAATACATTACAGGGCCCATTTGCAAATTTCTTTAGTGCAATTACAAAACCACTTCATGCCGTTTAGACTGACATTTCTTACATGTGAGGTATTGGTGATCAGTCCCCTCAGCTCTTTGCTAACAGATGCTAAAGAAGATGTCAGTTAATTGCTGAAGACTAGGTCTAGCAAAGACACAAAGACCAACATTTACAGAAGCTTCTAATTATTTGTTAGCAGGTTAATAGGCCCTCCTTTTCTAGAGCCACAGTTCTTAGGCCCTCACCAGAATTTCCTTAGCTGAGAAGGATATCAGTATGCAGCACACAAGCCAGATGTACTTCCCATAACAGTTCAAGGTTATAGGGTGACAAACATTTTTCTACAGGTTCTTTTCATTGGGAGAATCAGCCCTTTACCTTTGCTGCCATATGTACAATTTTGTTTCTAGATCACCTTTGGGAAGATTTGCCGACGGCATATTAGGTATGGTTTCTCATGCTTCCAGTGGACATGCAGTGGGAGGAAAACAATGGGAATGGAGTTCCTCTCATCTCTCTGTTGCAATGTCACATTCTCTTGTGGAGTGACTGGATTGTCTCAGCTATGTATGGATACTGTAGAGCAGAGGCCTCCAACCTTTCCAGGCTTGAGGACCAAAGGGAAGAAGAGCAGCTTCAAAATTGGTGCACGCGCGCACACACATGGGGACACACACCCTGGCATGACACTAGCAGCCCTGTTCACACATGCGGCACTGCTGTGCAAACCACCCAGGCTAGCAGTACATGTGGAAATGGACTGTGCTAGAATCCCCATTTGTGCCTGTGCGCATGCACAAATGGGGCTGCAGGCCCTAGTGCAATTGGGGGGGGAATGTGCACCCATGTGTGCACACACCAGCCAGCTGTTTCCACAGCCCACTGACTAAGAGCCTGTGGCCTGGTCCTGGGCCATGGACCATATGTTGGGGACCCCTGGTGTAGAGGACAGTATTACTCTCAGACCTGCCCCAGTCAGGTCTCTTAGGAAAGAAAGACCATTTTGGTGAAGTAATAGATTCTTTTACTAATGATTGCAGGCTGCAGTAAAGTCAGGCTAGAACTAAGTTTCCTGTGCAAAAAATTACATTTCTTTTTTTCCCCAGCCCAGCCCTCTCCCCATGACCAGTTCATCTTCAGCCAATGAAGAGCCACATAATTGTTTTGAGAAACACTGAGATATTTGGTGCAGTCTACATTCCATTCTCAGGGTGTGTGGCCTTGAGTGCTGGCACAAACTGGTTCTATGCTTCCCTGGTCTTTGTCAAGCTGTTATCCCCCTTCCCTATTTTCCTTCACATCCCCACACAGGTTATTCCCCATATGTCCCCCTACGATGCCCCTTCCTGTAGCTTTTGATGACAGGATGCCAGTGAGGTGCTGAGCCAAAAATGGCAGATTTGACAATTACCCCCCAAGACTGGGATGGGCAATTAATTTTCCCAAGGGGCCACCTGAGCAACTGGGAATGTTCTGGAGGACCAAATCAAGGTCTGATGTCCTCAAACTCCATCACCTCAGCTCCTTGGGCCACTTTAGATGAGATGGGAGTGCTGCATAGGTGCAGAAAAGTGCTTTATCTCCTTGTCAGCCTGCAGCTGCCAGCCGACTGAAGGAGTGCACTGTGACTGCACAGAGCCAGATCCAACTCGGCTTCTTCTTTTGCCCCTTGTGGTCCACTTATTTACATTTGATTTCTAATTTACAATTTACTTCACACAGAAATAGCCAGGGCTGGATGTGGCTCAGGAACCATAAAATGCCCAGGTCTGCCCCATAACATCATCCAGATAAACTTGTTGCAGAAAGCATGAAAAGCTGGTATTCTGTGTTCAGAACTGGAAGTTGGTCCTGGAGTCCATCTTCTCTCTGGGCGATGGTTTTACAATGGCTGCACATTGTTCCCTCTATTGGTCCATTCAACTTCATTGACTTGCTGGGATTCAGGAGCCCCAGAGACCCTTAAAAGCAGCAGTAGGTTGATGCCCTTCCCTGGCAAGAAGTTAGTGAGAAAACTGAGGGTCCCTCAGAAGGCAAGAATCTCTTTCTTTCCATTATAATCCTTTATGTTCTTCTTTTCTTGTATGTCTTTATTAACATAAATTTGAAATAAAAGACAGCATTGTTGCATTCTACCACTAGAGGGAGCATTGGTGCTATAAATTCTCTGTTTTAATAGGTGGAATCTAAAAAGAATTTAGATCAATTAATTCGTTTGCCTGGAATGAAAGCAGAAACCGAGGAGGAAGAGGAGGATTGTAGGGAGAGGTTCCCACCAAAAACAATATAACAAATTATGGACTTTTGTAGAACTATAAAAATATTATAACTAAAAATGATTTTATAAAAAGCCAGAATTGGAAGTTTGAACCCCCTGCTCAGTGCAGGAGTACTATTTAAAAGTTTCCAGACAAATGGCTGTTGAGTTGCCATTTGTACGTATTAAGCAAAGAGGAACCTACCACCTCTCTGATAAGGTAATTCTACTGTTGTTAGGCCCTGTTTCTAGACAATGGGTAGATACAAAATCAAAGTGGCAGCTCTGAATTTCATGGGGAGTGTTTGTCCCACATTCAGTTATAATGAGGCCTGGTTTGAGCCCTGTTGCTACACTCTTGGAAGAATGGAACATGGTCGTCTTTCTTCTTTTATCCAGTTATTAGCAGATTGATGCAACTAATGGGTACCTTTGATCTCTCTCTGCAGGCCCAAAATTAACACAAACCCCATGAGGCCTGGTTCCTGTTGCTAACATTGCTTTCCCCACCTAAAGCTTTCTTATCCAAATCAGGTTATTTAAGATATTTCATAGAACCCTTCACATTTTTCCTGAATTCATGTAATGTTTTAACCCTGCTTTATTTTTCTTTGACCCCCCCCCCAGGTCTTTACAGCAATGATCAAGTATTTATTGTACTTCATTATATTCTATGCAGACATCCACTTTTTATTACTTTATGTTATTGTTTTTGTTACAGTACTTTATTATACTTTTATTACAGTACTTTATTATACTTTATTTATTTAGACAGTATTTACGAAGCAGTCACTGGATATTACTATTGCAGTGCTTATGTTAATCATTTTCAAGCTGTCTGGAAAAGGACATTATAGTACTTAGACATATATATTCACTCATGTGTCTGTGCGTGTGTGTGTGTGAGAGAGAGAGAGAGAGAGAGAAAGTGTGCATGTTTGTGTATTTTGAGGCAGCCCTCAAATTATGATCACAACTGGGACCAGAATTTCTTTGCTTAGCGAGGCAGTTGTTAAGTGGTTTGCACCTGATTTTACGATGTTTTTGCCACAGTTGTTAAGCAAATCACTGCAGTTGTTAGATGACTCACACAGTCATTACACAAATTTGGCTTTCCCGTTCACTTTGCTTGTCAGAAGCTGGCTGTGAAAATGACAAATGGCAATCATGTGATCTCCAGGAAGTTGGATCAGTTGTAAATAAATGCCAGTTGCCAAGCAACCTGAATTTTGATCACGTGGTCAAGGGGATGCTGTGAAGTTGTAAGTGTGAGGACCTGTTGTAAGTCATTACATTTCAGGGCTGTTGTAACTTCAAATTGTCGCTAAACTAATAGTAGTAAGTCAAGGGCTTCCTGTATATGTGTAGGGCTATAGGATGGATTTTAGGTTTCTAGTCCACATTTGACTGTCATTTGAAAAAGCATATTGTTCATCCTATTTTAACTCTCTTTTTTCTTGTCTTTTGTGGTTTCTTAATCCCACCAAGCTTTTCTTTACTCACACAGGTACTATATATCCCCATATCTATGGACATTCTCAGTCATCCAGGTCATTGTTGTCCCAAAGGTGCTTTTTCAAGAGGCAACTGGACTTCCTTCTTTCTCTTTGAAGACATTTCACTTCTCATCCAAGAAGCTTTTCAGCTCTTGAGTGGATGGTAGGAAATGGAAGGATTTATATTCCTTGCAGACAGCTGGTCATTTGCATTCTTTTGGAGAGTTGTTGAGGCCTCTTGGAGGTTTATTTGTGTACTCAAGGTCACCTGAGTAGTGCAAATGGGTGTGGAGGCTTCTTGAAACTGCTGAAAGGACTGTGTTGTAAACTCGAGATAGATGATGTCGTATCCCTCCGCCTCTGTTGAGAGCTGTTTTACCCATCTTCTTCTTGCATCTCTCCCTCAAAATTATTCATAGCCTATTTCATTTTATAAATGGTAGCATCCTTTGAGTTGACCTCAATGTTATTTCATGGGTACACTGTGTATTTTTCTTAATGAAGTGGTTTGCAAGTGTCTTCTTCTGTTTTGTTTTGTTTTTAAATTTCTCAGACTTGCCCACAGTTTTGGTATTTCCTATTATTCTTCCACCTAAGAACTCACTGATTCTGGCCTTGCTTTGTTTTGAAGCCTAGAAAAGTTAATCCAGATGCCATCACCTGTTGGGTTTGAATTCCCAGCTATTCTTACTGAAGTATAGCACTCTCCTACTCATGGATCATCTCTCTAGTTTGTTCTCCTAAAACAGCAGCTCAGAGAACAATTAAACTCAGATTCTTCCAAATATTTTAGACTCTTAGAATCCTTGATCATCAAGTATGTTGGCTGGATTAAAAAAATCTGAAAGGTACTATTTGTCCCCCAAACTAGGACATTATAGTTTCCAATACACTGAAGGCTGTCTGTATTTGTAATCATTCTCACGTGTAATCTGCATTAGTACAGATCCTTCATGAGTTTAGCCACTCATGCCTCTAATGAAGTGAATTGCAGCTCATGAAAGCTATGCCTTTTATTAAATGATATTAGTCAAAAGTTGCTACCAGACTCTCTCTGGAATTTGAAGAAACTCAGGGAAAAATTATTATTTTGCATATCTGCCACTATTTTCTTTTTTCTCTCTCCATAGATGACTGAAACTTTATGCAATGACAGAATCTCAAAACATTTAAAGCAGAAACTTCAGAATTCATTAAAGAACAGATAGGAAGAAAGGGAGAGACCAATCTGAAAATAATTTTAGGAGAAAGCCAAAAGAATAACTATTTTAAGAATTTGGGAGAGTCTGATTTTAGAATGAGGTAGAGGTGGAACAGATTTCTATTGTTTGATTACTGTAAGATAAAATGGAGAGATTGGCACAGTTAAAGTTGCATTGCATTTTATTAATTAGATCTGAGGGCAAAATTGAAGGGTAGGTTTGGCAGGTAAGGGAAATGGTTTGAAATTTGGACAGAATATGATAGACTAGGATCAGAATATGATAGACTAGGTATCATAAAACTGCTTAGAATATGATAGTTCATGGCCAGACAACCACATGGTTAAAGTAGACTTTATATTTACAAGCATGTTCAAATAAGAATAATAAGAAATATGTTTTATGGAATGTAAGTGGGTGAAAAAAAGAAAGTTACTTTGGATTAATATTGCCTGAGATAGGAATATGAAACTCTGAAAAAATGGATATTTCAGAAATAATATTAGATGAGGTTTTGTGTAGTTTAGAAGCTGAAGTCTTTACTCCAGAGAGACTTAGATTAACATTTCCAGTTAGCGCCAAAATTTAGCTCACCAAACTGAGTATGGATTTAACCTCAACTGACCTCAGCTCCTAATTGTGAACTTGAAATGGGGATTGGGAGGAACCTGGTCATACAAGAAGGACAAAGGGAAGAGGAGGAGAAGAGGGGGAGGGAGCTTAAACTGTTGACTTGTAACTTGATTAACACCTCCCTTTCCCCCTTCCTCAGCTACTTCTATATTGCTTCCATCTTTCCTCTTTCACCTAAGGAACTGCTATTTGCAAACCCAAGAGAACCATTCATCCCTATGACTCAGCTCCTTCCGAAGAAGCAGCCCGAGCTAGTCCAAGAATGCAATGAATCACTTCAAGATGATGAGCCTATTCTGACCAGTTTCACCTCATGGTTGGAATCCCAACTGCAAGATGAGGCTGAAGGTTTTCTGAAAAACACATCCATAATTACAAAACTGTTTGCTTTGAAGCCATTTTGCTAAGCACTAGTGCTGATAATTTACCTCTGGGACTAGAGAGGTGCAAGCAACTTTGCACCATTGGAGAAAGAATGGAAGCTATGTGAGGAACAGCATTGGGAAACACTGAGGCTCAGAAGGCTGAGAATGAGGTTAAAGAATATTGCAAGGATGAGGAAAAAAAGATCTGTCAGATTGAGAGTCTTTTTCTTGGGTGGTATACACCTTCAGAGTTGGAAAAATCTGAAATCTGTAACTTCTTTTGCTGTATCTCTCTTTTTTGGCTACGGATATCCCAAAGGGTAGGTTACACATGAATTTCTCTATCCTAAAAATTATGAAAAAAAATCAATTATTTATTATAACACCATTAAGGAATAATAGCAAAATAACATGCTTGTCAGCATCAAGAGTTTGATCTGCTGGTGATGATAAAGACTAGGGCAGCATGCTCTCCAGTGGTAAAGAAAGACATAATGATTTCACTGTCTCTCCCTCCTTCCTTTGATAAACCTTGATGAATCACCAATTCTTTTTCACTATGTTGATCTAGCCTATGGTAATAAGCAAAATGGAGGGGAATGGGGAATACCATCCTTAATTGGCTTCTGGTATCAGCATAGCCATGGAACTATTTGCTGACATCCATTGTATTTCCATGTGAAATCCACTTTGGGATTGCTTTGGGTGCAAAACTAAAGCAGTACACAGTGGGCATAGCTATCATATCTTAAATTATATTATAAGAAACTCATTTATTCTTTGTGGAAAAGAGATGAAATATGAAATCAAGATATCAGAAAGATTCTAAAAGTGTAGAATTTGATTGTGTCCGGCTCTCTCTCTGTACTTCTTTTTATTTTATTTTTTTCAACTAGTCAATAAAATTCAAATGGCACTACTGATTTTTGCTGGTTCCCTGTAGATTATTATTATTATTACTATTATTATTATTATTATTATTATTATTATTATTATTATTATTATTATTATTATTATTATTATTATTATTAATTTTATTTGTATACCGCCCTTCTCCCAAAGGATTCAGTCTTTCAGTTACATAATATGGGGTAAACTATGCAGTTCCCAGTTCTGTTTGGACAGCAGTACGGTGTGCTGAGAAATTTGTAGTGACTAATGGAATTAAAGCCTCTTATCCTCAAGGAAGTTCTCCTTCAAAGAGAATATACGTAGCTCAGGGTTGAATTGTGGAGTCCTTTGTGCTATCTGAGCTTGGTTGTTTACTGCAACCTTTTCAATGTGCTATTGCTGCTATTGCTGATGATGTTATCTAGTTGTTTCATATGCAAGCAAACAACCAAGCTCAGAGAGCACTAAGGATTCCACAAGTCTTCTTTCCTTTGCACTCTCAGTGAACTATTTCATTGTGGGACCCCCCCCCCCAAAAAAAAAGGAAGACATCACTTTCTAAGGCTCCAAATACATCTGTTTTCTCTATTACATTCACTTGTCTTAATTTGCATGGTTGCTAATGACTTGTTCTTACCTCTTGTATAATCTTTCCAGAAATTAATTAATTTAACCTTTTGGCTTGGATTTTCAACTTCCCCTTTTCACAGATTACAGATACAAACCTTCACTGTTGTAGGTCTAACCACAAATTTATCACTCTCTCCCACGACATGCTTTTGCAAGATCCAAACTGATTTCTTTGGAACGTGCAAAAGAACATCAGGTTTTTTGGGATCTCTGCCCATTTCAGTACTGTAGCCTCAGGTGTCCTATAAATTTAATTGCTGAGAACAGAATCCAGATGGTGAACAGGCTGTAGTCAAAACAAGTCTTTTGGCAAGACACGAGAGCAGGCTAGAAAGAGGATTTCCATCTTCAGATTTTTACTTTAGAACTTGGACCATGTCACTGTCCAGACAGATGCTGCAGAAACAGTTTAATGATAGGGTAGATGTATGGGGGTGGGATTTGGCCCAGAAAGGGTGGCCTTAAAAGTCTTTATACTATTAACAGTTCCACTGGTCTCTCAATTGTCCATATTTGGAGAATAGACTTTCATTTCATTTCATTTTTAAAAGCAAGATAATTGCTATCACCTTTGGAACCTTTTCCCTGAACCTTACAATACTTGTTCCCATCTGCCAGAAACTTCCAACTGGATGTGTCTACTCTGATCATTCTTAAATGTTTTCTGAGTTCTGTCCTAAATCCTCTGGTTTCTGTAGTTTTGAATATTACAAATCCTTTGTTGGAGGACTGGGATGGGGATAAAACAGGAACCTGGCTTAGATGAGCCATTCTTCCAGTTCTGCCAATACACTTTATCTTATTTTATTAATTGAGGCAGGCAGATTAGCCTGGAACATTACCATAACCCCTATAGCCTCCTCCATTTTTTTTCTTTTCTGCTGAATGCTGAAGAGGAGCTAGAAGAGATGGGGTTTATTTTTGGTATCTTCCCAATGCAGTTTTTTATTTGGGACATTGAAATGGTGGGCAGGACCCATGACCAGTCATATTGATGTTGGTGAAACAAACCTAGCTTTCCTGGGAGAGCAGGGAGGTTGGTGGCTACCATAACTGTGATGATTAGTACGATAGTAGGATAGGGCACTGGCAATTATCTAATTGTGTTGGGTCTCAGTAATGAGAAATGGGTATCTTTATTGAGAGTTGTGTTCTCTGAGGAATAATTTGGTGCAGGCTGCATGCTAAAGGTAGGAAAACAGAGTCAAAGTGATGAAATACATTAACAATTGGGAGTTCAGTCTACATCAAGATTCAAGTGGCCACTAGAGCAGAAGAATGGGAAAAGCCACCAGCTGCCTTGGATCTCAAACACGACGTATTTTCATTTCACTTCTCTTGAGAGAATAGTAGAAGCCTTTCCACTGGTACCAATTAATGCCATTGGCATAGGACAGATGTGGTCCACCAAGGTAGAAGCCATTGAGGTTGGAAAAATGGCAGCTCTTGAACCACCAGGCACCTGATGAGAGAGCTGCACAGTTCTGCACATAAAGATCTTGATCACGGTCAAATGTGGAGAACTTCTGGCCACTGTGATAGGACAATGAATCACCTGTTGGGAATATAAATAAAAAAGGTAAAAATGAGACTTCACAAAGCCGATAGGAATAAGGAGTAGTGTCGTGTGCCTATTTGAGAGTATATTCATTGGAACCTACATATTCTGATCAGGGATAGCTGACACTGGAATGTTTTGGGGCACATTTTATAACTTATGTTTCAAGATTAGAGGGAATATGCTGTAAAAATCTTTTAAATGACTTCTGATTTCCCCATAATATATTCTGATCCCATATATCAAAGTACAGGGTAAAACATCTGTCTGAGGGAAAGAAAAAGAGCTGGCTGTAGACATCATTTTAAGACACGTGGGTTTATGTTAGTATTTGGACACCCCTAGCCCAGAAGGGTTTTGGAAATTATAGACCCAATATATGAGAAGGACAGCAAGCTATGGATGACTGATCTATATACTAGGCTGGGAAGAAACATCATTCTAATATTCATGATAATATATAGATCCAAACTGATCCTACTTAAATGCCTGATTACCAAGTTTGAGACAAGACCACGCTTTCCATCTTTTAAAAACAGACAGTTGCAAATGGGTCACAACTATCACAATGTAAATAGGTTTTCCTATCTTCGTTTTGAGACTCAGTCTTACTCTATTTTGTACTGAAATGGGACTGGGAATCAGGGGTCTCTTACCTGCCCCTCCATCAGTAAAGCCAGATACATGGAGCGTGTAGCCATCCTCTTCTGCACTGATTGCATTTGGGGAAAGGGAGAAGTCAGCATATTTAGCAAAGGCGGTATTATTCTCAAAATCGTCCAGTTCCACACGTAGCTGATACTTCTGCTTCAGGGTGAGAAGGTGGATATTTTGCAGTCCTAGAAAAGGTGGGAAAATAGGTTGTGGGCTCATAGTTCTGATGCCTTGGGAAAACGTCCAAAGCACCTCCATTTATTTTCCTACCCTTTGGGGATGACCCCCATTCTCTTGACAAAAAAGTGCTGGCCAGACAGAAAAGCAAGACAGTTCTTGGCTGTGCTTGCTGGCCGAGACTAATAATAAACAGAGCAATTGCACTTCATGATGTAGTTTTCTGGCCCAGGTTTCAGCTGCTTAGGGGAGAAACCCAAACATTTTACATTCCAAAAGTTTCTGGCAAAAGTAGATGTCTGGATCAAGAGATGCATAAAATTCTGAGACTGGGGAGAAGCCAGTGAGGGAAAGGGTGGGAAAAATCAATGGCTTTTGGCAGAGGCTCCTCAGAGAGGAGGACGAAAAAGAGAAGGAAAAAGAAAGAGGAGGAGGAGGAGAAATTTCCTTGCACCCCTTTATATTTACCAAGCCAATATTCACCATCAGCTTTGCCAAAGCCAAACCTGTAGTCATTCCATCCCCGAAAGAAACTGATTGACCCATTGAAACGTTTCTGGAAAACCTGCGAAGTATAACAGTTTTGAGGAAAGATAATTGTTAAATTAACATCAATTTGTCAACAGTTATCCTGAAGCTGCATTTCTGTCAACACCATTGAAAGAAAATAATCAAGGAGATTATGCATTATGCTAAGTTACATTGCTGAAACATGGTTAATTGGATAATCCAAAATGATTCATACACTATGCTAAGCCTTATTCTAACAGTCTTGGTTTAAGCGCGCACACAATTTATCACCCTCCTATTTGCATCTTCCTATTTTAAATACATATTTGCTTGTTTGACTTCTGGTCTTTATAGCCCATTTTTCCATGCTAGACACTATCTCACTTCTACATTGGCTAACAAGACAAGGAAAAGTACTGAATTGCTTATATCTGTAGAAAGATGGCATTATTCCATAAACAGGGAGACACCACAAAAATGTGTGTTCCTGGTTGATCCTAAATACCTCTGAAGTTCAAGCTAAGAAGTGACAATATTCACATGAGACACAGATACCTTGGCCTCATGAAAAAGAGTAATGTAAGACCTGGTTTGGAAAGATCCAGAGTCATAGCCCCATTTGACATTAGAGCTCAATGAGTTAGTAGTCAATTGGACCTCTCTTGGACCTCTCTTCTGGTCCAATTTACCTGAGTGGAGTCTGTGGTGATAAAATGAGGGGAAACACCCTTCCATATTTGTTGTCTTAAACTCCCAGGGAAACAAATGGTTGCAATATAGTACTACAAGTTTCTTAAAGCTTTATATTGAACAATATCAGCACCACAAATGATACTGAAACTACAACTAGAGAACAGGCCAAGATCAAAGAAATCAAGGTTATGGAATTTCCACCAGACTAGCACTGAACAGCCACTACTAATCTAACTCAGCCCTAGGATCTCTTGCGCCTCCATGGGATACACTGTCCCATTTTGAATCCATCCCAAGGACTTCATTACCGTCCATTTTCCATCATCAGTGGTCATGTCACAGTACACGGGGACAGGGACATTGGGTCCTGCTGGAAAGATGAGGTACACGCCATCTGTCTCTGAACCTTGATCGTATATATCCTCACAGTCAAGTGGAAATGAATCTTCTCCGCAGTGTTGAGATTGCTGAGCTATCCCAGTGGGAGGAAAAGCATATTACTTTAAATTTAAATAACCCATCAAGTTTATGACATTATTTTGGCTTCTGATTAACCATTTTGCTTTAAAGCAGAGAGTCAGTAGTCCAAGACAATAATTATAAATCTGTTGCTATTTTACAAATATCATAATTACTTTGTTCAAGATCACCTATTTGGGTGATATTTCTGAGAATAGCTTAAAAAGCTAAGAAATAAATAAAAGTTAAGAAATAAATAAAATAAAAATACTACATTTTGTTAATTGAAATTTATATATATATGTGTGTGTGTGTGTCTGTGTGTCTGTGTGTGTGTTTGTGTGTGTGTGTGTGTGTGTAAAGGTAAAGGTAAAGGTTCCCCTGCACATGCCTGCTAGTCGTTTCCAACTCTAGGGGCCGGTGCTCATCTCCGTTTCAAAGCCGAAGATCCAGCGCTTGTCCGAGGACGTCTCCGTGGTCATGTGGCCAGTATGACTAGACGCCAAAGGCGCATGGAACGCTGTTACCTTCCCACCATAGTGGTCCCTATTTTTCTACTTGCATTTTTATGTGTTTTTGAACAGCTAGGTGGGCAGAAGCTGGGATGAGTGACAGGCGCTCACTCTGTTACGCGGCACTCAGGATTCGACCTGCCAAACTGCCGACCTTCTGATCGACAAGCTCAGCGTCCTAACCCACTGAACCACCGTGTCCCTTTATATCAGTACATATTTGTCCAAATTTAGGCACATTTTTGACATTCAGCCAATGTAAATAGATTTTATAAATAATTTTCCTTACTGATTTTTTTGGGGGAATATTATTTTAATAAATATATGCATTTCAATACAGTCTGCTGTCACATACAGTAGATGTATACTCTGTATGTAATTTTGAAAATGTTAACTTGTAATGTACAATGTAGGTCACTGAAGACACTCTTTGGATGTGTTTGAATGTCATTCCATTTCTCCAGGCACATACGCATAAGGGATAACGATTTTCCTTTCCGGATAGATTTCAAATGTATACATATTTCTCTTTAATCCTCATTGAAATGGGTGTTTCTAGGTTGTGGGGATTGTGCATATGTGCATTTAAGTAGTAACTAAATAGTCACCAAGCATGAAAAGCCCTAAAAATTCATATAAGCAAGAAACTTCTAGCCAAGACTCCTATTAAGGAATTGTTTTAGTTATTATCTCTGTCAAAAGACACTCTTGATTATGTGCAGGGATAGCAAGCACTGATCTTTATACTATAGTAACTGCCATCAACTAAGACTTTTCTAGAAATTCTTCCATACATGGGAAGCTATTTCTTCATTCTTCCAGTACAGTTTAAACAATCTATGTGGAGGAAAAAATATCAGCTAACAGATGGAAAATCATCTGTTATCCCCTTAATTATCTAGAACTAAGAAGAAATTTCCTGATAATGAGAACAATTAATTAGTGGAACAACTTATCTGTGGAAGTTGTGGGTGCTCCACACTGAAAGTTTTCAAGAAGAGACTGAACAACCATGTGTTCAGAATGATATAGAGTCTCCTACTTAAGCAGGGGGTTGGACTAGAAGACCTCCAAGGTCCCTTTCTACCCCATTATTCTATGTTCTATGAAATATTCTGCCTAATATAATAGAATCATTTGACATTGCTTGAGCCTCACAAGAAAAATAACAGAATTTTACTAGCAGAATAATTATTGAGAAAGAAGAAAACAGTGGTTGGCAATATCCTGAAAGAGCAGGCTGGTCAGTAGTAATCCTATAATATTTTGTTACCAAGGGAGGAGTGTAATAAAATGCCACAAAGGCTATATGTTGCCTACTTCATTGAAATTCTATTCTTCTTCCAATAATATATATGGGATACGAAACTCTGTTTTATTACCCCAACAGATTACAACAGATTGCTGATATTTGTGAGTATGGATGATAACAAACAGAGATTTTCAATGCATCTTCTGTGCTAAGGATGAGACCATAGCTCAAGGCTGTCACTCTCCTTTATAATGGTAGGTGGGAATTATCTTAGGAAGTCAGGTGAATAGTCAGATAAGAGACAGCATAGCCTGCAGCTCCATAATAGGAAGGACAAGAGACTGAGGAGGGACTTTCCCTAAATTATCAGTCTGTAAAGGAGATGGCAAGAGAACTGTATTTTCACACTAATGTAGCTTTACACTAGAGTGGTATTAGTTTATCTAGTCTTGTTTCTTGTCTGGTCCACCTGATAAGGCTGACACCATTATATCAGGGAAGGGTTTTTTCAGTTCTTGCAGATTAGTGCATCTGAGCAACCAGATTAATGTTTAGAGCCCCTTCACCATCTGAGGTAAGAAGGCAGTAAACAGCAAGGGGGCTTTTTCTGTCATGGTACTAGATACTCCAGTGTCCTCTTCAAGAAAGCCTCTCTGACTTCATAATTAATGCTCACTCATCAGTCACAAACAGGATCTTCCAAAAGACTTTAGGATAAATGCAAACACATGGCTTAAATCTCTTCACAGTGCTGGCTTTGTTTGTTTGTTTTTCCTGTTAACTTTTCCCAACCCAGTGTGTGTTTGTGTGTTTCTTTTGAAATAATTGTTCAGTTGGTGAATTAACATTGTTCTGCGCTATTAATGAGGAATCATTCAGATGCAAAGATAGGTTACTTATATTGTTACACATAAAGTAAACTGTACAAAGGATTAATATGGAAGTAAGGGAACAGGAGAATCACAGCTTAGTGAATTAATATTTGGACTGCATGTAAGAAAGGTCCTGTTTCAACACTTCAACATTTCTCCAGTTAATAGGCAGCATATGATCAGCAAACTCTCTCCTTGGAAACTTGGGACACTGCTCTCAAAGTAGCCATTTCTGGACTAGATGGACAACAGACCTGACACTTCTTGTGTATTCCAAGATTCTCTATACTGCATTATAAAAATAAAGAAACATCCTATCCAGTTTTGACCAGCTCAAGGTTGACTCAGCCTTCCATCCTTCTGAGGTTGGTAAAATTAGGATCCAGATTGTTGAGAGCAATATGCTGACTCTGTAAACTGCTTAGAGGGGGCTGTAAATCACTGTGAAGCGGTATATAAGTCTAAATGCTATTGCTATTTTGGGTATTCCAGAACACTGTATTTAACTATAGTGAAAAGATCCTATGATTAAAAAGACAAAAGGTGCTGTAATGTAAGCCAGGTCGGGGAAGCTGCAATCCACAAATGACCTCCCAAGAGGAGACTTTCTGGCTAACTGGAAGCAGTGTATTTTTCTGCCCAATTTGATTGCAAACAGCTGTTCAGAAGCTGAAAGGATAATTTAAATGCTTGTTTGTGTCTTTTGTGCTTGCCTGAAAGTGGACTATGTTTTAATGTTCTTCATTTATTAAAAAAATGGCTCAATCTGCTCGGTAGACTAGTGCTGGCCCAGATTTAAAAAAATGTATTCAAAGAGCAGTTCTGGAAGTAAAAGTTTATCTGTCTTGAAATGTTTTAACAAATGGACTTGGCTGATCTCAGAAGCCATGTAGGGTCAGCCCTGATTAGTATTTGGATCGGGAGGATTATGAAATGCCATGTCTGTTAGCTAGATTAGGAAATCAAAGAAACCACAAAACAATGGCAAACTTTCGTAAAGCTGCCAAAAAAGCTTCACAGTCAGAATCATCAAGAGTTAAGCTCGACTTGAGAGTTTCTTTACTTTTTAGCACAAGTGCTCTATTTAATTGTAGAGGAAAGTGCTTTATACTGAGTTGTGCCAATAACATTAATATACTTCAGATGGGGTAAATGGCCATAGTTCTAAGAACCCTTAGTTGAACCTATAATCTTTAGAAAACAAACTTGATTGTGATCTATTGTAAAGCTGATATGCAACCATAAAGAAATCTAATCATTTTCTGGGAGCAATATAATGGCTGAGGGTTCCCTGACAGACAATACATAAACGTAACATGCATTCCTAGGTCAGTCACTAAATGGCAGGAAAGAGATAGAGAATTTTCTATATTCTTGGTTGGTGCTATCTAGGAATCATCAAGATTTTTTCAATCCACTTCCAATACAGAAGGGGACAACTCACCACAACCAACTCGCCGCGGGACAACTTGCCGCAGGAAAATTTAACAATTCAATTTAATCATTTGAAATAAATAAAAAAATTAATTTTTGTCATTCACATTTCATCCTGTCCTTCCTTTTGTATCCTTTTTTAGTGATTCCATCCCACCATTTTTTTGATATTTGTGTAACTCTTGTCCCGCAGTGAATTGTCTCATGATGAGTTGCCTGCAACAAGTTGGCTTTGGCAAATTGGCTGTGGTGAGTTGGCTGTGGCGAGTTGGCCATGGTGAATTATCATAGACTCCATCCGATAACCCAAGTACTGGCACATTTTTCTGGCAGTACTGCACTCCCAGGAGAGCATTCTGAGCTGCTGCCTTTTCTCCCTAGCAGAAGCTTGTCAGGGAGACCCCAAACACTGGAACACATGAAACCCTGAAGTCTTTAACTGATGAATCAAGTTGGAATGGAGATCCAGTTTGGTTTGGTGGTTAAAGCATCAGGCTAAAATCCAGGAGACTGTGAGTTCTAGTCTACCTTAGGGACAAAGCCAGGCTGACCTTGGGCCAGTCATTTTCTCTCAGCCTTAGAAAGTAGACAATGGTAAACCACTTCTGAAACTTTGCCAAGAGAACTGAAGGAACTTGCCAATCAGTCAGTAGTATAGATTGACTTGAAGGCACACACACAAAAAAGTTAGAATAGGGAGAGGCCTCTGATGGGCTTGTTTTAGGGTTTAGAGAATTCTATTTATGCCCCTGAGTCATAAAAAGCTCTGCATCACCTATATTGACAAGCAGATTTTCATAGTCTCAGATAAGAATTATTTCGTGCCCAACCTAAAGACGGCTAAAATTACTTCATCTAAAGCTGGTGTTACTGCCTTCTTTCAGTCGACATAATGTGGAAAGAGTATATAGAGGATTCTGAGTATGTGCCATAAATCAGCCTCAAGAGCACTTACCTGAGTTGATGGCCTGTCCTTGCAGTGTTGGCAGCTGAAGAAGTAAAAGGAGGAACAAACAGATGGGCAGAAATGAGGAGGCCTGAGAAAGCTAAAATGAAAAAGCATGACTTGTCATCCATGGTACATACTGAGGAAAGAGGCACCTTATTATTAATAATAACATAATTGCCATTGTTTTATAAAGATCTACAAATAGAAGTAGAATGAATGTGACAAAAGAAAGCAAAGATATTACAGACAGGCAACTTGGATGCAATTCTAAAACATCTGGAACACTACTTGAACACTATCAGCATTGACAAAATCACCATCAGTAAATTGCAGAAGGCAGCTTTACTTGAAGCAACTTACAACTTGCGACAATATATTATTATTAAACCACAATATCTGCCTATCTCAGGTCCTTGGCAAGGACTTGTTGGATAGACAAAAATGCCAAATCTAGTCTAAACATCTGTCTGGCTGTGTGACCAGCCTAATTATAATATACAGTATATACTGCCTAATTCCCAGCAAGTCTTTCTGGCTGGGAAAGACACTGTCCTAGTATAATTGGCACTGTCTACCAAGAAAAAATAAAAACAGAAATCTGCAATGTGTGCTTATCTTGCAAAGGGGTTATTTATGTTGAACCCTTCCTTTTGGTCATTTTCACATTAAATATTACCGTGGCAAAAAATAAAAATCAGATTTTGCTGTCTCAAGTGAAAAATGTGAATGAACATTTTCTTGGGTTCAGAAGCTTGCTGAAGGCCTAACAAACTTCTTTGTTAGTGATGATATGAACTCTAGTTTTATAGCAATGTAAAAAGAGAGAGAGAGTGAGAGAGAAAAATGGATTCATTGATTGAATATAGAGAAATATTTGTCAGAGATGGAAATATATCACAATATAAACCTGGCAGTTGAAGCTTGAAAAGTTGCCTACTTATTTATTAGTCACAGCAGTGCCTGTAAAAGGAACAAAAGGAATCAGGTTGATGAAAGTGGCCTTGTTGTGGTGCAATACAAACCCTGCCCCTTTTGTAAGTGTATTGCAATCTTGTATGCCTGCTCCAAAGGGGAAGATCTTGCAGTATGGTGCTGGAATGTGGCTTTTGTCATTGTGAGGCAAACAGCAAGAAATGTGGATACTGCTAGAGAATGTGATTTGGAGACATTACCTCATGATGACAGGTCTAATGTTCAGGTCACAAGAAGCCCTAAATATGAAGATTCAGAAACTGGCAAAGAGATGCTTTTCCCTCTCTGGTGCAACATTAATTAATATTTGTTAGTCCCAAAAGTGGGAAAATTTAGAAGGAAAATTCCAAAGTTCATCTACCATTATTCATATTCTCTTTAACTTTGACAATCTTTCAACAATACACAGGTTAGACACAAGTTTAGGTGGAAACTTTTGTGTATTCTGTTGCTTTTCTTGGCTTCAGAATTTTATTTTGGCCTGTGGGCTGACATCGGGGAGAAAAATGCACCATAGAAACATTTTAACCAGATTTGCCAATTTGTTGAATGTATACATGTCCCAGTTACTTACTTTTTAAATAAAATATTTACATACTATATTCTGGTCTGCTGCTGCTGTTGTTATTATTGTTCATTTTGTTTTAAAGTTTGTGAATTTGCATCCTACTTGTAGAACAAAATAGGTATCTATCTGTTTTTCTGGGAATATACACTGTATTCTTGCTGAATGAAGAACCAATGAAGAAGATACGGGGATTAGAATGAAAAATTACATATAGTTAAACTGCATGTATTCTTTTATTTGAAGCTCTAGTCCTCAATGCATGACCATAATTGAGCCCCAAATTTATGTTGCTAAGTGAGAAATTTGTTAAGTGAGTTTTATTCCATTTTACGACTTTTCTTGCCATGTTTGTTAAGTGAATATGGTTTCCCCATTGACTTTGCTTATCAGAAAGTTGCAAAAGGTGATCACATGACCCCCAGACCCTGCAACAGTCATAAATGTGAATCAGCTGTCAAACATCCAAATGTAAATCACATGACCATGGGGATGTTGTAACAGTCATAAGTGTGAAAAATGCTCATAAGTCACTTTTTTCAATGCCACTGTAACTTCAAATGGTCACTAAACAAACTGTTGTAAGTCGAGGACTACCTGTATAGCAGTGTTTCTCAACCTTAGCAACTTGAAGATGTGTGTACTTCAACTCTCAGAATTCTCCAGCCAATTGAAGTCCACACATCTTTAAGTTGCCAACATTAAGTAACACTTTTGTTCAGTGTTGCTCACTCTCTCATTAATGTATTTAAGATTGCAGTCAAGCCTTAAAGAAATTAGGATGAAATCATAGCTCATCTCTAGAATACCTTCAGTAAGATTTGCAAGCAAGCAAAGAGCAATGCATATGAAACATTGAAGAAGTTCTTTCTGTCTCCACATCATGTCCCCTAGCCATCCCTCCAAGCGCTTCATATTTAGGGAGTCACATGTCAGACTACGAAGCATAACAAGTAGGTAACCTTGAGTTGGATTCTGGTATGAATACAGAAAAGCTCTCTACAATAAACAGTATTCTACTTGAACATAAATGGATGTGTGGAATGGAAACTGGGATGCTAGTCTCCATTCCTGATGAAACTATGCAGAGGTACATTCATGGAAAATATGGGCCAGCAAGATTTCTTCATGCAATCAACAGTCAGTATTCTAGATAGTGCTAAGAAACAACACACACACACACACACACACACACACAAACACACACACACACACACACACACGAAAGATACCTTGAACCATGGAATGTTTAGCTGCTCAATTTTTGTACTATAACAAATGGTTTTCCTTCATATCCAAGATAGTGGAATTACAGAGGGCTAATTGATATAACTGAGTCAGGTGTCAGGTGTGCTCCTTGCTAATCTCTAGAGTTTTTCTGTCCATGTATATATATGAAGTTACATAGTCAGAGAAACTCTAGAGATCAGAAGGAGCACATCTGACTCAATTGCAGCTTTGATTGCAAATGTCTGAAAAAGATATTTCCATACTGTAGTTCATACAATCATGTTGGCTCACGTTCATTTTTTAAAATAACCTTCAGCTTCTTATTCTGTCCATTGCTCATTAATCATTTTGCTCTGTGAAAATTAATATTCCCTTATCTCTTTTCATTTATAGGGAATCAGGGCAATTTTCCTCTCCTCCTCTCCCCATTAATTTTGCAAAGTATTTTGTATGAAATGATTCATTTCATAGAATTCTATTAGGTACTAATTAGATATTGATAAGATTTACCCTGATCAATTAGCCCTTGTAATTGCACTATCTTGGATATGAAGGAAAACCATTTCCCCCTTTTGTTACAGAACAAAAATAGAGTAGCTAAGCAGTCTATGATTCAATATGTCTTTGGAAAGCAATCCCTTAATAGTATTACAGAGAAAGAAAGTAAACATCCCTTTTGTTTAAGGAATCAGCTTCATGATAGGGAAAACAAATGTCAGGATTTAAGAAGACAAGGAAATCCAGCCATATCAAAAGAAAGGTCTGTTTCATTTAGCATTTTTCTTCCCTACAATGGCCAAATAGAATCCTCCAGAAATGTCTTGGCAAAATATTTGTCACATCTATCATACATCTGTATTGGGAGGATATCTTTACAATGTTAATTTTATATCCTGCCTTTATTCCAGGAATACACAGAGAGATCTTCCTTCATGTAATCCTCACAGCTACAACCTAGTGAAGTAGGCTGGGCCCAGAGAAAGGGACTGGCCAAAAGTTACCCAGTGAGATTTAATGGCTGATTCTACCTAGAGACAAAGTAGACATGAATCTGTCAAGTCCTAATCTTAATCCAAGACCTTAATCCCTCCACCATTCTGGGTCTCAGTTTTCACATTCAGCCATCATACCTAAAAGTTACTGAAGCTGGCTTTCACCATTTCTCCTAACTGCAAATTCCATTCATCACATATGACACTGAAATAGACCATTACAAAAATTAATTTGACTGGGAGTGAGGAGAGAATACCAAAGTCCAAAGGAAAAAAATAAATCAAACCTTAGTTCACAGCCTAATTCACCTCCCTTCCAAAATTATCTGTTGCCCTCAAACTTCAGATTCTTCACTGACTTACCTTCATGTTGTTCTGTGGTTCCTGAGCTGTCACTCCTGTTGCTCTTTGTATAGGACTTTCTGTTTTGTTTTGAAGCTGATTCTTTCAGTCTCCTTTGCAGGCCTTTAGCTGTACACCTCCCACCCACTCTGCTGCCTGCCCACTAACATACCCCAAGCCAAGGAACAGACATGATGTGTAAATCCTGGATTTATAGCCCAAAGAAAAGTTGGGAGGGGAAGAGGGGGGCAAGAATGTGTTATAGAAAAGCAAGGCAGGAAATGAAAAATTGGAGAGGAGGGGAAACACAGAACAAGCCAAGAGCTAGATGTTTTCCAGGCTCTTGGCATGAACATAATGTTGTTATATGCCTTTCTCACATATGTGGAAGCAGACTTCCCCCACATCTCTCTCTGTCTCTGTGTTTGTGTGAGCATATTGGAAAAGGTGTTAAATTTTAACTTTAGATGGAAGAAAATATTCTTCAGAGCCAAAACCTTTGGGTGGATTTTATGAAATCCCAAAGAGGCACTTCCAGTGAAAGGAAAAAATGATGATCTTGAAGTTAGTATTCTTGTCTACTGTGGAAGAAGGGTGTGACATAGTAATGGCTCAAAACCTAGAGTTCTTGCTCACAGACATGTTAAAAGGAGGTAGTAGAAAACTATACCAGCATAAAATGTGTTGCTCCCACTGGTGATTCACAACCTCCCAGAAGCACAGTGATAGCAACAGTTGTTTCCTTATTTTCAGAGTCCAATGGATTCATCAGGTTTTGTTTCCCTTGTCTTTCAACAAATGTTATTAACCAGTAGAAAAATATCACTCTCTTTTATGTAGGTTGAGACAAGAGAATGACTAGAATTTTAACAGATATCTATATCAGTGAATTTAGTTATCTGTCAAAAACTACACTGGGTTTCCACAAGAAATGAGTCATAAGACTTGCTATAGCATTCCTCTGGAAGAGAGGCACCACAAACCCACATTGAAAAATGATACCACTGGTTATCAATTAATGTCAGAAAATCACTAAACTTGTTATACTGTGAAGAAGCAGAGAGTCACCTTTTTCCCTCCCCCCTTCTTTCTCTTTCTCTCTCTCTCTTACTTCACTACAGCAGGTTATCAACTCTCTAAACTGATTCAGATCTCCACTATTCATAATTTATTTTCTTAGAATATCTCTACTATGCTTTGAAAACAATGTCATGCCTGGTGGCTTTCATAGGCATTCTCAAGAGGGAGGCAAGTGAGGAAATATCATGATGCAAATTCCATTCAGTTTCTGTCATCTTTGCAATCTTTATTTTTCTTATTTTTGTTTCTTATTGCATTTGTGTTTTTTTTTAAAAAAAAAATTCTTGTGAGTCTCCCAGAATCATTGGTAGTCAGTGGCATATATTTTTGATAGACACACACACAGATAGATAGTGACTTTAAAATGTGTGATCTTCAACTTTCAGAATTCCCTAGTTAGCTATAGTATTATTGGTAATATAGGTGAACACATGCACTTCATTACAGGAGTTCATTTATCCTGCTGAAAAAGACAAAAGGGTGTTGGACCTTTTTTTTAACATAGAAAAATATTGAGGTATTCAAGGCAAAGATACACATTTCAATTTTGTTTCTACAAATGGAACCAGCTGGATGGTTTAATGGGTGTAGAAATGTATTCTCACCCATAGCTATAGGAATGTCAAAATTTACAAACAACTTGGCAATTCCTAATGCAAATGTTTTCTATTCTTAGGTATATTCTAAATTCAAACAGATAATTAGGGGCTGCTACAAAGAAGAGGGGTGGCTGCTGTTATGTACTGGGCTTTTGGTACCATACCACGTGCGTTGCTGGGGAGCTAACAGCTCTCCAGCAACCCAGACAGGATGTCTCCAGTCCTGCAATTGGTCAGCCTTGGGTGGCATACACGGGTTCAATCTGATTGGTTGCTACCATAAGGTTTGACTATATATTGTGGTGGGGAATGACCCAAGTCTAGTACAGTACAGTTCCAGCTTGAATAAAGAATGAGTTCCTCTGTACTCAGCTGTGTGTCTTCATTCCTGCTCACCAGAGCCCACGACTTAACAGTGGCAACAAAGGTGGGATCCTGCTTCACCGCCTAAAGGGCTGAAGTTCACTAGGGGTCGGCATTACTCGCTGGAGGGAAGAGGCATCTTTCCCCCCTCTAGGCCAGCTACTAAAGCTACACTAGTGGCCGCATGCTCAGTGGCTGCATTCCCTGAGCCCAAGAATCAGGATCCAAGAACGCAGGAATCGAGGAAAGATGCCGAAAGTCGGCAAACTCAGAGAGTTCGATGTAAAGCATCCAGAAGAATGGCCGTCTTTCCTCTCGCAAGTGGAGAACTATCTACGAGCAAACCAGATTGCAGAGGAAGGCCTAAAAGCTGCCACGTTGCTGTGCATGTGTGGGCCAGCAACTTTTGACCTAGCAGAAAATCTTTTCGCACCAATGCCCATTGAAGCAGTATAGTTTGCAGACCTTAAGAAGAAGCTGACTGGGCATTTTCAGCCCAAGATGTTGGAGATGGCGTGGCGTTTTAAATTTGACCAAAGAGTGCAGCTTCCTGGAGAGACAGCTTCAGAGTTTATCGCGGGCCTAAGGTAGGCCGCACACCTTTGCAAGTTCTCAAATTTAGAGGAATGACTAAGAGACCGACTCGTCTGTGGCCTTTGAGACAGAACCCTCCAGCAGAGACTGTTTGCCAGACCCAATCTCACATTCACCGAGGCACAGGATGAGGTCATGGCTGACAAAGCAGCCGGAGGTGCAGTGCAAACTGTGCAGCCCACCAAATCTTCAAAAGTAGAAGATTCCGTCCATCTTGAGGTCGCCAAATGCGTTGGAGAATCATCAGAAGACAAAGAACCCAAAATAAACAAGCTCCAAAGGCAGCCAAATGTGCAAAACCATGGCAACCACCAATGAGAGAACAATTACAAGGCAGTTCTCTTACCTAGATGTAAAGGGTGTGGAGGCAACCATTTCTGTGCCAATTGCAGATTTTGTTCGGCCACATGTAGAGCTTGCAGAAGGACCGGCCACATCGCGGTGGTGTGCAGAGCCTGCCAGAGAGACAGGCCACCCAAACACCAGTCAGAGGAACCAACTAGGAGAGGTACTGGGGCCCAGGGTCCAGTTAGTGTGGGGTTCTTCAGAAGCTGGAGAAGCGTTTGCCGCACCAGGACTCGTCGCCCCCTTAAGCCTAAACTCAAGCTCATGGTAGAGCTACAAGGAGTTCCATGTAAGATTTAGTTGGACTCCGGCTTGGCAGTATCAATCATCTTGCATGACACATTCAACTTTGTGTGTAGATGCAGTAACCATTGGGCTAAACTAAAGCCCTCAGATATTATTTTAACAGATTTTCAGAATGCTCACATTAAAGTTAAGGGTGAAGCAAACTTATTGGTAAAATTTAAAGGGTTTGGGAGGCACCTGGTTGTCATAGTAGTAGAGGGCCAAAGAACAAGTCTTATTGGACTTGATTGGTTTGAGGCTTTAGGCATTCAAATTACAGGCATTAACCAGACACAAACAGCAGACCTCATGACTGTGCGGAATACACGGATGTTTTTGAGTCAAAACTGGGAACTTATACTGACCCGCCAATTTCTTTTAAATTAGATCCTAACGTTGTACCGATTAGGATTAAGCCTTGCAGGGTCCCCTTTGCCCTAAAACACAAAATCGATTCCAAAATCGATAAGTTGGTAGAACAGGGCATATTACAGCCTGTTGTTGGGGGGAGTGGGAAACTCCTATAGTCACCCCACTAAAGTCCAACAGGGAAGTTCGCATTTGCGCAGACTATAAATGCACATTAAATAAGGCCCTTAATCAACATGCATACCCAGTCCCTGTAGTGAACCATATTTTAGTCTCCTTGCAAGGGGGAACCATTTTTGCTAAACTTGATTTAGCGCAGGCATATCAGCAATTGCTGGTTGACAAGGCCACAGCTGTGGCTCAAACAATAGTAACTCACAGAGGGGCATTCAAAGTCAAATGCTTGCAGTTTGGAGTCAGCGTTGCACTGGGTATTTTCCAAGGGATTATGGAACGCACACTTAAGGGTATTCAGGGTGTCTGCCCCTATTTTGATGATGTTCTCATTGCCGGGGAATCTCCAGAAGTGTTGGCCAATAGGCTCAGGGCTGTTTTGCAGAGGCTCCGTGATGCGGGCCTCAAATTAAAGAAAAACAAATGTAGTATTGGGGTCTCATCAATGGAATTCTTGGGGTTCTGTATCAATGCTAGTGGGATTCACCCCGCTGATTCAAAAGTGAAGGCCATCAAAATGGCTCCTAGGCCAAAATCAAAAGGAGAGCTGCAAGCATTTTTGGGTCTCCTGAATTTTTATCACACATTCCTACCTCATAAGGCTGCAATAGCAGAGCCTCTCCACAGGCTACTTGATAAAAAAAGCCCCTTGGAAATGGACTAACTTACATGAAAAAAGTTTCCAGGATCTCAAAGCCCTTCTTTCTAAAAAATCCACTGTAACTCATTACACTGAGTCTAAACTTGTATGTCTTGCATGTGATGCATCTCCCTATGGGGTGGGGGCAGTCTTAAGCCACATAGAGAGGAATGGGGAACAGGTTCCTATTGCATTTAATTCTAGGACTTTATCTTCTGCTAAGCGTAATTATGCGCAAATTGATAAAGAAGCCTTGGCCATAGTGGCTGGAGTTAAGAAATGCCATGATTATTTATATGGCAGGGATTTCACTGTCTACACTGACCACAAACCCCTTTTGGGGTTGTTCACAACAGATAAGCAAACTCCCCACATACTATCTCCAAGAATACTGAGATGGTCTATATTTTTGTCTGCATACAATTTAAGTTAATTCATAAACCAGGGAAGGAAATGGGCCATGCAGATGGCCTCAGCAGACTACCACTGCCACTAACGGATCCTGATCCAGCTCCTGCTGCTAAAATATTGTCCATTCAGGACTTACCTGAGTTTCCCCTCCACGCAGGGGATATTGCTGCTGAAACTGCCACAGATAAAATTCTGAGCAGAGTACTGTCATGGGTATACATGAGCTGGTTGGAAAAGAGTCCAGGCTCTGAATTTCAAAGTTATTTTGTCAGGAGACATGAGTTGTCTGAACACAAGGTGGTTCTGGTGTGGTCTGGTGTGGTTGCATTTTATGGGGCAACAGAGTCGGTATCCCCACTTAATTAAGGGACAGAGTCTTACAATCTTTACATGAAGGCCATTCAGGCATTGTACAAATGAAAGCCTTAGCTAGAAGCTACCTTTGGTGGCCTGGCCTGGATAAGGCTGTAGAGGATCAAGTTCATGGTTGCTATACTTGCCAGCAATCTAGGCCTGAAATGCCTCAGGCTCCAATTCACAGGTGGGAAGAAACACATACCCCCTGGTCCAGGGTTCACATAGACTATGCTGGGCCTTTTCAAGGACAGCTTTTCTTGGTAGTAGTGGATAGCCACTCAAAATGGATGGAAGTAGTTACAGTCCCTAATATGACTACTGCTAGGACCATCCAGGTGCTGAGAAAACTCTTTGCAACACATGGGTTGCCTGATGTTTTGGTTTCTGATAATGGGGCTCAATTCACTGCTGCTGAGTTTCAGGCTTTTCTTAGAGCTAACCTCATCAGACATGCTACGTCTGCACCATTTCATCCTTCTTCAAATGGACAAGCCGAACGTATGGTGAAGACAAAAAAGGAGGCACTCAAGCGCATTATCACAGGTGACTGGCATCATAGATTAGCAGATTTTTTGCTCTGTCAGCATTCTACACCCTGCATGGCTACAGGTAAAAGTCCTGCTGAGCTTTGTTGGGGAAGGCATTTAATTATTAAACTGGACAGGTTGCATCCAGACATAGTGGCATCCAAAGCCTCTAGACCAAAACCCCTGAGGGGGCTGCAAATGGTGATTGGGTTTGGGCCAGAAACTATGGGCCTGAAAATTTGTGGGTTCCTAGTCAAGTGACCAAGGCATCCGGACCCCTATCTTACGAAGTGGGGTTGGAGGGAGGACGACTGGTTATAAGACACATGGACCAACTTAAAGGTTTCCAGAACGGTCACTAAGTGAGGACTATGGCATAAGTCCCTCCCAAAGTCCTCAAACTGGCACCCAAGCCAGCCCACACCAGAACCACCAGGGTTTTCCCTTCTCAGCTGAAGTGGATTCCGAGGAAAAACCAGGAAGCTTGGAAGTGCAACATGGGACCCCTGACCAGGTGAACCAGCCGAATCTCAGCAACCGCTGTGCCTACTCTGCAGAACAGATTGACTCTGGGGTGGGCCAACTTGGTGAGGCCAGCCAGAGCATTTCAATTCCCCTGGACAATGGAGCACAAAGGGACATGGGTCTACCCAGCCCACTGGGTAAGCTGGTAGACCACAAAGTGAGTGGAACTCCAAGGCGTTCCTCCAGGCCACACAAACCTCCGGCATATCTTACAGACTACATTGTAAAATAAAGTGATGTATAGTGTTGTGACAATTATACCACTACCTACAGAAATTGGGGGTCATTTTGTAATTGCTGGCAAGCAAGTTCATTGAGATGTTGTTTCATCTCTTTCTAGTCCTTACTGCATTGACAAGCCATTGAGCCATTGTTAAATCTTATTGTAGTCCATACTACAAGAGCACGTCTGTAAAGGTTGCATAATGTCATTCTAACTACCTTGAATTAACAAGCATTATTTTTTTGTTTTATTTTTTGTTTTGTTATTATGTATTTTGGTTGTTGGGAGTGATTCATAAGTCTTGACTATTGTCAAGCTATTTAAGGGTATTATAGCCTGATCTTAGGAGGGAGGGGTGTTGTGTACTGGGCTTTTGGTACCACACCACATGCATTGCTGGGGAGCTAATGGCTCTCCAGCAACCCAAACAGGACGTCTCTGGTCCTGCAATTGGTCAGCCTTGGGCGGCAAACACGGGTTCAATCTGATTGGTTGCTACCATAGGGTTTGGCTATATATTGTGGCAGGGAGCGGCCCAAGTCTAATACAGTACAGTTCCAGCTTGAATAAGTTCCTCTGAGTTCCTCTGTACTCAGCTGTGTGTCTTCAGCTGCCATAAAGAAAAGGGGATAAATCCATTCTCAACCCAAAGGGGCTGCCACAAAGAAGAGGGGGGTGTCACCCTATTCTCCAAAGCACCTGAAGACAGGACAATAAGCAATGGATAGAAACTAATCAAGGAGAGAAGCAAGCTAGAACTAAGGAAACATTTCCTGACATTTAGAACAATTAATCAGTGGAGCAACCTGCCTACAGAAGTTGTGGGTGCTCCAAAACTGGAGGTTTTTTAAGAAGACATTGGACATCCATTTGTTTGGAATGGTACAGGGTTTCTGATTTGTGCAGCGAATTGGACTAGAAGACCATCAGGGTTCCTTCCAACTCTGTTAGTCTGTTATTACAATAATCTACTACAGGATTATGAAACATACCAACAACTCAGACAGAACTATTCCCATCATTTGTTCTCTAAAACTTTCTGAATTTTGGTGGACTATTTCTGGGACTTTCTACATATATAGTATATGATATTAATCTGATATCTCTTTTTGAATCACATTAGTAAGTCAATGGGATATACTAGGAAATTACATATATAAAGTTCTCCACCACTGGTACATATTACATCCTAAAAGAAATTGTTTTATGATCCACTTGGAACTGCAAAAATGACATTTTTAACAAGTGACTATTACATTTAGCTTAGTGTACCATTATAGCCAGTTCATTATTATTTTTTGATGCCTTATTGTTCTATTTGTTTTATCTTTATAATATTATATTTTGCTTTTATCTGCTTGTAAACTTCTGTGATTTGGCAGTACAACAATATAATAAGAATCAGTGAATAAACAAGGCTAGGTTAAGAAGGAACATGAGCTTCTTAGACCTTTTGATAGACAAATTTGATTTATTAATTTCCTTCCTGGTTGATTGATTCAGACCGTTTCTTTTCAGTAAAACTCTAGCACTTTCTAGCACTTTTTTCTATAGCATTTCTATGTATACAACTTTCTTAGCCTTTACCAACATAATACTGTCCAGATTCGTTGGAGGGTATTTGCAAACTTCCACCATCTCCAGCCAGCATGGTTGTTTCCATCATTCTCTGCCAGAAAGGTGATTGGTTATGGGGCTGGAAAAACAGGATTCAATTTCCAACACATCTGGTGGGCATCAGACTGGGAAAGGCTCATCTATGTAATGAAACATATGTGCCTGGCAGGGGAAGGAATTAAATCTTAACAAAGATAGATTCCAAGATGTTTTTCTTTCTTTTAGTCTTTTTTTTTTCTAAAAATGAAACCGTGTTTCTCAACAAATGTTTAAAGCCAAATGCCTATCTCTGAAATCTTTATGTGCATTCTAAGCCTAGACAAATATAACATAATGGTGGAAACCATTATGTTATATTTGTCTAGGCTAGCATGAATGTAAAGACTATTCCAGTATGCCAGAGAAGTTATATCAGAGTGAAGAAAGAGGTGGAAATGATTCAAACCATTTTGCAAAGATGTGTTCCATATTTTACACCCTAAAATAGGGAACTTCCATCGATTTATTCAAACTTTATTTTAAAACTTGTAAGATGTGCCCAACTGAAATTATAGCTCAGATTCCAAAATATGAAACCTCCACTGTGTCAGCTTTTGAATTCAATTTTCATGAAAAGGAACAAATTGGTATAATATGTATTAATAATATTTTAGTTGTTGTTGTTAGCTGCAAAGTCGTGTCTGACCCATCGCGACCCTATGGACAATGTTCCTCCAGGCCTTCCTGTCCTCTACCATCTTCTGGAGTCCATTTAAGCTCACGCCTACTGCTTCAGTGACTCCATCCAGCCACCTCATTCTCTGTCGTCCCCTTCTTCTACTGCCCTCAATCTTTCCCAGCATTAGGCTCTTCTCCAGTGAGTCCTTCCTTCTCATTAGGTGGCCAAACTATTTGAGTTTTAGCTTCAGCATCTGGCCTTCTAAAGAGCAGTCAGGGTTGATCTCCTCTAGGACTGACTGGTTTGATCACCTTGCAGTCCAAGGGACTCGCAGGAGTCTTCTCCAGCACCACAGTTCAAACGCCTCAATTCTTTGGCGCTTAGCCTTTTTTATGGTCCAACTTTCACTGCCGTACATTGCAACTGGGAAGACCATAGCCTTGACTATACGCACTTTTGTTGACAGGGTGATGTCTCTGCTTTTTAGTGTGCTGTCTAGATTTTAGTACTTTTATGTAAAGGTATGTATATATGTACCGTATCTTTAAAAAGATCAGATTTTGTTTTGTTTTGTTTTGTCTTGCTTTAATGGAAGTTGAGTTCATAAGAAATAATCCAGAAAGCTTATTTCTGGCTTGTATTGGAAGAATATAACTTTTAATTAGATTTGTGGCTTTAAAATAAAAATGCTTCAAATCTAAGAGAAACTACAGGTAATCCTCAATTTATGATTTATTGGTCCATAACCTGGGACCAGAATGACCAATGCTAAGCAAGACCATTGTTAAGTGAACCATGCCTGATTTTACAGCCTTTTTGCTGTAGTTATTAAGTGAATCTCTGCAGTTGTGAAGTGAATCATGCAGTCATTAAGCAAATCCAATCTCCCCCACTGATTTTGCTTGGGAAGGTTGCAAATGGTGATCCCATGACTCTGGCATGCTGCAACCATAATAAATACATGGCAGTTGCAGCTTCCGGTTTTGATGTTGTGGTGAAATGGGTGCAGGAAGACAGGGCTCCATCTTTTGAGTTCGATTTTGCCCCGCTGAAGACCCTGGAAAGGGTCAAAAGTCATCCCGTAGAGGCGACAAGCAAGGAGGGTACCCTCGTTGATCATGGGAGGGTGGCAGCCCTTCCATTTGATCTGAGGAAGCCCTCCAAACCAGCTGGGGAAAGACTGGCTACATTCGTGTAGCCAGTCAGAAGCTGCTGACAACAGAAGATGATAAGCACTAACAAGCAACCTTTCAGCAATGTGGATGAAACTGGGTGAGACTCTATCTTCTGTTTATGACTCTAAGACCTCTTCCTGGAAAAAAACTGCCCAAAGTACCTTCCCTGATGAGAGAGGGAAGGGGAATTTCCACCCCATTTCCCAGGAAAAGAAAAGCAGCAAGCTAATTACTTGGGGGAAATAGAGAAAATTACAAAATTAATTTGGAATTAATACACATATATGGCTTTGAAATTTGGGAACTAAAAGTGTTTTTGAGACTTTTTTTTTAAAAAAAAAGATATTTGAAAAGCTTGTAATATAAGTTTGGATTTAAAAAGCTGGAAAACAGTGCTAATGATATCTAGTGGTGAATTATGGCACTACAATTTGTTATGCCTAAAGGAAACTTGGATTGAAGCCCAGATTTAGATAAGACTCTTGCTGTCTGTCCTTGGAAACTTTCACTTTTGAAGCCCGCATCTGGGGAAAGGGGAAATAAAACTTTTGGGCTGCTTATCGGTGTGGCAGAGATAATGAACTATTTTGAAACCGGCTTGCCTGAACTTTGAATATAAATATTAACTGACTTTCAGAGCTGTGTTGTGGAACTATTTCCCTGCATGAGAAACACACTTCATTGCTTGAGATAATGGAATATTTTGGATTAAAAATCTTTGATTGATGAAAATTTTTTATTGTAAAGACCATCTACAAAAAATGAAATGGTTCTAATCTAAATTTACAAACCCAGAACATGACTACAAAGAAGGAAATAGCAACTTAGAAAAAAAAGGAAAACTAGAGGAAGCAGATCCAAAGATGTAGGACCTAAAGGAAGGAACTAACGGACAGATTCAGACAACTGAAGAACTAGAAGACGGAGCGATAATATCGGAAATGGAAAAGACATCTTACCAATCAAGAATTCAGGACACATTTGAGGAAAAGGAAGAAGAACTGATTGAATGGAAGATAGAGCTTTTAGGAGAACTGTGGGGAATTGGAGAAGGAGGGAGGCTGTTTAATGAATACTAATGGGTTTGTTCTTCCAAAAATACTTTAACTGAATGGTCTTTCTTATTCCAAACAATATACACAAAAACAGAGGAAAAATTACTTGATGATTCAAATGCATTGATCTGGAAGGTTAGTTGGCAAAGAAAGAAAGCAAAAGTAAGACTGAAGAAAATAGAGGTTTTGATCCATTAGATGGGATATTATATTATCAACTAGATGTTTGAATATGGTGGAGAATAGATAATTGCTAGAAATAAAAGTACTATCATAACTAGAAAGATAAGATTTGTAATAAGAATATTAGATTTTGGTATAAGAAAGAAAACAGGAAAATGCTAAGAAGTTTGAATAAGGGAAGCTTTTGGTTACCCAGATATAACTTACTTTGAAATTATAAACAACAGAGACATTTTGAACACTGATGAGAAATTTAAAAAAAAATGAAAACAGGATACTGATTGAACATGTGGATATTAAGTGCAAATGCAATTAAAATATGTTTTGGTTAGAAAATTTATCTAAAACTGACATTACTGATATTATGAGAAAAATGTAACAAAGATGTTGATATTCAATTGTACATTTAATAACAATAAGAATTTTATTTGCCTAGTATGGGAAAACAGGTACTACTGGAAGAAGAAAAGAAACATTTGATGGTGTTATATTGGATCTAGATTGAAGAAGTTAATACATACCACTGAATTACTAATGGACCCAGACAACATGTTCTCTATTAAGCATTTGATTGTAAAACTAGAAAATTAATAAAATATTTATATACAAAAAATACACGGCATTTGCCAAGCACTCGAATTTTGATTGCATAATTGTGGGACTGCTGCAATGGTCATAAGTACAAGGACCTATTGTAAATCACTTTTTTCTATGCTATAATTATGAATTATCACTAAGCCAATGGTTGTAAGTCAAGGACTACCTGTAATAAAAACTGTCAACATACATTTGGACTCTAAAAAAAAGACGATCTCATTCGTCTCTTGAGAAACCTATATGCGGGTCAAGAAGCAACAGTGAGAACTGGACACGGAACCACTGATTGGTTCAAAATTGGGAAAGGAGTCTGGCAAGGCTGTATACTGTTGCCCTGCCTATCTAATTTATATGCAGAGCACATCATGAGAAAGGCAGGGCTAGATGAATCAAAAGTTGGAATTAAGATTGCTGGGAGAAATATCAACAACCTAAGATATGCAGATGATACCACTCTAATGGAAGAAAGTGAAGAGGAACTAAAGAGCCTTTTGATGTGGGTGAAAGAGAGTGCAAAAGTGGGCTTGAAACTCAACATTAAGAAAACCAAGATCATGGCATCCGGCCCTCTCAATTCCTGGCAAATAGATGGGGAAGAAATGGAGGTAGTGACAGATTTTATTTTCCTGGGCTCCAAGATCACCGCAGATGGGGACTGCAGCCAAGAAGTTAAAAGACGCTTGCTCCTGGGGAGGAATGCTATGGCAAATCTAGACAATCTGTTAGTAAGATGTCACCCTCTCCATATGTCATTCACTGTACTCCCTGAAAGAAACAATGTGATGCAGTTATTATCCACCCTTCTGAAATGAGAGACTCTCCACAAACATGCTTCTGGTTTAACTGTAAATTGATTTTCCAGGGCCAAGCTTTCATTCAGAACAACTTGGGAAGAGTTGGGAAACCATTGAGAGCAGATAGTTCCTAATCATCACTACTGTGTGATGGAAATAATTTGGTTTTTTCTGCTTAGCCCAGTTGCTTTGTTTCTTTAAGCAATCATAGAGTGTACAGTACATAAAGGCAGTGGTGGGATTCAGCCAGTTTACATCAGTTCAGCAGAACTGGTAGCTAATTTTTTGTTGCCCAGGCCCAGAATGGACTTCCGGAAGCAGCATCCACACAGAGAACCGGTTGTTTATATATTTGAATCCCATCACTGCATAAAGGTTAGCATTTTTCCTGTTGAAAGGAAGCCAAGCAAAGATATGTGACTCATGCAGAGATGAATAGGCAGATTCCTAACACAGAGAATTCTATTTCTGTAACAAGAATGATTGAATGTTCCGGGTTTAATCTGATGAGGAAAGAGGAAGAATTATCTTCCACAAAAAAGACAGAATACATGGGAAGAGCCAGAGACAATAGTTGTACAGAGACTTATCAAAGAGCTTCTTTCATGTATGGATATTCCAAGCTCACAGAAAACTCTAGATAATTTAATATATTCATATTATTTTGCAATATGCATTTGAAAAATTAAATATATAGGTGAGCCTCACTTATTGCTACTCTGGGATACTGATTAAGGTATTAGATTAGTACCAAAGTTCAGATTCATATTCATCCATTGATACATGTTGGAAATTTTTGTGTAGTTATTGTCTTTCAGACCAACCTATTTCACAAGAGTGTAGTTGATAAAAAATGATGGAGAAAGTGCTATGTATACTGTTTTCAACTCCAGTAGGTAAAGCAATCATTGAGGATGGGTGGGGATCCACAATATTTGGAAAGAGAAAATAAAACAAAATCATGGAGTGAAATGTTCTCCCTGTATTTGTATGAATGGTGGGTATAAATTCATGGGGTTATCAAAGCTTTCCACTGATGGTATCCTACATTATGGAGTTTCTAGAACTTGCTGTTTTGTGTATTCTAGGCCAGGGCTTTTCAACCTTTTCACCCACTGTACCACTTTTAGGATATGGCAATATTCGAGTACCACCAGTTGCCTAGCAAGGTGTCAAAAACTTGACGAAAAAAAGAGAGGAAAAAAGTGATAAAGTACAGGTAGTTCTCAACTTACAACAGTTCGCTTAGTGACTGTTCAAAGTTACAACGGCACTGAAAAAGTGACTTATCACCATTTTTCATACTTATGACCATTTCAGCGTCCCCAGGATCACATGATTTACATTCAGATGCTTGGCAACTGATTCATATTTATGACGGTCACACTGTTGACATGGTCATGTGATCCCCTTTTGCAACCTTCTGATAAGCAAAGTCAGTGGTGAAACCAGATTCACTTAACAACCTTTTGTATCAGGGGTGTCAAACTCAATTTCTTTGAGGACCGCATTAGCATTGTGGTTACTCTTGGGGGGGGGCAGGGTCTTTCCTTTTTCCCTCCCTCCTTCTCATTCCCATCTCATTCCCATCTCCTTCCTTCCTTCCTTCCTTCCTTCCTTCCTTCCTTCCTTCCTTCCTTCCTTCCTTCCTTCCTCCCTCCCTCCTTTTTTTGGAGCAGCCTTTTGTATTTGTAATAGTTGGTTTCTGGGGCTAGGTTTTCTACCTCTTTTCCTATTGTTCCTGCCTGTTTAATGTTTCCCAAAGATATTTCTTTTTCATAGGTATGTAGATGCTAACTTCTAACTATTGATTGAACCAATAATCCATCAATGCCATGGAGCAAGTTTCGAATTGACTCTGGACTTCAGAGATCGGCTTAAATGGCTGCTCCACGGGAATTGCATCCCCTAAGGGAAGCCTAGCCAGGGATTTACTTTGGAAATGGGCATTTGTAAGTCTAACCAAACAGGCCACAGCTGACAGCTGCTCTTTGCTAACCCCCTTCCCCCCCAAAAAAAAGCAACATTGCAAAACGAGAAACCAGCGAAGGAGCCAAACTTTTTCCTTCGACCTGCTCTGGAGGAAAGAAGAACTTGGCATCCATCAGGCATTTTTTTCCAAATTGGGTACCCACAGCAAAGGGGAAAAAAAACTGATGCGGAGTTTTAAAAAACTGCCAGGGCTGCTGTGCCCCTTCCCAAAACAAAGCCCCCCTGTAGCTCAGCCTCATCCTGCACAGCTGCCGCGATGCCCGGCCACTTACTTGTCCAAAATGAAGTACAGGTCAAAGCCCCTGTAGCAGGCAGTGCCCCCTCCTCTCACTGCCCCCTCCCCTGTCACAGGAAGAACCACTGCAAGCCCCAGGGAACAGGTCTCTGTGCTGCACTAGCCATTCCCAAATCCAGGCAACCCAAGGTGGCAAAGGTCCAGGGGCTCTGCTCTTCCCCAGCTTCTTCACCAGATGACCAGGTAGCAGTTGCGGCTTCTCAGGGGATCAAATCCTCATGATCAGAAAGGAGAGGAAAAGGCTGTCTGGAGGTGGTTTTTTAATCTTTTGGGGGGGTGGTTTCAGATTTCCCTTCTGCTCTGCTTTACCTTCAGGCGCAGTACAGCCGAGCCTGCCACTGTCAGCCAGGTGATTGGCAACTTCCAGTTCCCACTGCTTTGCTTTGCCCAGATTTGAGGAATGTGAAAGCCTCATCCCCCTTCCTGCCCCCTTCCCATGAAGGAAAGAGCTGGAATCCGGCACTGATTCTGAGCCCCGAAGAAATGCCAATCAGAAGAAGTGCCAATCAGAAGAAGCGCCAATCAGCTGGAGCCTGGCCCTGATCCTGGTGCTTCTGCAGAGCCCTGACAGCCCTGCAGCTCCAGCTGTCTCTTGCTCAGACTTTTGCGGTGCTGCCGCCGGTTCGGCTCATTCCCCTCCCCCTGCCAGTTGTCAAAGTACCACAGGTGGTACGCATACCACCAGTTGAAAAAAACTGTTCTAGGCAAATCAGTCTCGCCATCCTGAGACAGAGGTCTGAAAAAAAATGTGTGAATTCTTTCCTGCAAAATTCAGAGTAAGGGAACAATTTTCATTTTCACAAGAAATCAAATAGGTTATCAAATAAGTAGAAGTTTTTTCCAGCATTAAGAAGTTTTTTCCAGCATGTTATATTTTAAACAAGATATAATACAATATCTTTCCCTCAAAAAGGCATTACCTAAGGAAGCTTCCAACCTGATGTATCAATGACCTCTCCAATCATTTGCTACAGCAGCAGCAGCTCCCAATCTTTTCTATACCCCAGACCCCTAAAATGCTTCTGATATATTATAGCACCCCTTACAAAAGTTCTAAATAACGGCAACAAATTATGCAATAATTTTGAAAACCCAAGTTTTCGCACCCCCTGGAATATTGTCTCACACACCCAGGGGGCATGAGCACCCCTGGTAGGGAACTCCTGTGCTACAGAGTACATAATAATATTAACGATGGCTAGAACCCCAAATCCTGAAGCTCTAGCCCTAATGGCATATAATATTGGAGAGATTCCAATATGCCTCAGGTGCATAGAAAATAGGTAAAGAAAACTCTGTGTGTGTGTGTGTGTGTGTGTGTGTGTGTGTCTGTCTGTCTGTCTGTCTGTCTGTCTCTGTGTGTAGTATTCTGCAAATACTACTAATGCAGAACTTGTTTTGACTGAGTATATCAACTGAAATAGAAATAGGACTGAGCAGGACTTGTGGTCAACAAATTTACACATCCTTTTTCCTGATTTTTTTTTGGGGGGGTAAAATAGCATGCCTAATATAGTATTAAAATAATATAAAGTTATAATCTAGATATGCTTATAAAGTTGAAGTTGTGAATTTTGTATTATATTACATTTAGCCAAACTTAGGGGGAAAGCAAGCATATACAGTATTAATGTTGCCATTCTTTCAGAAATATTTGTTTTAGTAATCATCATCCAAAAATATCCAGTGGCAAGCAGTACTCCTAGTTCCCAGTAGTAGAAAAAAATAGTTTTTGGAACTCATTGTGGAAGCAGAGATGGGTTAAAGAAGAATAATGTCAAACAGGAGAATAATGCCCTGCCTATTTTGAAATTCCTGTTCTTGGGCTATGTTCAAATAATTGTTGGAACAAATCAAAGCAACTTATGTTTTAGGGTAATTGTCCCTGGCAAGTTTCTATATTTTTCATGCATGGCTGGAAAAATGCCTTAGACAATGTTGATTATCTGAGCATTAAAGTTGCCATTCTTCAGGGTTCCACCCACATTTTGTAGAGTTTAAATTACTTCCAGGAAATGTTGACACAGAGAACTATTTAAAAATTAAGACTACTGGTTTCAAGGTCACATGGTGTCACATATTTTGCCATCCTCTCCTTCACTTCTTGTACAGAAACTAAACCTGTAATCACAGGTGTGATCTGGTCCAACCTCTAACAATGATTAACCTACATGAATCTATGTGATATAGTGATTAGAATGTCACCAAGATCTCAGCCAATCTATGAAAAATTCCTGCTTGAGTTCCTACCTCACTCTAAACTATAATGTGCTTTTTTGGTTTTAATGTAACATATTGGGAAAAATCCATGCATTATAGAAATGAACCAGATGGTTTAATGTGATATGAAAATCCAAGAAATAATGATTTGTTCAATACAGCATATTTAAGAAAAGCCTGGAATCATGCAATATGTAGGCCTGCCTGGGAAAAGCCGCTCTCTCTCTGACACTACTTTTTAGATGTTCAAGGACAAAAGAATTCACTGCTCATCCTATTTGTGAAGCAAAGTTGTGTAGAAATAACTTTTCAAAAGGAATAATTTCCAGTATTGAATTTTCTCTTTATAAACAGAATCTTACAAACAAGAAGATCTAAGAGTTTGTCTAAAACTTGCTGATGAATGTTTTCTTGGGATAGATGGAGGAAATCATTCTCTATATTTAATAATCAAGTTCACTGTATATAGTTTAATGCAATTTTCAAAATGAATTAAATCAAATTATTTGTCGATCTTGCTTCACGCACTTTTTGAAAATTGTTTCTTCTCCTGCATGCCATAACAGGCCAAGTGTGATTTTTGTCTTTCATCAGGTTGTGTCCCTTGCAATGCAAGCACTTTTCTCTTCTGCATGGGATAATCCTATGTGTTTCCAAAGGTTGTTCTAAATGTCTATTTGGAAACAATCATGTAGACAACCCTGAGTTCCTTGGAGGAGGATGGGAACTGAAATGTAAACTAAGAAGAAACCATATCATTAAAAATAATTACCGTATATACTTGAGTATAAGCCGAATTTTTCAGCCCACTTTTTGGGCTGAAAAATCCACTTCGGCTTATACTCCAGTGAACAAAAAAAAGAATTTACCGAGGACTTGTGCGCGGCCGAGGCTTTGGTGCTTCCGGGATCGCGCGCACCTCTCCCAAGCCGCCGCCGTCCAGAGACCTGCCGAAGTTTGGGGAGGTTTGGGGAGGTGCGCGCGCACCTCCCCAAACCTTCCCAAACATCGGCAGGTCTCCGGACCTCCGCGCCCTGCCTGCCTGCTTCTTTCCGCTGCCTGGCTGCCCTACGATGTAACCCGCTTCATGATCGAGTGCGACGCCTGCAAGGACTGGTTTCACGGCAGGTAACACAAAGCGATCGGGCCTTTCCTCCCCCCCCTTTCCCTCCCCCCTCCCGCTCTAGGGCAGAGATCCCCTTCCTGCCGTGAAACCAGTCCTTGCAGGCGTCGCACTCGATCATGAAGCGGGTTACATCGTAGGGCAGGCAGGCAGCGGAAAGAAGCAGGCAGGCAGGGCGCGGAGGTCCGGAGACCTGCCGACGTTTGGGGAGGTTTGGGGAGGTGCGCGCGGACCTCCCCAAACCTCCCCAAACTTTGGCAGGTCTCCGGACGGCGGCGGCTTGGGAGAGGTGCGCGCGATCCCGGAAGCACCGAAGCCTCGGCCGCGCGCAAGTCCTCGGTAAGCTCCGGGCGGTCACTTGCTTCGCGTCTCCTGAGGGAAGGGGGGGCGACTGGAGCGGGCGTGTTTCCTCGCCTGCTGGGCGCCGCGATTTGCCCGGGGAACGCGCGGGCCCCTAATGGCAGCGTGGAGCGAGGAAGCGGACAGCCAGGGCTTCCCCGAGAGCCGCGGCCACACAGGGTATTCCTGTGTATTCAGGCTTGCAAAACGGCGGATCGAGCCTCTGCTGGCGGCAGAGGCTTGCAGAGCGCGGATCCAGCCTCTGCTGGCGGCAGAGGCCTGCAGAGCGCGGATCCAGCCTCTGCTGGCGGCAGAGGCTTGCAGAGCGCGGATCCAGCCTCTGCTGGCGGCAGAGGCTTGCAGAGCGCAGATCCAGCCTCCGGCGGCGGCAGAGGCTTGCAGAAGCGCGGATCCAGCCTCTGCTGGCGGCAGAGGCTTGCAGAGCGCAGATCCAGCCTCCGGCGGCGGCAGAGGCTTGCAGAACGGCGGATCCCAGCCTTGGCTTATACTCGAGTCAATAACTTTTTTCAGTTTTTTGGGGTAAAATTAGGGGTCTCGGCTTATACTCGAGTCGGCTTATACTCAAGTATATACGGTATCAAGTCATACAAAATCATTTGGATTGAGCAGTCATTTGCTTGTAATAACAAAGCCAGCTGTAATTAGAACACAAACAGGTAGACATTTCCAAGGGCACTAATTGGAATTTTGACAGAACAACAGTTTTGTTGAAATAATCAATAAAAAAGAAAAAGTACATCCAAGGAGGAGGAGAGGAGGAGGTTTTGAAGGATATGTAGAGACAAGAGCCATGGTAATTGAATGATATGGTTTCTGCAAGGTGAAAAAGAGATTTTATACTATCTATCTATCTATCTATCTATCTATCTATCTATCTATCTATCTATCATCTATCTATCTATCTATCTATCTATCTATCTATCTATCTATCTATCTATCTATCTATCTATCTATCTATCTCCTGGAACATTACAGTCCACAATCAGAATGTTGGTGAATAAGTCTAAAGTGCATCAAAAAATTAGATGTCCAAAGGAAAGTTTACCTATCAGTAAAGCGATATTGAGGTCAGCTCAATAAGAGGAAAAATAGAAAACTGAAAGAAAAGCAAACAAATAACAGTTTGATACAACTAGCTCATCCCTTGAATACAAAGAAAATACATAGGACTGAGATTTCAAGATTGAAACCATCTGGTTGGACTTTGGAAGGATGAGGTAATGTGGTTCTCAAAATACAGCTGGTTAATATTTGTAAATCATCTTCACAGAAACATTCAGAACTGGACCTGGTGTTGAGAAGGAACACTGAAGCACAATTTATGGAGAGGGTAGAAGTTATTCGAAAACTAACAAGATATATATCAATAAAGGAAGGCACCTTTTAATATGCAAAAACATAAACCCATCTAGCATAGGCTAGAATTAGCTATCTTGGATGTGAGACAGATACATTTCAACAACTCAAAAGCAAAATTATGTCATAACCCTAAAACTGTTTGCATGAAAAGCATCTTATCTACTCATAAGGTGCTGCTGTGGTATGAATACAACAGATTCCATGAGTTTGTACTTTCAATCCAGTCACTAAGATTAAACAGATTTATGGCAGAATTCCATTTTCCCAATTCTGTTCTCTAGTCTGAAGCAGACAAATTCTAAACATATTCAATTGGACAGTTCAGCAGGAATTAATAAGATCTTTTTATAATCAATAATCGGTTGGTGAAAAGGTCACAGATATTTAAATGAGAAGTGTCATCTCATTAGAAAAGTCTGTCAAGTAAACATAGAGATGCAACTGATTAATGTGCATAATTTTATAATTCATGAGAGAACAATATTTCTTCCATGGTTTTTTTTCAAATGTTAGCAAATATTTATTTAGCCTAACATGCTAATTCCTATGGTGATCAACCAGATGATTTTGCAAAGTTCACGTGCAAGATGGGAAAACAATACAGTAGCTTTTTCCCTTGGCTATTCTCAGTAACACAATAGTCTGATTTTAGAGCTAACCTGTTGCAATCATGACTAGCAGCCAAATGTGACTAAAATAACAAATATGTACTGTTTCCTATGTACTGTTTGTGCAAAAGTACTTTCAGATTTAATGGACACTGCTTTCCACAAATAATCTGTTAAAGGAAAAAGGTTCAACTTGATCTGTTAAATAAAGGAAAAGGGTAAGGTTAATCAGTTCTGGTCACTGACAGTTAGTAATAAAGATTGTATTTGCTTTGAGCTTGTGTTAGTATTGTAAGAGAATATAATAAAGACCACAAGAAACTTGGCATAACTATTAAACCAACATGACAGTATATTGGATTTAATAAAAGGTAACATGTACTCAAAACTTAGCAATAGGATTTGAGCCTTTCAAATTTTAAAATTAAAAATTTGGTTGTTTTTTTAAAAAAACTAAACTATTGGAAATAATTTGCTAATAAATTGGCAGCTCCATATGAATTCCACGGGGGAAGAAGTCTTACCACAGGAAGAAAAAACACTATGTATTTCTGTCTAAAGAGAAGCCTGAGATAAAGCTGAAGATAAAAAAATGAATTTTCTATTCATGTTTTTAGGAGAGGGGAAGATAAACTGCACAAAAAAGTTTCCGGATTTATCTATATATGTGTGTGTGTGTGTAACTTCTTGTTCAAATTATTATTATTAATTATGATAATTACAAACAGCTTGGGAGAGAATCCCAAGAAAATAGAGGTTCAAAAGTGTAACACAGCATTAGCTTGCTATAGATAACCCCCCTTGAAAAACTATTATGATGTTTTCTTTATTTGTTTTTGTGCCTTCCAGTCTTTCTTTGATGCTTGACAATTGCCTGGACAGTTTTCTTGGCAAGATTTCAGACATGGCTTGCTATTGCCTTCTCTCTATGGTTGAGAGATAGTGACTGGCCCAAGGTCACCTAGATGCAGTGGTGGGATTCAAATACCTGAACAACCAGTTCTCATATTTGATGCAGGCCTGGGCCTTCGATGCCTAGAACGGACTTCCAGAAGTGCCATCATGCACTTCTGGTGGGCTGTTCTAGGCCTGTGAGGCCTCTTTTAGGCCCCTGATGCCTAGAACAGACTTCTGGAAGTGGCATCCACACACTTCCAGTGGGCTGTTCTAGGCCTGGGAGGCCTTCTCCAGACCGCTGAGGCCTAGACTGGACTTCTGGAAGCCAGATGGTTGTCTGAATTCAGGTAAATTTAGCTATTGGTTCTCCTGAACCAGTGTGAACAAGCTGAATCTCACCACTGCCTAGATGGCTTTCTGCCTAAATTGGGATTAGAACTCCCTCCTAATTTCCTGGTTTCTGAACTAATGACTTAATTACTACACCAAACTGGTTCTCGTTATGTTTGTATTATGTTTTATGATTATTTACTTTCTTTCAATGTAAATTTCAATAACCTGGTTTTGCTGCAGTTACCCTACATCCAGGTTTGGATTTTAAGTTATGTTTCATGAAAACCTTCTCACTTTAAACTCACTTTTGCTTTCTGACACAATTGCAGTAAATAATTAAAAATATAATACAAACATAATGAGAACCAATTTGGCATAGTGGTTAAGTCAAGATCAGACAATATGGAGAGAGATGGTCCATAGAATCACAGAGAATCAGACATGACTGAATGGAGGATAATAATAATAATAATAATAATAATAATAATAATAATAATAATAATAATAATAATAATAATAATAATAATAATAATAACAACAACAACAACAACAACAACAACAGTTTGGAAGGAACCTTGGAGGTCTTCTAGTCCAACCTCCTGCTCAGGTAGGAAACCCTATACCATTTCAGACAAATGGTTGTCCAGTCTCTTCTTTAAAACTTCCAGTGTTAGAGCATTCACAACTTCTGGAGGCAAGTTGTTCCACTGATTAATTATTCTAACAGTCAGGAAATTTCTCCTTAGTTCTAGGTTGCTTCTCTCCTTGATTAGTTTCCATCCATTGCTTCTTATCCAGCTTTGGAGAATAGCTTGACTCCCTTTTCTTTATGGCAACCTCTTATGATATTGGAACACTGCTATCATGTCACTCCTAGTCCTTCCCTTCATTAAACCAGACATACCCAATTCTACCAACCGTTCTTTATATATTTTAACCTCTAGTCCCCTAATAGTCTTTGTTGCCCTTCCCTCTCTCTTTCTTGAGTCTCAATATCTTTTTTACATCATGGTGACAAAAACCAGATTCAGTATTCCAAGTGTGGCCTTATCAAGGCATTATAAAGTGGTATTAACACTACGTGTGATCTTGATTCTATCTCTCTGTTAATGTAGTGTAGCATTGTGTTGGCATTTTTGGCAGTTGCAGCACACTGCTGGTGCATATTTAAGTGATTGTCAACTAGGACTCCGAGATCCCTCTCCCAGTTACTATTATTGAGAATTATCATTGTGTAGAACAGCAGAAAATATAACAAAGGCATTAACTATTTCACCTAAGAAGTGCATTACAAAATCACTGGCATCCCTGGTCTAAACTTGCAATTCCAATCCCAATTCTGAATATGCTCTTCTAAGAAGATTCCCAGATGGAGGATTGCTTTGTTGGTATCTCCAAAGTATTGAAAAAAAATAATCAATTTTTGGAGGCTTCCGGTTTGCGATCGTGGCACCTGCGGACGTTCAGGGAGATCGTTCTCTCTGCCATCTGCTTCTTGAAATTTTTCCCCACCCCCCTTTAAAATGGCGGCGTTTGACAACCTTGGGGAAATAAAGCCTTCAAAACAACAACTAAAAAGACAACTAAAAAAATAACTAAAAGGACAACTAAACAACTAAAGAATTGGACTTGCACTTTTTGGATATTTTTGGATATTTGGGGTCCCAAAAAGTTCCTATTTCTACAGGGACATACTACCTTATCTACTTGTTAAAAGTTGGAAAAAAAATAAACTGGATAAAAGTCTAACTTGAGTTTGGAAAAAGACTTAACATGCTATCGGGATCATCTTATGGTGAACCCTGGTACAGCAAGTGAATATCTTTGACTGAGAGACCTGCTTACAGCCTAGACCTGTCCTTGCTATTATGTAAAAGAGATAAGAATCTGAAACAGCTGGGCAGTGAAATTAACTCTTAGGAATAGTGGAGGTGAACATTCACTGACTTTTATTCAAAAATAGCCTCCACTAAAGGACTATCTGTAACCATCATAGAAATGGAGGAATACCGCCAACAAATTTTGGCTAATTATAAGCTTATACTTGAAAAAATCCTTGAAGTTACTGAGGTAATGAAATCCAGACTGCAAGATAAAAGAGCCAGCTTAAATCTACAAAATGAAGTCCTGATTCTTACTGAAGAACTTACAATCCAAAAAGCAACAGAAGAGGAAGAAATTAATGTCAAGACAGAGGACTTTAAAGAACAGCAAGTACAATCAATCCACTGAGAACTTTGACAGCCAAAACCTGACTGCAACTAAAAAACTTACAATCCAAAAAGCAACAGAAGCGGAAGAAAGCAATACTAAAATGGAAGGTGCTAAAGATCAACAAGTACAGCATATTGAAAACCTAGACAACCAAACAACAATCACAACATTGGACATGACTTTTTACTTAAACTAGATGAAACCTGAGGAAGAAGTCCAGACTGAACTGAAGACAAATATACGAAACCAAACATGGAGATTTGAACTACTAGGGCAATAATTTAATAACTATAAATGGGCCAGTTCCTTTAGAAAATTGGTAACTAGATGGTCTCCCTTGATTCAAGTAACATGTGCAGGAATGAAGGGAGATCCACCTGAGGATTTAAAGGCACTGGTATGGAAGCCTGCTTGGCACAAAAAGAAAGCCAAAATTTGATTTTAAAATGGGATCTTTTGATTTATGATAGAAGAGCCTAAAATCTCACTTAATGAGCTAAAGGGAGATTTTAAAAGGTACCAATTGGCTTAATATTTAGGTTTTAGATTTACAAGGGAAATGAAAATTAACTATTAGAACATAGCTTTGAATTATAATATAGAAGATGGACTGAGACAATAAAGGATATTTTATTAGTCAGTGGTGAGGTACTAGGATGAGAAATAGAACATGTTTATGAAATAAAATAAGAATGTATTTAAGTAAGTAATATGTGTATTTTCGATATGACAACTGTTATGTGCTGAAATAAAGGAAATTTGGGTTACCCAAAATCTAAATACTGTGGATATTAAGGTTAAATTGGAATACTGTAATTGAAAATTGAAATTAGGTAAACTCTAAAAACAGGACATTGATACGTATAAGTAATAATATATTGATAAATGTCTTAACTGAATGTGCTATAACTAGAAATGTATTAGCTTACATATGATATAGTAAATGTTAAGGGAAATAGAGAAGGAATTTTTGATGATGCAACCTGAGATATGTACAAAAGATTTTGTTATTGAACTATTGATTACCCAATCACCATGCTGCTTTCTAAATATTTAAATGTAAAACTGGAAAACCAATAAAAACTTCTTTTTTAAAAAAAAAAAGAAAAAAAAATCATTTTTTGTTACTTTTTGCAGAGATGCAAATATGCTGTTCTCTGTCCCTTCCAGCCTCTATCTGCCTGATGCCCGAGCTCAGTGCGCACGGCTGGCCGGCAACAGGCTAAAGAGCACTGGACAGTGGCAGCTGCCCCGGGATGAGGGGTAAGCAGGGTGGGCATTCCCAATGTCCTCAGGGGAAGAAGCGGCATGGAGGCTCCATGCCCAGTCCAGCCCAGCCAAGGCATGGCATGGCAGGCAAGGCAGCAGCCCCATGTGTGTCCGACCCAACCCTCACAAAGTGCCCGCCTCCCACCACTCCAACCCAACCATTGCAGAGCCCAGACCTGGTTCCTTACCTCTGTCGGGCTTGTTCTGTGGCCTCATGGCATTGGGCAGGAGGTAGCAAACAGCCAGTTTTGGCATGGCACAGCTATTTGCCACCACACATATTGCATATTGGCGCAGCTGTTTGCCGCCACGCATATTGCATGGCATCTGCGGCAGAAGAGCACAGGTAGGCAGCCACAGCTCTTGGTTCCCTTTGGCCTCCAGCTGCTCAGCATGCCCAGCTGGCCAGTCACAGGTTGCAGAGTGCCAGACAGTGGCAGCTGCCTCAGGACGAGCGTTAGGTGTGGTGGGCACTCCTGATGTCAGCAGGGGAAGAAGCAGTGAGAAGGCTCTACGCCCAGCCCATTCCAGCTCATCCCTGGCATGGCAAGAGAGGCATCAGCCCCACGTGCATCCCCAAGTGCAAGTGCACCCCTGCCCTGCCAGGAAAGTGGAGCCATGGCATCTACGGCAGAAGAGCACAGGCGGGCAGCGGAAGGCACAAGGAGCCCCAATCCCAGTACAGCCCCTCCCCGCTCTCCTCCTCCTCCCCTCAGAACAGCTGCAGGGCTCAGGACCCTACCCCCATGCTCCCTCCCCATGGAAGAAAACCATTGCGAGACACTGTTCTGTTTTAACTTTTTTTCCTTGTCGCTTTTTGAAGTTTTCATCTTGCTTTCGTGAAATGGCAGTGTTTGGGAGGGGTGTAACTGCCCTCTTCCCCTCCCAAGCCATCAGCTGAGCAAGACACCCTCCTGCCCACTGCCCCACCTGCCAGAGACCCCCTGGATCTCCCCCAACCCTTTCCAGCCCCCACAGGCATCCCTCCCCAGGAGCAACATTGATCTGCCCATACCCATCCTGGCCATGCCCACCCAGTCTGCCATGACTACCGTAGCCATGCCTACCCAGTGGGCCACACCCACACAGCAGGCCACGCCCACCCAAAATCTGGCAATACATAAGTGGATTTTGGGTTGCAGTTTGGGCACTCGGTCCCTAAAAGGTTCACCACCACTGCTTTAGAGATATGAGCAAAAATATCTCTGAGTTTCACTTTCATTTCCTAAGATGTTATCTCCTGATTTTTTTGTTCTAGCCTTCCATTCTATGTGCATTGGGAGTCTAACTAATGGGCAGGCTGCTGAGACCAGCATTTATTTATGCATTTGTTTATTTATTTGCTGAGACTTCAATACTGCTCAGTTTCCAAGAGCTCCTGGCAACTTATACCCTCCCAAATGGGGTAAAAACAAACCAACAAAATATCCAAATCACCTCCTAACTAAGATAACAAAAGTGGGCTACCCAAGGGATTCCTGGGAAGGGCAAACCAATAGATTTATTGTCCTATCTAGTCAATCTCACTTGACACCACTGTTTTCCCATTGATAACATTGAAAGTCGTAATGTTGGTAGGTTTATTTTTTAAAAAAGTTTCAATCTCACTTGCTTACGAATTCCAAAGTTGAATAATGTAAGGAACTGCAGGCTTGCCTTCAGTGTAAGGCAAAAGGACAGAGATCAATTGGCAACAGTTTTCCAATCATACAACTTATCTTATTTTTCAGGTTCTACATTCCAAGTTTTGAAATTTGCACTAAAGCTTCAAACAGGAAACTTGAAGTCTCTTGTGAGGGCATGCCTTCAGCCTGTCTGTGTCTCTCTGATCAATTTGAAAGAGAAGATGTGTTACCTGTGGCATGATCAAAACAGCAATCTCAGGTTTTCAAATAAACAATTGTATTGGTATGTAGGAAATGTCTTGAGAGATGAGGTGAAGAGATGCTGCCTAAAGTATGGTCAATTAAGAAACAACATAGTCGGTAGCTGGATAGTTGGCAGGCAAGAATCTCAGAAGTCACCCTCTCTAGTTTCTTGGGCTATAAAGGAGACTTGAAAAGAGTCATTTAGATTCCACTTATAGGCCTCAACTTTGTACTAAATATATTTTTATCCAGGACCTATCATGTTAAAAATGCTGTTGTATATAAAATATTCTTTGACTGTCATATTCAGACAAGGTTTTTATGCCAGTAACAAACTTAAAAGGAAACAGAAGCTTAATGTGCCATGATCCATGAGGTTTGCTTGTTTATTCTTTTTATTGGGGTCCACTGTTTTGATCACTAGAGCATTATTTTGTAACTGTGTACACAATGTTCTAGTACTGAGAGCTATCAAATAATTCTATAACTGAAATTCTGTTTTCCAACCCTTCTGATTCCAGTATATAATTTTTGTATTCTATTTTTTATTATGTATTGCCCTGTTCACCGCCCTGAGTCCTTCGGGAGAAGGGTGGTATACAAATTAAATTATTAAATTAAATTAAATTAAATTAAAACAAAGATTAGACAAAGTGTTTGAGCCATTGATCCCTTAATTATTTCATATTTGATCTTGATATCAAATAGGAAAAGTAAACAGTTATTAGTAAGAGTGAAAAAGTTCAAAGAGATAAAGCAGAACTCTACCATCAGCAATAAAACCTCAGGGTTGGATGACTTCATATTACATTTCATCAGCCATACATATTTTGCAGAAAAAGATATTGCTAGGAGGAAGATTATTGAAATAACCATCCAGAATGGAAGGGAAAAACAAAAAAATAAACTTTTTATTATTATATTAACAACCCAAAATTGCTACATTTTAAATAATAGCAAAGGGCACTCTCAGTTAAACACATTCCTTTTTTCTATTCATTAATTGTTCCCTGTTGTTAAGGTTGGGCTTGAACACAATAATATAACATTTGGGGAAAAAAGATGCAGCCCAGCAAACCAGCACTAGAGGTTAAGATGGAGAAGATCTCCACAGCCACCATGTACTTTCCTTTAGTGCTCAGGTAAATTGGAACAAAGGATATCCAAACACTGCAGAAGAGCAACATGCTGAAAGTAATGAACTTGGCCTCATTGAAAGTATCGGGTAACTTCCTAGCCAAGAAAGCAACTATGAAACTAATAAAGGCCAAGAAGCTCATATAAATTAGGACACAATAGAACATAATCTCAGATCCTTGATTACACTGCAGAATGCTTTTTTCAACCATCGAATGCATGTCTAAATCTGGGAATGGGGGAGATATTGCCAGCCACAACATACAAATGACTGCTTGAATAAGAGAGCAGGAAATGACCATGGAGTTGGCAAGTCTCTTTCCCACAAACATTCTCATTCTGGAAACTGGCTTGGTGGCCAGGAAAGCCAGAACCACTGTGACAGTTTTTGCCAACACTGAAGAAACAGCCATGGAGAAGGAGATGCCAAAAACAGCTTGTTGGAGAAGACATATCACTTTCTTGGGCTGACCAATGAATAAGAATGTAGAAAGGTAGCAGAGCAGGAGGGAGAAGAGGAGAATATAAGTGAGGTCTCGGTTATTAGCTATAATAATGGGAGTGTTGTGGTTTTTTCTAAAGATTACAAGCACCATCACTGATACCAAGGAAAAGAAAAAAGCAAAGAAGGCTAAACTGATCCCCAAAGGTTCTCCATAAGAGAAAAATATGATAATTTTAGGATTGCAAATATCCTGATTTCTGTTTGGATAGCTTCCATCTTTACAAGCATAGCATTCATTACTATCTGAAAAAAATGAAGAGGCAGACAATGAGGTTTTCATCTTAGGAACCTTTCCATGACACACTGTACATTTCACAAATATACTGCTCGATACTGTATGTGGCAGGAAGGAGTATAGTATATGTATATATAGTAAATGTAGTGTATATTCCTTATGCATTTACATATATTATAAATAATATATGTAGAAATTATACACTTGTCTGTGCACATTTGTATATAGAAAACAGTTACATAGATATATTCATATGAATAGTAGTACCGTATTTTCCGGCGTATAAGATGACTGGGCGTATAAGACGACCCCCTACATTTCCTGTTAAATTATAGGGTTTGGGCTATACTCGCCGTATAAGACTACCCCTCTTCCAACGCACACCAAATAAAAATTAAAAAACATCAGATTTGATTTTAATATGGTAATTTTAATTCAAATGCTTATGACATGCAGGTGCTTAGTAGGAAAACTGTCACATAAACATAGGGCTGTTTGTCATCAAACATGTAAACATAAAACAGTGCAAGTGGATTAAACAATAATAATAATAATAATAATAATAATAATAATAATAATAATAATAATAATAATAATAAGAAGAAGAAGAAGAAGAAGAAGAAGAAGAAGAAGAAGAAGAAGAAGAAGAAGAAGAAGAAGAAGAAGAAGAAGAAGAAGAAGAAGAAGAAGAAGAAGTTGTAGGGGACCTTGGAGGTCATCTAGTCCAACCCCCTGCTAAGGCAGAAAACCCTATACCATTTCAGACAAATGGCTGTCCAGTCTCTTCTTAAAAACTTCCAGTGTTGGAGCATTCACCACTTCTGGAGGCAGGTTGTTCCACTGGTTAATTGTTCTAACTGTCAGGAAGTTTCTCCTTAGTTCTAGGTTGCTTCTCTCCTTGACTAGTTTCCATCCATTGCTTCTTGTCCTGATTTCAGGTGCTTTGGAGAATAGCTTGGCTCCCTCTGCTTTGTGGCAGCCCCTGAGATATTGGATCACTGCTATCATGTCACCCCTCACCCTTCTCTTCGTTAAGCTACACATACCCAATTCCAGCAACCGTTCCCTATTTTCCTAATTCACTTTTTCACTTTTCCTAATTCACTCTAAAGCTTTCCCTGCACAGAGCCTTAAATAACACCAGCTGCCTGCAATTAGTGCAGGTTCGCATCCCACCAGGCTCAAGGTTGACTCAGCTTTCCATCCTTCCAAGGTAGGTAAAATGAGGACCCAGATTGTTGGGGGCAATAAGCTGACTTTGTAATAATGCTGCTTGGGGTGTGTGTGAAAGCCCTAATAAACAGGCATATACACAGAATGAAGGCTATTGCTAAGCACATTGATTTGTGCTTTAAATTGTAAGCCACCCTGAGTCTTCGGAGAAGGGCAGGATATAAATGGGATTTTTTAAAAAAAAGACCAAATGGGAGATCCGCTCCAGGTTTTCCAGCCAGCCCACCCAGTTCCTGAGTCAAATGTGTCCTTAGAGCTAAGCAGCTGCTCTGGTATTCCCCACCTGCCTTTCAAGTTGCTCTTGCATTCCCCACCTGCCTACAGCTGCTCTTCAACTTTAGAAGGAAAGACGCCCAGACCCCAGCCTGTAAAAAATCACAGACTGCAGCTTCTACTCCAATTGGTCCCGCTTTCCCTGCGCAGACTAAATGGGAGATCCGCTCCAGGTTTTCCAGCCAGCCCTGTCCCTAAATTTTCTGCACCCGGCATATAAGACGACCCCTGACTTTTGAGAAGATTTTCATGGGTTAAAAAGTAGTCTTATACGCCGGAAACTACGGTACTTCTCTTTTCTTGACAGAAAGTATCAATTAGAAACTTTGCAGATTCCAGAACATAGCTTTTTAATATTAAATAAATGTGATCCATTTCTTATTTTTTGACGGTTTTGATGATTTAACACTTTCTTATGCCCCATTTTTTAATTCTGCAAAGACCTCTACAATTCTCAACATAGTTTCTAAATACAATAAATCAGTAGTAGACATCAATATAATAAAGGAGTATTATAGAAAATTTTATTAAATAATATACTTATATAAAATATAGAACTTTAGGAGGTAAAATGATATCTCTGAAGAATATAAGTTTAGAAGAAAAGAATCTCTAAAGAAGAGAAGCAAGTTTTGTCCCATCCAGCAATCTAGAATCGGGAATGTATGATTCTAATACTATGTCTGAATATACAGAAATCCTTCAGGAGAAAACAACTACAGTATATTGCTGAAGTGGAAAAGGTGACTCACAGACTGTATAGACTGTATTATTGTGTTTTATTGTTGTTAGCCGCCCTGAGTCCTTCGGGAGATAGGGCGGCATATAAGTCCCAAAAATAAATAAATAAATAAATAAATAAATAAATAAATAAATAAATAAATAAATAAATAGACACATTCATATAATTGGAAAAGGGAAAAACCTTCAGAATTAATAGGAAGAGATAAGTCAGAGATCTAGTTTTTTCTGTCTTATTTGGTTTGGTATTTTAATTGTTCTGAAACTTGTTTTCTTTTTCTACTTTTTTATCAATATGTTTAAAAAAAACTATAAGTAACAGTATCAAAGAGACCTTAATACTAAATAATCAGCTTAAGATTTAAAATTTTATTTTACAACAGATGCTTTCATGCATGTGTACTGAGTTTTTCAGTATTATATTTAACATTCACTAAAATTAATATATTCTTTCCTTTAATGTTCTATTTAATTGAGTTTTAAATTTAACAACCCTATTTATTGTTTTAATATTTTACAATGTATTTTAACAGTATGTCTGTAAGATGCCTAGAGTTATCTCTGGTGAGACGGATGACATGAAAATTAAATAAATAAATATATAATAAAATAAATAAATATTGATTCTATATGAAAAACATATTTCACTTAATAACATTGATGTTCTAAAGTTTAATTAATACTTATAGTACATTTTTGTTGATTTTATTATCCACATTCAAAGTTATCTAAATATTAGAGTATTAATAATTCTCAACACTAAAAATATTATGCATTGAAATAATATAACATATTAAGATTTACAACAATATAATAAACATTTTAAGAAGGATTCAATATTTAAGATTCCATGAGTATATTCTATAATAAGCTAATTAAACTTATTACATTGCTGGTTTAAGACTTCTAAATCTTTCCAGAAAATTAATGAAAGTAAAAGTTCTTACATGAGATCTTCAATCAATGATGGTGGAGGGTCTTCCCTGAAACTTAAACCATTGTTCAAGAAAGTTGCTAGAGTTGCTATGCCACCAATTATAACACTCCTGATTCACAATATGTGTGCTGTGGTTTATCAGGAGTATGAATTTTACATTTCATATTATAAGCGTTGCATGCTTTAAAAGAGAAGAGCGCTACCAGCAAAAATATTACCAGCTCCATTTTCCGTGCAGGTTAAATCTTCCTTCTTCTTTGGGATTCTTATTCATTTGACAGAAATTTAATTCACAGATAATGTGATTAACCTCTTGTGATTTTTAAAAGATCCCTCTTTAGGAGTGAGCATTCAAAAAAAAAAGAAAAATCTATCCCAGATCAAGTTAAAAAATCTAAATCTGTTTTTATTCTTTCTTCACTTCAAATAGATACATATATTTTCTCCTTCTTTTTTACTTGGAAACTGAAAATCCAAGAGAGATGTAACCAATAGAAACATTATCAGTCTTGGGATAATTACCAACAACAACAACTTTATTTGTTAGGGATAATTAAAGAGTAACATATTGACTACTTCAGTCCCGACAGTATGTGAGGAAAACATGTTGTTTTCAACATTTAATGTACTCCAGCTTTGTCAAAAAGAACTGTATATTAGAAATATCCAACAGCCAAAAAACAAAAAAAGATGCTGGAAATATCTAGGCCATCGTTGCCCAACATGGCACCCTCCAGGTATATAGACTCCACAGCTTGCAGAATTTCCAGTCATTTATAAATAATTGGAGAAAATTATCATAATATTACTTGTCTGGGTGTGTTCAAATCAAATACTGCATTTTTTGCTTCCATTAAAGATTGGTGGGGGGATTGTATCTTTCCACCATAAGCAGAAGTTACCAATCCTCAGACATATACAGAAAAGCTAACCTGTTTCAGTCTTCTGCCTCACTTCTCTGAGAACTTAAAAAGGGAGCTGAATCTATATTTCATCCATAAGACCAACAGTCAGAAAGATAGATAGATAGATAGATAGATAGATAGATAGATAGAGAGAGAGAGAGAGAGAGAGAGAGAGAGAGATGATATATAGATACATTGTTGCAATATATTTATCATTATAAATATATACTGCTCAGTGATAATATATGGGGATAATATATGTACAGTACAGTTTTGTGGTTTTTGTTCTCTTTAATGCACAATTTTTAATGTTCTATTTATTTTTTGTTTTGTTTTTATATAATTTTTTTGGGAGTCTGTATTTTAATTTTTTGAATAAAATAAAAAGTTACTAAAAAATCAAATAGCGTTGACATCAAGACTGAGACCCATTCTCCAAGATAGGTCTGATTGATTACCTTATTGCCAGTACAGAGTCAGGGGCTTTTGCTGTCTTTGTAATGAAATGTAAATTTTTATGCCCATGGGTGCACCTCTTCAATCTCCTCTATAATCCTATTTCCAGCCAAAGTTTCAGAAAAGGAATCTTGCCCAATCTTGATGGAGGAAATACTATCCGCTGCAAGGAAGCATAATTTGTGAAATAATACATAGCCTGAATTCAGACAAGTCCCCCAACATGTCACCAAAGGCTGGGGAGGAAGAGCCAAAGTAGGAGCAATTTCTTTGAACTTTTGTACTTAAAGTGCAGTTTTAATGAACATTCAAAATTATCTTATCTACATCAGGATAGTTGCCTTGAATCTCTTTGGCCACTCTGTGTAAACCATGTGCAAGGAATGCAATATGAATCCTTTTTGGATAAATGAGTTTTAAGTCCCTTGGCTGCTCTAGTCATGTATGGAGAGGCATCTGTTATAAAAAGAAAGATATTGCCCCTTTTTATAGCATCTGGCCAGAGTAGTTTCAAAGAATCATCAAAGAGCATAGCAATAGTGCAAAACTCAACTTATGACCACAATTGAGCCCAAAATTTCTGTTGCTAAGCAAGACATCTGTTAAGTGAATTTTGCCCAATTTTATGACCTTTCTTGCCACTGTTGTTAAATGAATTACTGCAGTTGTTAAGTTACCAGCAAGTTTGTTAAGTGAATCTGGCTTCCTCATTGACTGTGCTCATCAGACTTTCACAAAAGTTGGTCACATGATCCCGGGACACTGAAACCGTCATAAATATTAGTCAATTGCCAAGCATCAATTGTGACCATGGGAATGCTACAACGATTGTAAGAGTGAAAAAGTCATAAGTCCCTTTTTTAATGCCGTTATAATTTTGAACGGTCACTAAATGATCTGTTGTAAATCAAGGACTACCTATAATTATTTACTTTTTGCAGAGTTTCACATCTTAGAAGAAATATTTCATCAGGCTTGTCGCATTTCAGAATGCCAGTAACACTGGCTACATGTCTTCCATTAACATCACTTATTTCATCAATTGAAATCTATATCTTATTGTTGCCAACAGCAGATCTTATCTTTCCTAACACATCTTCATAGCAGTCAGAGATGTAACTTTTCCTTACAATTGATTCATTTGGAATCAGGTGACTGGTGTACTTTCCCAATACAAGCCTGAGGCTAAAGGTAAAGGTAAAGGTTCCCCCGCACATGCGTGCTAGTCGTTTCCGACTCTAGGGGGCGGTGCTCATCTCCGTTTCAAAGCCGAAGAGCCAGCGCTTGTCCGAGGACGTCTCCGTGGTCATGTGGCCGGCATGACTAGACGCCAAAGGCGCACGGAACGCTGTTACCTTCCCACCGTAGTGGTCCCTATTTTTCTACTTGCATTTTTACGTGCTTTCGAACTGCTAGGTTGGCAGAAGCTGGGACGAGTAACAGGCGCTCACTCTGTTACGCGGCACTACCTAATTTACTTAAGGGAATATTTGAAGTAACCATCATCATATAGAGATCCTTACAAAATACTGACTGGGTATATGATGAACCTGCAGTTTGAAGAGAAGCTCTTTCAAAAAGCAGTTGTCATCTGTTCTCAGTGAAGATAAATCTTGCTAAACAACTCTTGTTTCGCAGTGTCACAATGTTGTTGAATAATAAAACACTTTTGGGCTGATTCCAGCTCTCATGTGACCCCCCCACCACCTCCAACACACACATTCTTGAGTAGGGGAGCAAATAAAAACAAAACAAAACACTTTTCTTTTCAGGCCTGATCATGGAGAAACCTTTGCCCTCTCCCTCCCTCCTTCACATATTCCTGAGTTGAGGGGAAAATAAGAAACAAAAAACAAAACAGGTAAATTCTCACCTTTTTTTTTCAGGCCTGAAAGCCATCTCCCTCACAAACACACACACACACAGTGACACACACCTGAGTTGGGGAACAAATAAGAAAAAGAAAAGAAGCAAATTCTCACCTTTTTCGTGCATGGTCAGGGGGAGAAGCCTCTCCCCCCCTCTCTTTTACTGGTACAATAAAATTAAGAACTTGTAATTCCATCAATATTGGTAAGGTGTCCTGATCTGATCCAGGAAAGCAGACACAAACTACGTTATTGCCACCACGATCTTTCACATATGGGATAAAATTCTTATGCTGAAATACAGTATTTCCCTTTCACCAAACTAGCACTTCTAATTCAAACCATACTATCTGTCTGTCTCTCTGTCTATCTATCTATCTATCTATCTATCTATCTATCTATCTATCTATCTATCTATCTATCTATCTATCTATCTATCTATCATCAATTAGACTTTCACGCCTATCTTAAGAAAACTGAAGATAGTTACATTTGATCATCTATCTGCGGAGTCAATGCAGATATTTGGGGGAATTAATATGGTATTAGGCTGTCTGCTACTGTGCAAATAGGAGAATTGGCTAATCTACAACAAACCAAAATCATATTTTTGTAATGGAAACCAGGCCTGGGAGAGAAATGAGACATTCTCAAATACACAATGTGAAGATGATCAAAGTAGAATTGTTTCTTTATTCTGGTAAAATATGTTGGGCTGTATATTTTAGGTGTCTTTCATGTGTAGGTCAAAAGGTTGGGGAAAGAAGATGTAAAGCATAATTTTTTGTTACTGATTATTTCAATAATAAATGTTCTTTCTAAATGATAGACTTAATAACAAAGATAGACTTAATAATTGGAAAAAAAATTTCTCCCACTTATGCTCCATTGTCCAAAGCACTACACCCAAAGGACTTGCATAGACATAGCCATTTGCATGCAGTGGGGGGGTATAATCAGTGGTGGGATTCAGCTGGTTTGCACCAGTTCGACAGAACCAGTAGCTAATTTTTTGTTGCCGAGTCCCAGAACGGACTTCTGGAAATGGCATCCATGTAGAGAACTGGCTGTTCACATATTTGAATCCCACCACTGAGTATAATGTTTAAAATATTTCTTTTATTAAAGTAAAGATAGTAATTTTCATATTCATACAATACTATTAAGAAAAAAGTGGGTATGGAAATTCTCAAAAATGGTGTAAATTAAAAACAAACAACATTTTCAAAAATGTTGACCAAGTTGCTGAAAACTCTTCTTTTTCTGCCTCTGTCTTAGGAGAAAAAAGAATAAATTATTTTTTTTATAAGTAACACATATTGGCAATCTATCTGTTTTCTTTATTAAGTGTAGATTTATTATTCATTCTTATCAGCATGCCCACATTCTTAAAGTTTTGTTTAGTTCTTATTCCTGGCAATATAGCCAAAGGGATATATGTTGTCTTGACTAACAATAATCATCCTCAACATATATTAGCAATCATATGGCATTCAGTCCCATATATGATAAGCTGATGATGTCAGATTTTTATGGCTGAAAGGGTTACATATACTGTAGAATTACATATACATACTTGTATTCATGATATTCACTTGGAAATATAAAAAATACCTGAATCCTAAAAACCAGGATTCCAGAATTTGCCAGAATTTAGTGGATTAATATATTATCTGACAAGGTGAGTAAAGGAGGAGAATGCAATTCCTTTCTCAAAGGTATGTGATGGTTAAAGTAAATTTTCAATGATAAGACTGAAATCCTAATTTTCTTAAATGTAATTTCTGCTGTTAAAGTCTCAAAAGAAGTTTCTGTCAATGAAATTTGAGATATATTAATATATTTGAAATAATTTTAAGCAACTACTGAGTTACTTCTTTTTTTGATTGGAGCAGCTCTTTTGTGTGTATTTTGAACCTAATTTGTTCTATTTCTAGTGTGTGTGTGTGTGTGTGTGTGCGTGTGTGTAACTGTATTTCTCAGGTCTCAGCAAAGCAGTTATGGTTAAGTATCTTGATATGTTGGCTTGTTTTTGTCTTCTAATTAACAGTACATGGGATTGCCAGCAATCTACAATCCTGAAACAGCCAGCTCATGTCATAGATAGCAATAGTGTTTAGACTTATATATTGTTTCACAGTGCTTTACATCTCTCTCTAAGCAGATTTACAGAGTCAGCATATTGCTCCCAACAATATGGGACCTCATTTTGCCAACCTCGGAAGGATGAAAGGCTGAGACAACCTTGAGCTGGTGAGATAAACCTTTCAAATTAATAAATAATAAGCCATGCCATGTGCAATGAGAAAGTTGGGCAGAACTGAAAGCAGCACAATGCCCCATTCAAGAATGACCAGAACACTTGCATGAATTTGGGGGAAACAAGGCTTTGTGGGTACTGTCTGCAATTGGCAGATCATTAGACCTATGAAAGGAGATGGAAGTGGGCTGCAATTAGGACTATCAGCTTCCATTCTACAGTTCATTCATTTCTATCAGCTATGCTATTGTCCAAATATTAGAGTCACATGATCATGCAGGACAGCAGTGTTACAGCAACATCATCCTAGTACAACATGTACTAGGATGATGTTGCACCTGGCCTCTCTACAGAGCACAAGCTTGAGGAAGGATTGTCTTGGATGTTGCTGTTTTTTTAAAAAAAATCTTGTTCATTGTGTTTTTCTTTTCTTTTCAAATGAGATAGAAACATTTTTTCTATCAGTCAAAACAAATTTTGTGCAATTCTCCTGGGATCCAGGTAATTGCAAACCTATTTCATTTTGAAAGGATGGTTATTAATTTGTTTATTTCAACCAGAGAAAGAATTTTAGTGTCCAAGAACAAAGCATGAAGAATATTATAAATATCTCAACTTCTTTCATGTTAGGTAAAATAAAAGCACTACAATTATACAGCAGAGTCTGCAGAAGCTTCTTTCTCTTTTCTAAGGTTTGCTTTATAACCACCTTTTACCCAAATACTAATATCACTGTCATCAAAGAAGCAAGAAGAATTTAGGTGTCAAGGAAAGACATGGCTTTTCTTCAATAATGTTAGCTTTAATAATTGTCTCACTAGTATTATTTAATCTCCCACTTTCTAAGTCTCATGACATCAGATGTAGAGTTCAAAGTCCTCATAATCCACATCATATGTACTATCAGTCAGGTGATGTCATTGTGGGTGGGATTGTCACTCTAGCTGCTTTCTTGCATGCTACCATTGAGTTCAGCAAACTCCCACCACCTCCGTTGCTTGAAGACCTTATGTAAGGATTTTGTGCTTAATTTCATGAATTCTAACTGTATAAACTCCTACAGATCATAATTCAACTAGTCTCTCTGCTTTAAAATGTATCAAAGCATTGTAGATTTGTATAATTTTTACTTCTTTCCCCGGCCAGTTAACCAATGTTTAATGATAAATCTGCGTCAGAATATTAATGAGAAAATGTCATTGAAATATTTAGTGTTTTATGTAGATAGGTTTGGCAAATATTAATAGTCTGCATCTTCCCTGAGATTTTTACACATTTTTCCTTGTGGTTATCTTCCTCTTGATTTTTACACCATTGAGATAATTGTAATAAAATGTGGCATTTGTTCATACTTTTTAAGATGTAAATAGCTATTATTAAGATGTATGATGAATATATTTGTCTATGGAGATTCTCAGTCATCCAGATCATGGTTGTCCCAAAGGTGCTTTTTCAGGAGGCAACTGAAGTTCCTTGTTTCTCTTTGAAGACTTTTTGCTTCTCATCTAAGAAGCTTCTTCAGCTCTGACTGGATGATGGGGGATGGAAAGGCAGCTGGTCATTTGCATTGTTTTAGAGAATCAATGAGGCCACTTGGAGGTTTATCTCTGTCATCAGGGTCACAGTGCAAATGGGTATAGAGCCTTCTTGGAACTGCTGAAAAGACTGTGTTGTAGGCTGGAGACAGATGATGTACCTCTCCCTCTGTTAAGAAAAGGCTGCTTAGTTTTGACATAGATGGCCTCTTTGACCCCTCTTTCAAACCAGTTGTCCTCTCTTTCCAAAATGTGGACTTTGCTGTCTTCAAAAGAGTGGCCTTTGTCTTTTAAATGCAGATGGACTGCTAAATCTTGTCCTGATGGGTTTGTTCTCCTATGTTGTGCCATGCATTTATGAAGTGGTTGTTTTGTTTTGCCAATGTACAGTTTTGCACATGTCTCACTGCACTGTACTCCATATACCACATTGCTCTGTTTGTGTCTGGGTGTTTTTTTCCATGGGATGGACAAGCTTCTGCCTTAATATTCTGGGGTTTAAAGTGTGCTTATGTGTTGTATTAGCTGAAGAACCTCCTGAGCTTTTCAGATATCCCTGCAATATATGGAATTACAACATTGCTTTGTTTATTGTTCTCTCCTTTGTTTGTTATGGAGGAGCTCCTGCTTGGTCTTTTTTGGAATTTGATGAAGGCCCACTTGGGATAGCCACACATTCTGAGGGCTTCCCTGATGTGTTTTAATTGTTTTTCTTTCCCATCTTTGCTGGTAGGCAGGCTTTCAGCTCAGTGGTGTAGGGTTCTGATAACTCCCATTTTGTGCTCCAGTGGGTGGTGAGAATCAAAATGTAAATATTGATTTGTGTGTGTGTGGGGGGGTGTTCTGTAAACTTCAATGTTAAGGCTTCTGTCTTCCTTAATGTGTGCTGCACAGTCCAGGAAGGCTAGGCTATTTTCTTTAACATCTTCCCATGTGAATTTGATGTATCTGTCCACAGATTTGATATGTTTGGTGAACACTTCCAATTCTTGTGTTTTGATGTTCACCCAAGTATTGTCCACATACCTATACCAGTGAGTGGGTGGAATTCCTGTGAAGGAGTTTAGGGCTTTGGTTTCTACCTCTTCCATCTAGAGATTCGCCACAATGGGGGACATAGGTAAATCCATGGCGCAGCCACATTTTTGTCTGTACAAACGTTCATTGTATTTTAAATAGGTAGTGTCAGGTAGAGGTCCAGCACGGCACATATGTGGTCTGGGCTGAGGTTGGTTCTATTACTAAAGTAACAGTCATTTCTTCATTACAGCTTCAGTTGCTGAAATGCAGGTGAAGAAGGAAGTCACATCATAGGAATATATTATTCCATATCAAAGAGCCAAAAATGATTTCCAAAAATAAAACACTAATGCATGGATGATGTAGTTAGTTGCAGTAAAATTGATGTTTTGCATAAATATGTACACATGTAATTTCATTGTATGAAATAATTGCTTTATGAAATCTTGGCTGCATTAGTTTCATATACACACTAATAAAAATAAATATTCTGAGGCTTATAAGATGAGATGAAATGATTACTTTTTTCTGTAAAAAACTTTTAAACATTTATATGACATTGAATTTATCTACTATTTCAGATTAATACCTAAATATTACCAAAATATTGTGGCTCTGGCATTTACAGTCAAGGAGATCAATAAAAACTCAGAGATCTTATCCAATGTCACTCTTGGTTTCAACATCTATGACAGTTACTTCAATGCACAGAAAACATACCATGCCACAATGTTACTGATTTACAACATGAAGAGCTTTTCCCCCAATTACATCTGTGGTATCCAGAATCATCTGACTTCAATAATTGGGGGACTAGATGCCAAAACCTCCATTGACATTGCAAATCTCTTGGATATCTATAAAATCCCACAGGTAAAGTACATCAAATTGAAAGCACACCTGACTTTTTAGAACTTCTAGATTTCAAAGGCAAAAATTGGGATTCTTCTAAATATTATTGTACCTTCTTCTCTGTTAAAATCCTCTTATCCCACTTTTTTTTAAAGAAGGCTCAGTTAGAGATTTTTAATCCAAGGAAAAAAGCTACTACAGTATGAATGAAAAATTTGCACTCAAATTAAATGACCTGGAAATATTTCCACAGCCATGTGAGAACTCTGTAGACCAAATAGCAGCATAATTTAGTCTCACAAAGATATTATTAAATAAACTTTCGTGATGTACATGCCATTATTCTAGAGATGAGTACACAAACTAGATAATAAAAAATAGGGAAGAAAGTATGGTGTACATCAACTACAGTTCCTGTAAAAAATATGAATAAATATTTTATCTATGGATTAAATGTATTTCTATGCCACCACAATAAAAATATTTTTGGAGGTTTATGTAGAAAATATACAATATAAACCCTGCATAATATAAATAATAAAAACACAAGTAATACAAAAATAAAAAGAAGAAAGGATTAAGAAAAATGGAAATATGAAATCATGTCAGAGAAAAGGCTGTTCAAAATAGTGCAAGAGCTTTTGAAAGATTTCTGCAGGAACAAGGGCCACTTTAAGATTCAATTCAATTCAGGATTTTCCCTATTTTGAGGTATTCATGGAGGTGAATCTGTAAACCAAATTCATAATATCAAAAAGGAAAGGGGGCTGCTCTGTACAACGGTAATTCTTACAATTAACCAGAGTTGTATACAAAACTGCCACATATTTCTGGCATACAAAAAATAGAGTAGTCAGAATATCAGCTAGCTAACATTTCTTGAAGTATTTCTCTTAAAGCATAACTCTAAAAGGCATAATTATCAAACATACATACATCCATTCATTCATTGATTCAATTGATAGCACTACATTGTATTTACAATTGCTGAAAACATGCTGTGTGTGTGTGTGTGTGAATGAAGAGATTAGCATGAATGTAATTTTTTTGAAAAGACAGTCAGAATTTTTTTGAATGATACCATATTTCATCCTTTTTCTTCTCTTTTTTCTTATTAAAGAGAAAACTTGTTTGGACTCCTCCTATTTCTCTAACACTGGACCTTGCCTTGTTTCTCTTTTTTGTCCTTTCATTCTAACTTTAGCAATGCTATGTTTTGCTCATTCACATTCTTGTTTTGCTATACAAATGTATGAGCAGTTTCAAAAACTGGAAAATAAAAATTAAATGCGATTCTGTCCATCCTTTGCTCTCAATCCTTATGCAGCTCATCTATGGCTCTAATCCCATCATGAATTATAAAGCACCAGGACTTTCTTTCTTCCAAATGAGCCCACTGCAAAGACTTCAACATGAAGGGATTCTGTCTTTGCTTCTCCATTTCAGGTGGACATGGATTGGGGTTATTGTCATGGATAATGATAATGGAGAAAGGGTTATAGACATTATTGTTCCATTATTTTCCCAGCACAACATCTGTTTTTCATTTATAGAGAGATTCTCAGAATTAACACATATTAATGAAATGTATGACATGTTCAAGCATGGTGCAGAAATACATGATAAAATTATGGATAGCAATGTTAATGTTCTAATATTTTATGGAGAAGCTGATACTATGGTAAGGCTGAAATGGCTACCATATTTATCAAAAAAAGAAAACATAAGAAATGTTGCCAAAGGTAAAGTGTGGATATTAACAGCCCAGATGGAAATAAACTCACTTGTGTATCAGAGAGATTGGGATACTGACATGATGAATGGTGCTCTGTCCTTCACAATTCATGCCAATGACCCACCAGGATTCCAGAAATTTATTAAAAATAGAAATCCTTCTATGACAGAAGATCGATTTATCAAGGATTATTGGCAACAATCCTTTGCTTGTATATTCAAAACTTCAAATATAGGTGAGATAGCTGGTGATATTTGCACAGGAGAAGAGAAACTGGAACATCTTCCTGTAACTTTTTTTGAAAGCAGAATGACTGGTCATAGCTACAGTGTTTATAATTCTGTCTATGCAGTAGCCCATGCCTTGCATGCCATGATTTCATCCAGATCTGCCCAGCAACCAATGGCAAATAAAAGAAGACTGAAGCTTCAAAAGCAAGATTCCTGGCAGGTAAAAAAACTGAGTATCATATTGAAGAAAAACATTATTTGTATAAAGGAAAATGATCCCAGTAACATCAATTAGAGGAATTAATTGTGATCTCCTTTCCCATTTCTGTAAAGGACACCAGGTTCTCTCTTTTGATTAGCCATGATTTCTACTGCACCAAATTCTTCTTAGACTTTTCCTTTCAGAATTAAACAGCACTTTCTAATCTTTGATCTTTTCTTTTCCATCTAGCTGCACTTGTTTTTAAAAGGTCTCTCATTTAATAACAGTGCTGGGGATCTGGTTTCTATTGACTACAAAGGAGAGTTACTAGCTGGATATGATATACTGAACTGGATTGTTTCTTCTAACCAGTCTTTCAATAGAGTTGAAGTTGGGAGGGTAAACCCTGCAGTTTTTTCAGACCAAATTTTCACCATAAATGAAGATGTCATCACCTGGCACAATTGGTTTAACCAGGTGGGATACTACTTCTGGGAATTTATACCAAATCTACTTTTTAGCTCACTACTTTTTTGGCTAGATGAATAACTGAGACCTGAACAAATAAGAACATGTACTACAAATGCAACCAATAATGTCTACAAAGTTATTGCTTTAGTTGGGTTTCTTAGGAATTCATTATTTAATATGATGAAAGAAGATATTTGATATGAATTGGAAGGGACCTTGGAGGTCTTCTGGTTCAACCCCCCTGCTTGACCGTAAGACCCTATCCAATTCCAGACAAATGCCTGTCCAAACTCTTCTTAAAAATCTCCAGTGACAAGCCCCCACACCTTCTGGAGGTAAGCCATTCCATCTCCACAAATTTCTCCTTAATTTTAGGTTGGATCTCTTTTTGATAATCTTTCATCCGTTACTTCTTATCCTGCCCTCAGATGTTTTGGAGAATAGGTTAAGCTTAACAGAACTAATGGAACAATGTTTTTTAGAGTGGTCAGAAGAGTACCAAAAATAAATTCTGATTTTTTTCTACTCATCTCATGATACCAATTCTTTATTGTGAAATCAGTGAAACTGTGTACATTGTATGTAATCAATTTATAGAATAGGAAATAATTTTTAACACAACTGAATATGGCCAGTGTGGCAGCTTCATCATGTTCTAGTTTACCTTTAAATAATAGCTGAAAAGTAGAACTTAACAGATCCTGTTGTAAGAATTTTATACATATGATAGTGCAGGAAATTTAATGCCCATTTCTGTGAATAATCAACAAGTATCAATATAACCGGAAGTCAGCAATTAACAATTTGCTAATTGAATGCTTTTTTTTCATGTTCAAAGGGCTTCCCAGAATCTTCAAGTTTGTTACTCTTTAGACTCAAATTGTTCTTTTTTTGCTTCTGCATTTGGTTCCAGACTGTTTCAGTAGGTAGAGAAAAGTTGCTATCCTGGTGCCAGCAAGAAAATAAAAAAGGCATTGTGTGACATCCTGACAAAGGACTGATCATGTGACCTAGCTAGAGGTTAATTGATTACAGGTAGAATTCAGTATAGGACCAAACTGGGTTTGAAATGTCCCCTGCTAAGGGAGGTAGTTGTTAAGTGAGTTGCACCTGATTTGATGACCTTTTTTGCCACAGTGATTGCATGAAACACACAGTCATTAAGCAAATACAGCTTCCCACATTGGACTTTGCCTGTTGGACTCTTGCTGGGTGATCACTATTGGAGGTCATGTGATTGTGGGACACTGCAATCATCATAAATACATACTGGTTTCTAAGTGCCTAGGTTTTGATCACATGACCCTGGGGTTGCTGTCACACTGGAAGTGCCAGGGCTGGGTATAAGTCACTTTTGTCAGCATTGTCATAACTTCAAACACTCATTAAAACAAGTGGCTGTAGGTCAAGGACTGCCTGTAGTACTTACAGTTCTTTCATTATAGTAGAGTACGTATACTGCTGAACTTGGATACATTGCATAAAATGGGTTAAAGATTATTGTTGTTGTTGTTTTAACCATTCAGCCATGTCTTACTCCTGGCAACTTTCCTTTCCTGATTTCACATTGGAAAATTGTATTCAGTTCTTTAACTTCTTCCTTATTACCTTTGGATTTGGCAGCCCTTTGCTAATCAGCTATATTTTTGGTGTCATCAGATAGCCACTTGTTCATTCTCTTTGGCTTTTGGTGTGACACATATCTTCTCACAAGACTTTCCTCCAACATCATAAAATCTCTGACTACTAAAAGCTAGACCTTGCTCTTCTCCAGTAGATTGCATCTAGCCTGGAAGGCCCACCATTGGTATCCATATCTGAGTCATGAGTGTCCTGGTGAAATATTGTCATAAAATGTTCTGGTGAGATATTTTAAAGATAGTATACCATTATTTCCCTAACTCTCCCCATTTATCCAGGCTTGGGACCAGCATATAATTGATGAATCAACTATAAGGCTGGGTTAAACATCATTTTTATGTAACCAAAAATGATCAGTGAAGCAACTTCACGATTGGCTGCTGGAGTTCCTCTTTAATAATAGCTGCAAAGTGGAATAGATTGTCATAGTAACAGTTATGCATATTTGGAAAGGCTGAAAATCTGATGCACCTTTCAATAGACAATACTGTGCATAGCAGGCCAATGCCTACATAAGTAGATTATTGCATTTAAACAACTTTATAAATTAAATGCATACTAACTTCATTGTAATTTCTTTGTTTGATGCTTATGAGCTGTTGAGTTGGGCAGCATACCAATTTAACAACTTATTATTAATTATACCCTAACTCAGAGGGTATAATATAACTCAGAGGGACGCGGTGGCTCAGTGGGTTAGGACGCTGAGCTTGTCGATCAAAAGGTTGGCAGTTTGGGACTTCCGGTGGCGGCGCGGCGCCGAAGACAGCCTTCCCGGGCTGCCCGCGGCTCAGCTGTTTGTTTTTTCGCCCGAAACAGCGCCGATCAGCTGTTCGGGCGAAATTGAAGCCCCCTCCTCGGGAGAAGAGGAGGGGGTGAGGCCCCAGGTAGGGGTAGAGTTCTCCGGGGCCGCCTGAGCTTGGAGCTTGGGCGGCTGAAGGATTGAACTCCCCCGAAGCCTGGGTTGCTCCCAGCTGGCCGGCGTCTCTGCTCCGAACTTCTTGGAGCAGAGCCAGGCGTCTGCGAACCATCCCTGCCTGAAGAAAGGACTATGATTTAAAGGAGCAGGCAGAGCGGTACAAGAGGTAATGGTGAAGAGGATTATTTTACTATACTCTCTAGCTTTTTGGACTTTTTAAACTTTAAGTGAAAGTGCGTCATAACTGAGGACTAAAAGATGGCGGTGAAACCTCCCCCTAAAACTCTTCGGAGCGGTGGATCTTCGCCGGTGCAACAATCATCACTACAGGCATTACACCCTCCTGAAGTGCTGACATCGAAGGATTTACAAGATGCTCTGGATAAACTTTTGGAATCAATCAATCAATCAATGGGTGATAAATTTGCACAGATGGAGGAGAAATTGGAGAAATTGGAGGAGAGAATGGAAGAGAGGATGGAACAGAAGTTCAGCGTGATGAAGGTAGACATTTTGTCTTCAGTGCATAAAGTGGCGGGATGTGTGGAAGAATTAGATGAAAAAATGGATGATCTGGCTCAAAGGAATGCTATATTAGAAGTAAAAGCACGGGAGAATGAAAATGCAAGAGAAAAAGTGGAAAGGGAGTTAAGTCTAGCCCAATATTACCAGATGCAGTTTGCTGTCAGAATCAGAGGTTTAAAAGAGAATATTAAAGAAGATTTAAAGCAGCTGATTTCTGAGGCTCTTGAAGGGGTATTAAAGCAGCCAGCATCTGAAATAAGAGCAGCTATGGATAAAGTGTTTCGGGTGAATTCATGGATTGCCAGACAGAGAAAATTGCCTAGAGATGTGGTGGTTTATTTTGCAAAAAGAGAGATTAGAGATCAAGTTATACAAGCTGCCTATGATGCTAAAGTGGTGATTGCTGAACAAGAAGTCTTGGTTTTAAAAGAAATTCCTCCAAGGATTTTAAGGGGAAGGAAGGACTATACATTTCTCGTGCATGAGCTCAAGCAAAGAGATATAAGGTTCAGATGGGAGATTCCAGATGGGCTGATGGTGATGCATGAAGGTAAAAGGTATCGGCTGATTACTGTGAAGCAAGCGCATGATTTCTACAATAATGTCTTAAAAGCAACCCCATTAACACTTCTGGAAGCTGGAAAGGGATCGGGAGAAGGAGAACATCAAGAGGATGAAACAGAGGAAAGTGGTGTTGGAGGAGATCAAGTTACAACTTCTCTGGATGATCCTAGAGAGCAAAGAGTAACGCGTGCTGCTTTAAAACGAGCAAAGAAAATAAAAGAACAAGATCAGCAAAAGTCCTCAGATTCTTCACAACGTACATATAGTCAAGCTGTGGGAGGAGCACGGCCTAAAGAACTTAGTCCTATCAAAGCTGTGCTCCAAGAGCTTTGGGAGGATATGCATGGCAACTAAATTTTTAACCTGGAATGTTAATGGACTAAATTCACCGCAGAAGAGGAAGAAAGTTTTTCAATATTTAAAACAATTTAAGATAGATGTTATATGTTTGCAAGAAACGCATATTAGACTTTTGGATCAAAAGCATTTATTGAACTCGAGACTGGGTACGCAATTTGTTGCCTCTGCAGAGAATAAGAAAAATGGAGTGGTTGTTTATGTTAAAAGTGCCTTAACAGCCGACCTAATTGAAGCAGATAAACATGGAAGATATGTTATGATTGAGCTGTTGTTAGAAGGTAAAAAGACGCTTCTAGTTGGATTATATGCACCTAACCAACAACAAGCTGATTTTTTTAGCTTACTCCACACAAAGCTTACCCAGTTGGATTATAAATCTTTTATTTTTATGGGAGACTGGAATGGTGTTTTGGATGTACAGTTGGACAAGGCTGGAGCTTTTAAGCGCATTCCAAGTCATGCTAGACTGCCTAAATCTTTTTTTGAAATGAAGGATGACCTGGAATTGCGAGATATTTGGCGTGAGAGACACTTACAGGAGAAGGATTATACTTTTTATTCTGACAGACACCAATCTTTTTCGAGGATTGATTTTATTTTGTTGACTAATGATTTTTTTTTGAGAACTAAAAAGGTGAAGATTTGTGCAAGAACTATTTCTGACCACAGTCCAGTTTGGTTGGAGATTGATAAGGAGAAAAGAGACAGGCGCTCGTGGCGTGTAAATGAGAATTTGTTTAGAAATCAGAGAAACGTGGAAGAATGTAAACAGAGGATGAAGGATTTTTTTGAGATTAATATGAATAAAGGTACCTCTATGGACATGGTTTGGGATGCTAGCAAGGCCTATATGAGAGGGGTCTTGATATATATGAATAATAGACATAGACGTGCAGTGGAATCTAGAAGGAAAGAATTGGAGAATGAAATAAAGGAAAAAGAAAAGGCTTTGATTTTGAATCCAGAGGATGTGATGCTTAAGGAGGCTATTAGACTGCTAAGAGGAGAATTTGATAAATTAATGGCAGATCAAGTGGCAACCAATCTGCGGTTTGCTAGGCACAATACTTTTTGCAATGCCAATAAACCAGGCAGATGGTTAGCTTATAGACTGAGGAAAAAACAAAGGGCCTCTAATATAGACAAGATTGAGTATAAAGGTAGGGTTGTGTTTCAACAGAATCTTATTAAGGATGCTTTTGTGGATTTTTACTCGAAATTATATACTAAAGAGGAAATTAATGTAAAAGATATCGATATATATTTGGAGAATGCTAGCATCCCAGTTCTTACGCAAGTACAAAAAGAGGGGATTAATCAATTGATCACAGAAGAAGAAATTCTTACAGCAATTAAAGAACTGAAGGTGGATAAAGCGCCAGGTACGGATGGCTTGACTGCGGTCTACTATAAAAATTTACAATTTGAGATGATAAAGCCGTTAAAGGAACTGTTTCAGACAATTCAGAGGGGGGGAAAGGTGCCACCGTCTTGGAAAACAGCATTTATTTCTTTGATTCCGAAGGAAGACCAGGATGCTACTCAAGTTAAAAATTATAGACCGATATCGCTTTTAAATACAGATTATAAGATATTTGCTAAGGTTTTGGCTAATAGACTGATGAGGGTTCTGCAACAGGTGATTCATGGTGATCAAACGGGGTTTATTAGTGGTAGGCAAATGAAAAATAATGTGAGACATATAGTTGATGTGTTAGAGTTTTTGGAAAGGCACAACCAGATCTCTGCAGCGCTAATCTTTTTAGATGCTGAAAAGGCCTTTGATCAATTGAATTGGCAATTTTTGTTGAAAGTTTTAGATAAAATGGATTTTGGGGAAAAATTTTTACAGCCGATTAGGGCATTATATCAAAAACAATCTGCCCGTATTATAGTTAACAATAGCCTGACGGCAGTATGTAATATTGAGAAGGGCACAAGGCAAGGGTGTCCGCTATCGCCCTTGTTATTTGTGTTAACATTAGAGATACTATTGACTAAGATTCGGAGCTCGGAAAAAATTAAGGGGATACAAGTTGGAGATCAGGATTATAGGTTGAGAGCATTTGCAGATGATCTGGTTGTTACAGTGACCCAGCCAGAGAACTCTGTTGTGGACCTGATGGAGATAATAACGCAATATGGGAAGGTTTCTGGATTTAAAGTAAATATTCAGAAAACTAAAATTTTGGCTAGAAATATGACAATTTCACAGAAGGCTCTCTTAGAAGGATTAACTGGATTTGAGATTGTTAAGAGGGTTAAATATCTGGGGGTGATTTTGTCGCCCTCTAATACAAAGCTATATAAAAATAATTATGAAAAACTATGGGGGAAAATTCAAAAAGAATTGGAGAGCTGGCAAAAATTGCAATTGTCTTTGTTGGGACGGATTGCAGCAGTGAAAATGAATGTCCTGCCCAAATTTTTATTTTTATTTCAAATGATACCGATTCTTAAGAAAGATTCTAATTTGGAGGAATGGCAGCGCGGTATCAATAAATTTGTGTGGGCAGGGAAAAAGCCACGAGTTAAACTTAAGATTATGCAGGATACTCGTGAGAGAGGTGGCCTTAAACTGCCTAATTTTAAATTATATTATGAAGCTGCTGCATTAGTAGGAATAAGTGATTGGATTAATTTGACGCAATCGAGGTTATTAAATCTTGAGGGCCATGACTTGTTGTTTGGCTGGCATGCATATTTGTTGTATGATAAGAAGGTAGATACTGTGTTTAGGATGCATATTTTAAGACAGGCATTGCTGAGAGTTTGGAAGAAGTATAGACATAAGCTAAGCAGCAAGATACCATTGTGGGCAATTCCAAAACACGCAATAGAAAATATACATGCTGGTTTCAAACATGACGCGACTACGTACAAGGAAATTTTAAGTTTCGAAAGGAATGTTTGGTGTTTGAAATCATATAGCCTCTTGCGAGAAGAGAAGGTTGTTCAAACTTGGTTTCAATATATTCAACTACAGGCCAGGTGGAAAGAAGACCAGAAAAAAGGATTTACAATGACTGATGAAAACTTGATAAAGCAGATTAGAAATCAGGGATCAGCACATATTAAACGGATATATCTTGCATTGATAGAGATTGACTCAGAAACAGAGCTGGTTAAGGATTGTATGATAAAATGGGCCCAAAATATCCAGGAAGTTATCTCAATGGACACGTGGGAAAAGATTTGGGTGAGGAACGTAAAATTTACTCAAGCTCAAAATCTAAGAGAGAATTTTTACAAAATGTTTTATAGATGGCATTTAGATCCTAAAAAGCTTGCAAGTATGTATCCGAATTATCAGCCTAAATGTTGGAGGTGTGGTGAGGAAGATGCAACATACTTTCACATATGGTGGACATGTAAGAAGGTTAAGGCTTTTTGGATAAAAGTCTGGTGGAATATGCAGAAGATTTTTAAACAGAGGATAAAGTTTTGTCCGCAACTTTTTTTGTTGGGAATAATTGCAGACGCTACAGTTGTGGACACCAAGCTGATGTTGAACTTAATTACAGCGGCAAGACTTTTGATAGGCCAATACTGGAAGAAAGAGGAACTGCCGACCATAGAAGAGTGGACTTTAAAGGTTTCCGACCTGGCAGAGATGGCGAAGATTTCGGCCTATTTGAAAGATCATTCGCAAGAACGTTATATTATGGAATGGAGAAAATGGATTGAGTTTATCCAGAACAAGTATAGGGTTAAGAAGTTTTATGTAGCATTCGAATAAGTCTTCTTTCGTTTTCTTTTTTCTTTTTCTATTTTAGTTTTTTATATATATTTAATAGTGCTAAGGTTTGTTTTATCCTATATAAGCTAGAGAGTGATGGATTTTAGAATTTATAGTTGTTAGTATATGGTTGTTTATGATTGCTTTTTTTTTATATACCTTGTATTTAGCTCTGGGAAGTCGGGGGGGGGAGGGGGGGAGGTAGGGGGGAAGGAGGGAGGGGGGGAGAGGGGAGGGTGGCGGGGGGAGGAGGGAGGGGGAAGGGGGGTTTTTTTAAAGGAAAACTGTATTTTAAAACTTTTCAATAAAATAAAAAAAAAAAGGTTGGCAGTTTGGCGGGTCGAAGCCCAAGTGCGGCATAACAGAGTGAGCGCCTGTTACTCATCCCAGCTTCTGCCAACCTAGCAGTTCGAAAGCACGTAAAAATGCAAGTAGAAAAATAGGGACCACTCCGGTGGGAAGGTAACAGTGTTCCGTGCGCCTTTGGTGTCTAGTCATGCCAGCCACATGACCACAGAGACGTTCTCGGACAAGCGCTGGCTCTTCGGCTTTGAAACGGAGATGAGCACCGGCCCCTAGAGTCGGAAACGACTAGCACGCATGTGCGGGGGAACCTTTAACTTTACCTTAACTCAGATTAATTTGATAACATAGAATTGTTCTTTGTCTGTTTGAACTTCAGTCCCAGCCTGTTTCAGTATGCACTGGGAGTTGCCGTCCTGGTTCCAGCAAGAAAATCAAGGAAGGGGAGCCCTTTTGTTGCTATGACTGCATTCCATGCCCAGATGGAAAGATTTCAGAGAAGGAGGGTAAGAGATGTTAGGTTGGGGTTTATCTCATCTGATGGTAACAGTTTCCAAATGCAACCTTGTACATGCGAAGGCTCTTTTTGCCCAGTATTTTGTGCAATATTTTAAACTGGATTGAGATACTGTAGCATTAGGTCTTGCTGAAGACACATCAGATAACCATTATTATCCTATCTAGTTCAAATGCAGAGATTATATGGCAAATTATATAAAGTATTAGAATTCTAAAGACTTTTTTGCATGCAAAAGTTTTGAAATTAAAATACAACATCACTACCATTAAACAGATTGTTTAAAGAGTTAGAGCATTCTTGAAATATTCAGATTAATATTCAAGTGTTTAATGAACTGGAAATAAGAATGACCTATTCTTAAAATACAGTGCATTCAGAAAGTGTTCAGACCCCCTTCATTTTTGTCAATTTTGTTATGTTGCAACCTGCTTCTACCGTTGTTGAATTTTTCCCCTCATTAATCTATGCTCAGTATATGACAATGTGAAAACAGAATTTTAGAAATGTCTATAAATTTATTTTTAAAAGAACCTGAAATATTACACTGACATAAGTATTCAGACCCTTCACTCAATACTTCATTGAAGCACCTTTAGCAGCAATTACATTCTTGAATCTTCTTGGGTATGATGCGACAAGATTTGCACACCTGGATTGCAGGATTTTCTGCCCTTCTTCCTTGCAAATCCTCTCAAGCTCAGTCAGGTTGGATGGTGATTGTTGATGGACAGCCATTTTCAGGTCCCTCCAAAGATGTTCAATAGTGTTCAAATCAGAGCTCTGGCTGCACCACTCTAGGATATTCACAGAGTTGCCATTCCTGCGTTGTCTTGGCTTTGTGCTTAGGATCGTTGTCATAATGGAAAGTGAACCTTGGGCTCAGTCTGAGGTCCTGCGTGCTGTGGAACATGTTTTCATTAAGGATATCCCTGTACTTTGCTCCATTCAGTTTTCCCTCAACCCTGACCAGTCTCCCAGTTCCAGCTGATGAAAAACACTTGCACACCATGATGCTTCACTCTTGGAATGATATTGGGCATGTGATGAGTGGTGCCTGGTTTCCTGCAGACATAATGTTTAGAATTGAGGCCAAACAGTTCAATCTTGGTTTCATCATGCCAAAGAATCTTGTTCCTCACAATCTGAGAGTCCTTCAGGTGCTTTTTACAAACTCCAAGCAGGCTTTCATGTGTTTGGCACTGAGGAGAGGTTTCCATCTAGCCACTCTGCCATAAAGCCCAGATAAATGGAGGGCTGCAGTGATAGTTGTCCTTCTGGAACTCTGTCCTATCTCCACACAGAATCTGTGGAGGTCAGTCAGAATGACCATCGGGTTCTTGGTCACATCTCTTACTAAGGCCCTTCTCTCCCCCAATTGCTCAGTTTGAATGGGCAACTGTCTCTTGGAAGAGTCCTGATTGTGCCAAACGTCTTCCATTTGAGAATTATGGAGCCCACTGTGCTCTTAGGAACATTCAGTGCAGCATAAATTTTATTCTGGACCTCCCCAGAGCTATGCCTTGCAATAATCCTGTCTCTGAGCTCTGCAGGCACGTCTTTTGACCTCATGGCTTTTGCTCTGCTACAGCATGCATTGTCAGCAATGAGCCCTTCTATAGAGAGCTGTGTGCCTTGCCAAATCATGTCCAATCAATTTAATTTATTACAGGTAAATTTACCAATAAGGGTATAGAAACATGTCAGCAACAATCAAGACAACTGGGAGGTACCTGAGCTAAAATTCAAGTGTTGTTGCAATGGGTCTAAATACTTATGCCAATTTGATATTTCATTTTTTTCTTTCTAACAAATTTACAGACATTTCTAAAATTCTGTTTTCACTTTGTCGTTATGGGGTTTTGAGTGTAGATTAATGAGAAAAAAATGAATTTCAACAACTGTAGAATCTGACTGCAGCATAACAAAATTGACAAAAGTGACAGGGGTGGTCTGAATACTTTCTGAATGCACTGTATGTAAAGAATATTATTATAAAGTAAAGCAATTACTTTATATTCTAGAGGTGGTCTTGAAATAATTTTATTTTTCAGATTCAAATGATTGGATTGATATATTGTAGTATTAGGGCTTGCTAAAGACAAATCAGTTCAAATGCATAGATTATATGGAGAATTATATAAATAATTAGAATTCTAAAGATAATTTACTTATTCAAATTTTTGAAATTAAAAGACGTTAAACAAATTGTTTAAAGGATTAGAGCATTGTTGAAATCTACAGACTAATACTTGTTTAATGAATTGGGCATAAAACATTCTAAATATTTTAAAACTATGTAAATAATATTACTGATATACTTTATATTCTACAGATGGTCTTGAAATGATTTTATTTTTCAGATACAAACGATTGTTACTTGTGTCCAGAAAGAAGGTATCCAAACAAGAATCAGGATTCCTGTATTCCTAAAACATTGACATTTTTATCTTATGAAGAACTTTTGGGGATCATTTTAGTCTCCTTTGTTCTTTTCTTTTCTTTGATCTCGGTGGTGGTGCTTGCAATATTTGCGAAGAACCACAACACTCCTATCATCATTGCCAATAACCGAGACCTCACTTACATTCTCCTCATCTCCCTCCTGCTCTGCTTCCTTTCTGCATTCCTATTCATTGGTCATCCTGAGAAGTTGCTATGTCTCCTGCAACAAACGACTTTTGGGGTTGTCTTTGCAGTGGCTGTTTCTTCTGTGTTGGCAAAAACCGTCACAGTGGTTCTGGCTTTTATGGCCACCAAGCCAGGATCCAAGATGCGGAAGTTTGTGGGAAAGAGATTGTCTAACTCCATTGTCATTTCCTGTTCTCTTATTCAAATAGGTATTTGCATGACATGGCTAACAACCTCTCCCCCATTCCCAGACACTGACATGGATTCGGTAGCTGAAGAAATTATTCTGCAGTGCAATCAAGGTTCTGTGACTATGTTCTACGGTGTCCTAAGCTATTTGGGCTTCCTGGCTGTTATAAGTTTCATAGTTGCCTTCATGGCCAGGAAATTACCGGATACTTTCAATGAAGCCAAGTTCATCACCTTCAGCATGTTGGTCTTCTGCAGTGTTTGGATATCCTTTGTTCCAACCTACCTGAGCACCAAGGGGAAGTACACGGTGGCAGTGGAGGTATTTTCCATCTTGGCCTCTAGTGTTGGTTTGCTGGGCTGCATCTTTCTTCCTAAATGTTATGTAATTGTTTTAAGGCCTGATTTAAACAACAGGGAAAATTTAATAAAGAGGAAAAAATACTGATCTTGCTTCAGAATGTCCTTTGTGTAGTTTATAATTAGGAAAACAACACCAGCTTTCGCAAGAGTTATTAGGCTGCTTTATCAACCACTGGTTTCCATGCAGGTATCGCTACTTCAGTTCACTATGAGAGATATGCAGCAAAATGGCTGTGCACATGCATAGGGGGAGAGAAGAGATAGCCCCTGACACAGCTATGCTTATAATTGGAAAAAGAAGTTTTCCCCACTTATGCTCCATTGTCCAAAACACTTCACCCAAAGAACATGCATAGACATAGCTATTTGCATGCAGTGGAATATCATTTTTAAAATATTTCTTTATAGGATTTTTTTTATTTATAAAACACTATTAAGAATTTACTATAACATAAAAATATAGAGAAAAGTGGGTATGGAAATTCTCAAGAATTGTATAAATTATAAAAAAAAATTCAAAAATGTTGACCAAGTTGCTGAAAACTCTTCTTTTTCTGGCTCTCTACTGGGAAATAAAAGAATAAATTAAAACCTTTATAAGCAACACATATTGGCAATCTAATTGTTTTCTTTATCAAGTATAGATTCATTATTCTGTTGAGGGTTATTCATTCTTATGAGCATCTAGAAGTTTTTAAGTTTTTGATTAAATCTTTTTCCTGTCATTAAAGCCAAAGGGACATATGCTGCCTTAGCTAACAATGATTATCCTCAACGTTTATTAGCAATCTTAATTACAGCAAGAAATTGCAACCAATTCTTATTCAACATCTGTGCTACCCCACTCACACTCACAGATACACCACAAGTTAGGAGTCTTCATTGAATCTTTCAAGCCTGAATATTCCTCAGCAATTTCCCTTTGTCAAAATCAGCACAGCTCCAATGAGTTCAACAAGCTACTCAAGAGAAGCCAGCCCCAGTCCATAGTGCAGAGACAAGGCAAGTCCCATAAACCAAGGTCAGCCCACAAGGTAAAGGCTAGTCCACAAGGCAAAGGCAAGTCCATGAGGTAAAGGCAGGTCCACAGGGCAAAGGCAAGTCCAGAATTCAAGAGACATGATCCAAAGTTCAGGGTACAGAATTCAGTCTGAGAGTCAAGGCAAGTATCACAATAGCTTAAGAACAAACAGCAAGGAAACTGACACGTTGTTCCCAGCGTACTTTCACTCACCTTGCTGACCTAAATAATTGCTTCCCAGTGCAGCTCATCAAGAGGGGCAAGGCTACCTCCTCATAAGTAGCCTTCATTGTGCCTGTCTCCTCTCAGCCCTACATGCTCTCAGATCAGGAGGAGAAGGCAATTCTTCTTCATCTCGACTACTGTCCAGGGAAGCATCTGGGGAAGTCATCACCACATCCTTTATGATATAAAAATAAATAGTTTTTGTTGAATTGAACCAAGCCAATTTGGTCTAGTCATTAAGGCCAGAAAGCAGGAAACCATGAGTTCAAGTCCCACTTTAGGCATGAAAGCCAGTTTGGTGACTTTGGACCAATCAATTTCTCTGAGCCCAACCCACATCACAAGATTGTTGTTGTGAGGAAAACAGGAGGAGGAAGGTTTTTTAGATATGCTTGCCACCTTGAAGATCTGGCTCTTCTAATAATTACTGGGGTGGACTGAGGCTAGAACAACTTCATAGCTGATGTGTGAGAAAGTGTTGTCCTAAGCACCAGGAGTTTTTATTTTGGTTGCTTAACTTGTTTGGTTTTTTCTGTTTTTATTGTTTTGTGACCCACCCAGGGTTGTGGTTCGTAATATGGGCAGTTATATCAGTCTTTTCAATGGATGCATATATAAGATTTTAATCAGTAAAACATCAGTATTATATTCGTAGCCCAATATTTTATATACATGTCATACAGTGTTAAGAACAAGGATTAAAACCAGTTCTTCCATAAACTAGAAATACATGGTTGCAGTGGAGATATTTTCCATCCTAGCCTATAGCGCAGGTTTTTTGGTTGCATTTTTCTCCCCAAATGTTATGTCATTGTCTTGAAGACGATATGAACAACAGAGAACACATAATGAAGAGAAAGAAATTACAATGTGAACAAATGACTTTCTTGTACTTTGTGATGAAGCATTTGTTGTATGGCTACTAAGAGAAACTTCAGAAGGGTTCTTTCAACTCTTAGCAGCAGAGATGAAAGCAAACTTTTCTATCATTAGGGTCACATAGTTGCTTTGGAAAATGCCTGCACATTACTTTGTGTTTGTTTGTGCATGATTAGGATCTTCATCTTGCTTTGCAAAATGCAGAGCAAAGTGAGTTTTTCTGAACAAACATAATGTGAAAGTCTTCAGAAGCTTTGGAAATGTCAGTAGTTTATGTAACTACATAAAAGGCTGATAAAAGGTGATAAAAAGGCTCCATCAAAATTAAGTTAATAAGAATAATATTGTGTAAAAACACTCAGATTTATTTGCAATATTTAATTTGGTATTAACTGATGATGTCAGATTTTTATGGCTGAAAGAGTTAGCCCAATATTCATAATATTCATTTGGAAGTGTTAAAGAAACTGAATCTTATAAACCAGGATCCCAAAATTTGCCAGAATTTAGTAGGCTAATATATCAGCTGACAAGTGAAGCAAAGGTGGGTAGTGCAATCTGGAATTCCTTTTCAAAGGGATGTGATGGTTAAAGTAAATGTTGAATGATAAGATTGAAATCCTAATTTTCCTAAATTTAATTCCTGCTGTGAAAGTCTCAAAGAATGTTTCTGTCAATGAAAGTTGAGATATATTAATATAGTTGAAATAATTTAAGCAAATACTGAGTTATTTCTTTCTTTATTTTGAGCTATGCTTTTGTGTATTTTTTGTATCCAATTTATTCAATATCTATTATATGTGTATGCAAAAATGTATTTCTGAGCTCTCGGCAAAGCAGTCTTTTAGCTATTTATGTTGATAATTTGGCTTTTTTGTCTTCTAATTAGATCATTGTAAATAATTTACATGGATATTGCCAGCAATCTACAATCCTGAAACATCCAGCTCATGTGAGAGATGAAGAGTAGTTGTTGATCTTGTAACCAAGCTCTTCGTTAACCTCACAAAGCCCAATGATTAAAGCCACAAAACATACATCATCTCTTAAAAATATATTAATGCCCATTCATAGACTGACATGATGGTTTCTAAAGATCTTAAAAACTCTTCTGATTGGATTACTTTCATTTCTTCATTGACAACTATCCAGAAGTTGCTGAAGTTCTTTAGTTATGTCTCTCAGATATTATCTTTAATAATAAAAAGTCCTAATTTTTAATAAATAATTTAATCTCCTTTTTTTACAAAAGAAATCCTTCTGAGCTTTATTGATATTACAGTATGTTCAGAACTCTAAGAATATATGACAGAAAGAAATCTTTCAGATTAATAAATAATAAACAATGGCCTGTGCAATGAGAAAGTTGAGCAGTATTGAAAGCAGCACAACACCTCATTCAAAAATGACCAGAGTACTTGAATAAATTTTGGGGAACAAGGCTTTGGGGTCTGACTGAAATCAAGAGAACATAGGCCCTATGTAAGGAGATGTTAGTGAGCTGTGCTTAAAACTATCACCTTCTATTCTACAGTTCATTCATATTGTCTATCAGCTATAATATTGTCCAAATATTAGAGTCACATTCATGATCATGTAAGACAGCAGTGTTACAACAACATCATTCTAGTACAATGTGTTTGTCAGAACAGCTAAAAGCTGCACCTGACCCCTCTATGGAGCACAAGTCTCTTGGGATACATAAAGTTATTGCATACGTATTTAGTTTTGAAAGGATGGTAGTTAGTTTCAACCAGAGACAGAATTTCAGTGTCGAAGAACAAAGCATGAAGAATATTATAAATATCTCAACTTTTTTCATGTTATATAGAATGAAGTCACTACAATGATACAGCATCATTTGTGGAGGCTTCTTACTCTTTTCTAAGGTTTGCTTTATAACCACCTTTTGTTACCAGAATCGTAATGTCACTGTCATCAAAGAAGCAAGAAGAATTTACATGTTAGGGGAAAATCTGGCTTTTCTCCAAGAATGTTAGCTTTAATCACCTTCTCACTAGCCTTATTTTATCTCTCACTCTCTAAATCACATAATGGCAAATGTAGAGTTCAAAGTCCTCACGATCCATATCATATGTACTATCAATCAGGTGATGTCATAGTGGGTGGCATTGTCACTTTAGCTGCTTTCGTGCATGGTGTCCTAGAGTTCAGCAAAGTCCCACCACCACCATTGCTTGAAGATCTTGTGTAAGAATTTTATGCTCATTTCCATGTCTTCTAACTGCAGAAACTGCAGTTAGTATTTTATGCTTAGTTCTACATGTCTAACAGTACGAACTGCTAATAGATCATAATTAATTTATTCTACTCTGTTTAAAATTGTATCAAAGTGTTGGAGATTTGTATTTGTTGTTGTTATTTTCCCCAGACAGTTATCCAATGTTATCCAATAAGTATGGGCCAGACTATTAAGGGAAAAATTCACTGAAATTGTTACTGTTCTATATAGATAGATCTGGCAAAGTTTAATTCTTCTCTGAAAATTTTACACATTCTTCCTTGTGATTATCTTCCTCTTGATTTATACATCATTGAAATACTTCTAATAAAATGTGGGATTTCTTCACACTTTTAATGATGTGAATAGCTGTTATTAATATAAATTATGATTATACCATATAAAAAACAACAGAATTTCCAAAAGAGAAAAAAATACAAATGGATTATGTAGATATTTGCAATAAAGTTGACACTTTGCATAAGTAGACCTGCAAAATACTATTTGCTAAGTTTCCATATATTATATTGTATGAAATAACTGTTTTATGAAACAGTTTCATATACATGTTAATAAGAATAAATATTCTGAGACTTATAACATGTGATACAATATTTTTTTCTTTAAAAAATGTTTTAAATATTTACCTGACTTTCAATTTATCTTCTATTTCAGATTAGTTCCTAAATTTTATCAAAATATTGTGGCCCTGGCATTTGCAGTCAAGGATATCAATAAAAACGCACAGATCTTATCCAATCTCACTCTTGGCTTCAACATCTATGACAGTTACTTCAACGCCCAGAAAACATACCATGCCACAATGTTACTGATTTACAACAAGAAAACCCTTTTTCCCAACTATATCTGTGGTACCCAGAATCATCTGATTTCAGTGATTGGGGGACTAGACTCCAAAGCTTCCATTCACATTGCAATTCTCTTGGACATCTATAAGATCCCACAGGTAAGAAACAGAGCATACCTGACTTGTTAGAATTTCTCAAATTCATTTGGTAGAAATTCAGATTCTTATAAATAACATTGTACCTTATGGGCTTCTTTTCTGTTAACATCCCATTACTTTTTATTACTTTTTTTTAAAGAAGGACAATGACAATCTAAAGAATTTTAACCTATGAAAAAAAAACTACTTTGGTATGAATGAAAAATATGAATTCTTTTTCTGAATAAATGGCCTTGAAATATTTGCACAGTCATGTTAGAACTGTGTAACCCAAATAACAAAAATATCTTCTAGTATAATTAATTTTACAAAGATATAGTTACATAATCTTTGGTCACAATGATATTATTCTAGAGATGAGTACACAGATTATATACAAAAGCGGTTACACAAAAGGTGAATGAGGAAGCAAGTACAGTGTACACCATCTATAGCTCCTGTAAAATGAATATTTTATTTATTCATTAAATGTATTTTTTGCAGCCACAATCAATTATTCTTGAAGTCTTATGTGGAAACTATACAACATAAACCATTGACAATACACTGTAAATAATAAATACACGAATCATACTACAATGCAAAGAAAAAAGGATAATGAAAAATGGAAATATGAAAAGAAGACTGGGGAAAGACTGTCCAAAACATTTCAAAGGCCAGGAGCTTAAAAACTTTCTGCAGAATCAAGGGTCTCTTTAACAATTCAATTCAATTCAGGATTTTCCCTACTTAGAGTTCTTCATGGAAATGAATCTGGAAACCAAATTCACAATAAAGAAAAGGGAAGGGGGATTTTCTGGGCAACGGTAATTCTTACAACTGTCCTGAATTGTACACAAAACTCTATCACATATTTCTGACATACAAAAAATATAACAGTCAGAATACCAATCTATCTAACATTTCCTGAAGTACTTATATTATAGAATTCTTTATTGACCAAGTGTGATTGGACACACAAGGAATTTGTCTCTGGTACATAAGCTCTTAATGTACATAAAAGCAACAACTGACACTCATGATCATAATCATAAAATACAATCATCATAAATCATAAGATACAAATTGAGTGATGGCCATAGGATAAGCAAAATTAGAATACTAAATAAAGACAATCAGCATAAATCATGAGATACAAACAGCAAAGTTATAATCATAAGAAGCTAAGGAAATAGGTAATAGGAAAGATGAGAAGGATATTAGATAATACAATCCTACTAGGTGGTTTGACATCCCAGGGCATAGGCAGTGTTGTGGAAAATAGTTGTTTAGCAGAGTGATAGCATGTGGGGGGAAACTGTTTTTGTATTTGGTTGTTTTGGCATGCAATGCCCTGTAGTGTCATCTTGAGGGAACAAGTTGAAACAGTTTATGTCCAGAATGTGAGGCATCTGTAGATATTTTCACAGCCCTCTTTCTGGCTTGTGCAGTATACAGGTCCTCAATGGAAGGTAGGCTGGTTGCAATTATTTTTCTCTGCAGTCTTAGTTACATTGGTCCACGAGGACAAAGCCTCAGAAATTAAAGTAACTAAATTTTACCAGAATTGGGTCACTAATAAAGGAAGATTAAGTCCTGGGTATTAAATGGCTCCAGTTCCCAAGATACAGCTTCAGGTCAAAATTGCATCAAAATAATTCAAAATTATCAGGGGAATGTGCGATTATGCTCTATAACTTTTCTACAAAATATGATATAGCAATGAGAATAGTGCCACACCAAACATTTTAAATTTATCTTTTTGTTGATACCAATAACATAACTTTCCATTCATTTATTGGTTTTTCATGTAACTTTTTCATGCTTTTCCATCTTTTCTGCCTTACTCTTAGGCAATTCCAAATTCCTGACCAGGTCATTTAGTTCACTCTGTGAAATTAGATGTGGTTCAGTAGGAGCATACAGTGAGCTAAAGTTTGGGTCCTCTGACACAGATGGCTCCGGATCAGTTGCATCCTGCTAATCATCTTTATCATCATCTGAGTCTAGACCAGGGGTATCAAACTTGCAACATCATGTGACGTGTCATGATGCATCACGAGTTTTTTTTCCATTGCCGGGCATGGAAAAATGAGGGGCCCAACTCTTGTCCTGATTCCCTATTTTCCATCAAAGATATAGATGGTATGCATTTTTTACCACTGCACTTTTGAGATGCCAGTGTAACCTCACCACAACTGTAGCAGAAGAGGGCTTTAGGGCTTCTCCTAAAATCTAATATCTCTACAGTTTTGAGCGTGTTCAGTTCAAGATTGTTCCAGCTGCACCACAGGGCCAGTTGTTCAACTTCCCATCTGTATGCAGATTCATTATTGTCTTGAATGAGACCAATCACTGTAGTATCATCTGTAATCTTCAGTACTTTAACAGGGAGATCCTTTGAGATACAGAGAGAAAAAATATAGAGATATATAGAGAAAAAATAATGGAGACAGCACACAGCCCTGGGGGAAACCTGTGCTAATTGTGCAGGTTTCTGATTTGATTTTGCCTAACTTCACTTGCGGCTTCTTATCGGTTAGAAACCTTATGGTCCAATTATAAATGTGATCAGACACAGCTAGCTGGGTCAGTTAGTGAGAAGAATATCTGAAATGATTGTATTGAATGCCAAGCTGAAATCGGCGAAAAAGGAACATAACGCATTTCTAATGATTTGTTAAAGATGTGGGTGTAGATGGGGACCAGTTGGTCAGCACAAGCTTTCAAGCAAGAAGGTGCTGTCTTTTCTGGCCTGTCACTTTTCCAAGCTTTTGTCTGTGAAATAAACCTCACACATATTTTTCTGTGATCACCAGAAATGGGGGCCTACAGGGATGGGGTCAGTTGTAGGAGACTTGTCTGTTGTTTGTGTATCTGAGATGGAGAGGATGGCTATAGTTCACAGTGGTTTCCTCTCAGACCTACAGTAAAACTCATTCAGGTCATCTGCCAATTGTTGATTCTCTTCAGCCTGGGAAGGAAGTTTGCTGTAACCAGTGATATCTTTAAGGGTTTTCCACACATTTGCTCGTTCATTTGTTGAGAACTGATTCTTCAGCTTTTCAGAGTAGCTTCTTTTTGCTGCTCTGATCTCCCTTGTTAATACATTCCTGATCTGATTGTACATCATTCTATCTCCTTTTTTGTATGCTTCCTCTTTGGCATGATGTAGCTGCTTACGTTTAGCTGTGAACCAAGGTTCATTATTGCTGTGTATTCACAAGCTTCTGATTGGCACACATAGGTCTTCACAAAAACTAAGATATGATGTCACAATATCTGTGAGTTCATCCAAGTCTGCAGAAGTAGCTTTAAAAATGTTCCAGTCTGTGCAGTCAAGGCAAACCTGTAGCTTTAACACTGCCTCCTCAGTCCAAAACTTCACTGATTTAATTGCTGGTTTTATGGTTTTAAGCCTTTGTCTATAAATAGGTACAAGGTGAATCATACAGTGATCAGAGTGTCCCACAGCTGCTCATAGTAAAGACTGATAAGCATCTTTTTATGTAGTATAACAATGGTCTAAAATAGGTTTGCCTCTAGTAAGACAGTTGGCATGCTAGATGTAGTTTGGTAGCTCTTGGCTTATATTAGCACTGTTGAAATCTCCTAACAAAATGAGAAATGACTCTGGATATTTTTGTTGATCGCACAGAATCTCATCAGCTAGAGTTTGTAATGCATTGTTTATGCAAGCTTATAATGAAATGTACGTAGCAGGTAGAATAGATGTGGAAAATTTCATGGACAATAAAACAGCTTGCAATTGATTGATAATGTTTCTAAGTCCACATCACAAAATTTCTTTCATGTGGTTACATTTTTACATCATCAGTTGTTGATATAAAAGCAGAGACCCACCCTCACTTCTTTTTATTGCACATTTCTGCAATTCTATCTGCTCTTTGAATCTGAAATCCTGGAATTTGCAAACAATTATCATTAACCAAGTAGTTCATCCAGGTTTCAGTGAAGTAGAGGGCTGCCAAGTTAAAAAGTCTCAACTGTCACTGTAATGTATTGGCCTTGTATGTTGTTTTCACTTGCTTTATGCATGACTGTTTGCTTAATGGCTGACCTACTTTTGTATCTTATGTAAGTTGCTGGGCTGAGCTAGACTTGCTGTCTCCAGTCTGTTAAGTAGGTTTGGGGTGGAAAACTGCTGCTTTAAATCTATTGGTCGCTGCCTAGAGGCCAACCATATAAATAGCTGTGCAGCAGCTATTAGCTTGCTTCTGTTATATTCTAACTCTGAATAAACTTGTTGCTGTTTGAACACCTTGTCTCACTGAATGCTTGCAAGAACCAAATACTTAGCAGTCTCTATTTAAAAATAGCAATTAATCTATCTTATTTATAAGTGAGTGAAGATTAGTTAGATGTAGATAAAAGGTAAAGGTTCCCCCGCACATGCATGCTAGTCGTTTCCGACTCTAGGGGCCGGTGCTCATCTCCGTTTCAAAGCCGAAGAGCCAGCGCTTGTCTGAGGACGTCTCCGTGGTCATGTGGTCGGCATGACTAGACGCCAAAGGCGCACGGAACGCTGTTACCTTCCCACCACAGTGGTCCCTATTTTTCTACTTGCATTTTTACGTGCTTTCGAACTGCTAGGTTGGCAGAAGCTGGGACGAGTAACAGGCGCTCACTCTGCTACACGGCACTCGGGATTCGACCCGCCAAACTGCCGACCTTCCGATCGACAAGCTCAGCGTCCTAACCCACTGAGCCACCGTGTCCCTTCTAGATGTAGATAGGATTTGCTTATTAAATATTAAGCAAATATTAATAACCATTACTATTAATATTAAAGACTAAATGTAACAGACATAGCTATTTGTGATAAAATACCATTCACTCATTCATTCAATTGATAATACTATACTGCATTTAAAATTGCTCAAAACATGCTTATTTGTGAATGAAGAGATTATCTTGGGTGTATATAATCTCTTCAGAGGGACTGTCAGAATTTTCTCTAAATTATGCCATATTTCATCCACTCTAGCAGTAGACCTTGCTTTATCTCTGTTTTTTGTCCTTTCATTCTAACTTCAGCAATGCTATGTTTTGCTCATTCACATAAGCATTTCTTGTATTGCTATACAAACATATGACATGTTTTTAAAAAGCTTGAAAATAACAATTAAATTGACTCTTTTTCTATCCCATTCCTTTGTTCTCTATCCTTATGCAGCTTATCTATGGCTCAAGTCCTATTATGAATTATAAAACCCCAGCCCTTATTTTCTTCCTGATGAGCCCACTGGAAAGACTTCAATATGAAGGGATTCTGTCTTTGCTTCTCCATTTCAGATGGACATGGATTGGTGTAGCTGTAATAGCCAATGACAATGGAGAAAGGGTTATAGAAATGATTGTTCCATTATTGTCCCAGCACAACATCTGTTTTTCATATATAGAGAGATTTGGTGAAATAACAACTGTTCATGAAATTTATGACTTGTTGAACCATGGTGCAGAAATACATGATAAAGTTATGGATAGCAATACTAATGTTCTGATATTTTATGGAGAATCTTATACTATGGTAAGGCTGAGATGGATAGCATATTTATCAAGAAAAAACATAACAAATATTGTCAAAGGTAAAGTATGGATATTTACAGCACAAGTGGAGCTCAACTCACAAGTATATCAGAGAAATTGGGATACTGACATAATGAATGGTGCTCTGTCCTTCACAATTCATGCCAATGACCCACCAGGATTCCAGTCATTTACTGAAAGTAGAAATCCTTCCATGACAGAAGATGGATTTATCAAGGATTTTTGGCAGCAATCCTTTGTTTATGCATTTAAAACGTTAAATGTAGGTGAGGTAGCTGGTGATGTTTGCACAGGGGAAGAGAAACTGGAAGATCTTCCTATAACCTTTTTTGAAAAAAGAATGACTGGTCACAGCTACAGTATTTATAACTCTGTCTATGCAATAGCCTATGCTTTGCATGCCATGATTTCATCCAGATCTGCCCAGCGGTCAGTGGCAAATAAAGGGAGGCTGAAGCTTCAAAATCAAGATTCATGGCAGGTAATGGACTGAGCATCATGTTGAAGAAAAACATTATTTCTTTAAAGGAAAATGAGCCCCATAGTTTCAATTATAGGAATTCATTTTGATCTCCGTTCCCATCTCTGGAAAGGACACAAGTTTCTCTGATTTGGTTAGCCACATCATATCCTGATGGATTAACCCTTCACATTCTAGACATAAACTGTTTCGATTCTTCTCAGGATGCAGCTACAGGGCATTGCAGGCCAAAACAGCTAGACACAGAAACAGTGTTTTCCCTCACGATACCAATCAGTTGAACACCTAAAACATAATTTACTGTCTTATATATAGGTATATTTACCTACATAGATAAAGTATTCTATTCTATTCTATTCTATTCTATTCTATTCTATTCTATTCTATTCTATTCTATTCTATTCTATTCTATTCTATTCTATTCTATTCTATTCTATTCTATTCTATTCTATTCTATTCTATTCTATTCCTTCCACTGCACCAAATTGTTCTTAGACTTCCCCCCCAAAATTAAACACCTTTTTCTAATTTTTATTTTTTGTTTCTTTCCCATCTAGCTGCACTCCTTTTTAAAAGGTCTCTCATTTAATAACAGTGCTGGGGATCTGGTTTCTATTGACAACAATGGAGAATTACTAGCTGGATATGATATACTGAACTGGATTGTTTCTTCTAACGAATCCTTCATTAGAGTTAAAGTTGGGACGGTAAACCCTGCAATTTTTTCAGACCAAATATTCACCATAAATGAAGATGTCATAACCTGGCACAGTTGGTTTAACCAGGTGGGATACTTTGGAAAATTTATAGCAAATTTACTTTTTAGCTAGATGGATAAAATGATTAATTCAGATCTGATCAAATAAGAACATGTACTATTATGCAACCAATAATGTCTCAAAGTTGTTGCTTCAGCTGAATTTCTTAGGAATTATTTACTATGATGAAAGAAAATACTTGATATAATATCTGTGGAGCCACCTTTTCTCAATGAGATTGGGCTGCCCCACTTCTACTGGTAGAAGGGGCCTATTGCTAACCCATTAGCCAAGGAATTTCAGGTGGTGAGACTCATCAGAAGAACCTTTCTGTTATAGGTCCCACCCTTTAGAACAGGGGTGACAACCTACCAGCCCACGGACCGGATGCCTCATGGTGAAACCACACCCACCCCATTACCGGCAATGGAAAAAAAGTCACAATCCATCGTGACATGTCATGTAACGTTGTGAGTTTGACACCCCTGCTTTAGAACATCTTAACACAGGACATGAGATCTCCCCTCTTTCTTTTAGCCTTTAGAAAAGCCTTAAAATCTAGTTATGGGAGTTGGCATGGGCTCCTGAAGGAGAAGCTATTGGCTGGAGGTGTTTGGTGCACCAACAAAAAAGATACCACTACCTCTCCCCTGCAACCACTCGTTTTTTTATCTAGTTTTCATTTCTCTCATTTTAATCTGTTTTTATATTTATAATTGTCAGATGTTTGTGTTGCCTTTTTGTTCTTCTTGTAAGCCAAATAAAATTGACAAATAAAGTTGACAAATAAATTTGATGGATAGATAGATAGACAGATAAATAATAATAATAATAATAATAATAATAATAATAATAATAATAATAATAATAATAATAATAATAATAATAATAAAGTTGGAAGGGACCTTGGAGGTCATCTAGTCCAACCCCCTGCTCAGGCAGGAAACCTTATACCATTTCAGACAAATGGCTGTCCAGTCTCTTCTTAAAAACCTCCAGTGTTGGAGCATTCACCACCTCTGGAGGCAGGTTGTTCCACTGGTTAATTGTTCTAACTGTCAGGAAGTTTCTCCTTAGTTCTAGGTTGCTTCTCTCCTTGACTAGTTTCCATCCGTTGCTTCTTGTCCTGCTTTCAGGTGCTTTGGAGAATAGCTTGACTCCCTCTTCTGTGTGGTAGCCCCTGAGATATTGGAACACTGCTATCATGTCACCCCTCACCCTTCTCTTCATTAAACTACACATACCCAATTCCAGCAACCGTTCCCTATATGTTTTAGCCTCCAGCCCCCTAATCATCTTTGTTGCTCTTCTCTGTACCCTTTCTAGAGTCTCGACATCTTTCATTTCATATTCTTCTAAAAAACTAGAACTTGCTTTTCTATAGTATAAATTTCAATTGTATTGTTCATGATGACTTACAACAATTCATCATTATTATGGCATTGTCAGGGCCCACTTCAATACCTCAGCCTAAGAAACTCGTGGAAGCAGTTTCTTCCAAAAGGAACTTTTATTAGGAGAAGTAGATAGCAGACACAATAAACAGGATCTAAGGATTTCCCACTTAGATCAATAGGTTAAACAAGTCTCCATCAAACCCCACCCCAATAGTTTATCTGGTCATTTCTAATGGGCAATCCTCACGTGTTAAGTACGTTGTGGGAAAGAGCTGATAAATTCCCCGGCTCGCAGCGGTGTTGTTGAGGCTTTGCACCTTCCCTTCTGAAATGGGAGATAAGCCATATCGCTGGAGGCACATTCCTTTCTCTCCCCCCCAAGGTGACATCAAGCAGAGACAGTTCAAAGAGCAAGTATGCAGAGACAGAAAAAGGGATACATTGTATCGATATAGAGAAAACAAAGAGACAGCCTGCAGTGTCGTCCCCCCTCCCCTCCATGAGTATGACAGAACCCAGAGTAATAGAAGAAATAGAATTAGGAGTCCCCTTAATAATATGGGTTCTGAAATCCTGCCCCCTTTAAAAGAAAGAGAGATCCACCTGTGGGAATTTCTCATTGAATATCCAGATGTCATCCAGATAAACAAGCACCCCTTTGTACAGGTGCTTTATCAATTGCATAAATACTGCGTATGCTCTTTGTAACCCAAAAGGCAGAACCCATAACTGGTAACATCCTAAGAGGCAATTGAAAGCTGTCTTCCATTCATCCCCCTCTTTTATTCTGATCTGGTAATAGGCTTCTCTCAAATCTAGCTTTGAGAAGATTTTCCCCTTCGATAGGTGGGACATCATGTCTTTCATGAGAGGAAAAGGGTGTAGATTGCTTTTGCTCACTGCATTCAAAGCTCTATAGTCCACACAGAGGTGAAGAGTCCTATCTTTCTTTTCTCAGAACAGCACAGGAGCAGCTGTTTTTGGCTTTGCCTGCTGAATGAAACCCCTTTCTAAATTTTTGACTATGAATTTCTGCATCTCCTTCAATTCTTGTGGGCTCATGGAATACAATTTGGGTTTGGGGAGTTTTGCACTTGGGCGGATTTCTATGGAACAGTCCATGGTCTGGTGAGGGGGCAGTTCATTGCATCTTTCCTCACTGAATACTTCAGCCAGGTCTTTGTATTCCTCCAGTATCTCTGGTAGTTCCTTCCCCCCCACACACAAAGTTTTCTCAGCTGGGGTTCCACTGTTTCGGGGCTGGGCTGGTGCCATGGCTGATTCCTTTTTTGGGAACCTGAGCTCTGCCATTCTCTAGTCCACCTGCGGGTTCCACTTCCATCTAATTGAACAAAAGAAATCAGTTTCTTCAGCCTCCTCACCCGAATTCCTGAATTCCCCACTAATGTTGGGCTTATGAGGCAGCGAGTGCAGCCAGAGTCAATTAATGCCCTGATTTTCACTTTCTTGGGCATGGCAGAGGCTAATAATTCTACTGTCTGGGTGAGGGGTGCAATGGGTTCACTTAAGAGGGATTCATTCTTTGAGTTGTTGTCCAACAAGTTGAACGTTCCTCTTGGATTGGTCAGAGTTTCCTTCCCTCGTTGGGCTGAAGCAGGGAACTTGATGACATCTGTGCTCTTCATGGCAGTCTCTTTCAGCTTCACTGCAGTCTTCCAGGGTTTTCTGGCTGGAGCTCGATCAGTTTTCCAGACAGGGGTGCGTGAGCAGCATTCAGCTGTACGGTATCCCTCTTTCCCGCATCCTGAGGTTCTTTTTGTTGCTTTGACGAGTCACGAGTTGGCTCTGATGGCGATCTTCCCCATGATCTCTCCCCTTGTCATTGCCTCCTTGCTAGGTCGATCTCTGCTTCCTCAACCAGGATGTAACTGCAGCCAGTAGGGGTCTCCTCTGGGGATGCAAGCATCATAGATATTGTAGTTTAACCCATCCTTGAAATGGCTGATCAGGATGCCTTCCAGCCAATTCAGCTGAGAACTGCTAGGTGTATTCCACTACGGGTAGCCTGCCTCATTTCACTGTCTTTACTGTATATGTTCCTGTGCTTTCCAGTCAGCTATGGGGTCTTCGAATTGACGCCTACAAGCTGCCATGAATTTATTGAAGTTTTGCACCTCTGGGGCATCCGCATCATGTAGGTCCATTACCCAATCTGCCGTGCTACAATCTAGGGCTGCTTGCACAATGCGAATCCTGGCTCGGTCACTTGGAATGTTGTAGTTCATCACTTGGGTCAGGAAAAATCCCAAGTGTCATGGCTCCCCCTGGTACTTCACTTTCAGTGGTGGGAACTTCTCAATGGATCAATACCTCTTCTTCGACTTGTGTCATCTCCCATCTCTGTCTGCGGTGGCTGCAGTCTCGATATTGCTTTTGGAAGGCCCTGGGTCTGTTGGCTAAGACCCTCCTTCATCTGTCCCTTCTGTGGAGCTTAGGCTAAGGGTGTCCCGGCATGGGTCGGCTTTCTCTCCTCTCATGGAGTCGAGTGCTATTTTCATCATGTCGATTGCCCATTCCAGCATTCAGCTGGAGTGAAGTGACCGGTCGTCCTCACCTTTGCTAAGGTGGAGAGACTTCTCTATCTCGGCTTTCCAACCTGGTTGATGACTGCCTTGTCTGAGCATCACCTTCCTGGCTTCTTCTCCCAATCCTCCTTCTTCCCAACACCCATCAACCACCTGGGCCTGTGGCAGCATTCTTCAACCACTTCCTCTTCTGATGACCTTGAGGATTTGGAGCTGGAGTATTCAAGGGATCTGCTTGGTGGGAGGCTCCCCACCCATTGCAGGTTCCTCCCTCTCCATTCCAATGTCCGACATCATTTGCTAAGTCCCCCAGTAAGGGTCTTCCTTCCGGGCTAACTTTTACTGCACATCCTGTCTAATGTCAGATAGCATTTTATTTTTTTTAAAAAACCAAATAGTTGAAATTTTGCTTTTTAAATATTGTATTCCATAATTGTGGGTTTCTCATACATTCTTTTCTTCAAATTTTAATGTATAAATTATAGAATGAATGAACAGAGTGATTTGGTTAATCTTATTTGAATCTGTTCTTTGGCTATTTCAGTAACACACATACAAAAAGTGCTTTTTGAATCAATGTTTACAATTAAACTGCAACTGTACAAAATTTATGATGTTTTTACCCCAATTTCTGAACTAAATCGTTAGACAGAAATTGAGCAAGGAGGCCTGCTTTAACTATCTTTGGATGGATATTAATTCAAATGGGAATTGGATGGCTCATTTTTTATATGCAACCCAGACAGCTGAAACAAGCAGCCCATTTTTGTTTGAGACTATCTAATCCTGATCTAAGAAAAGTCTAAAAGGAAAATACTATACATCTCCAGCACTCTGCCTGGAGACAAATGTGCCCAAACTTAAACATTGGATGTATGAGATTGTTTAATGTCTCTAACATTAAATTTTCTACCTCAGTTCTTGGTCCCATTTATTCTGGTTGATTACTTTTTCACCCAGGAAATTAGGTCCCAGCAAAACATGGTGGAACAAGGTCTTATCCCCAAGAAGCCTTTGCACATGGGGTATGTTTCCATAAAAGATATCTTGAAATGCAGCTTGATTGATATACATAAGTAGGTAAATCAATGCACAATTTCTGCAAGTATCCTAGCTTGTTAAGAGACTTGGTATACTGTACATTCCCTAAGCAGCCCAATATTTTAAATATCTCACTTTCTCAAAGTTATGGAAAATTTTCACCCTTTATCACTTTAATATCCTTCCATAAAAAAATTCTTAAAGTAGATATGACATAGATATGAGATCTCCTGATGTTAAGATTCAGTTCTACTTTTTCACTTTTGTCCTTGATTTTCTAGGTCCTTTTTCCAGGTCTTCCTTATTTCCAGCCAATAGTGTTGTATCATTTGAGTATTTCAAATTATTTGTGGTTCTTTCCTTAGTCTTCATTCCAACATCAGGCAGTTCCAAATCAAATTTCCACATGATCACTTCAGCATACAAAATTGAACAAAAATGGTGATAAAATACATCTCTGTCTAACTCTCTTCCGGATCCTGAACCAATCTGTGTCACCATAGAATGTTCTCATTGTTGCCTCATGATAAGTGTACAGTGATCTGATGAGTCTGATCAAGTGGGTTGCACTTGATCATGCAAAGCCGCCAATTGCCTATGGCATTCTACACAGTCAAAAACTTTTCTGTAAGCAATAAAACACATATATAGATCCTTTTGATATTCACATGCCTTTTCCATGAGCCATCTAATATTGGCAGTTTGATCTTGAGTGCTGCACCCCTTTCTAAAGCCAGCTTGTACATCAAGTAATTCTTGATCAATGACATTCTGTAGCCTCTGTTTAATAATTTTTAGCAGAATCTTACTTGAATGAGAAATCAATGCAATCATGAATAGTTGGAGCAGTCTCTGGCCTCACGTTTGTTTACCAGTGGGCTAAAAGCAGATCTTTTGCAGTCCTGATGCCATTAACAGATAGACCATATCTCTTGACACAGGGCAGCCCCATCAATACCTGGATCTTTCAGTTCAGCAATTTCACCATGTCCCATTCTACTTCTTTCATGATTAATTGGGCTGTCATCATTGTCATCTTGATAGTAAGTCAAATTGCTACAGAGACCTTCTGTGTATCTTTTCTATCTGTTCTTGATCTTCTGCTGATCACTTAGTACATTCCCATTGCCATCTTTAAAAGTTCCTTGGCTTGCTGTAAAACTGGATCGCATCATTTTCACTCAAGCAAACATGAACTTAGAATGTCCCTTCCTGGTAGCTTCCATCAATTGTTGGGCTTTCTGAAGCCTTTCCTTCAACAATGTCATAAAATCCCTGACTACCAAAAGGTAGCCGTTGCTCTTCTCTATACCTTGCAGGTTGCCCTCCAGTCTGGAGGGTTCACTGTGGGTATCCATATCTGAGTCATATTATTGTCATAAAAAAATCTGTTGAGATTTTTTACAGGTAGTTCACCATTATCTTCCCTAGCCTTCCCCATTTGTCCAGGCTTGAGACTGGCATATATTTGATGAATCAACCAGAAGACGGGGTTAAACATTATTTTTATGTAACTGAAAATGATCAATGGAACAATTTCATGAATGGCTGGTACAGTTTTTTTCAAAACAGCTGCAAAGTTGAATACAATAGATTGTCACAGTAGCAGTTATGTACTGTATATTTGGAAAGGATTAGGGCTAGGGCTAGGGCTAGGGCTAGGGTTAGAGTTAGGGTTAGGGTTAGGGTTAGGGTTAGGGCTAGGGCTAGGGCTAGGGTTAGAGTTAGGGTTAGGGTTAGGGTTAGAGTTAGGGTTAGGGTTAGGGTTAGGGTTAGGGTTAGGGCTAGGGCTAGGGCTAGGGCTAGGGTTAGAGTTAGGGTTAGGGTTAGGGTTAGAGTTAGGGTTAGGGTTAGGGTTAGGGTTAGGGTTAGGGTTAGGGTTAGGGTTAGGGCTAGGGCTAGGGCTAGGGCTAGGGTTAGAGTTAGGGTTAGGGTTAGGGTTAGGATTAGACAATACTGTGCATAGTAGGCCAGTGTCTACATAAGTAAAAGACAGCATTTAAACAATTTTACAAATAAAATGCATATTAATTTCATTGTAATTTCTTTGTTTGGTGGTTATGAGCCACTGAGTTGAGAAGCATACAGATTAAAAAATATATTATTAATTATATCCTAACTTAAACTGACAGGATAGCTCAGAATTGCTCTATCTTTGTTTGTTTGTTGTTTCTCCTTCAGTCCCAGCCTGTTTCTATATGTACTGAGAGTTGTCGTCCTGGTACCAGCAAGAAAATCAAGGAAGGGCAGCCGTTTTGTTGCTATGATTGCATTCCATGCCCAGATGGGAAAATTTCAGAGAAGGAGGGTAAGAAATGTTATGTTGGGATTTATCTCACAAAATGGTAGCAGTTTCCAAATGCAGCCTTATATACCTGAAGACTCTTTTTTAACTAGTATTCTAAATAGGACTGATACAGTATTTTAGTGTTAGGGCGTGCTAAAGAGAAATCAGATGATTATTATTATCCTATCCAGTTCAAATGCATAGATTATATGGATAATTATATAGTTATATAAAGAATTAGAATTCTAAAGATAATTTACCTATTCAAAGTTTTCAAATTAAAACATATCACAGACGTTAAACAGATTGCTTAAAGGGTTAGAGCAGGGGTGTCAAACTGCCGACCTGTGGGCCGGCTGCATCACACACCCACCCCAGTTCTGGCAATGCAAAAAAAGTCACAATACGTCGTGACACATCACGTGACGTGGTGTGTTTGACAGCTTTGGGCTAGAGAATAATTGAAGTGTACAGACAATAATTGTTTAATGAATTGGGCATATTTTTAAAATATGTAAATAATATTATTGATATACTTTATATTCTACAAATGGTCATACAATCATTTTATTTTTCAGATACAAACGATTGTTACTTGTGTCCAGAAGGAAGCTATCCAAACAAGAATCAGGATTCCTGTATTCCTAAAACATTGACATTTTTGTCTTACGAGGAACCTTTGGGAATCAGTTTAGTCTCCTTTGTTCTTTTGTTTTCTTTGCTGTCAGTGGTGGTGCTTGCAATATTTGCGAAGAACCACAACACTCCTATCATCATTGCCAATAACCGAGACCTCACTTACATTCTCCTCATCTCCCTCCTACTCTGCTTCCTTTCTGCATTCCTATTCATTGGTCATCCTGAGAAGATGGTATGTCTCCTGCAACAAACAACTTTTGGGGTTGTCTTTGCAGTGGCTGTTTCTTCTGTGTTGGCAAAAACCGTCACAGTGGTTCTGGCTTTTATGGCCACCAAGCCAGGATCCAAGATGCGGACGTTTGTGGGAAAGAAACTGTCCAACTCCATTGTCATTTCCTGTTCTTTTATTCAAATAGGTATTTGCATGACATGGCTAACAACCTCTCCCCCATTCCCAGACACTGACATGGATTTGGTAGCTGAACAAATTATTCTGCAGTGCAGTCAAGGTTCTGTGACTATGTTCTACGGTGTCCTAAGCTATTTGGGCTTCCTGGCTATTATTAGTTTCATAGTTGCTTTCATGGCCAGGAAATTACCTGATACTTTCAATGAAGCCAAGTTCATCACCTTCAGCATGTTGGTCTTCTGCAGTGTTTGGATATCCTTTGTTCCAACCTATTTGAGCACCAAGGGGAAATACATGGTAGCAGTGGAGATATTTTCCATCTTGGCCTCTAGTGTTGGTTTGCTGGGCTGCATCTTTCTTCCTAAATGTTATGTACCGTATATACTTGAGTATAAGCCGAATTTTTCAGCCCACTTTTTGGGCTGAAAAATTCCACTTCGGCTTATACTCCAGTCAACAAAAAAACTTACCGAGGACTTGTGCGCGGCCGAGGCTTTGGTGCTTCCGGGATCGCGCGCACCTCTCCCAAGCCACCACCGTCCGAGACCTGCCGAAGTTTGGGGAGGTTTGGGCGCCTCCCCAAACCTCCCCAGGTCTCCGTTCCTCCTGCCGACGTTTGGGGAGGTTTGGGCGCCTCCCCAGGTCTCCGTTCCTCCGCGCAGACCTGCCGACGTTTGGGGAGGTTTGGGCGCCTCCCCAAACCTCCCCAAACGTCGGCAGGTCTCCGTTCCTCCTGCCGACGTTTGGGGAGGTTTGGGCACCTCCCCAAACCTCCCCAGGTCTCCGTTCCTCCTGCCGACGTTTGGGGAGGTTTGGGCACCTCCCCAAACCTCCCCAGGTCTCCGTTCCTCCGCGCAAACCTGCCGACGTTTGGGGAGGTTTGGGCGCCTCCCCAAACCTCCCCAGGTCTCCGTTCCTCCGCGCAGACCTGCCGACGTTTGGGGAGGTTTGGGCGCCTCCCCAAACCTCCCCAGGTCTCCGTTCCTCCTGCCGACATTTGGGGAGGTTTGGGCGCCTCCCCAAACCTCCCCAGGTCTCCGTTCCTCCGCGCAGACCTGCCGACGTTTGGGGAGGTTTGGGCGCCTCCCCAAACCTCCCCAGGTCTCCGTTCCTCCTGCCGACGTTTGGGGAGGTTTGGGCGCCTCCCCAGGTCTCCGTTCCTCCGCGCAGACCTGCCGACGTTTGGGGAGGTTTGGGCGCCTCCCCAAACCTCCCCAAACGTCGGCAGGTCTCCGTTCCTCCTGCCGACGTTTGGGGAGGTTTGGGCGCCTCCCCAAACCTCCCCAGGTCTCCGTTCCTCCGCACAGACCTGCCGACGTTTGGGGAGGTTTGGGCGCCTCCCCAAACCTCCCCAAACGTCGGCAGGTCTCCGTTCCTCCTGATGATGTTTGGGGAGGTTTGGGCACCTCCCCAAACCTCCCCAGGTCTCCGTTCCTCCGCGCAGACCTGCCGACGTTTGGGGAGGTTTGGGTGCCTCCCCAAACCTCCCCAGGTCTCCGTTCCTCCGCGCAGACCTGCCGACGTTTGGGGAGGTTTGGGCGCCTCCCCAAACCTCCCCAGGTCTCCGTTCCTCCTGCCGACGTTTGGGGAGGTTTGGGCGCCTCCCCAAACCTCCCCAGGTCTCCGTTCCTCCGCGCAGACCTGCCGACGTTTGGGGAGGTTTGGGCGCCTCCCCAAACCTCCCCAGGTCTCCGTTCCTCCGCGCAGACCTGCCGACGTTTGGGGAGGTTTGGGCGCCTCCCCAAACCTCCCCAAACGTCGGCAGGTCTCCGTTCCTCCTGCCGACGTTTGGGGAGGTTTGGGCACCTCCCCAAACCTCCCCAGGTCTCCGTTCCTCCGCGCAGACCTGCCGACGTTTGGGGAGGTTTGGGCGCCTCCCCAAACCTCCCCAAACATCGCGCAGACCTGCCGACGTTTGAGGAGGCGCCCAAACCTCCCCAAACGTCGGCAGGTCTGCGCGGAGGAATGGAGACCTGGGGAGGTTTGGGGAGGCGCCCAAACCTCCCCAAACGTCGGCAGGAGGAACGGAGACCTGGGGAGGTTTGGGGAGGCGCCCAAACCTCCCCAAACATCGGCAGGTCTGCGCGGAGGAACGGAGACCTGGGGAGGTTTGGGGAGGCGCCCAAACCTCCCCAAACGTCGGCAGGAGGAACGGAGACCTGTGGAGGTTTGGGGAGGCGCCCAAACCTCCCCAAATGTCAGCAGGTCTGTGCGGAGGAACGGAGACCTGGGGAGGTTTGGGGAGGTGCCCAAACCTCCCCAAACGTCGGCAGGAGGAACGGAGACCTGCCGAAGTTTGGGGAGGTTTGGGGAGGCACCCAAACCTCCAAACGTCGGCAGGTCTGCGCGGAGGAACGGAGACCTGGGGAGGTTTGGGGAGGCGCCCAAACCTCCCCAAACGTCGGCAGGAGGAACGGAGACCTGGGGAGGTTTGGGGAGGCGCCCAAACCTCCCCAAACGTCGGCAGGTCTGCGCGGAGGAACGGAGACCTGGGGAGGTTTGGGGAGGTGCCCAAACCTCCCCAAACGTCGGCAGGAGGAACGGAGACCTGCCGACGTTTGGGGAGGTTTGGGGAGGCGCCCAAACCTCCCCAAACGTCGGCAGGAGGAACGGAGACCTGGGGAGGTTTGGGGAGGCGCCCAAACCTCCCCAAACGTCGGCAGGTCTGCGCGGAGGAACGGAGACCTGGGGAGGTTTGGGGAGGCGCCCAAACCTCCCCAAACGTCGGCAGGAGGAACGGAGACCTGGGGAGGTTTGGGGAGGCGCCCAAACCTCCCCAAACGTCGGCAGGAGGAACGGAGACCTGCCGACGTTTGGGGAGGTTTGGGGAGGCGCCCAAACCTCCCCAAACGTCGGCAGGTCTGCGCGGAGGAACGGAGACCTGGGGAGGTTTGGGGAGGCGCCCAAACCTCCCCAAACGTCGGCAGGAGGAACGGAGACCTGCCGACGTTTGGGGAGGTTTGGGGAGGCGCCCAAACCTCCCCAAACGTCGGCAGGTCTGCGCGGAGGAACGGAGACCTGCCGACATTTGGGGAGGTTTGGGGAGACGCCCAAACCTCCCCAAACGTCGGCAGGAGGAACGGAGACCTGCTGACGTTTGGGGAGGTTTGGGGAGGCGCCCAAACCTCCCCAAACGTCAGCAGGTCTGCGCGGAGGAACGGAGACCTGCCGACGTTTGGGGAGGTTTGGGGAGGTGCGCGCGCACCTCCCCAAACCTCCCCAAACTTCGGCAGGTCTCCGGACGGCGGCGGCTTGGGAGAGGTGCGCGCGATCCTGGAAGCACCGAAGCCTCGGCCGCGCGCAAGTCCTCGGTAAGCTCCGGGCGGTCACTTGCTTCGCGTCTCCTGAGGGAAGGGGGGGCGACTGGAACGGGCGTGTTTCCTCGCCTGCTGGGCGCCGCGATTTGCCCGGGGAACGCGCGGGCCCCGAATGGCAGCGTGGAGCGAGGAAGCGGACAGCCAGGGCTTCCCCGAGAGCCGCGGCCACACAGGGTATTCCTGTGTATTCAGGCTTGCAAAATGGCGGATCGAGCCTCTGCTGGCGGCAGAGGCTTGCAGAGCGCGGATCCAGCCTCCGCCGGCGGCGGAGGCTTGCAGAACGGCGGATCGGCTTATACTCGAGTCAACAACTTTTCCCAGTTTTTGGGGGTGAAATTGGGGGTCTCGGCTTATACTCGAGTCGGCTTATACTCAAGTATATACGGTAATTGTTTTAAGGCCTGATTTAAACAACAGAGAAAGTTTAATGAAGAGAAAACAATTCTGATTTTGATTTGTAATGTCCTTTCTGTGGTTTCTAATTATGAAAACAATACCATCTATCTACAGAGTCATAAGGCTCTTTATCAACCACTGCAGTCCTGGTTTCCATGTGCAGGTATTGCTGCATCAGTTCACTATGAGAAATGTGCAGCACAGTGGCTGTGCTCACACATAAGGGGAAAGAATAAGCAGCCCATGAAAGAGTCATGCAAGGCTAAAGATAGGCTTAATAATAAAAAAGAAGTCTCTCCCATTTATGTTCCATTGTTTAAAACATTTCCCCCATAGGACGTGCATAGATACAGCTATCTGCATGCAGTGAAATATCATTTTTAAAATATTTCTTTATGAAATTAAAGAGATAGGAAAATTTTTACTCATACAGTGTTATAAAGAATCTGGTATAACATAAAAAGGATAAGAAAAGTGGATATGGAAATTCTCAAGAATTTTATAAATTATAAAACAAATATTTTTCAAAAATGTTGACCAAAATATTGACCAAAACCTCTTCTTTTGCTCACTCTTTCTTGGGGAAAAAAAGAATTAAAAAAAATTGGTATACAAATTGGCAATTCATCTGTTTTCTTTATCAAGTGCAGATTTATTATTCCATTAAGATCTATTCATTTTTATCTTGCTTCGGATCGACCCAAGTCCCTTTGGCTGGCCTTTTCTGGTAGACCCAAGTTCCCCAGGACCATAGTTCCATGCCAAAACCCAGTCGTCAACATGCAAGTGTCGCGGTGCTTTTGGCTGTGCAGTGTCGGAGACAACTCTGGATGCAGCCAAAACAGCTTAGTAATTAAGCGCTGACCCCATCTATGTTCGGCTGGGCTTCTTCCTGTTGATGTGCAGGGCACTGTGCATTGGCAAAGTAAGAAATCTGCTAGTCTGTGCTGCCAGTCGCTGGTTACAATTCTCTTTAAGGAGTCTTTGGTCATATGGACCATACGTTTCTCTTGGCCATTCGAGGCCAGGTGAAAGGGGGCTGAAATGGCAGGCCTTATCAGATTAGCCCTCAGGAAAGACTGGAATTCTGTAGCGGTAAACTGAGCCCCTTTGTCTAAGACTAGCATGTTGGGTAGCCCGTGTGTTGCAAAGATCCTGAGCAGTTCCTGGATGGTCCTGGCAGTAGTCATATTTTGGACTGGTGTGACCTCTAACTGCTTAGAGTGGCTGTGCACCACCACTAGCAACAGTTGTCCCTGAAAGGGCCCGGCAAAGTCAATGTGGATTCTTGACCATGGAGCGTGTGTGGACAGGAGCTTGTGGCATTTCTGGCCTTGATTGCTGACATGTGAAACAGATATGAACTTGAGCCTCAATATCTTTATCCAGCCCAGGCCACCAAAGGTAGCTCCTCGTGAGAACCTTCATCCAGACTATTCCTGGATGGCCCTCGTCCAAAGACTCTAAAACCCTGGGTCTCAAAGAGCTTGAGATTATGACCCTACTGTCCCAAAGGATGCACCCCTTATGGGCAGAAAGCTCATCCTTCCTCATGAAAAAAACTCTGGCAGTTTGGCTCCTGACATTTTTCAAGCTTTCCTGTTTACAACCAGTTCAAGACGTGGCTAAGCATCTTGTCAGTGGCTGTTTCCACAGCTACACTCCCAGCATGAAGGAGAGACTCTGGAAAATCCTGGATAGCCAGGATGCAAGCAGCCATAGTAGGATCTGGCTCTAATTATGGCAGGGGAAGCCTGCTGAGGCCGTCTGCATGGTCTATTTCTTTGCCCGGTTTGTGAATCAGGCTGTAACTATAAGCTGAGAGGAAAATAGACCACCTCAACGTTCATGGGGATAAGATCTGAGGTGTCTGTTTGTTTGTGGTGAATAACCCCACAAATGGCTTGTGGTCCATGAAGACCGTGAAGTGGGGGCCATACAAGTAATCATGAAACTTCTTAATACAGGCCACTATGGCCAGTGCCTCCTTGTCTATTTGCATGTAATTGCATTCTGCTGAAGACAGTGTCCTAGAATAATAAGCGATGGGAGCCTGTCTCCCGTCTGCCATCAAGAGACTTAACACAGCCCCTACCCCATACGGAGATGTATCACAAGCAATGCAAAGAGGCAGCTTTTCCTGAAAATGGGTGAGTACTGAGTTCAAAGACAGCAGTGGTTTGACTGCCGTGAAGCTTTTCTCATGGACATTCGTCCACTGCCACTTTGCCTTTTTGTCCAAGAGACGGTGTAATGGCTCTGCCTCTGTGGCCTTGTGTGGAAGAAATGCATGATAAAAATTCAGAAGTCCAAGAAAGACCTGAATCTCCCCCTTAGACTTAGGACTGGGAGGCTGCTGGATTGCTTTAAGCTTGGAATCTGCCGGATGAATGCCTGTGGCATCTATGCGGAACCTGAGGAATTCTGTTGAATTTACCCCAATCTTGCACTTTTCTCTTTTTAGCTTCAGCCCCGCTTTGCAGAAATGCTGAAGGACAGCTTTGAGCTGTTCAGCCAAAATCTCCTCTGACTCCCCTATGAGGACATCATCGAGGTAGGGGCACACACCTGGAATGTTCTTAAATGTACGCTCCATCACTCCCTGAAACAGCCCTGGGGCTACACTGACCCCAAACTGTAAACACCTAATCTTGAAAACTCCCCTGTGGGTGGCAATGGTTTGAGCTTCTGCCATGGCCTCATCCACAGGCAGTTGCTGGTAGGCCTGTGCCAAGTCTAATTTGGCAAATACGTGACCTCCCTGTAGTGATGCCAAAATGTGGCTGACTACAGGCTCCCGTTATGCATGTTGTTGAACTGCTCTGTTAATAGTGCACTTATAATCTGTGCATATGTGCACCTCTCCATTGGCCTTAAGTGATGTGTCTATGGGGGTCTCCCACACCCCACTATCTACTGGCTGCAATACCTCCTGTTGCACCAGCTTTTCCAGCTCTGCATCAATTTTGGGCTTGAGGGCAAAAGGCACTCTATGAGGCCTGATCTGTATTGGGATTACGGTAGAATCAAGGTGGAGGGCAATTGGAGGTCCTTTGTATTTTCCTACATTTGGGCTGAACATATCAGCAAACTCTTGGCAAACTGCCGACAGGTCCACAACTTGCATTTTGTGAATGCCAGTTACTTGGATGCCAGAGGCATCAAACCAGTCTAGGCCGATGGGGCTTGTGCAATGACCCTCGACAACCACAACATCCAATGGACCATCAAACCCCTTGAACTGCACATTGAGCATAGCTTCTCCTTTAACAGCTATGCGGGAGTTTTGGAAATCCATCAGCAACAGGTTAGATGGTCTGAGGTTTACTCATTTGCCGCTGTGACTACATATGTGGTTAAAGGTACCTTGGGAAACTATAGATAGGGCTGACCCAGAATCCAGTTCCATGTTACATGGAACTCCCTGAAGCTTGACTTTTAGCCTAAGCTTCTCTTTAAGGGGGCGATGGGTGCCAGTTCTGAACACACTCCTTCGGCTGGAGCAATAGCCGACTTTGTGTTGCTCAGGGGCCCCAGTACCTTTCCTGAATACTTCTTCATGTGGTATGTCCCCCTGGCAATCTCTGCAGATGCCGGCAATGTGGCCTTGCTTGCTGTGTGAAACCTGCACTCCGAGCATCTATAATGGCCTCCACAGCCCGCACATCAAGTGAAGGGAACTGCCTTCTCAAACAGCTGCTGGTTCCTCTCTGGCTTCTTCTGAAGCTGATCAACCTCAAGATCTGTGTTGGTGTCTTCTGTTCTTTCAGCGTCCTCGTGGTGGACAGTTTCTGGGCTGGGAGCAATCTTGGAGGGCTGTAAAAACTTGACAGCTCCTCCGGCAGCTTCATCAGCCATCACCTCCTTCAGGACACCTTGGAATGTAAGAGTCTCTTTAGCAAATAATTTCTGTTGGAGATCTCGATTCCACAATCCACAGACTAATCGGTCTTGCAGTCTTTCTTCAAGATCTGCAAAGTTGCATAGCCGGGATGCCTGATGTAGGATGGCTATGAACTCGGTGGCAGACCCTCCTGGCTTCTGCTCCCACTGCTCAAACGCATGCCGTCATGTGATTACAGAGAGTTTTGGCTCAAAATGGTCTTTGAGTTTCTTCTTAAGATCTGCATAGGTGACTGACTCGAGTGTAGCTGGGGCTACCAGTTTCTCAGCTATGTCAAATGTAGCCAGGCCACACATGCATAGGAGTGTTGCAGCCTTCAAGCCATCTTCGCTAACCTGGTTAGCACACAGATAATTCTCGATACAGGAGATGTAAGAACTCTACCTCTTGGGATGTGTCACATCGAATTCTGCCAATTTTCCGACCTTGGCCATGGTGAGTTTTTCTTCACTTTTGCAATGCCTTGTGCTGCTGTGCTAGCCCTAGGATGGATCCTCAGGGCATGGTGGTCTCCAGCATGACTTTCTGGCAGACCGAGGGGAGGGACCGTAGTTTCAGCCAGGCTCAGGTGCTGGTCTCACCCCCTAGTGACTTCTGTCTTCTCTTAAGCAGCACATCTCACCTTCGTTGCCACTGTTATGTTCTCAGTTTGGTGAGGCATTAATGAGGCAGAATGGTGAAAGAGCAACACATTTATTCAGTAAAGACAGAAGTAGCCCCAAATGCTGCTCGGCTTCTATTTATCCGGTCTGCCACTAATCGGCAGCCAATGAGTTTAAACAGTAACTTCCCACCTTAAATGCAAGTAACAACTCTGGAGACAAGCTGTCTGGAGTTTAACCGTAATGGCTGTTAACCATTGCACACACAGTTTACAAGCAACTTATCCCAATACATAACAGGTATAGCCAGCCATCTACAATCCTGAAACAACCACCTTATGTGAGAGATGAAGAATAATTGAAAGTAGATCCTGATCTTATCAACAAGATCTTCGTTCACCTCACAAAACCCAATAATCCAAATCAAAAAACCTACATCATCCCTTAAAAACAGATTAATCCCCATTCCAGTCTGACATGATGGTTTCTCAAAATCCTAAAAAACTCTTTTGAGGGGATCAGTTCCATTTCCTCATTGACAACTATCCAGAAGTTGCTGAAGTTCCTTGCTTCTTTCAGATGCTATAATTTTAATATTGAATAGTTCCACTTTTTAACAACATTTTCATGTCACCCTTTTAAAAAAAATCCATTTGTACTTTGTTGATATTATAGCATGTTTAGAACTCTAAGAATAAATGACAGAAAGAAATCTTTCAGATTAATAAATAATAAACAACACAATGCCCCACAAAAGAAAATACTTCAGAAACAAATGGAGATAATAAAACAAAAATTAAATCTAGCTGAGATAGAAATAATAGCTCAACAGATTAAAAGGGCTAAACAGAACTTTTTTTGAAAATGCCAACAAATTGGAGAGAAGGTTAGCATAAAGATTGAAAAAAAGACAAAAAACTGATGAATAAGCTGCAAGATTCAAAAGGTATAAACTATAAAAATTTGCAGATGACTTGGTTTTTATATTGGAAGATCCACTTGAAACAAACACTGAACTTATGGAGAAAATAGAAAAATTTGGAGAAGTGGCAGGTTTGAAAATAAACAGAAAAGACTAAAGTGCTAACAAAGAATTTAACAAAAAAACAAAAAAACCAACTAGCAAAAAAACCCAAATCTTCAAATAATTAAAAAAAGTTAAACACTTGGGAATTTATCTAACAGCAAGATGTGTAACAATAAAAGAAGATAATTATGTAATATTGCTAAAACAAATAAAATTGGATGTGGAAAAGTGGAAAAAGTTACAACTTTCAATGCTGGGGAGAATAGCAGCAGTGAAAATGAATATCTTACCAAAAATACTCTTTCTATTTCAAACTGTAAGACTGGGAAAAGTCTTTTTTGATGAACTGAATACAACAATACTGAAATTTATCTGGCAAGGGAAAAAAAATCTAGAATTAGACTGAAAATGCTACAAGAAGCAAAATAAAGTGGAGGATTTGGACTGCTGGACTCGATGTTATACTACCAAGCAACTATTTTAACATGGCTTAAAGAATGAATTAAATGTAGTGTAATGTTATTATACCTAGAGGGGCATGACCTACAAATTGGTTGGCATGCCTTTCTGTGGTATGGGAAGAATAAAATGCATAGATACTTTCAAAACCATTTTATAAGAAATGCACTTTATTATAAAAGCGGGAAAAAATAAAAGCAAAAATTTATATCAAGATACCTGGATGGCTTTCAACAATGGAAGCTTTTGCTTACCCAAATTTAATTAATTACAAAGATAACTTGGACAATGAAGGAAAATTGAAAGACAGACGAGATTTACAAGAACAAGGTATTGATCTAGCATGGTGGCCATATTTGCAAATCCAAATGAAATATGAAGAAGATGTTAAAACACTGGGATTTTATAAAGAACAGACACAATTTGACCAGATACTGTTAAAAACAGATAAAAAGTTGATTAAGAAACTCTATAAATATCTGTTAAGCTTAAAGATGGAGGAAAAACAAGTAGAAGAAACAATGATAATATGGGCAAAGAACTTTGGATATAATATAGAATTAGAAGACTGGCAAAAGTTATGGGAAAGAAATGTTAAATTAACTAAAGCAGTGGCATATAAAGAAAACTTATATAAAATGTTTTACAGATGGCATCTGACACCAGTGAGATTAGCAAAAATGTTTAAAAATACTTCAAACAAGTGTTGGAAATGTAAACAAAGACCAGGAACTTATTATCATATCTGGTGGACATGCCCTAAAGCAAAAAGATTTTGGTTAAAAATACACTTATGGTTGGAAAAAATGGAACAAATAGACTTTAAGCCAGAATTATTTTTGTTAGGAATAATAGGAGCAAATTATGAGAAAGACTGTATATATTTAATTTTACACGTACTAACTGCAGCAAAAATTCTATTTGACCAACATTAGAAAAATGAAAACAGTAGCAACAATAAAACTGTCCAGCGTTACCCTGTGGTAAGATGGACAACCAATAAATAAACAAATAAATAAATAAATAGTATCAAACAACCATAAAACAGTAAAAACAATGAAACAAAAACCTTGCACCTTAAATGTCCCCTTGAGAGGCACTGCAGCAAGCTCCAGTTGCCCTCATTCCATACTTTCTCTCTATATAAAATCCATATTTTATTTTTATAGAATTTTTACTTTCCATTTATAGCAGGGATCTCCAACCCTCCCAGCTCTGGCCTGCTACCTGGCCACGGCCCATTGGGAACTGGGTTGCCAAAGTGGCAGGCAAGCACATGAAGCTTCATTTGCTCATGTGCAGGATTTAGGTGTGGGTGCCGCTGAAGTCACTGCCGCCAGTCTGCAGAACCAAAAAAGGTTGGGGACTCTTGATCTATAAAAACTTTCCCCAGCATTTTGCTAAAAAGCCAGGTTCTAATGGCTTTCCAAAAGGCTTAAAGGATGTGGACCCAAATGAAGTTTTTCTATAAGCTAAGGCAGTCCCTGAAAAGGCCAATTTCCAAAATCCCTCCAGGTAGCAGGATTTCAGGAAAGTGATTTGGTGCATGCATACTCCATCAGATCTAGTGGCACAGGCAGATATTCTTAGGGAGAGCTAATTCTGCAAATAACCAGGTCCCATGTCATGTAGGTTTTTAGAGCTGATAACCAGCATCTTGAATCAAATTGAGAAGGAAACTGGGAGTCACTACAGCTTGTGCAACCAAGGCATAACATTGGTAAATCTTTGAGCATCCCATAGCGTGCAAGCTGTGCAGTCTAGATTATATCAGCAATGTCCTAGAATTAGAAAAACCAAATATTACCAAAGTTCTGAATTCTATTTCATCATCTTTCTGAGATAAAAACATTTATTTATTTATTTATTGCAGACATGAATGACTGGCACAATCATGTATATGGAAATTGTCCAGGTAAGGCAGTATTTTTCTATTCCCAAGTTAATAAATTGGGAGGGGGGAATCTTTCAAATATAACTGTGAACCTGTATACTGTTAACATACTTCTCTTTGCTAACCTAAGGGGAATGCTACTTCATCCGCAAATCATTTGGGAATGGAAGTACGACTTAATAATAGCTTTTCTGTTTTGAATCTAAAGTTTTGCATTTTATTCTGCTTCTTCACTATGGAGTTCACTGCTCACAAAACAAAGCTTACAACTAAGATTGTTGCTACTTTTTCTCTCTTGAGATATATATGCATAAACACTGATGCCATTTAGAGCTACAGAGAAGAGTCAAGATTATGGACAGGTAAGGATCCATAACGCTAATGCTAGGCAGTCTGAGGTTCAGACTCTATCAGGAGATTGAGGCACCATTCAAGTCAGGCAGTATTAACCACAGATACAGTAATGGCTGGGACCTAGAAGAAAAGGGAATTTTATCATTTGCCTTTGCACTGAGGATGGCATTTTTATTAGTGTTCCTACTAGTACTACTTCCTCCCATGGTGTGCAAGAGTGACAGATGTAGCATGCATAATCCACACACTCCATATCACAAATACCATCATCTGGGAGACCTTATGGTTGGTGGCATTGTTTCACAGGCTGCAATTGTCTTCAAAGAAATCAGCTTAACCAAACCTCCCCCATCAGCAATGCCTGGAGATTTTATGTAAGGAATTGTCCATGTAATTGTCTTTCAGAGATTTCAGTCACTGAAATAGTAATATCTGGCCCTAATTATTGGCTAACACTAAGGAGATACTGAGAAATATAGTTTGGAAAGTATTCACACATTTAAAGCAACATTCCAAAATCTTAAGATCCTCCATATTTGTGATTTTGATTCCCAGTTTTTTGAAGATGGGTAGGAATTAAATAAGTGGATGCTTAGATAATAGAAGTCTAATTTAAACCTATTTCTTCCTGTAATATTTCCATTGTCTTCCTTGCTTTCTCCTGCCTGGTCTCTCATGATGCTACCTTCTTACATATATATATATTTTTAAAAAAATGCCCTTCCAGTTTCAATATGGTTTTCTGTCTGGGAAATATTTATTGATAATTTAAAAAATCCCCTGGAAAAGCAATCTTCTTTCTCACAGAAACACAAGTAATCCAGAAACTTTTATAGAAATGCTAATATGTGTAATCCTAGCTATTTGCAGGAGCTTAAATAGCTGTACCTTTGAAAACCATTTATTCTGAGTTTTAAGTACTTTTCAGATTCCTTCAGTTCCTTATTTTAAATGTAATTCAGTTTATTTATATAATCAGTACAAATAATTGTAAAAACATTTACATATATGAATGTTTTTATCCCCATCCTTTTGTATGTTGCCTAATAAAGTTCCATGGATGCTGTCCATATGTGTGTATATATATACCTGAATATGGTATCTGGGAAAAAGTTATATATTGCTGTCAATTTGTACTAATTCAATATTGTTACTTCAAGAGATGCAGAGAATGAAGTCTGGTATTATTTACCTCTATTCATATTCTCTCATTGTAGCCCCGTTGCTAAGAATTTCCAGCACATCCTGGCTATGGCATTTGCTATAAAGGAGATAAATGAAAACCTTCAAATCTTACCCAATCTCACCTTGGGTTTCCATATTTATGACAGCTATGACAATGCTCAAAGGACATACCAGGCTACAATGCTGTTTCTTTCATCAATGGAGAGACTGATTCCCAATTACAGCTGCAACAGCCATAATAATTTAGTATCTGTTCTTGGGGGATTAGATGCTGAAATCTCTCTTCATGTGTCCACCATGTTGGATATCTATAAAATTCCACAGGTAGGATATATTTTTTACAACATATATGAAATTTAACATACATAAATCCTGCAAACATTTAGTTAGGTAGTTTCAATTGCTACAGAACAAAATATTATTAAATTTAAATATCCCTTTCAAGGCAGTGCTTATAAAAGAAGGGACCAATGACTGGCAGTGACTCCTCAAACTAAAAAAAGGTTTTAAAAGTTTGCTCTTATTAAAGATAGAAACACCTTTCACCCTCTAATGTCTCATTCACAAGAGTTTCGTTGTTAAGGTTTGATCCTTCTGAAAATGAACTTATATTCCATTTCTACAATATTATTTAAAAAATCTGACCATTTTCTTTGGGTATATATTATATCAATAAATAGTCTAAATTACATGCTTACATGACATATTGATTCCAGACTACACTTTACATTTGTGGAGCGCAAGGCAAGCAGAAACTGGAGGTGACAGAAAGGAAATAATGGCTTTCTTAGGAACAAAGATGCAGGAAATTGGGAATCAACAGGAACAGATCTATAAATACTCAGAACAGGAAGGCTGAAAGGAATATCCTACAAGTCAGATAAAGTAACTAAGACTTAAAATGAGGTAACAGCCAAAATATTGCTGTAAATCAGATAAAAAATAGAAGCAGAATGCATCTTTCCTTGCCTCTCGGTGAATATCTCCAAATTCTACTGAAATAAGGAAGAAGGATCCAAGTTCTTTCATAAATCAGGGGCTCAAAAATATACTGCATCTCTCTAAATCATTTTGACTCTTAGTAAAACATTTCAGAATTGTCCTACACAATTTAACATCATTAGGATGAGTTTGAAAGGATGTTTCAATGAGTTCTAAATTTAAGGCACCATCCTAAGATTTATGACAAAACAATGCATACACTAAATACAGCAGGAACTGAAATAGGATTTCAACTAAGCATGTTGAAGGTCGGTTTATATAAGTATTGGTAGGATTCTTAATATATTTTATTTACATTGTAAGGGTTCTATACATGCTGTTCTTATTTTCACCCACTTTTCTCTAGCTTATTTATGGCTTGGCTCCATTGATGAATGAAAAATCTCCAGAGCTCACATTTTACCAGATTGTTCCCCCAGATCCACTTCAGTATGCAGGAATTGTCTCACTACTCCTACTTTTTAAGTGGACATGGATTGGGATCCTTACCATGGACGATGACCAAAGTGAAAAATTTGTACAAACTGTGATTCCAGTTTTTTCCAAAAGAGGGATTTGTTACTCTTTCATTGAAAAAATTGCTAAATTTAGTGATATAGGTGGACTTTATGATATGCTTCATAAAGGAGTAAAAATATATGATCAAGTCATGGGTAGTAAAGCCAATGCGTTTGTGATCTATGGGGAATCCTTCACCATGATATTTTTGAGATGGTTGCAATATATACCAACTATAGAAAAGACAAGAACCAGACCAAAAGGTATTGTGTGGATAATGACAGCCCAGATAGCGCTGACTTCCTCAGCATTTCAACGCTCCTGGAGTACGGAAATAATCCATGGTGCTCTCTCCTTCTCAATTCCCTCTGCTTATCTACCAGAGTTTCGGTCATTTGTTGCAAAACAAAACCCCATCTTCAGTAGAAAGGAAAATGGGTTTATCCGTCAGTTTTGGCAAGACGCTTTCAACTGTGTGTTCTCAGATGAGGTTGTGAGTGATGTGCCTGAAGACATTTGTACTGGGACAGAGAACCTGAAGAGCCTTCCTGCCCCTATTTTCGAAATAGACATGACCGGCCATAGTTACAGTATCTACAATGGTATTTATGCAATAGCTCATGCTTTCCATGCCATATCCACATCTAGATATAAACACAGAGCAATGAGGGTCAGAAGAGGAGAAAAAAATCTTAAACAAGATATCATACAGGTAATACAGGTATTACAGGTGATCAATATCCTCATTTGCCAGAGCACCATCCATCTAAGTATGTTGGTAAGCCTGCATCTGCATTTCATCTGCTTCCCCATCTCCTGAATATGAAATAACAGCTCATAGCTTTCTCACAATAATTCCTTTCCATTGTTACTAGCTGAATGTTTTATTTTGAATTCTATTGAGTCCCTCTCTATGAAGTTTAGGATGTTAAAGTTATATTTGTGAGAATAACATTAGAAAACTCACTCTACTGAATGTCTCATTGAACTGTGTTTGTCTGTCTAGGCCTGTTTCTGTATCTGTCTGTCTGTCTCTGTATGTTTGTGCGTGTGTGTCTCACTCTGTGTGAGAGAGAGACATGACAGCAGTGTTCCAATATTTGAGGGGCTCCTGCAAAGATGACAGGATCAAACTATTTTCCAAAGCACCAAAAGACAAGATGAGAAACAATCAATGGAAACTAACCAAGGAGAGAAGCAACATAGAACTAAGGAGAAATTTCCTAATGGTGAGAGCAATCAACAGTGGAACAACTTGCCTTCAGAAGTTGTAGGTGCTCCATCACTGGAGGCTTTCAAAAAGAGACTGTAAAATCATTTATCTGAAATGGTATAGGGCAGGGGTGTCAAACTCGCAACATCATGTGATATGTCGCAATGCATCACAACTTTTTTTCCATTGCCAGCAATAGGGTGGGCACAGTTTCAGCATGACGCATCCAGCCCGGGGGCCGGCAGTTTGACACCCCTGGTATAGGGTCTCCTGCTCAACTAGAAGACCTGCAAAGTCCCTTCCAACTCTATTGTTCCATGGTCTATGTGTGTGTGATTCAGTGACAATAAATGTAAAAGATATCAACAAAGAATACAGTTGTATATCTTTTTTTTTCTGCTATGAAAACTACCATCATAGGGATGAGTAGTTTAACTTTGCAAAAACTCTTGCATTTTATTTATTTTATTTGTTTGTTTGTTTGTTTAGCTTCATTACTTTCTAAGAGGAGTGTCTTTTAACAATAGTGCTGGGGACCAAATCTCCTTTGACCAAAATGGCATAATAAGAGCTGGATTTGATATTATCAACTGGATTGCTTTCCCAAACAAATCATTTCTTCGGGCAAAAGTTGGGAAGGTGGATCACCTAGCTCCTCCAGATCAAGGTTTAACTATCAATGATGACCTAATTACATGGCACATTTTGTTCAACCAGGTAAGGTCCAGTTATCCCACGTGGTTCTGAATTAATTCTGACTTGTATTCTGATGTTCATTTTCTAGACAATGCTTGATGTACATGAAACATTGATATTAATAAGTTTTATGTCAGTTCATATGGTGAGATCTTACTCATATCTGCTTAGATGGCTACCTCTGCTAATTATGTCTGAAACAAAAGTATGTTATTATATCTATTACTGAAAATTGGTGTGAAATGCAATTGGGTTGTTCTACACTTGTAAATGTTGGTTTAAACTTTCTTAATATTGGGACCTTTGCTCTTTTAAATTTGAAATCTGTGATTTCATCTATACTGGCAGGTACAGGTAGTCCTCAACTTTGTTTAGTAACTGTTCAAAGATACAGTGCCAATCGGTCCTCACACTAACAATCACTGCTGCATCCCCCATGATCACATGAGCAAAATTTGGGCACTTGGCAGTTGGTATTTTTTTTTGTTTATTTGATTTCTTTTTTTATTTGATTTTCTGGTATCTATAATGGTTACAGGATCTGATATGGTATTCATGATGGTTACAGTATGTGATATGGTATTTATAATGATTACAGGATCTTGAGGTTACATGATCACCATTTGTGATCTTCCCAGCCAGCTTCCAACCAAAGTCAAATGGGGAAGCTGGATTAATGTAACAACCACTTGATTTACTTAACAACTAAAGTGATTCACTTAAAAACTGTAGCAAAAACAAATTGACATGACTCAATCTTAGCAACTGCCTTACTTAGTTGCCATTTGAGAAATGGAAGTTAACTCTTTTGTTGCAAGACAATAATTTTGTTAGAGACCTGGTTTACTATATTTGTTTATTGCCTTTAAAGGAATTAATGGGGGAGCCTTTCTTCAAAGTACATTGATGGATAAACACAAGCAAAAGTGTTATGGAACAGAAAGAAATTAATGTGTACATTAAATGATGACAAAAAATGTATGCCTTCTTCAGACTATTGTTATTTTCTTTCATTCCTAGGTGCAGCCTATTTCTGTCTGTACTGAGAGTTGTTATCCAGGTTCCAGCAAGAAAGTCAAGGAAGGACAGCCGTTTTGCTGCTATGATTGCATCCCATGCCCAGATGGGAGCATTTCAACTGAGAAAGGTAAAAAAAAAATCATTTGATCTGGGTTATCTGAAATGAATTTGCATAAAAATAAAGTACATGTAGTCTTCAACTTATGAACACAATTTAAAAATCCTCAACTTATGAGCCCAAAATTTCCATTGCTAAGCAAGACAGCTATTAAATGAGTTTTGTCCAATTTTACAACCTTTCTTGTGACAGTTGTTAAATGAATCACTGCAGTTAAGTTAGTAACAAGGTTGTTAAGTAAATCTGGCTTCTCCATTGACTTTGTTTGTCAGAAGGTCACAAAAGGGATCACATGACCTCAGGATACTGCAACCATCATAAATGCATGCCAATTGCCAAGCATTTGAATTTTGATCATGTGACCACAGGGATGCTGCAATAGTTGTAAGCGTGAAAAATAGTTTTTTCAATGCTGTTGTAAATTTGAATGGTCACCAAAAATGTCTGTAAGTCTAGGACTACCTGTATACTGTATACTGTGTTTTGAGTTACTCCAGATAGTAGGAAGCTATGATATGTTAATAAGTCACTTCTCAAACCAATGGATTAATAGATTCTGCTCAATAGAAGTTTAGACATAGTTTGCTCATGAATCATGAGTAACTATTTCCTACTTTCAAGAATCAATCTTTTTAAATTAACATCTGTCATTGAGGAATTTATGAAATGTACTTGCATATATGCTCCTCTCTGTGAACACTATTTAGATCATTATTTTTTGTGTTTCTTCTTGACCAGGGGTCTTCAAACTTGGCCCTTTTATGACTTGCATGCTGGCTGAGAAATTCTGGGAGTTGAAGTCCACAAGTCATAAAAGGACCAAGTTTGAAGACCCCTATTCTTGACAGTTAAGTGTGGGGTGTTTTGTGGCAGGTGCTTCTCTGTTTGTATTCTAAAGTCCCAGACTTTATTTTCTAATACTTTGTTTATGTTGTTGTTCCCACCAGTTCTTGCTTGCAGGCAAATGATATTTCTTAGAAATATTCCTTTGAAGGTGTTGTTGATACTTTCATGTGTTTTTTCAAGTTGTTCCTTTTTTATCATGATAGAGGTATTATCTACATACTGGATCCGTATTTTGAGTTGTTTGCATGGGAATTTCTATGCATTGCATTATGATCTCTGCTATGAGTCTGAGAGCTGATCTCATGGGTGTTCCTCCAATTTGTTGGTATATATGTCCATCAAACTGAAAGTAGGTGGTAAGGCAAAGGTTGAGGAAATCCATGATTCTGGGTATTTACATCTTAGTGTATTTGGTATATTTGGACACATGAAACTATCAACAACATCTTCAAAGGGAAGAAGAAAGCAGCAATGCATTCCCCTTCCTATATATTGTCATCAGCAGAGGCAATGTCAGCAAATTAGAAACACAAGTCTATCATAAAACCACCTTCATTGATCAAATGCTCCACTACTAAAGTAGCAACCCAAATTACCACAAGAAAAGTTCTGTAAGAACACTATTAAATGAGCATGAATACACTGCAGCAACCCTGAACATCAGGAAAAAGAAACAGATCATCTCTACATCTTCCAACAAAACGTAGACCCATGCAACTTTATCAAAAACTGCCTGACATTTAACCCACTATAGCACAACCAATACAATCTGTGAACAGGGTACATGAAAACAGTTCAGAAACAACCAGTAGACTATTAGAACCACATGGCACCATGATAGTACACAAACAAACTAAAGCCCTCCAAAACATCTTAAGTAAACCAAAAGACCCATAGCCTAAGAAAAGAAAACAGGAGATACCTACAACATACAGTGTAAGGATTGTAATGCAATCCTATGTAGGACAGACAGGTAGAAGACTAGCATATCCATGAACACCAATTAGAAATCAAAAGACATAATGAAAACTCCTTAATTGCATAACACATGGACAGACTTCATCATAGTTTTAACTGGGAAACCATGAACATCCCATAGCAAGCTAAGTCCAAAAATGATAGAGAATTCCTGGAAACCTGGCACCCAGACAAATCAGCCATCAACAGACACATAGAGATAAACAACATCTATATACCATTTCAAAAGGTACATCTCCATGCCATCAATCAATACCCAGAAGAGATTAACACCAACATTAATACTATACCAACAATTAAGCAGGAAACAATACCCAAACAAGGAACTATCAACTCTGACAGTTCAGAGAGCACCAAGAACCCCACAGTTCAACCCTGGGCTTCAAATATTCTCTTCTGTCAGTATCATTATTTTTCTGGGCTCCCTGTCCAGGGCTTCTAGTTCAATTTTAATCTAGTCCACCAGTCCAGCTGTCTATCTAATATCTGGAATTGTTAGGTGTTAATTGCCTTGATTATTTTCTTTCACTGAGTTTGAACATTGTCTCACTCTTCCAATGTTGTTGTTATAGTATGCCTATGCTTCTACTCTTCATGTAGACAAATTCTTAATTTAAAATAAAATTCAAAAGATAAAAAGATAATTATATGCAAAATTTATCAATAATCAGTGAGCTCAGAGACTTTCTAGAAACCAACTTTTTTGTTTAAAAAGTTGTTTTATTACTGTTATAGGACACTGTTCATATTAATGACATGCTTGCAAGATAAACATAAAATATTTTCTTCTTTTTTAGACAAAAATGAATGCGTTAGATGCAAAGATGACTATTATCCCAACACAAGAAAAGACTTCTGTGTTCCCAAAATTGTCAGTTTCTTAACTTACAAAGAACCTTTAGGGTTGAGTTTAGCCTGTCTTGCACACTCTTTTTCCCTAGTCACAGTTCTGGTGCTAGGAATATTTGTGAAGAACCACAACACTCCCATCGTCATAGCCAACAACCGGGATCTGACCTACATCCTCCTCATCTCTCTCCTGCTCTGCTTCCTTTCTGGACTCCTATTCATTGGCCAGCCTAGAAAAGTGACTTGTCTTTTGCAACAAACAACTTTTGGAATGGTCTTCTCAGTGGCTATTTCTTCTATCTTGGCAAAAACCATCACAGTGATTCTAGCATTTATGGCTACCAAACCAGGTTCCAGAATGAGGAAGTGGGTGGGAAAGAAATTAACCAGTGCCATTGTTGTTTCCTGCTCCCTGATCCAAGCAAACATATGCACTTGTGGCTGGCAATGACTCCCCCTTTCCCAGATGTTGATATGGTCTCGGTGCCTGAAGAAATTGTACTACAATGTAATGAAGGTTCTGTGATCATGTTTTATTGTGTCCTTGGCTATATGGGTTTCCTGGCTCTTATCAGCTTCACAACAGCTTTTCTTGCTAGAAAGTTACCAGACAGTTTCAATGAAGCTAAGTTCATCACCTTCAGCATGTTGGTCTTTTGCAGTGTTTGGTTGTCTTTTGTCCCAGCATACTTGAGCTCCAAAGGGAAATACATGGTGGCTGTGGAGATCTTTTCCATCTTAACATCTGGTGCTGGGCTTCTAAGTTGCATTTTTTCCCCTAAATGCTATGTCATTGTGTTGCGACCAGAGCTGAATAACAGGGAACAACTAATTAGAAGAAAAGAATGATAAAAATTATTTTTTATATTCTTGATCAATTTTTCTAAGGGTAGAATTCTGTTTCTGTATTCATAATAGAAGTTTTTTTAAAAATAGTATCTTTAGCTAATTGTCTGTATACATTTTGCCAACTCTATCCCTATTCCTTCATTGAAACTTTTATTTCTATGTCTATGTTATTAAACCTAAGCTGTGGACCAGCTCTCTAAAATGATCTATGAACAGACCAAGATTAGAGAAAAAAGATTGATAAGTGCTGTAATATCTGTGAATTGTAATGCATTTCCTGGTACCTATTGTAGTATTCTTAGCTATTAACATGGTCAGAAAGTTTCCTCCTTTTCTGTCCTATCTCATGTATGTTCTGAAAACCTCCAATTAATATGCAATAAGCTAAGATAGAGTAGTAAAAAACAAAGTATCAGTCTCGATCATATTTTGTAGTTCTAACACTAACAAAGAAAAAAAGACAATAGAAGCAGTCTGGTATTGGGATATTAAACTCACCATCTACTGTGTTAGAAACATCAGAAATGATAAGTATACTGCAAAGTTCAAAAAGAAAGAGAATTACTGGAAGGAAGCAATGGCAAGCAACATGTGAAACAGAATTACAACTTATTTAGTGTTGTGATTCAGGTTCAGCCTGTGGGTTCGGCAGTTGGGTCGGACGACTCAGAGGAGGAGGAGGGGGGTGTTGAAGAGCTTGCTGAGGGGGTTGGAGAGCTTGCTGATGAGAGCCCTCAGCCAGGCCCCTCCCACCTGGTCACGACGGAGACCCAGCTGTGTGAGCCTGACAGCGTGGATGAAGATGACCCACAGCTGGCCCTGTTCAAGGATGCCTGACGCAGGAGGCAGTCAATCAGGAGTAAACAGAGGAAGGCAATGGGGCACCTCGGAAGGAGGCAGAGAGAAGCCACGCCCTGAACTGTATAAAAGGGGAATGTGTGGGAGGGCTGGTTTGCTGAAGACAACCGCTTGATTAGTTCCTGTTTCATAGCTCCTGTTTCATGGTTGGTGTCTTGTTTTGGTGTTTTATGTTAATAAATTTGGCAGGCTTTATTCCAGCCTTTTGCCATTTGTAAAGGGGTTGTCCCTGCCTTTTCTGCAGGGCCGGTAGCAGGCTGGTACAGAACATTTAGCCAGATTACTCAAATGCCCTTTTCCTTGTGCATGAAAAAAGTATTGATTATTTGGCCAATGAAATATATCAGTAAAGTGTCCCCACAGACCCTAAACTGTACTGAAACTCATCGGTTTCTTTTGCTCTACTTTTCTACTAGCTTACAGTAACTGTAGTTCCTCAGTATACCAAGAGGATATAATGGCTTGGTAGGTTAGGAAAGGCTCTTCAGGAATCAACAGCTAAGGACAACTGCACAATGCAATCTTCAATTGAAAGATGCAGTGCCTCAGTATAATAACCACTATCAAATTCTGGAATTCTCAAAAATCCAGTAGATGACAAATAAAAATGACTGTCATGAATGTTCTAGAAGAAACTACCCAAAGAGAAATCCAAGCAGGATTTCTGTATTGCCAAGGTGATAAGATTCTTATTTTCATGAGAAACGTTTAGTGAACAGTTTAGCTTTCTTTTTTTTGTTTCTGTTTGACTGCTGCTTTAGTTCTGGATACATTTATGAAACACACACTCTTTTAACATTTTACCTAATAACCAGGACTCCACTTGAATTCTTGTTTTTCCTCCTCCTCTGCTTCTTCTGAAAATTAGGTCCTCTGAAAGAAAGCCTTTGCATCATCACTCTCTCCTGTTTCCTTTGTAGCAAAAATTATCATGGTGATCCTAGCATTCATGGGCATCAAACCAGAGTCCATAATGAGGTTGTGGATAAGAAAAAAATTGTCAATTTATTTTGTTCTTTCCTATTTTCTTATGAATCAAGTAATTCTATTGCATGTTTGGCGATTTTTCTTTCATTTCTTTCATCTACCTTTCTCTATCAGAAAACTACCTGACACTTTCAATGAAGCCAATATTTTGATACTTTGCAAAGCTTAGCTATGCTTTGATCTAGCAAGTGGAAAACACATGATTGCTAGAGATATTTTGTCCATCTCAACTTCAAGTGCAGGGATAATAGATTGCCCTTCTCAATTATGTATTATAATATGACATGAATTGAATAAGGAGGAATAGATTCATGGAAATAAATTATTTATCCTTTATCAAAAATGTTCATATCAGAAAGTCTGTGTAAATAACAGTACTTTCTCAGATTTGCCTGTGTCACTTAATTATGCATGTTCAAGTTTTCTTAATATTTCAAAGAAGTACCCTAAGGAAGATTACGTCTGATAGCACACTGATTTTTTTTTAAAAATAGCTGCAGAATAGAATGATAACCCACTCTCCTAAGTTTGGACTAGATGACCTCCAAGGTCCCTTCCAATTCTGTTATTTTATGCTCTATGTTTCTATTGTGACCAAGAATAATATATTTCAATTTTATTTGTTTTATTTATTTGTTACATTTAAATGTCCTCTTGCTATACAATTCTTTGCAATTCAGAAAGTAAAGCAAAGTCAATCATAAGAAAACAACTTTAAAACAACCCAAAACAAGTTCTGCTGGCACTTTGATATAAACATCCGTAAATTTCTTCTCCAAATAAAAGGAAACACATCAACACAAACCCCAATCCAAACTATGGTATCTGTCTACCAGCTTCAACCTTCTCACAGATGCTTTGTGGTCCTTCAACTGGCAAAAATAAAAATAAAAAATGTTCATTTTGAATTAGGCCAAAATAGCCTTTCCTAACTGAGTGAAAGAGAAAATACTTGCTGTACTGTAAGAAAAAACAATTTCTCTAGCCATTCCATAGAGAATCAAGCTGTGTCTTAATAATAACTTCCTATTCAGGAGTCTAAATAACTAATTCTCCTCTTTTTCCAAATCCCTGTGGATATCCCCAATAGCAAAACTTTTAATTGTGAGATAATTGCTTCTTCACCTTTCACATATATGGATATATATATATATATATATATATATATATATATATATATATATATATATATATATACAAATAATACCATTTAGAGGGGGAGAGGGTGGGAGTATGGGCAGGTAAGATCAACTGTATCTATGCAGGAGAGTCTAAGGTTCAGTTTTTTTCTAGCAGATGAAAGTCTTTCAAGTGAAGCAACGAAAATCATAGAAATGTTAATAGCTATGCCTTAAGAAGAAAAAACCCCACAAGATTCTTGACTAATGTCTTGTCCTGAGAATGGCAATTTTATTGGTCTTACTACTAGCATTGCTTCCTCATATGGTGTGCAAGACTCACAGATGCAGCATCAGTAATCCACACTCTCCATATCACAAGTACCATCAGCTAGGAGACCTTATGATTGGAGGCATTGTTTTTCAAGCTAGCATCTTCAGCAAGAAAGTCACCTTCACTGAATTCCCCCCACCAGCATTGCAAGGAGACTTTGCGTAAGGAATTAAATCACTGCTTGCTAATACTTCCAGGCTTTTGATCCCTGGAATAATCAAATGAAGCACTGCCATATAGAATAATCCCTGATTAGCTTGAGCATCATAAAAGAGATGCTTAGGAAAGCTGTTTTTATGAATACAAGAAAACAGAAAGAAAATAGGATGGTATATATTCCAATATGGAAAGCAGCATTCCCCAAACAAGGGCCACCTAAAGTGTCATTACCAGAATTTTCAAAAAAAAAACCAACCCATTCTGGTTGGGGAATGCTAGGAAATGCAATTTATGCAGCTTGACGATTCTGAGATTGAGGAGAATTAGTTTAAAGCTCTTGTACTGTTCTGTTCCTTTTTCGATGCTTTATTTTATTTTTTTATTTTAATTCCATTTATATCCCGCCCTTCTCCGAAGACTCAGGGCGGCTTACAAGCTTAGCAGTAGCCTTCATTCTATGTATATGCCTGCTTGTTAGGGCTTTCACACACACCCCAAGCGGCATTATTACAAAGTCAGCTTATTGCCCCCAACAATCTGGGTCCTCATTTTACCTACCTCGGAAGGATGGAAGGCTGAGTCAACCTTGAGCCTGGTGGGATGCGAACCTGCACTAATTGCAGGCAGCTGGTGTTACTTAAGGAGGCATTAGCCCACTGCTCCACCACTGCTTTGTCTTACCAACTCTCTCATCATGACAGTTTCTCTTCTCTTCATGCTTTGGTCTTTGTCTACTCACATATGTCTTCCAGTTACAATAGTCCATAAAATTTCCCTTCATTTCTAATTTTAAAAAATGTGAACTTAAAATTTCACTTATACCTTGAAGGAAGGGTAAAGAAATCCATTTCTCATATCCTGTATAATCCTTAATAAAAGACTGTAAATTTTATTATTTTGATATAACACTGTCTTTGAACTTGCCAGATAGGGGACCTTGCTTTACCACTCCTCAGAGACACCCCCACTTAGATCATTGCAAGTTTTTTTCTTTCTATAATGTCATGGGTGTTTCCAGAAACTGAATTTACAGTAGTCCTTTTCTAATGGAATGCACTCTTATGTGGACTTCAACTTGTACCATTTCCTTCCTGCAGCACTCTGCTATTTGGTGAGTCGAAACCCAGAGCTGATATTCATCACTTTAGTATCTGTCTGGGAAAGGTTGATCTAGAATTTGTATCACTAATTAGAATTATTTGCCAAATATTGTGCTTCATCACTGTTTTCCTTTTGGAAAATATTGGGTGATAACTTAGAGATTTAATCCTCTTTCATAATAAAATAACACACACACACACACATACACACACACACACACACACAGAGAGAGAGAGAGAGAGAGAGAGAGAGAGAGAGAGAGAGAGATCAGGTATCTTTGTAGAGTTAAAAGACAGCAGTTTGAATATTTAACCCTGCAAATGCCACTATTGTTGAATTTTGAGCTCTTTTCAGACTTGTCTATCTCTCTCTGTCTCATATTTTTTCCTTCAGAAACCTCTTACAGTACTGTCAGTGTTGTCCTGTTTATTCTTCTGATTTAACATATTTTGAAAGAATACTTTCTATATGAGAACATTTATTGCTTACATTTTTTTTATATTTTAAAAGATAAGTTGATGTTTGTTATCCTGAACTGTGCCTTTTTTCCAATATTACAATATTGAAATATAAATTACTTGGTAATCAAGTTTCATGAAGGTTCTCAGTGTTACATGCTTGTGTGCACAACTATGTGTATGTCCATGTTAAATGCATATGTAAGAACTATGCTGGATCACAGTGTTAATTTTGAGTTGCCATATTTCAAAAAGACCTACTACCAGAACAGGGGAGTGTCTTGTACCATGAATTTGAACAAATATTTTGTTTAGCAATACTCAACTTTTTTAAGTAAGCAAATTTATAACTTCATATTTATCCACTTATTAGTGATATGTTAGATTAAAAGAAGAAGCTATACAGTATAGACATTTAAATAATGTATACTTGTATTATTGGAATGTGAACTTCAATACAAAATTAACTTTAAATTCTTTACAAATGTATGCACACTAGGCAAAATTGCTAAGAAAAGCACAAAATGCATTTTTGATGAATATATTTTAAATATGTATTTTTTTTACAAACATGCAGAGAATGTGTGTATATTTTTAAAAAGTAACTTCTAAGTAATATGGTAATGGATAACCAAACTTTATATATAAAAATTTCAGAGAATCCCAAATTAATATTTGTCCATTACTAATTTATATGGAAGAGGCTCTGTCATTATATACTATATATTTTTGGACTTGAAAGTCAAAATACTGCAAAGTTTTCACTCACATGAAAGCCATTCCACTGCATCTTAACAACATATAAAGGTAAAGGTAAAGGTTCCCCCGCACATGCGTGCTAGTCGTTTCCAACTCTAGGGGCCGGTGCTCATCTCCGTTTCAAAGCCGAAGAGCCAGCACTAGTCCGAGGACGTCTCCGTGGTCATGTGGCCAGCATGACTAGATGCCAAAGGCGCACAGAACGCTGTTACCTTCCCACCGTAGTGGTCCCTATTTTTCTACTTGCATTTTTATGTGCTTTCGAACTGCTAGGTTGGCAGAAACTGGGACAAGTAACAGGCACTCACTCTGCTATGCGGCACTCAGGATTCGACCCACCAAACTGACGATCTTCTGATCAACAAGCTCAGCATCCTAACCCACTGAGCCACCGCATCCCTCTAACAACATATGCATGTGGCTATTTGTTTACAATGTCAGAGAAATGGTGCTTTTTTTCTATCTTAATAATTCTTGTCTAGAAACCATAAGTAATTCAATATAGAATAGCACTCTCATATGAAGCACAAATCTCATTGTAGCTTAATTTCTAAGAATTACCAGCACATCCTGGCTTTGGAATTTGCTGTGAAGGAGATCAATGAAAACCCACAGATCTTACCCAATCTCACCTTGGGCTTCCGCATCTATGACAGCTATGACAAGGCTCACAGTACCTATCATGCCACCATGCTGCTTCTATCATCCATGGAAAGGTTGATCCCCAACTACATATGTAACATGCAGAATAGCGCAATAGCTGTTGTTGGGGGACTAGATGCCCATATCTCCCTTCATGTGGCCACTATCTTGGATATCTACAAGATTCCACAGGTAAGATACTTTTATCTATATACCAATTTAATAATGTTTTCAATTCCTTGAGTATTCTCAATGTTGTATTGTACTCCAAACTATACTTGAGTATTTCTGTATTTCCAACAGTCATAATATCATAAGTAATCCATTTGAACTGCAATCTTTCATGTATTTACTTGGAGTTATGCCCACTGAATTCATGGCATATGTACTTGTAAAGACATTAAGAGATGTCAAACTAGACTTTTAATTACTGCATGACATTAATTGCTTTTTGTTGCATTTATTTTCTATATAACAGGCCTGTTCTATTTAATGAACAGAATTATTCAATAAGAATTATTCTGATTCCTATTCTTCCTCTTATTATGAGTGCAGGCTCAGAAGGTATATTTTATGCACTGGATACAAACTAGTTAGCTATTTTCACATAACCTGCCAGCTTAAACTAAAACCAGCTGGGTAGTTCATGGTTCAGTGTGTAATAGAAAAGCCAAACATTAGCTTAGCATACTGTGTGAGCCAAACCATTACATTAAGCAATAATATGGTTTATTTAGTTAGATAAAGCATGTTTCATGAGCAGAGCAATTTTGCCCACACTAACAATTGCTTAACTGTGTTAACCTAGTCCTTTAGTTTCAATGAGAGCCGTAGGAAATCAGTGCAAGAATAAACAAAATTCCAAATAAGTCTACATATAATGTTATCTACCCACAACTACAAGTGATTCTGAAGGTAATTGTTTAAATATATTTCAGTTCAGATTCAGAGTTGAGAATGGTGTACAGATAGCTTTGGTACACTGAAAGAAGCAGAAGATGGACACCTTGTCCCAGATCAGACTTGTGGATATCTCAGTGGTGATTAGTACCACCAACTAAGGTTTTTTCTGGAATGCCTTAGAGAATGCAAGATAGTCTGTATGGCTCTCTCATGATGTTACTCCTATCTCAAGGATGGGTTTCAGAAAGTACTAGTGGGAGATTTCTGTTCTATTCCACATTGATTATATATAGAAGGCTATAGGAATCAATTTTGCTCCCTATACTATTTAGGAAGCCACTGGTATGATAATCAAGTACTGTGGGGCAGGTGTCTCAGTGTAGGTACCAGAATAACATACTTGGAAGGGACCTTGGAGGGCTTCTAGTCCAACCATTTCAGGCAAATGGTTATCCAATATCTTCTTAAAAGCCTCCAGTGTTGGAGCACCCACAACTTTTGGAGGCAAGTTGTTCCACTGATTAATTGTTCTGTCAGGAAATTTCTCTTTAGTTCTAAGTTGGTTCTTTCCTTGATTAGTTTCCATCCATTGCTTCTTGTTCTGCCTTCAGTGCTTTGGAGAATAGGTTGACCCTCTCTTCTTTGTATCAGCCCCTTAGATGTTGGAAAACTACTATCATATTATCCCTGGTCCTCTTTTCATAATAACAGATCATGAGGAATGCTAAACTTTGTGTTTTGGTCCTTTTTGCATTGGATTGTGGTCTGGATTGGTAGGCTAGATTGAAAATGAATCTAGACAAGCCTAATAGTGTGCAGATCACAAGGTTATTCTCAACCAATAAGTACATCTGTCCCAAATGGAAGTATTTTTCCTCCATAAATCAGGTTTACAATTTAAGAAAAATCCTGCTCTGGATTTCACTTGTTCGCCATTCCAAATTTAAGGGGTTTCTCATTACATTTAAATCAATTTATGGCTTGGGTAGAGCCAGTTGGTATAGTGTAATGGTTAAGGCAAGGCACTGGGCTAGAAACCAGGAGACTATGATTTCTACTATCATCTTGGGCACAAAGCCAACTGTGTGACCTTGGTGTAGCCACTCTCTTTCAGCCACTCTCTTCCGCTACCTAGAAAGGAGGCTATGGCAAACTACTTCCAAAAAAACCTTGCCAAGAAAATTGCAGGGACTGGTTTAAACAGTCACCAGCAGTCAAAAACTGTTCAGATCTCTTCTACTTGAATGAATGGTTTTCTTGCATTTTATTAACTGGCTGTTGCTTAAGAGTACATATAAATGAACTAAGCAAATAAATGCACTTTCATACTGAACAATTTGAGATGCATTAAATTAAATGTCTTTTTTGATTTAGGCTGTATACCAAAAATCTGTGTTGCTGATATTATTTTATCCTTTATAAAGTACATGCTGTGCAAAATATGCATAGTCTGTGTAAATTAATAATATGTGCACACAGTCTTTCTCGCTTATATAACATTTGTATAATATTAGGTTGTTTTATGTTTTTTTTCCCATGATACATTAGGAGTTTAAATTAATTAGCAGCAGGGCTTTTTTTGTCATAGAACGCTCAGAACGGAGTTCCGGCACCTTTTTTGGATCGAACCTTGTAGGGTAGGCAAGGCAGGTTGTATAACATGTGTGAGTTCCGGCACCTTTTTCTTTTACAAAAAAAGCACTGATTAGCAGAGATACAAATCTGCCAAGATTCAAGTTGAGATTCAGTTCAATAAAAGATTTGGTGTAGATACAACTACACAGTGCTTTTTTTGTAAAAGAAAAAAGTGCCAGAACTCACACATGTCATACAACCCGCCTTGCCTACCCTACAAGGTTCCATCCAAAAAAGGTGCCGGAACTCCGTTCTGAGCGTTCTATGAGAAAAAAAGCCCTGCAACTACATTTGTTTTATTTTGTAGCAGAATGGGGGGAAATGGCAAGGATAATAGATCCTTTAGAAAACAATAAACCTGCAAATTATTAATCAAGTATTCTCAATGGGTATATGTCAAAACATTTTTGGAACTATTTTCCCATTTTAAGACAGAAATAGCACAGATAAGGAAAGGAAGCACAGCAAAAAATCTTCTTAAACTGAAAATTCTTATTAGAGATTGAACAATCTGCTATTGTCCAATCACTTCGTGACATCAGTATGGAAAAACTGTTCTTTTCTTTTCTTTTCTTTTTGTGCTTCTGTATCAGTTTTAAAAAGTCTGGAAGCTTATCCCAATCATTATTGCATATAAGCAATAATGGAGGTATAAAGTTGGCAAGTAATGGAATATGGATTGAAACATCACCACACAAGCTCCATCCATCACATACAAATGTGGATGTGATATTGTAATACAATTAAGAAATGGCAGATCTTGTCCTGTGATGTCCTGAAACAGGTGTTTTTTTATATTCTGGTGTTACTATATTTGGAAATAGTATGCCCTATCATTTGTATAATATGTAAAGAAGCAGCCTGTGTTATATGCAATTGCAGCAAGTCCATAACTTCACATTTACCCACACAATGATGAAGGCTCACTTGGGCCACAATAAGACAAGTCAGAAACAGACAAATAATAGAAAGAAAACATTTTTTTTTAGTTTGAGAGGGGAGCACAGAAAATGAAACTGGGGAGTAATGAGTCTACAGATTGGACAGAGCCAACAGGACAAGCTAAGGACCAAACAATAGATTGAGAAATAAAGAAAGAGAAGAAATAAAAGGGTGTGGATTTAAAGACGAACAGACCATCCACATAAAAAATATCAACTATATTTACTTACTTACTTACTTATAAAAGTGCCTGCTTTGACAGCACATATACTTTTTTTTTTTTGAAAAAAAAGTTACAGGATAAATTAGTGACACAAAAAAGTCTTTTGCCATACATTCCAATTTATAGAAAGACATTGGAAATAATGCTTAAGACATTAGGAACCTGGAAACTCACTGAAGCTTCAAATCATAACCATTTTCAAGGCACTTGATTCAATACATCATCTTGAATTACCCAACCATTCAGATGATAGAATAACAGAGTGGGGATCAGGCCCTGGAGGTCATCTAGTCCAATCCCCTGCTCAATCAGGAGACCGTATACAATTTCTGACAAGTGGCTGTCAAGTCGCTTCTTGAAAACCTCCAGTGATGGAACACCCACAATTTCTGAAGGCAAGCTGTTCCGTTGATAGATTGTTCTTGCTATCAGAAAATTTCTCCTTATTTCTAGGTTGAATCTCTCCTTGATCAGTTTCCCTCCATTGTTCCTTGTCTGGCCTTCAGGTTCTTTGGAAATAAGTTGTCCTCCTCCTCTTTGTGACAGACCCTTATATTTGGAATACTGCTATCAAGTTGCCTCTGGTCCTTCTTTTCACTAGACTAGCCATGCCCAGTTTTGACTGAATGCCCAGTATTTAATTTTAAGCAATTATTAAATCTAAAGCAATCCTCCTGTTTTCACATAGAAAGAGTAATATAGAAAATGTTGTTGTTGTTAGCTGCGAAGTTCTGTCCAACCCATCGCGACCACATGGACAATGTTCCTCCAGGCCTTCCTGTCCTCTACCATCTTCTGGAGTGCATTTAAGCTCACGCCTACTGCTTCAGTGACTCCATCCAGCCACCTCATTCTCTGTCGTCCCCTTCTTCTATTGCCCTCCATCTTTCCCAGCATTAGGCTCTTCTCCAGTGAGTCCTTCCTTCTCATTAGGTGGCCAAAGTATTTGAGTTTCAACTTCAAGATCTGGCCTTCTAAAGAGCAGTCAGGGTTGATCTCCTCTAGGACTCACTGGTTTGGTCGCCTTGCAGTCCAAAGGACTCACAGGAGTCTTCTCCAGCACCATAGTTCATAGGCCTCAATTCTTTGGTGCTCAGCCTTTCTTATGGTCCAGCTTTCACTGCCATACATTGCAACTGGGAAGACCATAGCCTTGACTATACACACTTTTGTTGACAGGGTGATGTGTCTGCTTTTTAGTGTGCTGTCTAGATTTGCCATGGCTTTCCTCCCCAGGAGCAAGCATCTTTTAATTACTTGGCTGTAGTCCTCGTCTGAGGTGATCTTGGAGCCCAGGAAAATAAAATCTGTCACTACCTCCATTTCTTCCCCATCTATTTGCCAGGAATTGAGAGGGCCGGATGCCATGATCTAGGTTTTCTTAATGTTAAGTTTCATCTCAACTTTTGCACTTTCCTTCTTCACCCGCAACAAGAGGATCTTTATTTCTTCTACACTTTCTGCCATTTTGTACAGTAGAGGTGACAAATAGATTTAAGGAATTAGATCTGATAGACAGAGTGCCTGAAGAACTATGCGCAGAGGTTCGCAACACTGTAGAACAGGTAGCAACCAAAGCCATCCCAAAGAAAAAGAAATGCAAGAAAGCAAAATGGCTGTCTGAGGAAGCTTTGCAAATAGCTGAGGAAAGGAGGGAAGTGAAAGGCAAGGGAGAAAAAGAAAGATACGCCCAATTGAATGCAGAATTCCAGAGAATAGCTAGAAGAGATAAGAATGCCTTCTTAAATGAACAGTGCAAAGAAATAGGAGAAAACAATAGAATAGGGAGGACCAGAGATCTCTTCAAGAAAATTGGAGAGATGAAGGGAATGTTCAATGAAAAAACGGGCATGATAAAGGACCAAAATGGCAGGGACCTACCACAGGCAGAAGAGATTAAGAAGAGGTGGCAAAATTACACAGAAGAACTATACAAGAATGAGCTTAACATCCCTGATAATCACAATGAGGTGGTCACTGACCTCGAGCCAGACATCCTAGAATGTGAAGTGAAGTGGGCCTTAGAAAAGCTGAGCAACAACAAAGCTAGTGGAGGTGACAATATTCCAGCTGAGCTATTCAAAATCTTAAAAGACGATGCAGCAAAAGTGCTAGACTCAATTTGCCAGCAAATTTGGAAAACTCAACAGTGGCCACAGGATTGGAAAAGATCAGTTTACATTCCAATTCCAAAGAAAGGCAGTGCCAAAGAATGTTCAAACTATCACACCATTGCACTCATTTCTCATGCTAGTAAAGTTATGCTTAAAATCCTACAAGCTAGACTCCAGCAGCATGTGGATTGAGAACTACCAGAAGTACAGGCAGGATTTCGAAGAGGCAGAGGAACTAGAGATCAAATTGCCAACATATGCTGGATCATGGAGAAAGCTAGAGAGTTCCAGAAAAACATCTACTTCTGCTTCATTGACTATGCTAAAGCCTTTGATTGTGTGGATCACAACAAACTGTGGCAAGTTATTAAAGAGATGGGCGTACCAGACCATCTTATTTGTCTCTTGAGAAACCTATATGTGGACCAAGAAGCAACAGTGAGAACTGGACACGGAACCACTGATTGGTTCAAAATTGGGAAAGGAGTCTGGCAAGGCTGTATACTGTCACCCTGCCTATTTAACCTATATGCAGAGCACATCATGAGAAAGGCAGGGCTAGATGAATCAAAAATTGGAATTAAGATTGCCGGAAGAAATATCAACAACCTAGGATATGCAGATGATACCACTCTAATGGCAGAAAGTGAAGAAGAACTAAAGAGCCTCTTGTTGCAGGTGAAGAAGGAAAGTGCAAAAGTTGGGTTTAAACTTAACATTAAGAAAACCAAGATCATGGCATCCGGCCCTCTCAATTCCTGGCAAATAGATGGGGAAGGAATGGGGGTAGTGACAGATTTTATTTTCCTGGGCTCCAAGATCATTGCAGATGGAGACTGTAGCCAAGAAATTAAAAGACGCTTGCTCCTGGGAAGGAAAGCCATGGCAAATCTAGACAGCACACTAAACAGCAGAGATATCACCCTGTCAACAAAAGTGCGTATAGTCAAGGCTATGGTCTTCCCAGTTGCAATGTATGGCAGTGAAAGTTGGACCATAAAAAAGGCTGAATGCCAAAGAATTGAGGCCTTTGAACTGTGGTGCTGGAAAAGACTCTTGCGAGTCCCTTGGACTGCAAGGCAACCAAACCAGTGATCAACCCTGACTGCTCTTTAGAAGGCCAGATCCTGAAGCTAAAGCTCAAATACTTTGGCCACCTAATGAGAAGGAAGGACTCACTGGAGAAGAGCCTAATGCTGGGAAAGATAGAGGGCAATAGAAGAAGGGGACGACAGAGAATGAGGTGGCTGGATGAAGTCACTGAAGCAGTAGGCGTGAGCTTAAATGGACTCCAGAAGTTGGTAGAAGACAGGAAGGCCTGGAGGAACATTGTCCATAGGGTCGCGATGGGTCAGACACGACTTCGCAGCTAACAACAACAACAATTTGTACAATGTTGCGAACCTCTGTCCATAGTTCTTCAGGCACTCTGTCTATCAGATCTAATTCCTTAAATCTATTTGTCACCTCTACTGTATATTCAACAGGGATATGATTCAGTTCATATCTGAGTGGCCTAGTGCTTTTCCCTACTTTCTTCAGTTTAAGCCTAAACTTTGCAACAAGAAGCTCATGGTCTGTGCCACAGTCAGCTCCTGGTCTTGTTTTTACTGACTGTATAGAGCTTCTCCATCTTTGGCTGCAGAGCACATAGTCAATCTGATATCTGTGTTGACCATCTGGTGATGTCCATGTGTAGAGCTGTCTCTTGAGTTGTTGGAAAAGAGTGTTTGCTATGACCATCATATTCTCTTGACAAAATTCTATCAGCCTGTGCCCTGCTTCATTTTGTACTCCAAGGCCAAACTTGCCGGTTATTCTGGTTATCTTTTAGCTTCCTACTTTAGCATTCCAATCCCCCATGATGACAAGGACATCATTTTTTGGTGTTAGTTCTATAAGGTGCTGTAGGGCTTCATAGAACTGGTCAATTTCATCCTCTTCAGCACCAGTGGTTGGGGTATAGACTTGGACTACTGTGATATTGAATGGTTTGCCTTGGATTTGAACTGAGATCATTCTGTCATTTTGGGGATTGTATCCCACTACTGCTTTTCCTATTCTTTTATTGACTATGAAGGCTACTCCATTTCTTCTAAGGGATTCTTGCCTGCAGTAGTATACCTGATGGTCATCTGAATTAAATTCACCCATTCCTATCCATTTTAGTTCGCTGATTCCTAAGATGTCGATGTTCAGTCTTGTCATCTCTTGTTTGACCACATCCAGCTTTCCTTGATTCATGGATCTCACATTCCAGGTTCCTATGGAGAAAAAATCTTTACAGCATCGGACTTTCCTTTCACCACCAGATACCTCTACAGCTAAGCGTCCTTTCGGCTTTGGCCCAGTTGCTTCATTCTTTCTGGCGCTACTAGTATTAGCCCTCTGCTCTTCCCCAGTAGCATATTGGACGCCTTCCGACCTGAGGGGCTCATCTTCCAGCATCATATCTTTTTGCCTTTTGGTACTGTCCATAGGGTTTTCATGGCAAAGATACTGGAGTGGGTTGCCATTTCCTTCTCCAGTGGATCACGTTTTGTCAGAACTCTCTGCTATGACCTGTCTGTCTTGGGTGGCCCTGCACGGCATAGCTCATAGCTTCATTGAACTATGCAAGCCCCTTCGCCACGACAAGGCAGTAATCTATGAAGGGGATTGAAAATGTAGAGGATCTTCAAACATTATTTGCATTAATAGTGTTTAAGATTGTTTTATATGACTGATGCAATTGTCACTGTTATCATCTACAGTATGTAGCTTGTTATGACAATCTGAAAAAGCTGTACAGCTTTGACTATTATTTTCTCTTCCATGTCTCATCAGCTCATTTATGGCTCCACTCCACTGATGAATGATAAAACTCCAGGCCTTTCTTTTTACCAGATGGTTCCACCAGAAGCCCTTCAACATGCAGGGATGGTCTCACTGCTCCTGCATTTTAACTGGACCTGGGTTGGGCTCCTTGCAGTGGATAGTGAACATGGAGAAGAAATTTTTCGAAATGTGGTTCCACTTTTTTCCAAAAAAGGAATATGTTATTCTTTTATTGAAAAGCTCCCAAAATATAATGATGTAAGTGGATTGCCTGGTATGGTTGATCAGGCAGCAAAAGTATACGAGCTTATCATGGACAATAAAAATAACGTGACAATTGTCTTTGGAGAATCTACCACCACGGGGACTTTGAGATGGTTCACATATCTACCAAATTTTGAAAAGGTGACAAGTAAACCAAAAGGAATTGTATGGATACTGAATGCCCAGATTGAGTTTACTTCATCAGCATTTCAACGCAATTGGGACACAAAAATAATCAATGGTGCTCTTGTTGTGACTCAGGGTCAGCCTGTGGGTCCGACAGCCGGCTCCGATGTATCGGAGGACTCAGATGTGGGGGAGGAGGGAAACGAACCGGCTGATGATGATTTGGAGACTTTGCAGAGTCCTCAGCCGGGAACCTCTGCTCAGCTGTGTGAGCCCGAGAGTGCGGAGGATGATGACCCACAGCTGGCCCTGTTCAAGGACGCCCGACGCAGGAGGCAGTCGAGCAGGGACAAACAAAGGAAGGCTATGGGACTCCTCGGGAGGAGGCACAGGGAGACCACGCCCTGAGCTCTCTATAAAAGGAGTGTTTGGGGAGGGGCTGGTTGCTGAAAGCAACTCTTTTGCTTGAAGATAAGCTCTTGTGTGTTTACTATTAAATCTTGGCAGAAGCCTTTTAGCCTTGGACGCTTTCCAGTCTCTTCTTTTGATTAGGGGTGCGAGAAGAGGGCTGGTTCAGAACAGTTTGCTTTCAGCCACCCACCCCTTAATACTACGATGGAGCAGCTTCTTGCCGAGAATGCCCAGCTCAACCAGCAACTCACCTTGCTGGCCACTCAGGTGGCACAACTGCAGGCTCAGGTACATGCTGCCCCCCCACCCAGGAGGAAATGTCAGATAGCTATGCCGGATAAATTTGCTGGTAAACCAGAACTGTTTCCTGCCTTCCTGGGACAATGCCAGCTTTATATCAGCGTGAGAGCAGCTGATTTCCCCACTGACCGAGATAAGGTGGGATTCGTGTTGAGCCTTCTGTCGGGAGATGCAGCTCGTTGGGGCACGCCTCTGTTGGCACAGCCTAGCCCTTTGTTGGATAACTTTGGGGGGTTTTGTGACCATATGCGCCTCATGTACGAGGACCCGATTAAGGCGCAGACCGCCACCCGACGCCTGAAAGCTTTGAGGCAGGGTCAGCGCCCTCTACAGGCCTATATCAGCGATTTCCGGCTGCTTAGCCAGGATTCCGCCTGGAATGAGGCTGCGCTCGTGGATGCCTTTCAGGATGGCTTGTCAGAGGAGATGTTGGATGAGCTGGCCCGCGTGGACATTCCCTCAGACCTGAATGGGCTGATCCATCTTTGTCTGCGGATCGATGCCCGGCTGCAGCAGCGTAAGAGTCGCCGTGCCACCCCACAGACCCCTGCCGCCCCTGTTGTGCGTGAGCCCCCAGTCCAGAGGGAGGAGCCAATGGAGCTGGGTGCCGCCAGGTCCCGTCTATCGGTGACGGAAATGGACAGACGACGATCGGAGGGGTTGTGTTTTTACTGTGGGGACCCTGGACATTTGGCTGCTTCTTGCCCGAAGAAGCGTCAGCGGGCGTCAGTGACCAAGCCTGCCCCGAGAAAGTCCCCTGCTTTGCTATCGGGAAACGGCCCGAGCCCGATCTAGACGGTGTGAAAGATCGGGCGACCCACAACGATCACGCCGAGCGACGCCGTTCCGACGGTGCCTGTGAACCTCCACGGCATTTGATTCTGGAGGCACGACTGATCCTTCCTGGCAAGCCAGAGGGGATTCCGGTCCATGCCTTAATTGACTCTGGGGCTACCACTAACTTTATGGATTCGGCCTTTGTGGCCAAATGGGCTGTTCCCCAGTGTCCGGTGGATCCGCCCATGCTTGTGGAGACCATCGATGGTCGAGTGCTCCTGTCCGGGCCTATCACGGCCGCCACGCAACCCGTGTGTATGGCCATCAGTACCCATGTGGAGGCCATTCAGTTTTACGTCACTTCGGATCTGCACTTCCCCGTGGTCTTGGGACTGGCGTGGCTCCGGGCGCATGATCCACAGATCTATTGGTCTCAGAACTTGGTCACCTTCCCAAGTTTGCAGTGCGTGGACCACACCCGCCATATCTGTGCCGGCCAGGTGGAGGGTTCCCCAGGGGTTTCCTTGCCTCCCGAACTGTCCGACTTTGCTGACGTGTTCAGTGAGTCAGAGGCGGACCAATTACCCCCGCACAGGCCCTACGACTGCTCCATTGACCTAGTCCCTGATGCGCCTCTCCCAGTGGGGCGTTTGTACTCCATGTCGGAGCCCGAGTTGGCTGCATTGCGGGACTTCCTGACAAAGAACTTGGCTCGTGGTTTCATCCGGCCCTCGTCCTCGCCAGTGTCTGCGCCCGTGCTCTTCGTCAAAAAGAAGTCGGGCGAGTTACGACTTTGCTGTGACTACCGGAAACTCAACGCCATCACGGTGCGTAACCGCTACCCGCTGCCCCTCATCCCCGAGCTCTTGGACCGACTCCGGGAGGCTAAGATCTTCACGAAACTGGACCTGCGTGGAGCTTACAACCTCGTCAGGGTTCGGCCGGGTGATGAGTGGAAGACGGCGTTTGGTACTCGCTATGGACATTTCGAGTACACGGTGATGCCGTTTGGCCTGACCAACGCCCCCGCTGTGTTTCAGCATTTTATGAACGACATCTTTCGGGATCTGTTGGACCAGTTTGTTGTGATTTACCTGGACGACATCCTGATTTACTCCCCGTCGCGTGAAGCGCATCATCAGCATCTCCGTCAGGTCCTGCAGCGCCTCCGGAAACATCGGCTGTTTGCCAAGTTGGAGAAGTGCCAGTTCTACCAGGTGACCATTGATTTCTTGGGCCACCGCATTTCTCCTGAGGGCATCGCCATGGAACCGAGTAAAGTTGAGTCGTTGCAGAGTTGGCAACCCCCGCGTCGCGTGAAGGATGTTCAGCGACTTCTTGGATTTGCCAACTACTATCGGACATTCATCCCTGGCTTTGCTGCCTTGACAGCCCCCCTCACCCGGCTCCTGCAGAAGAAGACTCGGTTCCAGTGGAACGCCCCCGAACAACAGGCGTTCCAAGCTTTGAAGGACGCCTTCATGAAGGAGCCCATCTTGAAGCATCCTGACCCGCAACGGCCGTTTGTCGTGGAGGCGGACGCCTCCGACATTGCCATTGGGGCCGTGTTACTCCAGGCAGCGACGCCCAACGGTACCCTTTTCCCTTGCGCGTATCACTCTCGGAAATTGAACCCCTCGGAGCGCAACTATACCATCTGGGAGAAGGAGCTGCTGGCCATCAAGGCAGCGTTCGAGGCTTGGAGGCATCATCTGGAGGGGGCGCGGCATCAGATCGAGGTCCGGACGGACCACAAGAATCTGGAAAGCCTGCAGACCGCTCGGAATTTGAACCAACGCCAGATCCGGTGGTCCCTCTTCTTTGCGAGGTTTGACTTCCGGGTGCGGTACATACCAAGCGGGCACAACCAGAGAGCGGATGCTCTGTCCAGGAAGCCCGAGTACACCCGAGTGGAAGACAAGCTTCCGCCCAGGACCGTGATCCCCGTCGAGTCTTTTGCTGCGGTGCGGGAGCCGGTGGATATACGGGCTCGGATCCGGGAGGCGCAGCAGCAGGAGGCGTGGGTGGCTCAGCGGAAGGAAGAGGTGGGGCCAGATTCGCCTTGGTCGGTCACGGATGGACTCCTGTATTATCGTGACCGGCTCTATGTTCCAGGAGGGCCACTCAGGGGACTCGTCCTCAGCCAATGTCATGATAACCCGGCTGCGGGGCATTTTGGCCTGTTCAAGACTCTGAACCTGGTCTCCCGTACGTTCTGGTGGCCCCGAGTCCGACACGATGTCCAGTCTTATGTCACCTCCTGCGTCCCATGCAGGCAGGCCAAGTCAGCGACAGGGGCCCCGCCTGGTTTACTGCAGCCTTTGCCAACGCCCAAGAGACCCTGGGGGGCTGTGTCCATGGACTTTCTGACGGATCTACCCCCATCCTCCGGCTTCACGACAGTGTTTGTGGTGGTGGACATGTTGACCAAGATGGCGCACTTCATCCCCTGTCGCGGCTTACCGTCAGCTCGCGCCACTAGTCGCATGTTCATCCAACAGGTGTTCCGGCTGCACGGCCTTCCCGATAGAGTCGTCTCCGATAGGGGGGCCCAGTTTACAGCCCGCTTCTGGCAGGAGTTGATGCGGGCGTTGGACATTAAGGTTTGCCTCTCGTCCGCGCATCATCCTCAGACCGACGGGGGTACCGAGAAGGTCATCGGCATCTTAGAGCAGTATCTGCGCTGCTACGTTAACCTGCAGCAGGACAATTGGGTGGACTATTTGGCCATAGCCGAGTTTGCCTTTAACAACTCGCAGCACACCTCCACGCAGATGACACCGTTCTTGGCCAATGTGGGTTATCACCCCCGGTTTTTCCCCCTTTCTCCCGTGGACTCACCGGAGCCGGCAGCGAACGAATTCATGGCGGAGTTACAGGCGATCCATCGGTTGGTGCGACGGCAGCTGGAGAAGGCCAAGGCCGACTACAAGAGGTTCGCCGATCGGTCGAGAAGGGATACGCCTCCACTATCGGTGGGGGATCGGGTCTGGCTGTCCACCAGGAACCTACCATCCACTCGGCCGGCGAGGAAGCTGGACCACCGTTACCTTGGACCGTTCCCAGTCGAGGCCGTCATCAACCCGGTCGCCTATCGTTTAACTCTGCCACGTTCCCTGCGCGTGCACCCCGTCTTCCATCGGTCCTTGTTGGTCCCCGAACAACCGGCTTGTCCACTTCGCCAAGCGGAACCTCCCCCATCAGGACCTCGTGATGGCGACAGCACCCCCGAGTACGAGGTCGCCAGCATCAGGGATTCCCGCTGGCTGAAAGGTCGCTTCCAGTACCTGATCGAGTGGAAAGGGTACGGGCCGGAGGACTTCACATGGGAAGACGCGACCGCCGTTCATGCCCCTGCGTTGGTGACTGCGTTTCACGAACAGTTCCCATCCCGACCGCATCCGGATCGGCAGACCCGGGGGAAGGGCCCTGCGGTGCGGGATAGTGTTGTGACTCAGGGTCAGCCTGTGGGTCCGACAGCCGGCTCCGATGTATCGGAGGACTCAGATGTGGGGGAGGAGGGAAACGAACCGGCTGATGATGATTTGGAGACTTTGCAGAGTCCTCAGCCGGGAACCTCTGCTCAGCTGTGTGAGCCCGAGAGTGCGGAGGATGATGACCCACAGCTGGCCCTGTTCAAGGACGCCCGACGCAGGAGGCAGTCGAGCAGGGACAAACAAAGGAAGGCTATGGGACTCCTCGGGAGGAGGCACAGGGAGACCACGCCCTGAGCTCTCTATAAAAGGAGTGTTTGGGGAGGGGCTGGTTGCTGAAAGCAACTCTTTTGCTTGAAGATAAGCTCTTGTGTGTTTACTATTAAATCTTGGCAGAAGCCTTTTAGCCTTGGACGCTTTCCAGTCTCTTCTTTTGATTAGGGGTGCGAGAAGAGGGCTGGTTCAGAACAGCTCTTTCTTTCACAATGCAAACAGTTGACCTACCAGAGTTTAAATCATTTCTTAAGAAAAAAAATCCCTTCAACTCCAAGGAAGATGGATTTATCGATCTATTCTGGCAAGATGTTTTTCCTGTGTTTTGCCTGATATAGTTACGAGTGATGTGCCTGAGGATATTTGTAATGGGACAGAGAATTTAGAGACCCTTGCTGGATCTCTTTTTGAAATGAAAATGACTGGTCACAGCTACAGCATCTATAATGCTATTCACTCTTTAGCTTATGCTTTACATGCCATGTCCTCCTCAAAATATCAAAGAAGAGGTATGACAGACAGAATAGGAGGGGAGATCCATAAAAAAGACTTTTGGCAGGTAATGGACCCAATGTCCTTATTTGGTTGCATAGCAAGAGTACTTGTATAATGGCAGAGTTGATCTCCATTTCCTTAATTCCTGTCCCTCACAAATCTCACATGGATCTGTATTTATATGTGTAACTGTTTGACTCTGAATATCATGCAGATTTTAATTTATTGGATCTTGTTGTTTTTATTTTAAGTAGCATTCAAATGATAAAAGAGTGGTTAGCAAAATCTTAGTGGGATCCATTATCTTCCATCTCTCCTGTCATACTAATTTTCTTCAAATAATCCTTATAAATTATACTCTCAACTCTTCTTCTTTTAATTCTAGTAAAAAGAGAAGTAACATACGGTACATAGAATGCAACTATATATCCAGTTGTGTCTTCTGAAAATTACCATCATGAAAAGCAATATTTTACCTCTTCCAAAACTCTTGCGTTTTCCTTTTGATTTAGCTCCATTACTTTCTGAGAAGTGTATCTTTTAACAACAGTGCTGGAAAGCTTATTTCATTTGATCAGAATGGGATAGTAAAAGGTGGATTTGATGTTATCAACTGGATTTTTTTCCCAAACCAATCATTTATTCGAGTGAAAGTTGGAAATATAGATCACTTAAGTCCTTCAGATGAAATATTACCCATCAATGATGAAAACATTATGTGGCACAAATGGTTTAATCAGGTAATACTGAATTTTATTTATTGGTTGAATAATTCATTGATTTTATTTACTTCCAGTAAAAATATTATGTAAAGATGTTGTTTATATATTTATTTGATTTCTAATTCATAATATGAATTATATTTTTCTCTATTCAAAAATTTGATTTCATTTAGTAAATATTAGGAGAGTTAAGCAAGCTTTGTATGTGATTTTTTTCTTACAACTTGCAGTTGGCTGACTTTTAATTAACATTAATTCCATATTAAAGTGAATTGTCCTAGATCAGATCTTGTGACAACAGAAATCTCAATCAATAGAAAAATCAGACAAGGTTACACTTTTATGTCACTATGCTTTAATTTGCATGTAATTCTATAGGTTTCATACCTGAAGAGTATAGCCATCAGATTATTTCTTTCAGATTAAAGCACAACAAAAGGGTTGACAATCAATAAGCAAAATAAATTAAAGGCATGACTTAAGCGAAAACATAATTCTCTGTAGCTAAATCTAGTTTTCATCTATACCGTTCACTTTATTTTTCTGTTTCTTTCTTTTTTGCATTTTGTATTTGCTTCTACCACATCCATAGACCAATTCATATACTGCCTTTTCTTCTTTAAATTTCTCAACTCCCTGTTTCTGAGGATCTCATCAATTCTATCCAATACAAGTTTTCCATCATCCAGATGCTTTCAATTCATTATTTCTTTAGGTGTTTGAAATGAAATTCAATCCTCATTTATTTTCTCACTATAGATCAATCATGGACAATATATTCTCTTAGAAATTTAGAAATTCGTGTATTATTGGATAATTTTCCATCTAGAAGTCAATGCTAATTGCAGAAGTAACTACATTACTATGGTCAGTTCATTGTTTTAATGGAATAGGTAAAGATAAATAAGTGCCTAAGTATGGATTGACAAATAGATATCTCTTAACTAAACTTTCCCCCCTTTTTGAGAAGTCAAATCTATTTTTTAAAACCAGCAGAATGTCTTGAAAAGAAATACAATAGATCACTTTCATTGGCCTACTCTGATGCATTGAATGTCAAACTGAACATTATTACCGACATCTCAGGAAATACTACAACAAAACTCATTGAAATTTGTTGCTGTTGTTATTCAATAATCTCAACTAATTCCATTATGTGTGAAGCAATAATATTCTCCAGGGTCTTTTAAGTACTGAAAGAGGACACAATGAGTTTATGACACAACATATGTTGTAATAATATAGCTGAGAAATAAACTAATTTGTCTACCTATAAGCTTTATCATAACAAGTAGGCTATTTTTTTGTATAAATTTTAATAGTTTTTGTAGGGTTAGGAATAAGGTGGGGTTGGGGTTGGGGTTAGGATTTGGGTTAGGGTTAGGATTAGGGTTGGGGTTGGGGTTTTTCCAAATAACATTCTCAATATTTAGCAAACAGCATAATGTCTGGGTTCATGTATTTAACAAACAATAATTTATTTAATTTCTATACCGCCCTTCTCCTGAAGGACTCCGGGTGGTGTACAGGGCAATAAAATGCAATAAAAATACAATATACAAAAGTTAAAATGAGAATTATATAGAATAGCCCAATTGCAGTAAAAAGTTAATTAAAATTACAATTAAAATACCCCAAACCCATCAGACCAGACCGGCTTGTTCAAATAGGTGAGTGGCAATCGGTCAGATTCAGACTGGCTGGATCTCCAACAGCTCTCTAGGCCCCATCTCTGACGCTTCATCTCCCGGAGCTCCACGGAGAACCATGGAGCCCACTGGGATCTGTGCCGAGTCAGGGGCCGCATAGGTACAGCACGGTCGAGTGCCTCCGTGGCTGCCTGTTCCCAGGCTTCCACCAGGGCATCGGCCAAGCTGTGAGCGAAGGCAGCAGGTGGGGACCCGAGTGCCACCTGGAACCGCTCAGGGTCCATTAAGCGCCTAGGGTGGAACCATCTTGTTGGTTCCGTCACCCCGTGACGAGGAGTGGTGAAATGGAAGACCAGCCGCAGGAGATGATGATGACAGGGGTATAATAATTGGAGAACCCCCACCCAGATCATCTAACCATCGTCCAGATAGAAAAACAAAATGAGTGTGTGACCCCCCCCATGAGTTGGGCCCTGAATTACTTGCATCAGGTCCATGGCCGTCATGGAAGCCATGAACTCCCGAGCCAACTCAGATGATACCCCCAGGGATGGCAGGTTGAAGGAATATTAAAGGAATATTAAAACCATCTGTTTCCCTGAATGAATTTCATAGTACTCTAACACATCAAGAATCATTCTTAAATTATTTTTTATCTGTCTTTTAGGTAGAAAACCATTTTGGTCTGTATGTATAAATTTGATCAAAAATTTCTTTAGTCTTTCTGCTATTACTGAGGTGAAGATTTTATAATCTATATTTAATAGTGATATTGGTCTAATCCATCTGGGCCAGGAGTCTTATCAATTTTTTGCCTTTGTATAGCCTCCATAATCTCCATCATTGATATTTTCCCATTTAATATGTTTCAAATATTCTCTGAAATTTTTGGTAAGTCTGCTTTTTTAAATACTGCTGTATTTTTTCTTTTGGAATTTCCTCTACATTGTAAAGTATCTCATAATAACCTTAACATTTTTTTTAATTGTATCATTTTGAAACTGTAATTCAGCTTTCGGATCTTGCAGCTTGTTTATCAATTTTTTCTCTTTTTCTTTTGTCAGTCTATATACTAACCATCTCTCAGGCTTGTTGGCATTTTCAAAAAAGTTCTGTTTAGCCTTTTTAATCTGTTGAGCCATTATTTCCATCTTGGCTAGATTTAATTTAATATTTCCATTAAATTTTGAAATCTTAAAAAGTATGAGGCTCTTTCCATCTCCACCCCAGCTATCATGTCTTCTAGTTCTTCATTTATTTGGATCAACTTCTGATTTTCATCTTTTAAAACTTCTAGTTTCTGGTCAACCTCGGTTGATTTATCTTCTATAATTTGGATTCTTTGTTGATGATCTGTAACCATCTGTTTAAAATGTTCAAATTGAGAGTCCATATTGTTAATTCTTTTATTCATTTTATCAAAATCACTTTGTAACTCCTCATGGTTTCTCATTGTGACCTCCATGTGAATAGCGATTGCCTTTTGAATTGCTTAAAGGATTACCTGAGTTTCCTTTTGGAAGTTATTAGCCTTTTGAAGCATTGTATCAATTGATCTGGACTTGCTGAAGCCGAAGAGGGAGCAGAAGATCCTTTGTTTCCAACTTTAGATAGGTTGGAGGCACTCATCTTTATCTTTAAATCATACTTTGTAATCCACCAAGTAAATCAAAATTTATAATCCAATAGGCTCCTAACAAATAGGAGAGGTAAATAATAAAAATAGTAAATGGTAAAAAAGAGCAAAAGGGAAAAAAGAAAAAGAAAATATACCAAAATTTGTAATCCAAAGTATTCTGTTTGAAGGGATTTCTTATTATTAACTCTTTCAAAACAGCTTGTAAAAATTCTAGGTCAAGCTGTATTTGTAATCCAGGGAAGTCCAATGACTTCAAACACAGTTTTTATTTATAATTGTAATTCATTCTGTAGGACAGGGCAATCCAAAAAGAGTCTTTTCTTTTTCAGCCACAATCTTCAGGACTATAAATTCCAAGGACACCAAAATGTTTAAACTATAAGCTATGTCTGGGCATACAGCCAAGTTTTAAGACTCCAATCAAAACAACTCATTAAGATAAAGAAAAGAGAAAAAAAATACAAAATTAAATGTAGTTCTCAGTTTTGCCAGTAGGTGTCATTAGATGTCCATTTCCACCATACTTTAAAAAAATTTAAAAAGTTAAAACAAATGGTTTCCAAACAAACAAAAATTTAAAAAAAGTTTTATAAATCCAAAAGTTTCCCCAATTTAGGCTTCTTTTATGCCCCAGTTATCTTCACAGTATTATTATAAGTCAGTTTAATTCCCCCAAAGCTTAAACCACAGCTTATAGTTCAGGAGGGAGGGGTAAAGAAAAAAAGCCCCCCCCCAAAAAAAAGCTTGGGGATTTCTTGCTTTGGAATGCTTTTTCCCAGAACCTGTATTTTCACTTGTAGAGAGAAAAGGATAGTAGTCTCCCCCGGATCAGCTGTTTTGCCTTCTGCTTTTAAAATTTGTTATCTCCAACAATCAGCTGCTTCTGGCAGATCACATGGGTGCAGTCAGCCTTTCTTCCTGCTGGTCCCGAGGGATCCTTTAGATCAGACATGTCAAACACAAGGCCTGGGGGCCGGATCCGGCCCGCGAAGTGGTTTCATGTGGCCCGCGAAGCCATCCTGGAAACAGTGAGGGAACGGCCCCCACTGCCTTGGCCCTGGCCCAGAGACCCTCCTCCTGCCAGGGACCCTCAGATCTGCCCCACTCCTGCCCAGGCCCCCATAGGCACCCTTGATGCAAATGATGTAGAGCTGGCCACGCCCACTGAGTAGGCCATACGCACTCTAGCCACGCCCACCCAGTAGGCCACACCCACCCTGGCCATACCCACCTGCCCCCCTGAGGGCAACCGCAATGCTGATGCGGCCCTCAATGAAATTGAGTTTGACACCCCTGCTTTAGATCAAGCAGGCCAGCTACCACTGGCCTGCGATCTGCAAAGTTTCACCCTTTGGCCAGTTGCCTCTAGGGGGCGACTTTTGGTCCTATTGGACTCCCCAGCTGGTAGAACTCGGGCCTGGGGAAGGGAGCTTCATTCCCCAGGGCCCATCTTGCAGCAATGTCCTCAGGTAGGCTATTCTGATCTGCCTTTACTACTTTATCATCAGATGTTGAATTGACTGCTTAACTTTAAAAGTTCTATACTTGTTTTGAAAATGCCTACAATTTGTTATTAAATTTTCTAATGGGCCCATTGGACAAGCAGTTTCAAAATCCCTCCTCCAGACATTCTTTTCCTCTTTTATTTTTAGGTGCAACCTATTTCTGCATGCAGTCAGAGTTGTTTTCTTGGTTTTAGCAAAAAAGTGAAGGAAGGGAAACCATTTTGCTGCTATGATTGCATCCCTTGTCCAGAAGGGAGAGTTTCAACTGAGATTGGTAATCTAAGTTCTTCATTATTATAACCTAAATTTATATAAATCTACTTTCATCTGAACTGTGGTTTATCTGAGTCTTGGTGGCACAGTGGTTAGAATGCAGTACTGCAGGCTAATTCTGCTCACATTGCCAGGAAGTTTGATTTCTTCGATCCTGACCAACTCAAGGTTGACTCAGCCTTCCATTCTTCCAAGGTCGGTAAATGAGGACCCAGATTGTTGGGGGCAATATGCTGACTCTGTAAACTGCTTGGAGAGTGCTGTAAAGCACTGTGAAGCGGTATATAAGTCTAAGTGCTATTTAAATATGGTATATAGAACTTACAAATTTTATGAGGTAAACTAATAGATTTAATTCACCATATACATTAACCTAACCCATTCCACAATTACATACATCTAAATGAAGAGGAATAAAGGAGATTCATATTGGAAACATCAAATAAAACATAGCATTATTTATTTGAGGCAACCTTGAAGGAAAAATAAGAAATATAAATTTTAATAGTCAGAATATATATGGTAATATTTGTTTTAAAACAAGATATTTTTACTTTAATAAAGCAAAGGGACATATTACTATAGATTTAGCCTGACTTTGGTTTCATATTTTCTCTCTTATTTATTTGCTTACATAAAATCTAAATTTAATTCTTAATAAAATCTAAAAAATGTGTGTATTTTGAAATCAGCCAAATGAAGGTGGCTCCTGTGAGCACTGAAGGCTTTCCATATCAAAATCTTAAAAGTCTAAGTTTCCCTTAGAATTATAATAATAGCACACTGATGAATTTATGATTTGCATGTTAAATTAATATTACATCTCTGTTTCTTTCAGACAGCAGTGAATGTTCTAAATGCAAAGAGAAAACCTATCCCAACAAGAAAAAGGACTTCTGTTCACCCAAAATAATTAGTTTCTTGTCTTATGAAGAACCTTTAGGGTTCAGTTTAGCCTCTTTTGCACTTTCCTTTTCTTTGACCACAATTCTTGTGCTAAGTGTATTTATGAGAAACCACAACACTCCCATAGTCAAAGCTAACAACCGGGACTTGACCTACACTCTCCTCATCTCCCTCCTGCTCTGCTTCCTTTCAGCGCTACTATTTATTGGCCAGCCTGGAAAAGTGACCTGTCTTCTCCGGCAAACAACTTTTGGAATGGTCTTCTCAGTGGCTGTTTCTTCTATTTTAGCAAAAACCATCACAGTGGTTCTGGCTTTCATGGCCACCCAGCCAGGATCTAGCATGAGAAAATGGGTGGGGAAAAAGTTAACCAATTCCATTGTTGTTTCTTGCTCCCTGATCCAAGCAAGCATCTGTATTTTGTGGCTGGCAATGGCTCCCCCTTTCCCAGATGTTGATATGATCTCAGTCACTGAAGAAATTATCCTGCAATGTAATGAAGGCTCTGTGACTATGTTTTATTGTGTTCTTGGCTATATGGGTTTCCTGGTTCTTGTCAGTTTCACAACAGCTTTTCTTGCCAGGAAGTTACCTGACAGTTTCAATGAAGCCAAGTTCATCACCTTTAGCATGTTGGTCTTTTGCAGTGTTTGGTTGTCCTTTGTCCCAGCATACCTGAGTTCCAAAGGGAAATACATGGTGGCTGTGGAGATTTTCTCTATTTTAGCATCTGGTGCTGGGCTTCTATTTTGCATTTTTCCCCCAAAATGTTATATCGTTGTGTTCAGAGCTGAATTGAACAACAGGGACCAACTAATAAGAAGGAAAGACTGATGGAAATAAGTGCTTTGTCCTTTGTCAAAGTTTAAAATCTAGATTTCTTTCTAGGCACTGTAAAATATTTACAAAAATGTTTCTCTTAGCTTCTGATTTATATAAATTTATATAAATGTGATCTCCTTTTGCAACCTTCTGACAAGCAAAGTCAAGGGGGAAGCCAGATTAACTTAATAACCATATTACTAACTTAACAACTACAGTAATTCACTTATCAACTATGCCAATAAAGGTCATAAAATGGGGCAAAATTCACTTCACTGTATTACTTAGCAACAGACATTTTGGGCTCAATTGTAGTTATAAGTCAAGAACTACCTATATCTCCCTTGAAATCAGTATGTAATCAGTATGTGATCTGATTATGTTGAGAATATGCCTCATCTGCTTTGCTCTTTAGATTACTTAAGGGTGTTTGTGCTGCAAAACTGAACATAGACTGTTGCCGTACACAGAGAATACCTTATTCTTTTTAACTATCAAAATCTTTACCCTGATTTGTGGAAATGGTATAGTAATATGGTAAATACTTTCAGTATACAAAAATTGAAATAAGTCTAATATTATATCAACATTAAAAGTGCCCTAATAAAATTTTTTATTAGATTAAAAGTCATGTCTGACCCATCATGACCCCATGGACAACATTCCTCCAGGCCTTCATGTCCTCTACCATCTTCTGGAGTACACTTAAGCTCACGCCTACTGCTTCAGTGACTCCATCCAGCCACCACATTCTCTGTTGTCCTCTTCTTCTCTTGCCCTCAACCTTTCCCAGCATTAGGCTCTTCTCCAGTGAGTCCTTCCTTCTCATTAGGTGGCCAAAATATTTGAGTTTCAACTTCAGCATCTGGCCTTCTAAAGAGCAGTCAGGGTTGATCTCCTCTAGGACTGACCGGTTTGATCGCCTTGCTGTCCAAGGGACTCACGGGAGTCTTCTTCAGCACCATAGTTCAAAGGGCTCAATTCTTTGGCGCTCAGCCTTTCTTATGGTCCAACTTTCACAGCCATACATTGCAAGTGGGAAGACCATATCCTTGACTATACGCACTTTTTTTGACAGGGTGATGTCTCTGTTTTTTAGTGTGCTGTCTAGATTTGCCATAGCTTTCCTCCCCAGGAGCAAGCGTCTTTTAATTTCTTGGTTGCAGTCCCCGTCTGTAGTGATCTTGGAGCCCAGGAAAATAACTGGATCTTGGAGCCCAGGAAAATAACTGCAACTGGAGATCCTAGCAAATACTTAATTCTAATGGTAGTAGGTATTCTATGATTTTTGTGGCAGGTAAAACAGTTCAACTTGTTTGGGCAGAATTGAATAAGAAATGAGCATATATCTGAGTTTTTATAAGACATTGGTGATTTGAAAAGATGGTGATGATTTATAAAAAATCAGCCTGTGGGTCCGACAGCCGGCTCCGATGTATCGGAGGACTCAGATGTGGGGGAGGAGGGAAACGAACCGGCTGATGATGATTTGGAGACTTTGCAGAGTCCTCAGCCGGGAACCTCTGCTCAGCTGTGTGAGCCCGAGAGTGCGGAGGATGATGACCCACAGCTGGCCCTGTTCAAGGACGCCCGACGCAGGAGGCAGTCGAGCAGGGACAAACAAAGGAAGGCTATGGGACTCCTCGGGAGGAGGCACAGGGAGACCACGCCCTGAGCTCTCTATAAAAGGAGTGTTTGGGGAGGGGCTGGTTGCTGAAAGCAACTCTTTTGCTTGAAGATAAGCTCTTGTGTGTTTACTATTAAATCTTGGCAGAAGCCTTTTAGCCTTGGACGCTTTCCAGTCTCTTCTTTTGATTAGGGGTGCGAGAAGAGGGCTGGTTCAGAACAGCTCTTTCTTTCACAATGCAAACAGTTGACCTACCAGAGTTTAAATCATTTCTTAAGAAAAAAAATCCCTTCAACTCCAAGGAAGATGGATTTATCGATCTATTCTGGCAAGATGTTTTTCCTGTGTTTTGCCTGATATAGTTACGAGTGATGTGCCTGAGGATATTTGTAATGGGACAGAGAATTTAGAGACCCTTGCTGGATCTCTTTTTGAAATGAAAATGACTGGTCACAGCTACAGCATCTATAATGCTATTCACTCTTTAGCTTATGCTTTACATGCCATGTCCTCCTCAAAATATCAAAGAAGAGGTATGACAGACAGAATAGGAGGGGAGATCCATAAAAAAGACTTTTGGCAGGTAATGGACCCAATGTCCTTATTTGGTTGCATAGCAAGAGTACTTGTATAATGGCAGAGTTGATCTCCATTTCCTTAATTCCTGTCCCTCACAAATCTCACATGGATCTGTATTTATATGTGTAACTGTTTGACTCTGAATATCATGCAGATTTTAATTTATTGGATCTTGTTGTTTTTATTTTAAGTAGCATTCAAATGATAAAAGAGTGGTTAGCAAAATCTTAGTGGGATCCATTATCTTCCATCTCTCCTGTCATACTAATTTTCTTCAAATAATCCTTATAAATTATACTCTCAACTCTTCTTCTTTTAATTCTAGTAAAAAGAGAAGTAACATACGGTACATAGAATGCAACTATATATCCAGTTGTGTCTTCTGAAAATTACCATCATGAAAAGCAATATTTTACCTCTTCCAAAACTCTTGCGTTTTCCTTTTGATTTAGCTCCATTACTTTCTGAGAAGTGTATCTTTTAACAACAGTGCTGGAAAGCTTATTTCATTTGATCAGAATGGGATAGTAAAAGGTGGATTTGATGTTATCAACTGGATTTTTTTCCCAAACCAATCATTTATTCGAGTGAAAGTTGGAAATATAGATCACTTAAGTCCTTCAGATGAAATATTACCCATCAATGATGAAAACATTATGTGGCACAAATGGTTTAATCAGGTAATACTGAATTTTATTTATTGGTTGAATAATTCATTGATTTTATTTACTTCCAGTAAAAATATTATGTAAAGATGTTGTTTATATATTTATTTGATTTCTAATTCATAATATGAATTATATTTTTCTCTATTCAAAAATTTGATTTCATTTAGTAAATATTAGGAGAGTTAAGCAAGCTTTGTATGTGATTTTTTTCTTACAACTTGCAGTTGGCTGACTTTTAATTAACATTAATTCCATATTAAAGTGAATTGTCCTAGATCAGATCTTGTGACAACAGAAATCTCAATCAATAGAAAAATCAGACAAGGTTACACTTTTATGTCACTATGCTTTAATTTGCATGTAATTCTATAGGTTTCATACCTGAAGAGTATAGCCATCAGATTATTTCTTTCAGATTAAAGCACAACAAAAGGGTTGACAATCAATAAGCAAAATAAATTAAAGGCATGACTTAAGCGAAAACATAATTCTCTGTAGCTAAATCTAGTTTTCATCTATACCGTTCACTTTATTTTTCTGTTTCTTTCTTTTTTGCATTTTGTATTTGCTTCTACCACATCCATAGACCAATTCATATACTGCCTTTTCTTCTTTAAATTTCTCAACTCCCTGTTTCTGAGGATCTCATCAATTCTATCCAATACAAGTTTTCCATCATCCAGATGCTTTCAATTCATTATTTCTTTAGGTGTTTGAAATGAAATTCAATCCTCATTTATTTTCTCACTATAGATCAATCATGGACAATATATTCTCTTAGAAATTTAGAAATTCGTGTATTATTGGATAATTTTCCATCTAGAAGTCAATGCTAATTGCAGAAGTAACTACATTACTATGGTCAGTTCATTGTTTTAATGGAATAGGTAAAGATAAATAAGTGCCTAAGTATGGATTGACAAATAGATATCTCTTAACTAAACTTTCCCCCCTTTTTGAGAAGTCAAATCTATTTTTTAAAACCAGCAGAATGTCTTGAAAAGAAATACAATAGATCACTTTCATTGGCCTACTCTGATGCATTGAATGTCAAACTGAACATTATTACCGACATCTCAGGAAATACTACAACAAAACTCATTGAAATTTGTTGCTGTTGTTATTCAATAATCTCAACTAATTCCATTATGTGTGAAGCAATAATATTCTCCAGGGTCTTTTAAGTACTGAAAGAGGACACAATGAGTTTATGACACAACATATGTTGTAATAATATAGCTGAGAAATAAACTAATTTGTCTACCTATAAGCTTTATCATAACAAGTAGGCTATTTTTTTGTATAAATTTTAATAGTTTTTGTAGGGTTAGGAATAAGGTGGGGTTGGGGTTGGGGTTAGGATTTGGGTTAGGGTTAGGATTAGGGTTGGGGTTGGGGTTTTTCCAAATAACATTCTCAATATTTAGCAAACAGCATAATGTCTGGGTTCATGTATTTAACAAACAATAATTTATTTAATTTCTATACCGCCCTTCTCCTGAAGGACTCCGGGTGGTGTACAGGGCAATAAAATGCAATAAAAATACAATATACAAAAGTTAAAATGAGAATTATATAGAATAGCCCAATTGCAGTAAAAAGTTAATTAAAATTACAATTAAAATACCCCAAACCCATCAGACCAGACCGGCTTGTTCAAATAGGTGAGTGGCAATCGGTCAGATTCAGACTGGCTGGATCTCCAACAGCTCTCTAGGCCCCATCTCTGACGCTTCATCTCCCGGAGCTCCACGGAGAACCATGGAGCCCACTGGGATCTGTGCCGAGTCAGGGGCCGCATAGGTACAGCACGGTCGAGTGCCTCCGTGGCTGCCTGTTCCCAGGCTTCCACCAGGGCATCGGCCAAGCTGTGAGCGAAGGCAGCAGGTGGGGACCCGAGTGCCACCTGGAACCGCTCAGGGTCCATTAAGCGCCTAGGGTGGAACCATCTTGTTGGTTCCGTCACCCCGTGACGAGGAGTGGTGAAATGGAAGACCAGCCGCAGGAGATGATGATGACAGGGGTATAATAATTGGAGAACCCCCACCCAGATCATCTAACCATCGTCCAGATAGAAAAACAAAATGAGTGTGTGACCCCCCCCATGAGTTGGGCCCTGAATTACTTGCATCAGGTCCATGGCCGTCATGGAAGCCATGAACTCCCGAGCCAACTCAGATGATACCCCCAGGGATGGCAGGTTGAAGGAATATTAAAGGAATATTAAAACCATCTGTTTCCCTGAATGAATTTCATAGTACTCTAACACATCAAGAATCATTCTTAAATTATTTTTTATCTGTCTTTTAGGTAGAAAACCATTTTGGTCTGTATGTATAAATTTGATCAAAAATTTCTTTAGTCTTTCTGCTATTACTGAGGTGAAGATTTTATAATCTATATTTAATAGTGATATTGGTCTAATCCATCTGGGCCAGGAGTCTTATCAATTTTTTGCCTTTGTATAGCCTCCATAATCTCCATCATTGATATTTTCCCATTTAATATGTTTCAAATATTCTCTGAAATTTTTGGTAAGTCTGCTTTTTTAAATACTGCTGTATTTTTTCTTTTGGAATTTCCTCTACATTGTAAAGTATCTCATAATAACCTTAACATTTTTTTTAATTGTATCATTTTGAAACTGTAATTCAGCTTTCGGATCTTGCAGCTTGTTTATCAATTTTTTCTCTTTTTCTTTTGTCAGTCTATATACTAACCATCTCTCAGGCTTGTTGGCATTTTCAAAAAAGTTCTGTTTAGCCTTTTTAATCTGTTGAGCCATTATTTCCATCTTGGCTAGATTTAATTTAATATTTCCATTAAATTTTGAAATCTTAAAAAGTATGAGGCTCTTTCCATCTCCACCCCAGCTATCATGTCTTCTAGTTCTTCATTTATTTGGATCAACTTCTGATTTTCATCTTTTAAAACTTCTAGTTTCTGGTCAACCTCGGTTGATTTATCTTCTATAATTTGGATTCTTTGTTGATGATCTGTAACCATCTGTTTAAAATGTTCAAATTGAGAGTCCATATTGTTAATTCTTTTATTCATTTTATCAAAATCACTTTGTAACTCCTCATGGTTTCTCATTGTGACCTCCATGTGAATAGCGATTGCCTTTTGAATTGCTTAAAGGATTACCTGAGTTTCCTTTTGGAAGTTATTAGCCTTTTGAAGCATTGTATCAATTGATCTGGACTTGCTGAAGCCGAAGAGGGAGCAGAAGATCCTTTGTTTCCAACTTTAGATAGGTTGGAGGCACTCATCTTTATCTTTAAATCATACTTTGTAATCCACCAAGTAAATCAAAATTTATAATCCAATAGGCTCCTAACAAATAGGAGAGGTAAATAATAAAAATAGTAAATGGTAAAAAAGAGCAAAAGGGAAAAAAGAAAAAGAAAATATACCAAAATTTGTAATCCAAAGTATTCTGTTTGAAGGGATTTCTTATTATTAACTCTTTCAAAACAGCTTGTAAAAATTCTAGGTCAAGCTGTATTTGTAATCCAGGGAAGTCCAATGACTTCAAACACAGTTTTTATTTATAATTGTAATTCATTCTGTAGGACAGGGCAATCCAAAAAGAGTCTTTTCTTTTTCAGCCACAATCTTCAGGACTATAAATTCCAAGGACACCAAAATGTTTAAACTATAAGCTATGTCTGGGCATACAGCCAAGTTTTAAGACTCCAATCAAAACAACTCATTAAGATAAAGAAAAGAGAAAAAAAATACAAAATTAAATGTAGTTCTCAGTTTTGCCAGTAGGTGTCATTAGATGTCCATTTCCACCATACTTTAAAAAAATTTAAAAAGTTAAAACAAATGGTTTCCAAACAAACAAAAATTTAAAAAAAGTTTTATAAATCCAAAAGTTTCCCCAATTTAGGCTTCTTTTATGCCCCAGTTATCTTCACAGTATTATTATAAGTCAGTTTAATTCCCCCAAAGCTTAAACCACAGCTTATAGTTCAGGAGGGAGGGGTAAAGAAAAAAAGCCCCCCCCCAAAAAAAAGCTTGGGGATTTCTTGCTTTGGAATGCTTTTTCCCAGAACCTGTATTTTCACTTGTAGAGAGAAAAGGATAGTAGTCTCCCCCGGATCAGCTGTTTTGCCTTCTGCTTTTAAAATTTGTTATCTCCAACAATCAGCTGCTTCTGGCAGATCACATGGGTGCAGTCAGCCTTTCTTCCTGCTGGTCCCGAGGGATCCTTTAGATCAGACATGTCAAACACAAGGCCTGGGGGCCGGATCCGGCCCGCGAAGTGGTTTCATGTGGCCCGCGAAGCCATCCTGGAAACAGTGAGGGAACGGCCCCCACTGCCTTGGCCCTGGCCCAGAGACCCTCCTCCTGCCAGGGACCCTCAGATCTGCCCCACTCCTGCCCAGGCCCCCATAGGCACCCTTGATGCAAATGATGTAGAGCTGGCCACGCCCACTGAGTAGGCCATACGCACTCTAGCCACGCCCACCCAGTAGGCCACACCCACCCTGGCCATACCCACCTGCCCCCCTGAGGGCAACCGCAATGCTGATGCGGCCCTCAATGAAATTGAGTTTGACACCCCTGCTTTAGATCAAGCAGGCCAGCTACCACTGGCCTGCGATCTGCAAAGTTTCACCCTTTGGCCAGTTGCCTCTAGGGGGCGACTTTTGGTCCTATTGGACTCCCCAGCTGGTAGAACTCGGGCCTGGGGAAGGGAGCTTCATTCCCCAGGGCCCATCTTGCAGCAATGTCCTCAGGTAGGCTATTCTGATCTGCCTTTACTACTTTATCATCAGATGTTGAATTGACTGCTTAACTTTAAAAGTTCTATACTTGTTTTGAAAATGCCTACAATTTGTTATTAAATTTTCTAATGGGCCCATTGGACAAGCAGTTTCAAAATCCCTCCTCCAGACATTCTTTTCCTCTTTTATTTTTAGGTGCAACCTATTTCTGCATGCAGTCAGAGTTGTTTTCTTGGTTTTAGCAAAAAAGTGAAGGAAGGGAAACCATTTTGCTGCTATGATTGCATCCCTTGTCCAGAAGGGAGAGTTTCAACTGAGATTGGTAATCTAAGTTCTTCATTATTATAACCTAAATTTATATAAATCTACTTTCATCTGAACTGTGGTTTATCTGAGTCTTGGTGGCACAGTGGTTAGAATGCAGTACTGCAGGCTAATTCTGCTCACATTGCCAGGAAGTTTGATTTCTTCGATCCTGACCAACTCAAGGTTGACTCAGCCTTCCATTCTTCCAAGGTCGGTAAATGAGGACCCAGATTGTTGGGGGCAATATGCTGACTCTGTAAACTGCTTGGAGAGTGCTGTAAAGCACTGTGAAGCGGTATATAAGTCTAAGTGCTATTTAAATATGGTATATAGAACTTACAAATTTTATGAGGTAAACTAATAGATTTAATTCACCATATACATTAACCTAACCCATTCCACAATTACATACATCTAAATGAAGAGGAATAAAGGAGATTCATATTGGAAACATCAAATAAAACATAGCATTATTTATTTGAGGCAACCTTGAAGGAAAAATAAGAAATATAAATTTTAATAGTCAGAATATATATGGTAATATTTGTTTTAAAACAAGATATTTTTACTTTAATAAAGCAAAGGGACATATTACTATAGATTTAGCCTGACTTTGGTTTCATATTTTCTCTCTTATTTATTTGCTTACATAAAATCTAAATTTAATTCTTAATAAAATCTAAAAAATGTGTGTATTTTGAAATCAGCCAAATGAAGGTGGCTCCTGTGAGCACTGAAGGCTTTCCATATCAAAATCTTAAAAGTCTAAGTTTCCCTTAGAATTATAATAATAGCACACTGATGAATTTATGATTTGCATGTTAAATTAATATTACATCTCTGTTTCTTTCAGACAGCAGTGAATGTTCTAAATGCAAAGAGAAAACCTATCCCAACAAGAAAAAGGACTTCTGTTCACCCAAAATAATTAGTTTCTTGTCTTATGAAGAACCTTTAGGGTTCAGTTTAGCCTCTTTTGCACTTTCCTTTTCTTTGACCACAATTCTTGTGCTAAGTGTATTTATGAGAAACCACAACACTCCCATAGTCAAAGCTAACAACCGGGACTTGACCTACACTCTCCTCATCTCCCTCCTGCTCTGCTTCCTTTCAGCGCTACTATTTATTGGCCAGCCTGGAAAAGTGACCTGTCTTCTCCGGCAAACAACTTTTGGAATGGTCTTCTCAGTGGCTGTTTCTTCTATTTTAGCAAAAACCATCACAGTGGTTCTGGCTTTCATGGCCACCCAGCCAGGATCTAGCATGAGAAAATGGGTGGGGAAAAAGTTAACCAATTCCATTGTTGTTTCTTGCTCCCTGATCCAAGCAAGCATCTGTATTTTGTGGCTGGCAATGGCTCCCCCTTTCCCAGATGTTGATATGATCTCAGTCACTGAAGAAATTATCCTGCAATGTAATGAAGGCTCTGTGACTATGTTTTATTGTGTTCTTGGCTATATGGGTTTCCTGGTTCTTGTCAGTTTCACAACAGCTTTTCTTGCCAGGAAGTTACCTGACAGTTTCAATGAAGCCAAGTTCATCACCTTTAGCATGTTGGTCTTTTGCAGTGTTTGGTTGTCCTTTGTCCCAGCATACCTGAGTTCCAAAGGGAAATACATGGTGGCTGTGGAGATTTTCTCTATTTTAGCATCTGGTGCTGGGCTTCTATTTTGCATTTTTCCCCCAAAATGTTATATCGTTGTGTTCAGAGCTGAATTGAACAACAGGGACCAACTAATAAGAAGGAAAGACTGATGGAAATAAGTGCTTTGTCCTTTGTCAAAGTTTAAAATCTAGATTTCTTTCTAGGCACTGTAAAATATTTACAAAAATGTTTCTCTTAGCTTCTGATTTATATAAATTTATATAAATGTGATCTCCTTTTGCAACCTTCTGACAAGCAAAGTCAAGGGGGAAGCCAGATTCACTTAATAACCATATTACTAACTTAACAACTACAGTAATTCACTTATCAACTATGCCAATAAAGGTCATAAAATGGGGCAAAATTCACTTCACTGTATTACTTAGCAACAGACATTTTGGGCTCAATTGTAGTTATAAGTCAAGAACTACCTATATCTCCCTTGAAATCAGTATGTAATCAGTATGTGATCTGATTATGTTGAGAATATGCCTCATCTGCTTTGCTCTTTAGATTACTTAAGGGTGTTTGTGCTGCAAAACTGAACATAGACTGTTGCCGTACACAGAGAATACCTTATTCTTTTTAACTATCAAAATCTTTACCCTGATTTGTGGAAATGGTATAGTAATATGGTAAATACTTTCAGTATACAAAAATTGAAATAAGTCTAATATTATATCAACATTAAAAGTGCCCTAATAAAATTTTTTATTAGATTAAAAGTCATGTCTGACCCATCATGACCCCATGGACAACATTCCTCCAGGCCTTCATGTCCTCTACCATCTTCTGGAGTACACTTAAGCTCACGCCTACTGCTTCAGTGACTCCATCCAGCCACCACATTCTCTGTTGTCCTCTTCTTCTCTTGCCCTCAACCTTTCCCAGCATTAGGCTCTTCTCCAGTGAGTCCTTCCTTCTCATTAGGTGGCCAAAATATTTGAGTTTCAACTTCAGCATCTGGCCTTCTAAAGAGCAGTCAGGGTTGATCTCCTCTAGGACTGACCGGTTTGATCGCCTTGCTGTCCAAGGGACTCACGGGAGTCTTCTTCAGCACCATAGTTCAAAGGGCTCAATTCTTTGGCGCTCAGCCTTTCTTATGGTCCAACTTTCACAGCCATACATTGCAAGTGGGAAGACCATATCCTTGACTATACGCACTTTTTTTGACAGGGTGATGTCTCTGTTTTTTAGTGTGCTGTCTAGATTTGCCATAGCTTTCCTCCCCAGGAGCAAGCGTCTTTTAATTTCTTGGTTGCAGTCCCCGTCTGTAGTGATCTTGGAGCCCAGGAAAATAACTGGATCTTGGAGCCCAGGAAAATAACTGCAACTGGAGATCCTAGCAAATACTTAATTCTAATGGTAGTAGGTATTCTATGATTTTTGTGGCAGGTAAAACAGTTCAACTTGTTTGGGCAGAATTGAATAAGAAATGAGCATATATCTGAGTTTTTATAAGACATTGGTGATTTGAAAAGATGGTGATGATTTATAAAAAATGTAGTCCACCTTTCATTGAGAAAGCAGTGCCAATGTAGGGAAAAGAATTAATTTCTAACAGAGAATAAAAATGAATACTCAGAATAAAAGGAGTTTGTGGAGTGTGTGAGTGCATTTTTAGTCAAACTCTAAGCAGTGATTCTAAATGAATGATGTGTGACTTAATTCCTTTAATTCTTATCTTGATTTTTTTATATATCAAACTAGTTCTTACAGTATACTGTTGAGCATAAAAGTCGTAAATGCTTATATACAAATACTCAAACCTTGTGGAACAAACAGGGTGAGCTAGAAGCAATAGTACACAAGGGAGGGTATGACACAATTGAAATAACAGAAACCTGGTGGGACAAAACCCATGAATGGAATGAACTGATGGATGGATACAAATTGTTCAAAGAAACAGGTCTACAAAAAGAGGTGGGGGAGTTGCACTATATGTAAGAGAACACTACATGTAAGAGAACAAATGTATGTAGGAAGCATACCACAGTAGTAATGGAGACTTCAACTATCCAGATATCAACTGGGTGACAAACTCTGCAACAAGCGAGAGATCAAACAGATTCCTAACCAATCTAGCTGACAACTTTGTCATCCAAAAGGTGGAGGAGGGAACTAGATTTAAAGCCATACTGGACTTAATTCTAACTAATAGAGAAGACGTATAGAGGGAGTTGAAGTTCCCAGAACCTTGGGCAAAAGTCACCACATCATACTGGAATTTAATATAATGCAAACACTAGCAACAGAAAACAATCCAATCAATGTCTCGAACTACAAAAGAGCTGACTTTATCAAACTCAGAGAGAACCTAGGAAAGTTTATTTATTTATTTATTTTATTGTATTTATATACCGCCCTTTCCCGAAGGACTCAGGGCGGTTTACAGGGTGATTAAAAACAAAAAATACAAAAGTTAAAAACAATAAAAAAATTATATCAATCCCTGAACAAATAAAAACCCCAATTAAAATTAAAATTAAGATTCTCAGCCTGGGCCAGAGAGCTCGAAGAGCCAGGTCTTCAGGTCCCGGCGGAATGAACGGAGGTCGGGGGCAGTCCTAAGCTCCACTGGCAGCTGGTTCCAGAGGGCAGGCACACCCACTGAGAAGGCCCTCCCCCTGGGTGTTATCCGCCAGCAATCTTTTACCAGCGGCACCCTGAGAAGACCCTCCCTGTGGGAGTGCACTGGACGAAGGGAGCTCGATGCCGGCAGCAGGTGTTCCCTCAGATATCCTGGACCCTCGCCATTTAGGGCTTTATAGGTCATCACCAGCACCTTGAATCTCACCCGGAGGGCAACTGGAAGCCAATGCAGCTTGCGGAGTAGAGGTGTTACATGGGAGTATTGGGAAACCCCAATCACAACTCGCGCGGCCGCATTCTGCACCAGCGGAAGCCTCTGAGTGGTCCTCAAGGGCAGCCCCATGTAGAGAGTGTTGCAGTAGTCTAAACGGGAGGTCACGAGCGCATGAGTGACTGTGCGTAGGGCATCTCGGTCCAGGTAGGGTCGCAACTGGCGCACCAGGTGAACCTGGGCAAAAGCCCCCCTGGTCACGGCTCCTATATGATCTTCAAAATTGAGCCGTGAATCCAGGAGGATGCCCAAGTTGCGAGCCCTATCAACGGGGGGTAACACCTCACCCCCCCATTGTTAAAGGTGGAATAGTCTGGTTAACCCGAGATGCCGATATGCACAGCCACTCAGTCTTGGCAGGATTGAGACGAAGCCTGTTTCTCCCCATCCAGACCTGGACTGCCTCCAGGCAACGGGACATCACGGCGAGGGCATCGCTGGGTTGGTTTGGGGTGGAAAGAAAAAGTTGGGTATCATCAGCGTACTGATGATACCCCACCCTGAAACCACGAATGATCTCACCCAGTGGCTTCATATAGAGATTGAACAGGAGGGGAGAGAGAACCGACCCCTGAGGAACTCCACAAACAAGAGGCCTCGGGGTAGATCTCTGCCCTCCCGTCAACACCGACTGTGAGTGGCCCAGGAGATAGGAGGAGAACCACCGTAAAATGGTGCCTCCCACTCCCAACCCCCTGAGATGCTGCAGTAGGATACCATGGTCGATGGTATCAAAAGCTGCTGAGAGATCTAATAGGACCAGGACAGAGGAACAACCCCTGTCCCGAGCCCGCCAGAGATCATTCACCAGCGCGACCAATGCTGTCTCCGTGCTGTATCCGGGCCTGAAACCCGATTGGTATGGGTCCAGATAATCAGTTTCCTCCAGGAACAGAGGAAGCTGATGCGCCACCACACTCTCAACAACCTTCGCCAAAAAGCGAAGGTTGGAGACTGGACAATAGTTATTTAAAACAGCCGGGTCCAGGACAGGCTTTTTGAGGAGGGTGTTCTGAACCAGCCCTCTTCTCGCACCCCTAATCAAAAGAAGAGACTGGAAAGCGTCCAAGGCTAAAAGGCTTCTGCCAAGATTTAATAGTAAACACACAAGAGCTTATCTTCTCAAGCAAAAGAGTTGCTTTCAGCAACCAGCCCCTCCCCAAACACTCCTTTTATAGAGAGCTCAGGGCGTGGTCTCCCTGTGCCTCCTCCCGAGGAGTCCCATAGCCTTCCTTTGTTTGTCCCTGCTCGACTGCCTCCTGCGTCTGGCGTCCTTGAACAGGGCCAGCTGTGGGTCATCATCCTCCGCACTCTCGGGCTCACACAGCTGAGCAGAGGTTCCCGGCTGAGGACTCTGCAAAGTCTCCAAATCATCATCAGCCGGTTCGTTTCCCTCCTCCCCCACATCTGAGTCCTCCGATACATCGGAGCCGGCTGTCGGACCCACAGGCTGACCCTGAGTCACAACACTATCCCGCACCGCAGGGCCCTTCCCCCGGGTCTGCCGATCCGGATGCGGTCGGGATGGGAACTGTTCGTGAAACGCAGTCACCAACGCAGGGGCATGAACGGCGGTCGCGTCTTCCCATGTGAAGTCCTCCGGCCCGTACCCTTTCCACTCGATCAGGTACTGGAAGCGACCTTTCAGCCAGCGGGAATCCCTGATGCTGGCGACCTCGTACTCGGGGGTGCTGTCGCCATCACGAGGTCCTGATGGGGGAGGTTCCGCTTGGCGAAGTGGACAAGCCGGTTGTTCGGGGACCAACAAGGACCGATGGAAGACGGGGTGCACGCGCAGGGAACGTGGCAGAGTTAAACGATAGGCGACCGGGTTGATGACGGCCTCGACTGGGAACGGTCCAAGGTAACGGTGGTCCAGCTTCCTCGCCGGCCGAGTGGATGGTAGGTTCCTGGTGGACAGCCAGACCCGATCCCCCACCGATAGTGGAGGCGTATCCCTTCTCGACCGATCGGCGAACCTCTTGTAGTCGGCCTTGGCCTTCTCCAGCTGCCGTCGCACCAACCGATGGATCGCCTGTAACTCCGCCATGAATTCGTTCGCTGCCGGTTCCGGTGAGTCCACGGGAGAAAGGGGGAAAAACCGGGGGTGATAACCCACATTGGCCAAGAACGGTGTCATCTGCGTGGAGGTGTGCTGCGAGTTGTTAAAGGCAAACTCGGCTATGGCCAAATAGTCCACCCAATTGTCCTGCTGCAGGTTAACGTAGCAGCGCAGATACTGCTCTAAGATGCCGATGACCTTCTCGGTACCCCCGTCGGTCTGAGGATGATGCGCGGACGAGAGGCAAACCTTAATGTCCAACGCCCGCATCAACTCCTGCCAGAAGCGGGCTGTAAACTGGGCCCCCCTATCGGAGACGACTCTATCGGGAAGGCCGTGCAGCCGGAACACCTGTTGGATGAACATGCGACTAGTGGCGCGAGCTGACGGTAAGCCGCGACAGGGGATGAAGTGCGCCATCTTGGTCAACATGTCCACCACCACAAACACTGTCGTGAAGCCGGAGGATGGGGGTAGATCCGTCAGAAAGTCCATGGACACAGCCCCCCAGGGTCTCTTGGGCGTTGGCAAAGGCTGCAGTAAACCAGGCGGGGCCCCTGTCGCTGACTTGGCCTGCCTGCATGGGACGCAGGAGGTGACATAAGACTGGACATCGTGTCGGACTCGGGGCCACCAGAATGTACGGGAGACCAGGTTCAGAGTCTTGAACAGGCCAAAATGCCCCGCAGCCGGGTTATCATGACATTGGCTGAGGACGAGTCCCCTGAGTGGCCCTCCTGGAACATAGAGCCGGTCACGATAATACAGGAGTCCATCCGTGACCGACCAAGGCGAATCTGGCCCCACCTCTTCCTTCCGCTGAGCCACCCACGCCTCCTGCTGCTGCGCCTCCCGGATCCGAGCCCGTATATCCACCGGCTCCCGCACCGCAGCAAAAGACTCGACGGGGATCACGGTCCTGGGCGGAAGCTTGTCTTCCACTCGGGTGTACTCGGGCTTCCTGGACAGAGCATCCGCTCTCTGGTTGTGCCCGCTTGGTATGTACCGCACCCGGAAGTCAAACCTCGCAAAGAAGAGGGACCACCGGATCTGGCGTTGGTTCAAATTCCGAGCGGTCTGCAGGCTTTCCAGATTCTTGTGGTCCGTCCGGACCTCGATTTGATGCCGCGCCCCCTCCAGATGATGCCTCCAAGCCTCGAACGCCGCCTTGATGGCCAGCAGCTCCTTCTCCCAGATGGTATAGTTGCGCTCCGAGGGATTCAATTTCCGAGAGTGATACGCGCAAGGGAAAAGGGTACCGTTGGGCGTCGCTGCCTGGAGCAACACGGCCCCAATGGCAATGTCGGAGGCGTCCGCCTCCACGACAAACGGCCGTTGCGGGTCAGGATGCTTCAAGATGGGCTCCTTCATGAAGGCGTCCTTCAAAGCTTGGAACGCCTGTTGTTCGGGGGCGTTCCACTGGAACCGAGTCTTCTTCTGCAGGAGCCGGGTGAGGGGGGCTGTCAAGGCAGCAAAGCCAGGGATGAATGTCCGATAGTAGTTGGCAAATCCAAGAAGTCGCTGAACATCCTTCACGCGACGCGGGGGTTGCCAACTCTGCAACGACTCAACTTTACTCGGTTCCATGGCGATGCCCTCAGGAGAAATGCGGTGGCCCAAGAAATCAATGGTCACCTGGTAGAACTGGCACTTCTCCAACTTGGCAAACAGCCGATGTTTCCGGAGGCGCTGCAGGACCTGACGGAGATGCTGATGATGCGCTTCACGCGACGGGGAGTAAATCAGGATGTCGTCCAGGTAAATCACAACAAACTGGTCCAACAGATCCCGAAAGATGTCGTTCATAAAATGCTGAAACACAGCGGGGGCGTTGGTCAGGCCAAACGGCATCACCGTGTACTCGAAATGTCCATAGCGAGTACCAAACGCCGTCTTCCACTCATCACCCGGCCGAACCCTGACGAGGTTGTAAGCTCCACGCAGGTCCAGTTTCGTGAAGATCTTAGCCTCCCGGAGTCGGTCCAAGAGCTCGGGGATGAGGGGCAGCGGGTAGCGGTTACGCACCGTGATGGCGTTGAGTTTCCGGTAGTCACAGCAAAGCCGTAACTCGCCCGACTTCTTTTTGACGAAGAGCACGGGCGCAGACACTGGCGAGGACGAGGGCCGGATGAAACCACGAGCCAAGTTCTTTGTCAGGAAGTCCCGCAATGCAGCCAACTCGGGCTCCGACATGGAGTACAAACGCCCCACTGGGAGAGGCGCATCAGGGACTAGGTCAATGGAGCAGTCGTAGGGCCTGTGCGGGGGTAATTGGTCCGCCTCTGACTCGCTGAACACGTCAGCAAAGTCGGACAGTTCGGGAGGCAAGGAAACCCCTGGGGAACCCTCCACCTGGCCGGCACAGATATGGCGGGTGTGGTCCACGCACTGCAAACTTGGGAAGGTGACCAAGTTCTGAGACCAATAGATCTGTGGATCATGCGCCCGGAGCCACGCCAGTCCCAAGACCACGGGGAAGTGCAGATCCGAAGTGACGTAAAACTGAATGGCCTCCACATGGGTACTGATGGCCATACACACGGGTTGCGTGGCGGCCGTGATAGGCCCGGACAGGAGCACTCGACCATCGATGGTCTCCACAAGCATGGGCGGATCCACCGGACACTGGGGAACAGCCCATTTGGCCACAAAGGCCGAATCCATAAAGTTAGTGGTAGCCCCAGAGTCAATTAAGGCATGGACCGGAATCCCCTCTGGCTTGCCAGGAAGGATCAGTCGTGCCTCCAGAATCAAATGCCGTGGAGGTTCACAGGCACCGTCGGAACGGCGTCGCTCGGCGTGATCGTTGTGGGTCGCCCGATCTTTCACACCGTCTAGATCGGGCTCGGGCCGTTTCCCGATAGCAAAGCAGGGGACTTTCTCGGGGCAGGCTTGGTCACTGACGCCCGCTGACGCTTCTTCGGGCAAGAAGCAGCCAAATGTCCAGGGTCCCCACAGTAAAAACACAACCCCTCCGATCGTCGTCTGTCCATTTCCGTCACCGATAGACGGGACCTGGCGGCACCCAGCTCCATTGGCTCCTCCCTCTGGACTGGGGGCTCACGCACAACAGGGGCGGCAGGGGTCTGTGGGGTGGCACGGCGACTCTTACGCTGCTGCAGCCGGGCATCGATCCGCAGACAAAGATGGATCAGCCCATTCAGGTCTGAGGGAATGTCCACGCGGGCCAGCTCATCCAACATCTCCTCTGACAAGCCATCCTGAAAGGCATCCACGAGCGCAGCCTCATTCCAGGCGGAATCCTGGCTAAGCAGCCGGAAATCGCTGATATAGGCCTGTAGGGGGCGCTGACCCTGCCTCAAAGCTTTCAGACGTCGGGTGGCGGTCTGCGCCTTAATCGGGTCCTCGTACATGAGGCGCATATGGTCACAAAACCCCCCAAAGTTATCCAACAAAGGGCTAGGCTGTGCCAACAGAGGCGTGCCCCAACGAGCTGCATCTCCCGACAGAAGGCTCAACACGAATCCCACCTTATCTCGGTCAGTGGGGAAATCAGCTGCTCTCACGCTGATATAAAGCTGGCATTGTCCCAGGAAGGCAGGAAACAGTTCTGGTTTACCAGCAAATTTATCCGGCATAGCTATCTGACATTTCCTCCTGGGTGGGGGGGCAGCATGTACCTGAGCCTGCAGTTGTGCCACCTGAGTGGCCAGCAAGGTGAGTTGCTGGTTGAGCTGGGCATTCTCGGCAAGAAGCTGCTCCATCGTAGTATTAAGGGGTGGGTGGCTGAAAGCAAACTGTTCTGAACCAGCCCTCTTCTCGCACCCCTAATCAAAAGAAGAGACTGGAAAGCGTCCAAGGCTAAAAGGCTTCTGCCAAGATTTAATAGTAAACACACAAGAGCTTATCTTCTCAAGCAAAAGAGTTGCTTTCAGCAACCAGCCCCTCCCCAAACACTCCTTTTATAGAGAGCTCAGGGCGTGGTCTCCCTGTGCCTCCTCCCGAGGAGTCCCATAGCCTTCCTTTGTTTGTCCCTGCTCGACTGCCTCCTGCGTCGGGCGTCCTTGAACAGGGCCAGCTGTGGGTCATCATCCTCCGCACTCTCGGGCTCACACAGCTGAGCAGAGGTTCCCGGCTGAGGACTCTGCAAAGTCTCCAAATCATCATCAGCCGGTTCGTTTCCCTCCTCCCCCACATCTGAGTCCTCCGATACATCGGAGCCGGCTGTCGGACCCACAGGCTGACCCTGAGTCACAACAGAGGGGTCTCACCACCGCCTCCTTCAAAGCGGCAGGGAAGACACCCTCCTTCAAAGAAGCAGTTATTACTGCCTGGAACCAGCCTCGTGTCTCCACCTGGGCCGCATAAACCAGCCAGGAGGGGCACGGATCCAACAAACAGGTGGTGGTGCTCAGCCTCCCCATGATCCTGTCCACATCATCAGGGGAAACAGGATCGAACTCAGTCCAGATAACATGCTCAAGACCGTCCGATTCCTCCACGTCAGACTCTGCCCAGTCAGAGTCCAGACCGGCCCGGATCTGAGCGATTTTGTCCACCAGATGATGACTAAACTCCTCGGCTCATCCCTGTAAGGGATCCTCCCTCACCTCCTGATTAAGGAGGGAGCGAGTCACCCTAAACAGGGCGGCCGGGTGATTATCTGCAGACGCAATGAGGGTAGCGAAGTAATTAGACTTCGCCATCCCCATCGCCACAAGATAAGACCTTATAAAGGTTCTTAACTGCAATCGATCAGATTCGGATCAGCTGGACCTCCAACTGCTCTCTAGACCCAGTCTCCGATGCTTCATCTCCCGGAGCTCCACAGAGAACCATGGAGCCCAACGGGATCTGCGCCGGGTCAGAGGTCGCAAGGGTACACACAGTCAAGTGCCCCGGCGGCCACCCTTTCCCAGGCATCCACCAAGGCATCGACTGGGCTGTGGGTGAGGGCGATGGGTATAGACCCAAGCACCATCTGGAACCATTCCGGGTCCATTAGGCACCTGGGGCGGAACCACCTGGTCGGTTCCGCAGCCCAGCGGCGGGGGGGGTGGCATAAGGGAAGACCAGCCACAGGAGATGGTGATCTGACCATGACACGGGAACAATGGTTGCTGAACCCCCTCCCAGATCATCCAACCACTGTCCAGACAGGAACACCAGGTCGAGAGTGTGACCCCCCCACATGAGTCGGGCCCTGAATCACTTGGATCAGGCCCATGGCCATCATGGAAGCCATTAACTCCCGAGCTAACTCAGACGACCCTCCCAGTGAAGGCAAGTTGAAGTCTCCCAGAACTATAAGCCTGGGGAACTCCACCACCAACCCTGAGAGGGTGTCGAGCAGCTCAGGCAGGGTTGTTGCCACACAGCTGGGCACCAGGTATGTGAGCAACAAGCCCAACTGAACCCGAGGGCCACATCTCAGGAGGAGGGACTCACTCCCGGCCATCTGGACAATGGTGGTCTCCCGCAGGCATAAAGTCTCCCGGACAACCACCGCCACCCCACCACCCCTACCCTGAGCCCATGGCTGGTGTAGCACATGGAAACCCGGAGGGCATAACTCAGTCAGAGGAACCCCTCCCTCCGAGCCCAACCAAGTCTCCGTGATGTACGCCAGATCCACACATGGATGAAAATCCTAAAGGGGAAAAGAAGTGTGGGAAACTCTGAAAAATGTGATCATAAAAGCCCATACCAGCACAATGCCACTGAAAAAGAAAGACAAGAAATTCAAGAAGAAACCAGAATAGCTGCACAAAGATCTCTTTGAAAAACTGAAAGACAAAAAGGAAAAATACAAAAAATGGAAAGACGGACACATAACTAAGGCCAATTATTACCAGACAGCCAGAACATGCAAGTAATTCCACTGATTAATTGTTCTGTCAGGAAATTTCTCCTTAGTTCTAGGTTGCTTCTCTCCTTGATTAGTTTCCATCCATTGCTTCTTGTCTTGCTTTCAGGTGCTTTGGAGAATATCTTGACTCCCTCTTCTTTGTGGCAACCCCTGAGATATTGGAACACTGCTTGTCCTTCTCTTCATTAAACTAAAGGTAAAGGTAAAGGTTCCCCCGCACATGCGTGCTAGTCGTTTCCGACTCCAGGGGCCGGTGCTCATCTCCGTTTCAAAGCCGAAGAGCCAGCGCTTGTCCGAGGACGTCTCCGTGGTCATGTGGCCAGCATGACTAGACGCCAAAGGCGCACGGAACGCTGTTACCTTCCCACCGTAGTGGTCCCTATTTTTCTACTTGCATTTTTTTTTACGTGCTTTCGAACTGCTAGGTTGGCAGAAGCTGGGACGAGTAACAGGCGCTCACTCTGTTACGCGGCACTTGGGATTTGACCCGCCAAACTGCCGACCTTCTGATCGACAAGCTCAGCGTCCTAACCCACTGAGCCACCGCGTCCCTTATTATTAAACTAGACATACCCAATTCCAGCAACCATAATTAATATGTTTTAGCTTCCAGTCCACTGATCATCTTCATTGCTTTTCTCTGTACTCTGTACTCTTTCTCTGTACTCTGTACTCTTTTTTATATCATGGTGACTAAAACTGGATCTTACCAAGTCTTTATAAAGTGATATTAACCTTATAATTTCACGATCTTGATTCTCTCCCTCTGTTAAAGCAGCCTAAAACTGCATTGGGTTTTTTGGCAGCTGTAGGATACTGCTGGCTTATATTTAAGTGATTGTCCACTAGGACCCCAAGAGTCCACTAGGACTCTAGAAAGAGTACAGAGTACAGAGAAGAGTAATAAAGATGATTAGGGGACTGGAGGCTAAAACATATAAGGAACGGCTGCTGGAATTGTGTATGTCTAGTTTAATGAAGAGAAGGACAAGCAGTGTTCCAATATCTCATGGGCTGCCACAAAGAAGAGGGAGTCAAGCTATTCTCCAAAGCACCTGAAGGCAGGACAAGAAGCAATGGATGGAAACTAATCAAGGAGAGAAGCAACCTAGAACTAAGGAGAAACTTCCTGACAGTTAGAACAATTAACCAGTGAAACAACCTGCCTCCAGAAGCTGTGAATTCTCCAACACTGGAAGTTTTTAAGAAGAGACTGGACAGCCATTTGTCCAAAATGGTATAGAGTTTCCTGCCTGAGCAGGGGGTTGGACTAGATGAGCTCCTATCCCTTCCAACTTTATTATTATTATTATTCCTCTCACAGCTACCACTATTGAGCCAGGAAACCACCTATATTCTACCTGTGCATTTGGTTTTTCTTGCCTGAACCATATTTTTTCACCATTGAATTTCATTTTGTTAGATAGCACCCAATGTTCAAGTCTGTCAAGATCTTTCTGTATCATATTTTACCTGAGTAAGAGGGGAAAAAACTTTTCAACTCAGGAAAACATTGCTTCTCCAGCAGTTCCATAAGGAATCAAACTTTGATAACTTAAATTCTTGTTTGTCTATCTTAATGATTGTGTTTAATTCTGTTGCTTTTCCGAATCCCTGTGGATTTCAGTGAACCTTATAATTAAGACTGATGAAGAGTGTTATTTTCCCATACCATTCCCAAAGTCCACGATTCAGATTTCAGAAACCACCATTCAAGACCAGATACTATTAATTGCAGAAATGCTAATGTGCTATAGAAGCAAAAGAGTTTTTTGATATCCAGAGCATGGATATCATTTTACTGATCTTGCTGCTAGTGCTGCTTCCTCACATAGTCTGCAAGTCTCGTAGGTGCAGCATCACCCATCCATACTCTTCATATCATAAATACCAACAACTAGGAGATTTCATTGTTGGTGGCATTGCTTCACAGACTGGCATCATCCCAAAAGAAGTCCTCTTCACTAAAACACCCTCACCAGTATTGCCAGGAGAGTTTGTGTAAGAAACTGGATAATTGCTTCATTTTTCAATCAGTTTGGTCACTTGTTTAAGCAAAATGAGCAATGTTGTCTTAATACAATACTTTGCCTGGGTGATAGTAAGATGCTGAGGAAAGATCATCTGAGGAAGAATATATTATGGCAGATATTCAGAATTTTAAAGCAGCATTCCTGAAATTCAGGAAACCACCACCACCACCCTCCCCCAAAGTGTAGCCTTTGACTGTCATAATTCTTTGAAATATCTAGCCAGCTGAGAAACCCTGGGAATTGAATCCATTCCTGCAGAGAACCCACACTGGGGAAAGCTGGTTTCAAGACTAACTTCTTTCTATTTCACTTTCACTATCTTCCTTTCATTGTTTTTCACCTGCCAAATCACTTTATTAAGCCAGTTTTATCCTTGACAACCTTCCTTCCACTTCATGCATGGTCTTGATCATGTTTGGTCTGTTACACTTTTATTTTGCAGTTTTTGTGGTAATTTCTTCTTCAATGAAACATTAAACATTAAAACATTGTAATTTTCCTGTTCTTTCAAAGAATGATCAGTAAATTTATCTCCTTCATCCTTTAAATGTTAAAAATAGTCACTGTTTTATTTGTATAGCTTTCATCTAAGTCACAATTTTTAAAATTGATTTCAGTTCTACCACAAATCTATTACTTTAAAAAATAAGTAAACTTGCCATGTATAATCTCATCTCTATCATTTTGTAAATAAAGAATAATCCAGACATTTGTATTAAGGATATCTGTATTTGTCTGAATACTAAAGTAAACATGAATGTGAATTTGCATAGTCTTTTCAAAATTATGTACATTGGGCAAATTTGCAAGTAAAAAATTATTTGGACAAATGCATATAAAAATACTATACAGAATTCTAAGGTTATTTTTAATATAAAATCTGAGAATAGTTTGGAATTGGATACCATGACCTACAAAAAAAGAAACTTTTTGAAGAACCTAAAATTCACATATTTCCCTTCCCTAATGTGCATGGTGGAAAAAAATCCAAATATAGTAGGCAAGGTTTGTGCAAAAATGTAAATCATCTCCATGCATTTTAACAGTAAATGCAGGTAGCTTTGAGTTGACAAGGTCAGAAAAATGGTGCAGCCAGCCTGCTGAATTCCTCTTTAAAACACAAAAGCTGGTCAACGTGGAATGGCCTTCTGATATATGGAATGCAACTTTCATTGTAGCTTAATTCCTAAGAATTACCAGCACATCCTGGCTATGGCATTTGCAGTTAAGGAGATCAATGAAAACCCACAGATCTTACCCAATCTCACCTTAGGTGTCTGCATCTATGATAGTTGTGATAATGCCCAAAAAACGTACCAGGCCACCCTGCAACTTCTATCATCAGTGGAGGAATTGGTCCCCAACTATGTATGTAACATCCAGAATGATATAGTAGCTGTTATTGGAGGACTGGATGCACAAATTTCTCTTCATGTGGCAACTATTTTGGATACCTATAAGAAACCACAGGTGAGATATATTTATCTATCTGCATGCCAAGTTAACATAATTTTTATTTTTAAAAAATTATTTTGAATATTGTATTGCATTCCAGTCCTACACTGCACTACAAAGTCCTGGAATGGAAAAAAAGGATTTATCCCTGCAAATCCAAGAGTCACATTCTTGTAAATATCACTACTTAGTTTCAATCCTCCATCCATTTACAGTGCATTTTGTAAGTGGAATGCATATCTTTGAAGATATCCAAGACATGGTGTTATGTACTTTTAGATATTTCATAACCATTTTTTGTTGTTTTTGTATTCTACCTCATACAGTCAGATTGGTTTATTTTACTTCTAGTTAATTAAAGAAGTCAACCATGGCTTGTTGCATCAAAGATAATGCATTGCATCTGACAGTTATATTCTGTGTTTAAGTTTGATCTTAATTATCATTTTATCAGGGCAAATCTATTGATTGGGAGAGCATGATAAATAAATAATATATAGCTCTGCTGAACATTTTTTGGGGTTGTTTTTTTAGTCAAGGTGCCAAGCTTTTCAATAACTGTTAAGAGCTAATATTAATTAGCACTAAAGTGCAAATTTGCCAGATTTAATCTTAGGTTCAAGATTTAGTGATTGCCGGTATCAATTTAAATTTGAAAGATTAATAAGAGATATATGTTGCATCTCTTATACTATTGGGAAACATGTATGAACTGAGTTTGGGAAAGAATTGGGCTTCTGAATACTATTTTGAGTCCCTCCTACCCACCGACCATCCATCACAAAAAAAGTTCAGGAAAAGGAATTAGGGCAATATATGTCTTGGGGAGGGGGACGTGGTGGCTCAGTGGGTTAGGACGCTGAGCTTGACAATCAGAAGGTTGGCAGTTTGGCGGGTCGAATTCCGAGTGCCGCGTAACAGAGTGAGCGCCTGTTACTCGTCCCAGCTTCTGCCAACCTAGCAATTCGAAAGCATGTAAAAATGCAAGTAGAAAAATAGGGACCACTATGGTGGGAAGGTAACAGCGTTCCGTGCGCCTTTGGCATCTAGTCATGCTGGCCACATGACCACGGAGATGTCCTCGGACAAGCGCTGGCTCTTCGGCTTTGAAACGGAGATGAGCACCAGCCCCTAGAGTTGGAAATGACTAGCACGCATGTGCGGGGGAACCTTAACCTTTACCTTTACCTTTACCTTTATGTCTTGGGGAGGGATTTTAAATTCTTTGTTCAAGCTCAGTATAATTTCAACTTTTTATTCAAACCTCAGACTTGTTCATAAAACTCATTTGAAAAACTGTCCTATAAGAATATTTTTAAAACCTTTCCAATATATTTTCATGGAACAGACATTTGTAGATTTTTCTTTCCTTTGCAGCTTCTCTGACCCATGATTTGAACAATTGTTAACTGTAATTGTAATTATTCTTTTTTGTGCATACTATAATTAACAAGAGTTTAGAATTCAGCTTTTTAAAATAAAGTTTTATTTTATTTTCACTTGTGACATTTGTTATCTTCCAAAAAGGGAGAGAAGGGCTGAATTCTCTACATAGAATTCTTCTATAGTAATGGCCAGGAGACTACACAATTGGAATTACTTTTACCTTTTGTGTTTTGATGTTTTAATTGTCAAAAAAGAAGTATAAGGTGTGATAATGTATCTGTGTCATACATCAGAGTTAGGGGATGGTCAACAGATAATGTATCCCTGGGATATTTTTACAAAAAAGTAAATTACTTATAGTGGAGGTTAGTTCTTCAAGTGTTCTTATCTATAAAATGTATAAGATACAACAAAGTCAGAAAATCCAAGGAATACACACACACACACAGAGAGACACACACACGCGCACACACACACACACACACACACACAGAGAGAGAGAGAGAGAGAGAGAGAGAGAGAGAGAGAGAAATCCCACATTTGAAATCTCTTCAAATTACTTCAAAGGAACATAAGTGAATTTTATACATTAAATCACTTCAGTGATTCAATTCAGTTTAAAGGAATGGTTCAAATGACCCATAGGATTTATGCAGAAATGAAGCATATAGTAAATTTAGTAAAACGACAAACATCATTTCAAGTAGCAATGTTGAAATTGTTATATATACCCAGGGCTTTTTTTCTCATAGAACGCTCAGAACGGAGTTCCAGCACCTTTTTTGGATAGAACCTTGTAGGGTAGGCAAGGCGGGTTATATGACATGTGTGAGTTCCGGCACCTTTTTCTTTTACAAAAAAAGCACTGTATATATACCAACATGAACACCAACATGACCCCAACTGGGAAATGGCCATACACCAAATAAATAGTATGAGTTTGCTAATATAATCTATGCAGATTGTGATAATAGTTGAAAGTACTATATACATGTGTCCATTATTTTTATCCACTTCTATCTAGCTGATTTATGGATTCCCTCCCCTTATGAATGATAAAACTCCAGGCCTTTCTTTCTACCAGATGGTTCCCCCAGAACCACTTCAATATGCAGGAATTGTCTCACTGCTCCTGCATTTCAGATGGATCTGGATTGGGTTTCTTATCATGGACAATGATCATGGAGAAAAAATGGCACAAACTATGATTCCACTTCTTTCGAAAAAGGGTATTTGTTATTCTTTTATTGAAAGAATCCCAAAATTTAGTGATATTACTAAACTTGATGGTATGCTTCAGCAGGGGGTAAAAGTATATGAACATATCATGAGTAGTAAAGCTAATGCATTTGTGATTTATGGAGAATCTTTCTCTATGATGTTCTTGAGGTGGTTACAATATATGCCAAAGCTGGAACCAGTGAAAAGTAAACCAAAAGGTATTGTGTGGATAATGACAGCCCAGATGGAATTCACTTCATCAGCTTTTCAACTCCATTGGGATACAGATATAATCCATGGTGCCCTCTCCTTGTCAATGCACTCTGCTGAGCTACCGGAATTCAAATCATTTATTCAGAAAAAAAAATCCCTACAGTGCAAAGGAAGATGGGTTCATCAGTCTGTTCTGGCAAGAAGCTTTCAGCTGTGTTTTTCCTAATATGGCAATGAGTGATGTGTCTGACAATATTTGCAATGGAACAGAGGATCTGAAGAGCCTTCCTGGATCTCTTTTTGAAATGAAAATGACTGGTCATAGTTACAGCAGTTACAATGCTCTGTATGCTATAGCTAATGCCTTACATGCTCTGTCCTCTTTTAAACATAAACACAAAGTTATGGCAGAGAGAAAAGGAGGGAGGATACATAATCAAGGCTTCTGGCAGGTAATGGCACCACCCTCATCTGATGGAGCATCATGTACATAGGTATGATGGCAAAACTACAGTAGGTCTGAATTTCAGTAGTTTTCCCATCTCTTAGCAATTTAACAAAAGCTCAGAATTTTATCAGAATTCCTTTTAATTATTATTGAAAATACGATATAAATACAATACTGTACACTGATTTGTGCTGGGCACTTTTCCATGTTTAGGATTTTAATGGTGTATCTATTAATATGATTATAATAAACACATGTTTAACTCTAGAATTTAGATATTTTGGGGTGTAATAGAATCAGATTACTTTTCTATTAACCACCATTCTGAGTTTGTGGTAAACTTAAGGGAATAGTAGTGTAATTCATTCTTTTGTTTCTTCCCTAATGCACACCAATCTGGCTTCTCCCACTGAGCCTCATAAATGATTTCCAGTCAGAGAGAGAGAGAAGTCTAGAAAGTTCTTTTTTGGTTAACTTCAAAAGAAAATACCATCATGAAGAGGAAAATGTTCTCAAAACTGGCATTTAATTTTTTGCTCTAGATCAATTATTTTCTGAGGGGCGTTTCTTTTAACAACAGCGCTGGAGATCTGGTATTTTTTGATCAGAATGGAATAGTAGCAGCTGGATTTGATATCATCAACTGGCTTGCCTTCCCAAACAAATCATTTTTTCGTGTGAAAGTTGGGAAGGTGAATCACTTGGCTCCACCAGATGAACTTTTAACCATTGATGAAAAGGTCATTATGTGGCACAGTTGGTTTAACCAGGTAGGATCTAATTATCAGCCTAATAATCAGATCTAATTATCATGATTTTGAATTATGTGTCTCTATTATGATATGGAAATTCCTCATGTTCAACAGTCTCTTGAAAAAGTAGGTAAATTAATTTTAGTATATGAATTTATAGAATAATTGCTCCTCTGATCTACAAATGTCTACTCTAATTGCCAGGGTTTTCTCTTTATTATGTAAAAATTGTTGGAAGACTATGACTCTAGATGATGAACAACAATTAAAATTAATCATAAAAAGAACAAGAAACATAACACATCACAGACAAGGGTAGCACATCTGTCAATATCCATAATTTTGTAAAGATGGATTTAGATTAAAGTCCTGATCCAATGCCAAAAACCATTTCTGACAGTTCACAGAAAGCCATCAGGTCACTTACTGTCTATTCTACAATTCTACGATATTGAGAATGCTTGCTTCCTAGGATTCTTCGCTGGAAAGGAAAATATTTAGGTCATGTGGAAAATTAAAAATTCAGATACTTTTACATTTCCTAAATTAAACTTTAGGGAAAAGTGAACTTCCCTCATGAAAGAGAATTCACATTAGTGGATACTACTTGTTGTTTGTATACATGTTAACTATCATTTCTGTTTTCTCTCTTATTTCATTTATTGTGAAAACTGTCCTTAATATTTATGTTTTGCTGAGATGTAATTTCTGTACCATGGTTTCTTGATAACTCCAGTTCCGGTAGAATTAGATGGTAAAGAAAAAGGATATAACTAAATTGTTCACTGTATTAGTTATTCTCCTTTTAAATTTTAAAGAAATATATTTGGAGAGGCACATTTACTTATCAGGGAAGTTGCTGCTATTTCACATTTCTTAGAACATATTTACTTGCTAGAATCAGGAAATTCCCTTTCATAAGGAATGGGTTTTGTTTCTTTCTAGTCAAGTCTGGTAGCAATTTAGTGGGGTTAAACAATCCAGGACTGTTGACAATTGGGATTGAAAAATTCAGAGTTGTTGAAAATGGTCACCTCTAACATCAGAAATTGGTCATCAAATCAAAAGGTCACATACCGGTATGTGAAATGGGTGGCTATATAATATAAAACATAAAATGGATAGGTATTGTGAACCCCAAGAAATAATCAAATTAATGATTTTTTTTATTTAATCTCAAAAAGTCTAGCTTGTCATAATCTTGATGACTCCATTGATCGGATAAATTAGGAATTATGTGGTACTTGTGCTTAACCCTCTACTCTTTGCAAATGATACCATCACCCATTGGGGCAAAGTAGAGAGATATAGCATTGATAGTTCTCTTATAAATCAGATATGCCTGTAAACTACTTCTTTTTAATCTGCTAAAAAGTGCAATTAATCATTATGCTAAAATTTTAAGTAAGGAATTGATGATGGGAAATTCATAGAAGACTGCAAATATTATTAATGCAACAGCATTAATATGCTACAAAATTTAGAAAGCAATGTGCTGCATTTCTTAATCTAAAAAGTATATTTGATTTAATTTCTAGAGAGAAGTTTTTGCATAAATTTATTCATTACATCCAGTGGCCACTATCTTCTTTTATTAATACACATAATGAATTAAAATCCCAATTTAAAATGAAATGTAGAATATCAAATCATGCAAGGGTAAATATTTCTGTAGTTGAATACAATTTTCCTAGTTTCTGTGAATAGATGCATACAATTTAACAGGGTTCTTTGAAGTCCAGGAAAAAAACAAAATGGTATTTTGAATGCATATATGCAAATTGATAAGGATCAGAAATAGACTTATTGTCTCAGAGAGACATTTTGAACAGGTCAAGTAAGCATCTTGCTGTTGATTCATAAACCATTGTTTTTTTGTTGAGGGCTTACATTGCCTCTTTCAATTCTATGATTCTTATAATCTTCCCCAAATGGATATATGGAAAAGCTGAGAAGCTTACCTATTAGTTATGGATTGCAGTTATTCAAACTTACATTTCCAAAGGAACAAAAACCTATATATTTTTAGACAAAGACATACTTTATTGTAGATGAAAATACATTTAGATGTGAACATTTGGGAGAAAATAATTCACAACTTACAATTTCAAGGCAACTTGTCACCTTAGTACACAGAGTGAAGATATGCAAAAGTGAAATGGCTACGAAATAGAGCAGTTTATCCATCTGTAACAATAATTTCTAGTGTATCAACTAAGTCATCTTGAGTAGGCCCTTTGAACTTAAATTGGTGTCAAATTGTAGCTTTTCTTGTATCATTCTCCAATGTAAAACATTCCTCTTTCATTTTAGGTGAGACCTCTTTCTGTGTGCAGTGATAGTTGCTATCCTGGTTTCAGCAAAAAAGTGAAGGAAGGAGAGCCATTTTGCTGCTATGACTGCATTCCCTGCCCAGAAGGGACAATTTCAACTGAGAATGGTAATCCTCTCCCATTTGTTCAAAATAAATTCAGGCAATAAAAGAATAATGTAATGTAACAAGTAGATTTTTTAGAAAGCATTTTTAAGATGTGAGGATTAAAAACTTCTATTTACCAGAATGTCGAGCTGTCTCAATGCATTAACAACAGAGATTACCTAATTTTGTATCCATGTATGTATGTATACACACACACACACACACACACACACAGAGAGAGAGAGAGAGAGAGAGAGAGAGAGAGAGAGAGAGAGAGAGAGAGAGAGAGAGAGAGAGAAGTTGACACCTTTCTTATAGATCTAACAACTGCCATTAAAGAATCTATCAAATATTATTACTAACTTGTCTCTAAACACTTTTTTGATCAGTTTTCTCCAACTTTTTCTCATCTGGAGTCTTTAACACCACTGAACTAATTTTGAAGGGAACAGAAGATCCTTTAGACCAAAAAGGGCATCTAGGAAACAGATTACAAACAGATTACAAAATGGCAAGATCAGAACATAATTACTGATTTTATTCAGGTTTTAATTCACATTTCACCCTTAAAAAAATTCCTGAAAAACAGTTCATATTTTATTTAATAAAACAGCTTCCTGATAAATAATCAAATAAAGTCCTCATTTATATATGAAGCTATCCATTGGGAATTGCTATATTTCATATAGCTTCATTTTACATTATGATTCACTTTTTCTATATTAAATTTGAATCTCAAAATTATAAAATTACAAGTATATTAACATAAGTGAATAGAAGTTTTTAGATATGTAAAATAATAGGATGCAGCATCTTTTAATACCCAACATGATAAGAAATATTTTATTAATTCATTTATGAAACATATTTATATGGCACTAGATGTACTGAGTCCTTCGGGAGAAGGGCGGTATACAAATTAAATTATTATTATTATTATTACTTCCTTAACAGATGGAACCTGCAATATATCTTGCCTTCCAATCTTGGTGGGCAGATAGATATATACTGGATAATATAAGTAGTCCTCAAGTTATAGTCACAATGGACCCATTATATCAGTAATTGAGATGCCATTAAGTGAACTGACTCAATTAATAAACCCCATCCCTGCTGTACCCAATACAATTGTTAAACACATGTACAAATCATTAAGTGGAACATGGGGGAGTGGGAGGTTCAAGAGTGGGAAAGACCATGGGGAGCCAAATGCAGGCACAAGTTATCACTGGGATGCTAATGTTAACATTAGCAAGGGAAAGCAAACAGAGTGGTTTTCTTTTCCTCATTAATGCTGGTGAAGTTAACACTAGGTTTAGTAAGAGAAACAAACTGCTCCATTGCTTGGGTCCTATATGCAGCTATCATTTTCCAAGTTTGTGCTTCCACAATCATGCCACATATCCACAAACTGATTATCTGCCAGGCTGCATGGATTGCTGGGTTGAAGCAGTTTGTGGCTGTACTCAGAAAAAAAAGATGGTCACATGTGGGATTGTGCTGTGTGGCCCAACAATAGAGCAGCTTGTCCTCCTTCCATACCCTGACCTCCTGGACAAAGGAAATCTTCAAAAAGTAACTGAGTGATTGACGACCAAGGTAGACAGAAGTGTGAAAAACCCATTGAAGTGACAAAGCAGGCCCAGCACCTGTAGGACTCTGGCCAGGCAGGATGGGGAGGGGGGACACACTGCAACATCTCTGTTTTTGGTCATAAGGATGACTAACTGCAGGGGTGCTGTAGCTGATGCAACTTTGAAACTGGGTCGTATGTACTACCTTTTGTGGGGGAACTGTTGTAACTTCAAAAATCCAAATACTGTTAATAGCTTTAAAGTGAAAAAATGATTACATTTACTAAAGCAATTTATCTTTATTACACCTTTTGTCTAATCACATACAAAGCTTCTAATCTTAATATTAAATACAATCTGCAAGAGTAGAAGATCATATTGAGTATCAGACCAAGCATGATTATATGATATCTGTAGGCCTTCCTATATATGCATTAATCAAAATAGCTGCCTAATAGTATAACCAATCGTATGATAACACTCTGGCCAGATTTATGATATGCATGAAATACTAATGTTATACAATTTCTTCTATTTCAGACAAAAATGAATGTTTCAAATGCCAAGACAAATACTATCCAAACAAGAAAAAGGATTTCTGTATTCCCAAGGTTATAAGTTTCTTGTCTTATGAAGAACCTTTAGGGATCAGTTTAGCATCTCTTGCACTTACCTTTTCTTTATCTACAATCCTTATATTAGGAATATTTATGAGGAACCACAATACTCCCATTGTCAAAGCTAACAACCAGAGCCTGACCTACACACTCCTCATCTCCCTCCTGCTCTGCTTCACTTTAGCACTGCTATTCATCGGTAAACCAAGAAAAGTGGCTTGTCTTCTCCGACAAACAACTTTTGGCATTATCTTTTCAATGGCTGTTTCTTCTGTCTTGGCAAAAACCATTATGGTAGTTCTGGCTTTCATGGCCACCAAACCAGGATCCATAATGAGGAAGTGGGTGGGGAAACAATTAGCCAATTCCATTGTTGCTTTTTGTTCTCTGATCCAAGCAAGTATATGCATTTTGTGGCTGGCAATGGCTCCCCCATTCCCAGATATTGATATGTTTTCAGTGACTGAAGAAATTATCCTGCAGTGTAATGAAGGCTCTGTGACCATGTTTTATTGTGTCCTTGGCTATATGGGTTTTCTGGCTCTTATCAGCTTCATCACAGCTTTTCTTGCCAGGAAATTACCTGACACTTTCAATGAAGCCAAGTTCATAACCTTCAGTATGTTGGTCTTTTGCAGTGTTTGGTTGTCCTTTGTGCCAGCATACCTGAGTTCCAAAGGGAAATACATGGTGGCTGTGGAGATCTTTTCCATCTTAGCCTCTGGTGCTGGGCTTTTGGGTTGCATCTTTTTTCCCAAATGTTATATCATTGTATTCAGGCCTGGCCTAAATATCAGAAAACAACTAATAAGACAAAAATAAGTCTCTCCCTCTATTCTCAATGTTCTTAATTTAGACTTCTTTCTCTGTATGCAATCTAAGATATTTATGGAAAGTTATCAGATTTTGACAAAGTGAAATGAACCTGCATGTATCTCATCTCTTCTAATCATTTCTTGAAACTAGTCTTTTTTTCAGAATCTTTTCCCAAAGCACATTTATTTTTTAAACTGCTTCACTTCCTATTAGTGGATAGAAGGAAACAAATGGCACTAACAATCTAACAGTCATGAGGGGGGTTAGGGCAGTAGGGCACTTGTTTAGAATTAATCATAATTAAGTAATCATAAAGGGACACGGTGGCTCAGTGGGTTAGGACGCTGAGCTTGTCGATCAGAAGTTCGGCAGTTTGGCGGGTCGAATCCCGAGTGCCGCGTAACAGAGTGAGCGCCTGTTACTCGTCCCAGCTTCTGCCCACCTAGCAGTTCGAAAGCACGTAAAAATGCAAGTAGAAAAATAGGGACCACTACGGTGGGAAGGTAACAGCGTTCCGTGCGCCTTTGGCGTCTAGTCATGCCGGCCACATGACCACGGAGATGTCCTCGGACAAGCGCTGGCTCTTCGGCTTTGAAACGGAGATGAGCACCGGCCCCTAGAGTCGGAAACGACTAGCACGCATGTGCGGGGGAACCTTTACCTTTACCTTTAAGTAATCATAAGTCAGTTAGAAAACTACCAATATGAAAGGGTAAACCTAAAAACAAAACCAAAAGAAATATCCTGTAATGTAACTAAACTGGAACTTTGTTTTTATTCTCCATTCTGGGGTCAATGTGGTACCAAGTGAGATAGACCTCACTTAATGATCATTCAAATTTACTACAGACTTCAAAAAAGCTACCTATAACCTGTCCTTGAAGTTCCAACTTCTGCATACAAACCCTGTAGTTATGTGATTTCATTTTAGGCATTTGGCAACCAGTTTGCATTTATAACTGGTTGCACCATCCCATTGTCACATGGCCATGTATGCAATGTCAAATGTACTATAAGATTGGCTGCCAATTTAAGAAATATGGGCATATCTAGTATAGCTAGCCTGCTGAGTTTACTTCTATTATTCCTGATTAAAAACACAAGAGCAGTTAAATGTGGGATATTGTTTAACACATAATGTCACTTTCATTTTGAGATTATAATCCTTTTCCCATTACTAGAGGTTAAGACATTTGAACTCAGTGGAATTTAGATCTTTAAAGATACATAAACTTAAAATTTTAGCAAATTAAATGATCTGAGAATGCCAAAAGTGAAATTATCAGATAAGAAAGAGAAATATAGACAAATCTTTGAAATAAACCTGCCTAAATAGGTTCCAGCAAAACAGTAAGCTATAAACACCAGAGCCACATTTCTCTTTGGTCTCTAATGCATGCAGGAAAATTGCAAACATATTTCATTCTCTTCAAAGCTAGAAATTCCACTGAATCTCCAGCTCTTTCAAATTTCCAAGGTATTTTAAAAGGGACCCAATTCCATCCAACTTCTGACCTCTCTGATTAAATTCAAAGATTCTGTTCAAAGCAGCAATACCTCATAGATTTTTTGTAGGAATAAAGGACATAGAAATTTAGTAACATCTCAAACATAATTTTAATTAGCTTTGTCTATAAAGGGGAAAACATCTTTAAGGTAAAGGAATTTAAGGACATAATAGAACTCCTCATCAACGCTTAACTTTAGTCTTCTGTTAAATATCTGATAGATGCTTATGTGTTTTACAAGATTTACAGTATATAAGGCTTATTAATACTATGTATGCACATTCCTATCAATACTTGAAAACACAATACAGATATGGCTTTTACTATCTTTTCTTCTCTGTAGCTCATTTATGGCTTTGTCATAAAGTTTTGGAGAGATCAGTATCATCATTAAAGAAAGAACCGACCAGGGTTAGGCTTACTACACTTATTTACAGACCCAATCCAAAAGCTTAAAAATAAAATTATTTATTTAATTATAGCAGCCAAAACAATAATTTGCAACCCTGGAAAACTTTAGATGATACAACAGCTAAATTAGGGATTAGCAATTAGCATCTTCAATTGCCACATTAGAAAAAAAAATCACAGAGAAAGTTAAAGAATTGAAGATTTCAGAAACAGAAACAGCTTTATCAAACATGGTTGCATTTTATCATTTATTTTAATAGCAATAAATTATAATCTGGTGTGTTTCTTATATAGGATAAAATTTTCACATATAAAATATGTGACTTTTTATTTACGTGCTAGGAGATATCTTTCTGTATTTTTTTATATTTTTCCTGTATACATGTAATCCTTGATTTATGATCACAACTGAGCCCAAAATTTCTTTTGCTAAGCAAGACCATTGTTAAATTGGTTTTTCTCCATTTTATGACCTTTCTTGCCAGTGATTTATTGCAATTGTTAAGTTAGCAATGCGGTTGTTAAGTGAATCCGGCTTCCCCATGGACTTTGCTTGTCATAAGGCTGCTAAGGGTGATCACATGACTTCTGGATATTGCAACCATCATAAATATAAGTCAATTGCCAATTGTCCAAATTTAGATAACATGACCATGAGGATGCGGCAACGGTTGTAAGTATGAAAAATGGTCATAACTCACATTTTTCAGTGCCATTGTAACTTTGAACTGTCATTAAATGAACTGTTGTAAGTCGAGGACTTTATGTTAATGCTGCTACCTGATTTTGTGAAAGAAACAATAAATGAACTACTTCTCATTTAAAAAGAAAAGAAACATTGAAGTAGATGAGGGGTTATTTTTATTTTGCTTTTTAAAATTTTTAATGGCTAAAAGGCTGAGTTATAAAATAAATAGCCCACTTTTCATATGTAAATCAGTGTCAAAGTAGGGACACCAAATACTGCTGACTATGTCAAGAAAATTTCTGGTGGCAAAATTTAAAACAAATGTTCAGTATAAAAAGGTTTATTATAATATCCGCAGTCTACTTCTTTTGAGTCCTTCTCTGTGTCTCTGAGTGTGTTTGGTGCTCAGTGATTTGGACTGAACAGTCTATAACTATACTCCACTTATTCCTGTTTAGGCAGAAATGATTCATATTTATATTACAATCAATGATTTGATGGCTCTTCATTTATAAAGTTTAGGTCTGGCCTGCTAATTTCTTTGATCATCCAAAGTTGGCTTATATTATCAGCAAGCCACCTTCACAATACCATCTCAAACAAAACCATGAAAATCTCAAGCATATCTCTTGGTGTGATCACTTGGCCCAATATCACTATCAAAGTTCCAAAAATATGAATGGCTTTCAATCACTCAAATATTCCTCATCATTCATCCTTGCCAAATGCCCTAGTTCCTTTAAGAATTTAAGTGAAAACAATAGTTGAACTTTAAAAAGCATGATTTCTTCAGGTTTTCCCTAGGGAACTGCACTCTGACTTAAAAATTACCTTCTTGTTGTGCATCTAAATTACTATTATTAATTCTACTGTCAATCCAAATCCCATGGAAATTCAATGCCCAACACTAACAAAGACTGACGTAAGATGTTGCTTTTCTCTCTTTTTCTTAAAATATGGATACTATTTAGAGATCAAGAGAAACATTGCTGGCTTCTGCATGGATAAGGATCCCCAGGTTTGATCCTCAATAGATCAAGATTCAGATTTAAAGACTCAAGATCTGTAAATTGCAGAAATGTTAATGGCTTTGTTCTAGGAATAAAAGGGGTTCTTTTGCCCTTTTAATGGGAATGGCAATTTTACTGATCTTAATGCTAGTGTTGAATCCCCATGTGGTGTGCATGACTTATAGGTGCAGCATCTTTCATCCATATCCTCCATATCACAAGTACCATCATCCAGGAGACCTTATGGTTGGTGGAATTTCATCTCAGGTTGGTCCAGTCTCTGAAGACATTACCTTTAAAGATCATCCCTCACCAGTATTGTTTGGACAGTTTATGTAAGGGATTTTATTGTTTTTTATTTTTATTTTTCTATATTTGTATCTCTTGAAATAATAGATTATAGCATTGCCATTTCAAAATGTTAATTGACTGGGTGGAAGTTAAGGAGATCCTCAGAAAAGCATTCTTTTCTCAAACAGGCAAAATATAGTGTGGAATATAATGAGATGTTTAAAGCAAGCTTCCAAAACTGAGCACCTCCAAATAGCTGGGATTCCATGCATATAAGTCTCAATTATTGCTACTCTGCCTGAGGACTACTGTGGGGCAGATAGCTTGGGGAAGTCTGATTTAGAACGCTTTTGCATTTTTCTACATACTCCTCTTAAATAATATACATTAATTAGTCTTGCACCTAATAACTCCTTCAAACACACTACAAGATCTTCAACTAACAATACAAGAGTGTCTGGAAGCCTGGTTCTCTGCCACAGAACTGAGTATCTTTCTTTTACAAAGTGACATTATATATGTGGATTCCAGACATTCCCTGTGTTTATGTCTGAAATCATTTGCACATATTTTCTGCAGAAATATCTGAGTTCCAACAATAAATATTGACTTCTTTATCAATGTTCACTTGTACTTATATTAATCTACATCCTGGGGGCTTTTAATTTACTGTATCAGAAAGACAGAATTACTTGATGGGGTTTGCCTGCTATAGTATAATTACTGATTATAATATAAGAACAGGTAGAATATCCTTCTGATGTGCAATACTATTCTAATTGTAGTGGAGTTCCTAAGAATTACCAACACATCCTGGCTTTGGCATTTGCAGTAAAGGAGATCAATGAAAACCCACAAATCCTACCCAATCTTACCCTGGGCTTCCATATTTATGATAGTTATGACATTGCTAAAAGGACTTATCAAGCTACCATGCTGCTTCTATCAGCAACTGAGAGACTGGTTCCCAACTACCTATGTAACATCCAGAATAAAGTCATAGCAGTTATTGGAGGACTGGATGCTGAAATCTCCCTTCACATGGCAACTATCTTGGATATCTATAAGATTCCACAGGTAGGTTGGATATCCTTGCAGGCAAATGTCATACTACTTATACTGACCTACTTTCGCAATGCAGTTTTGTTTTGCAACATTATTTATAATCAGGTAAATAGTGGCTCAGTGGGTTAGGACGCTGAGCTTGTCGATCAGATGGTCGGCAGTTTGGCGGGTCAAATCCCGAGTGCCACGTAACAGAGTGAGCGCCTGTTACTCGTCCCAGTTTTTGCCAACCTAGCAGTTTGAAAGCACATAAAAATGCAAGTAGAAAAATAGGGACCACTACGGTGGGAAGGTAACAGCGTTCCGTGCACCTTTGGCGTCTAGTCATGCCGGCCACATGACCACGGAGACGTCCTCGGACTAGCGCTGGCTCTTCGGCTTTGAAACGGAGATGAGCACCAGCCCCTAGAGTTGGAAACGACTAGCACGCATGTGCGGGGGAACCTTTACCTTTACCTTAAATAGTTCAGAAGTTGAAAAAAATGCCTTAAAACAGATTTGTTTTTGTGCTGGACTTAGGCTCACATTGCCCATATATTTCATTTATTTAATAAAGTCTTTATTGATTAGCCCTTGGGCCATATCAAAGTGCAAAGTTCCAGCAACAAATTGTTACTAAAATTTGATAAAAGAAATTTAAAATGGAATTTGATAAAATACAATTTAAAATGGAATTAGAATAAAATACGATTTAAAATGAAATGGTAATAAAATACAATCTAAAATGAAATTTTAATAGTGAACAATAATTTAAGATATAGATAAAATATGATAAAATTATATTTCAAAGTCGCCCTTGCAATCTACCCCAATCAGTCCCAAATGCAGATCTCAACTGAACCATTTTGTTTAAGTACTGTGCTACGTTAAATGTTATTTTCAAGTTCTGGCCGGACATAAGGTAAGTTATTTTGATATGGGGATCCCAATGGGTCATTTGTTTGGTATATAGACCAAGATACCTGTCTCTCACCCTCTTATACAGGCAACAGTCAAATAGGATGTGAGCCAGGTCTTCTACCTCTGCCGCTCCGCAAATGCAGAGACGCTCATTGTACGGTATAGCATGAAATCTCCCATATCTGACCATTGTGTCAAGCTGTTCAAATCTTGCTTGCGTAAATATCTCCCTAAGATGTTTTGGAAGTTGTAACTTCAAATAATTGTCTACTTGAAAAGTACATTTATATTTACTCAGCCATTTCAAGTTACCCACCTTACTAAGTATAGCTATATCAGTTTGTGCTTCTATATCCTTAATTCTTTGGGCAACTCTTTTTTTGGATTGTTCTGTTACGCAAGAGACAGGAAGGCCACAGCTTCTTACAAAATTTGTTAGTTGGGTGATCCAGGAGATTTGTGTTTGTAGTTTTATTCGCTCTAGTAGGCATAACTTGGGGAGTCTGTCAGTCTCCATTTCATTAACTTTGCACCAGTAGTTATAAGCTCTAATTTTAGATAATGCATGAATTGTATGAATTCCCAATTCAGCTCTAACTGCTGCAGCAGATGTTCTTGGATCTACACCCAAAATAGATCTCAAATGCTGAGACTGTGTTTGTTCTAGGATTGTGTTTGAGTAAAGACCCCAAATTTCTGCTCCATACAAGAGCATTGTGGTAACCTTAGCCTTATAAACCTTAATTAATGGGGCTAGGGACCCTGGGTAACTATGGTTCTTTAGTTTGAGCAGTAAATTCAAATGGGCTTTTGCTCTAAATGTACTCCATTGATGATGGCAGGCCCAAGATCCAGTCTTGGAAAAAGTTATGCCCAAATATACAAAGGTGTTAACCTGCTCAATTGGTTCACCATTTAATTGCCACTTATGTCTCTGATGGTTTCTTCCAAACACCATTATTTTTTATTTAGATTTGCTAATGATTAGGGAGTTATCCTGGCAATAAGAGCTGAATCTTCTTAATAGCCTACGTAATCCTACCTGTGAGTACGATAATAAAATCATATCATCAGCATAAAACAAGCTGTTACAGTAAGTATTTAGGATCTTCGGCGTATGTACCAATGACTTGCCAGGGTTAATGAAGTCATTAATGTATAAATTAAATAATAATGGGGCCAGGATACACCCTTGCCTTATCCCTTTATTTGTGTGAATCCTGTTAGTCAGGGCCCCATTAACCCCATACCGCACCCTCAAACAGGTACTTGTGTAAAGGGCTTTAATCAAAGCCAGGAGTCTGGGTTCTATTTTAAGAGATGTCAGTTTACTCCATAGTACGTCTCTATTTACCATATAAAATGCTGCTGTAAGGTCTATGAAAGCAGCAAATAGGGGTCTCCTCTTATAGGCGTATTTGGCAATTAGACGGTTCAAGACAAAGCAGTTATCAATGGTAGATCTGTTTTGTCTAAAACCTGCTTGTTCTTCTCTGAGGATGTTGTTTTCCTCTACCCAAATTTCAATTCTGTTCAAAAGGTACCTAGCACATATTTTTGCTACAATGTCAATCAGGCTGATGGGCCTATAATTACTAGGATCCTTTTTATTCCCTTTTTTATATATATGGGGACAACTATTGCCATCTTCCACCCATCTGGTATATGGCAGGTGTTATTCATGTGTGTAAAAAGACCTGCTAATACAGGGCCCCACCAGTTGGGAAATTTCTTAAATAATTCTGCTGGTAAAAAATGCTCACCTGGGGCTTTATTGCTCTTTAAGCTTTTAATGATGAACTGTATCTCCTTTTCTGAGATTGGTGGCCAAGGGGGGGGAGGAGTTCTAAGGTTTATTAAATCACTGTTTAAAAATAGTTTCTTTACCAGTTTGGTGGGAGCAAACAAGCACTGATAATAACTCTCCCAGTCCTCAGCAGAGATTGGTATGTCGAATGCAAATCTCTGTTCCTTCAGGATACCTGCTACAGAGTGCCAAAATAATACTGATTTATGGCTTCTGGCAGCCAACTCGAGTTCTGACCAGATTGAAATGGCAAAACTTTTTTTCTTTAATGTTATAGTTTTTTTACATTCCCTTCTTGTGTGCAGCATGTTAGCTTGTATATGGGCAGTAGGATTCCTCTGGGCAAGCCTCATGGCTGCCTTCAATTTCTTTTTCAGTCGCTGGCAATCAGGATCAAACCAGTGAGGTCTACCCACTTGGGCTCTTTTTGTAGCAGGTTTAGCTGTTAGGTGTTTCTTCAGTATGTTACAGAGATTGGACTATTTTATTTATTTGAAATTATTGGGGAAAGGTTGGTTTTCTGTCTCTAAACAACCTCATGGCTTAGACTACAATAATATGCAAATTTTTGTGGTTCAGTATTTGCTATGTTCTTAGCAAAGTGCATGAACCATACCATAAATAGTTGATTGATTTAGTTTGATGCACCATATTTCACAAACAGTACAACAATCTTTTTAGCCTGGTCTTTGTGTTAAGGTTTTGAGTTTCAATAATATTTCATCAAAATCAATTAATTAATCTTTAATGAATTAGTATCATTAAAGAAATTAATCTTTAATGAATTAGTATCTATTGTTACCAAAGGGACCAACATTCAAGTGATTAGTATAATCCGTAATGTTTTCCAGTGATAATTTAAAGAGAAATTCATCTTATTCCCTTTAAACAAGATGAATCAAGCTCTGCATATAGAAAGATTTATGCAATGTTCATTAATATTTTTGTTATTAATATGGTTAAAGACAAGTATTTTGGAAAACTATCAGTTTTTTCAATATCTGTAAAATTTAATTGCACATTAATAAATAATTATTATCTCCAGTTAAATACAAAATATCCAGTATAATGTCAACGTTTTTGTTGGTGGACATGATTCCCAAATAACAGATCTGCCATGATTCAATTCAGGTTTTTTTTTCCTCTTTTCCCAACTGATGATTGCATTGTTTAATCTATAAACATATTTAGCTAAATTGTTAGAATGTGAAAGCATTTTCTAAACTATTATTCTTCTTCCTAAATTTGGAAAATCCCCATGACATGCTCTCATCCTTTTAAATGTGATTCTTAGATCAAAAAGCCTTTTTTTAAGGAATCACATTTTTCAAAACATTTTTGAAAAAGCATTTTCCTCTTTAATTTCCAGATGATACCTGTTTCTAGGTGTAGCAAGAGCTATCATCCTCATTTCAGTAATTCAAGCACACACATACATGAACATACAGTGACAGCAATGAAGGTATGGTTATGAAGGGAGAGTTAGTGGATTTTTATATATAGCAGTTTGTCCTATCAATTTTTAGTAGATTGTCCTTGCTCATCTTTGCTAGTTGTTACTTATCTGAATGTTACTTAACAGGAACAAGAGAAGAAAATATATTCTTAAGGCTGATTTTCTTTTTTTTTAATTTTCAATTGCTGCTTTTAATAGTATATAAGTAGAATTTGTTTCTACGTGTATTTATCACTAATTTCTTCTAGAAGTTTTCTTGCTTTCTTACACTTAGTGTTAGACATCGCTGTCTCCGCTCGTCATTCCGGACTTAACAGTGGCGACGAAGGTGGGATAGACGGCAGAACAGCGAAAGAACCGCGGAAAGCCGGCAGAGCGAAAAGCGGGAAAATTGAATCACAGTCAACCGAGCAGCAAGCGAATTAAGCTCACAGAATGGCGCAAGTTGGTTCCCTGAAGGAGTTTGACCCTAACTACCCGGAAGACTGGGAAGAATATGTCGGTCAAGTCGAGGGGTACATGCTGGTCAACGGGATCACGGAGGACAGGAAGAAGGCGGCGGCTCTCCTAACCATTAGCGGCACTCCGGTTTACCGGGTGGCCGTCGGCCTGTGCCAACCCCTGCCGGTCTCTAGCGTATCGTACGCCGACCTGTTGGCTAAGCTAAGGGTCCACTTCACCCCTAAACGGTCGGAACTGTTCTGGCGGAGGATATTTGAGAAGCGGAACCAACGGCCGGGCAAATCTATACAACAATTTGTGGCGGCAGTCCGAGAAGCAGCCCTGCGCTGTAAATACGACAACCTCGAGATTCGCATCAGGGACCGAGTGGTTTTGGGGCTGCGAGACGAACACTTGCAAAACCGAATTATCTCTAGCCCACAGGCAATCTCCAAGAAGTCTTAGACGAGCTACTCACGTACGAGTCTACAGGCAGACGCGACCCCCCCTACAATAGCATGGCTGCCTCAGCCGAAGTTAACCTTGAGAGCCATGTGGACGGTGGCCTAAGTTCACACCGTATGTTAGAAGGAAGGACGAATTGTCATCACACTTAGGATGCATCCTGTGGGGAAACAGGGTTGTTATACCAGAGAGTCATAGAAACACAGTGATTGGGGAATTACACGAAGGGCACCCCGGAATTGTGCGTATGAAGGCCCTAGCTAGAAGCCACGTATGGTGGCCAGGGTTAGACACAGCCATAGAGGACAAAGTAGCTGGGTGCTACCAGTGTCAGCGATCTAGACCAGAGCAAGCACACACAACGGTACACAAATGGGAAGAGGCTAGGAACCCGTGGTCCAGGATCCATATTGACTTCGCTGGCCCATTCCAGGGCCTCACATTCCTAGTAGTAGTGGATAGCTACTCCCGGTGGTTGGAGGTCGTGCCTGTGAAGTCCATGACGTCAGCCAAAACCATACAGGTCTTACGGGGACTCTTTGCCACTCATGGGTTACCTGACGTAATTGTTTCTGACAACGGGCCCCAATTCACATCTAATGAATTTCAGGACTTCCTCAAGGCCAACTGGATTAGGCACGCGACATCAGCACCCTTCCACCCCTCTTCTAACGGCTTGGCAGAACGGAACGTCAGAACAACCAAGGACGCCCTCAGACGAATCATCCATGGCGACTGGCATCAGAGACTGGCTCAGTTCCTGTTGGCCCAACACACCACGCCGTGCGCGGCCACAGGGAAGAGCCCTGCTGAAATGAGGTGGGGCAGGCGATTGATAACAAAATTGGACAGATTACACCCTGACAGACTACCTGCTGAACACAACCCGGTTACACCAACCAGGTTCCTGAACATTGGGGACATGGTGTGGGCTAGGAATTATGGACAAGGGGACAAATGGGCACAAGGGGTCGTGATTGACAAAACCGGACCTTTATCTTATTTAATTGATGGGGAAGGGAATCAGCTGATTAGGAGACACATCGATCAGTTAAGGAAAAGGGCCCCTGAATGTGTACAAGCCAACAAAGAGAGGGAAAACACTACAACTGACACTGCATTTTCCCCAACCAAGGTTAACAAAGCACCAGGAGGTAAGGGGAGGAGAATACAATTCAGGTTAATAGAAGCAAACCCCCAGAATTGTAACGCAGGGATAGAAATAGCGCCCCCTGACAGCCCACCTGGGCCATCCAGCCAATCCAATGAATCCCAACAACTACAGCCCAGTAAGGAAACACCACCAGAGCTGCCCACACTCACAATAGGGTCAGAGGTGGTAGTCAACGGGGGAACGGAAGGAACCCCAGCAGTTAGTACGGCCAGCCGATATCCAGTCAGGCAACATAAAACCCCTAGCTATCTGAAGGACTATGTCAAATAGTAAATTTCATCCAGGGGGGAAGGGGTGTTGTGTACATAGTTATGGGAGTGGTTTCCCTTCGGCGGGAAAACCTGGTGCAATCATTGGCTGTTACTTCCCGGCGGGAGATTCTGAGCCGGGGATTGGTTACGTTTGAATGGAACCTAGTATATATAGGTAGGGTTCAACGGCTGCTAGGGTGTTGACCCATGTGAGTTCTAATAAATGTTCGTTGTTAGACATCGCTGTCTCCGCTCGTCATTCCGGACTTAACACTTAGCATAATATAAAAGGTGTACCACTTCCCAAATGAAACTATCTCTGTTGTGAAATTAAAAGAATTTCACATCTTTTGACTACCAGCTGAAATCTTTATACTTCTAGAAATCTTATACTTTATCATATTTGTCATGCATGGTCAAGTCAAATCAATCAGAACAAATCTTTATTACCTTCATAAGCCAATCCTTAAATTATATGTTGTAAATAAACACTTTGTTTACTCAGCTAAAGAATCTTTGGGAATGCATAGAAGGTTTTGAAAATATGTTGTTATTTTGTGCACTACAGAGATGCCAGAAGATTTTAGTAAACTTTTTATTGATTCTTAAATGGTTTTAATGTATGGCAGAGATTATTTTATGGGTTTAATTTCATAATTCCTTATGAAATTAAATTTTTTGTTCTTGTATAGCAAAAGATATCACAAGAAACAGAACTTCTCTAATCTGAAGTAACTGTTTTGATTCACCTTCAACTATAAAAATATACCCTTTTAAAAATTTACATCAACATACAAATCCCTTTGTCCATCTCTGCATGTAGACAAACCTCCCAGGTATACCTGTGCATGTGTACAAATACAATTATATATCCTCTTATATTTTGAAAATATGAAACAGGAATTACCCATCAACTATGAATCTACTGCTTGGTTTTAGATATATTCTTATCAATAATTCCTCCAGATCTGGAGCATCACTGAGTGGCAAGCAACAGCCTTCCAACACCTTCCATACAGTCATGCCTTTCACCACTACAAATTCCAGGAATAGGAATTCAGGGAATTTTCATCTCAACAAGGCAGGCAAGGCTCTTTAAAAGGGTTGGCTTTATGGATTATTAATTCAATATACTGTATGTTGATAGTTTTGAACACTTGAATATGTTCTCTAGATGTTGCTCTTACCTCCTTTTCTTTTCTCTAGCTCATTTATGGCTCTGCTCCAATAATGAATGATAAAACCCCAGGGCTTTCATTTTATCAGATGGTTCCCCCAGAACCTCTTCAGCATAAAGGGATTCTCTCACTGCTCCTGCATTTTAATTGGACATGGATTGGGATGCTTATCATGGACAATGACCAGGGAGAAAAATTTGTAGAAATGATAATTCCTCTTTTTTCCCAAAATGGGGTTTGTGTTTCTTTCGTTCGCCGATTCCCCAAAGTAACTGATATCAGTAGAATTGATGGCATGCTTCAGCAGGGAGGAAAAATCTATGATATTATCATGGAGAATAAGGCAAATGCAGTGGTGTATAATGGAGAATCTTTTGCAATGGGAAATTTGTTATGGCTTCAATATATTCCAAATGTAGAAGAGGTGAAAAGTAAACCAAAAGGTATTGTTTGGATAATGACAGCACAGATGGAGTTCAGTCTAATTCCTGTTCAACGTGCTTGGGATCTTAAAATAATCGATGGTGCCCTTTCCTTCACAATTCATTCCACTGCTCTTTCTGACTTTAGATCATTTGCTGAGAAACAAAATCCCTTCAGCACAAATAAAGATACGTTTATCAGACAGTTCTGGCAAGAAGCCTTTGACTGCGTGTTCCCAGATATCACTGTCAGTGATGTAGAAGAGAATATTTGCAATGGTAAAGAGAATTTGGAAAGCCTTCCTGGAACTGTTTTTGAAATGGATATGACTGGCCACAGCTACAGCATCTACAATGCTATTCATGCCATAGCTCATGCTTTACATGCTCTGTCGTCCTCTAGAAATACCGCGAGATCAATGATAGGTAGAGTAGGAAGGAAGATTCATAATCAAGATTTTTGGCAGGTAACATCCACATTAGGCATAATATTATGAGTGATGGGAGCCGTATTCTATTTGGACTGATGTCCCCTGCTTTAGAATTGAAAAATAAAATTATGCTTCCATCAAAATGCTGAACTTCTTTATATATTTTCTCTATTTTAAGTATTGATTACTATATGACTATTGCCTACTGATTTATTTTAGGACTCTTCCTATGTTAGTTAACTCATAATTATAACTTTAGAAAGTTTATTTTTCAACTCCCATGATTCTTGCTTAGAAATATATCTGTTTTTCTATGTCTTTATGATTCTCCAACTCCAGAAGTCAGAATCGCTCTGTGTTTTTTTTCCCTGTTAAGCCAAATTTTAGGGGAAAGTTAGGGGAGTGTTAATCATAACCCTTAGCTCCACCTCATTTTTGAACAAAAGTAATTGATCCTTTTAATTCTATTTGATTCTATTTTCTCTTCAGTTGCAATACAATGAGGTGGAAAAGGATCTCGAATCTATTAAATCTTTTCTGTTGTAAAATATATCAGCATGGAGACTGGCAATTTAGTCTTTCCAAATACTTGCATTTTTCCTTTCAATTTAGTTCCACTATTTTCTGAGAAATGTTGCTTTTAATAATGGTGCTGGGGAACCAGTCTCCTTTGATCAGAATGGAATTATAGCAGCTGGACTTGATATTCTCAACTTGATTGCTTTCCCAAACAATTCATTTCTTCATATGAAAGTTGGAAGTGTGGATTATTCAGCTCCTCCAGATAAAATATTAACCATTAATGATGAGATGATTACATGGCACAGCTGGTTTAAAAAGGTAGGATTTATTTATTGTTCCTAGTTCTGAATTAACATGTTTTTCCACTTTGATATGTAAATTCATATTATTGGGCAATAGTAAATTCTTATATAAGGTTATTTTCATATAAGCAACTTCAAAGTCTCATTATGAGATATGATTATATGTGACATAAAGATTAATTAGGTGTTAGTTTGTGGGGCATCATGTTTCAGGATATAATAATAAGACAATCATGTCTCATTCCCAGCCCACTTGTGCCCATGCTAAACTTATTCTTAGGAATCCAGGTTTTTTTCACTTTTTCCAACTCATGATTGTAGTTGTTTAATTTAAAAACAAGTATATTCCACTGAATTTATGCATTGTAAAAATGTTTTTCAAATGCTTACTGCTATCCCTAATCTGGTATGATGTCCACAGCATGTTCTCATCATTTCAAATGTGATCAGTGGAATAAAAAACTTACAGATATACACTTTTACTCTTTAATTTCCAGGTGATACCCATCTCTATCTGCAGTGAGAGCTGTTATCCTGGTTTCAGCAAAAAAGTGAAGGAGGGAGAGCCATTTTGCTGCTATGACTGCATCCTATGCCCAGAAGGGAGGGTTTCAACCGAGAATGGTAAGAGATTTTCATCACCTCCTGATTCTTTTTCTAAAAAAAGGAATAAATTCTGATTAAATTCAACATGGCATGAGCTCTGTAATATGCAGAATATATTTCTGAAACTGGAGATTAATCATTTCTCCTCTTAGGAATATTCAATTATACATTGATCATTAATTTTCAGTGATGATCATAATCATGACTAAATTAACTTGCCAGCTCTTCATTTATACACTGAGCTATCATCCAGCCATCTATGAAGCATCACCGCAATTGTGTATTGATACCTGACCCCTCTTTATATCATTTTTCCCATCATCTAGGGTCTTGATCTGTTGGACTGTAATTCAAATCATACCCAATTAATATTATGAAAATAACTGAAATCCAGTAGATCTGAAGTAAGAGCCTTGGTGGAGCAGTGGGCTAATGCCTCCTTAAGTAACACCAGCTGCCTGCAATTAGTGCAGGTTCGCATCCCACCAGACTCAAGGTTGACTCAGCCTTCCATCCTTCCCAGGTAGGTAAAATGAGGACCCAGATTGTTGGGGGCAATAAGCTGACTTTGTAATAATGCCGTGTGGGGGGGAGCGAAAGCCCTAATAAGCAGGCATATACATAGAATGAAGGCTATTGCTAAGCACATTGATTTGTGCTTAGATTGTAAGCCGCCCTGAGTCTTCAGAGAAGGGTGGGATATAAACGAGATTAAAATAAAAATAAAAAATAAAAAAGTATAACAACTTTGAAACAAAATTACAGTAGAATAGCCATGTTAAAAGATATTTATCTTGGACCCTAAATAAATAAATTTGTATCCTGAAAAAAACCAACAGTGCAAACATTCCTAATAGACTATTTTTTTAAACAGCCAAACAGACATAAACCACACCAGTTTTAATCCCTGGATTATGCTAAACCTTTCACTAAACAGCCATTTATTTTCACCCATTTATTTTCAATTCAATCAAACACTGCTGTTGCCACATTTAGCGACCAAAATTTAATTCCAATTGTGTTTCATTCTTCACCCTTTTCACGATATACTTCTTTTCAATCAACAAACTTATGATAAACCCTCTTGTTCACATACTGTCAAGCCCTTAGAGGCCATGTGAATCGGAAGACTAAAACCACTTGAATTTCTGAATTGATGTTTATCATTAATAGGTTAAAGAAATAAAATCTTGAAAGCCTACCAACATGATTCTCCACATCAGTTTATACCTACTGTAATTACTCTATGCTTCTTGGTCATGCTTCTCCCAGCCCCCTTGGACTATGGAGTCTCTTCTGTAACGGACTGTTCCCTCTCCCTTGTACTCAGTGTCTGTTAAACGTTCTACCATACTTCCTCTCTCATTACTCAATTTCCACTAAGAATTTTATGATTCCCTGTTCTCCATAGCACAGGGAGAGGTACATGCAGTATATGTCCTGAATGACAGCAGACAAGACTGAAAGGAAAGATGCTATTATAATTCTGATCTGAAACAGCAACTTATAAGATGTACAGGGCAGGGAGTAAAGTGACCACTTCTCCCTGGTGATCAAAATCTGGCAAGGCAACAGGCACTTAAGGAGAATGAGGCTTGGGTGGAAATTTCAGATGGAAGTTTGGAACAATCTTTCCTCACCATATGAGAGGCACAGGACAGTGCAGGCCTTAAAGATCTGGCTTATCTCCAATTTTGGACCAGAATGAGTAGAGTCCCCAATTTATGAGAATTCTGCAAAATACCTTCCCAGGCACATCTCACATCTCCCTGTATTTTTCCTTTCACTTTTATTATTTTTCCCTTTTATAGCTAAATAATAATGGTGTTTTTCAAATTGCCAGTAACAGATGCAACATTACACAGTTCAGAAACAAGCAACCCACACCTATAACTTAATTTAATAATAATGTTAACATGAATATCAACATCTGCATCCTTATCACTTTTTAACTTTTTCACAAAATGTATTTTACTTCTGTTTTATTACAGAATTAGTTTGCACTTTCATTTATTTACTTATTCTTAGTTAGTTAGTTAGTTTGTTTGTTAAAATAAACACTACTCACAGTGACTTTAGGCAGCTTACAAGCAATAAAATCACAACACATAAAATAAAAAAATAAAAAAAAATAATAAAACATAAAAAACAATAACCCCCACCCCCAGCAACAACACACAGTCAAATGAGCCATTTCACTCTGGCTTCCCCTGGATGGCTGGCAAAAGTCTTCAGGGCCTTATGAAAGAGTATAAAAATAGGGGCCAGTCTAATTTCTGAAGGAAGGATATTCCAAAGAGAGGGAGCCATAAAAGAGAAGGCCCTTTTTCTTCATCCCACCAGATGTATCTCCTTAGTGATACAGGACCTGCAACATTAATCTTAATTATTCCTTACCCTTTTTCAACACATTTTTCATACTGCATTCTATGATATACATTAACTTTCTGTCAAGCTCATTTGTTCAGCCATCTCTTGGATGTGTTTGTTCCCAACTATACTTTTTCACTTAACATTCCTTTTTCAATTTTTCCAATAGTGAGGCAACACATTTCTGTGGCAATTTGTGACATAACTATATTACTGCTCTTTCCAGCATTTTCCTTCATTTTCCATTAATTTTCTTCTATTTTCCATTAAACTCTCTTCTATCACTTTTGCATACCGAATTTGTATTTCTCATTCTGCAATTATTTTATTTGGCAAATGATAGGTAGATAAAAACAATGATAAATATCAAATACTTTTAAATAAAATCAATGAAATTAGTATGCCAATTACATTAAACAGGTATCTTGATAATATTATACAGATTACCAGATATAAAGATTATATGTTTAAAATCATAAATTGATTTAATTATTATGCCATTCTGGATAGATATACAGACTATGTATGAGAAAAGCATCACATCATTTGTTCTTTTTCAGATAGAAAAGAATGTTCCAGATGTGAAGACAAATACTATCCAAACAAGAAACACAGTTTTTGTATTCCCAAAAGTATTAGTTTCTTGACCTACAAAGAACCTTTAGGAATCAGTTTAGCCTGTCTATCACATTCTTTTTCTTTGACTACCGTTCTTGTGCTTGTAGCATTTATAAGGCACCACAACACTCCCATTGTGGTAGCCAACAACCGAGACCTGACCTATACTCTCCTCATTGCCCTCCTGCTCTGCTTCCTTTCAGCCCTGCTATTGATTGGTAAACCAGGAAAATTTACCTGTCTTCTAAGACAAACAACTTTTAGCATGGTCTTCTCAGTGGCTGTTTCTTCTATTCTGGCAAAAACCATCACAGTGGTTCTGGCTTTTAGGGCCACCAAACCAGGATCCAGGTTGAGGAAATGGATGGGGGAAAAAATAACTAATTGCATTATTGTTTCTTGCTCCCTGATCCAAGCAGGCATTTGTACTCTGTGGCTGATTTTTGCTCCCCCATTCCCAGAAGTTGATATGTTCTCAGTGACTGAAGAAATTATCCTGCAATGTAATGAAGGCTCTGTGACCATATTTTATTGTGTCCTTGGTTACATGGGTTTCCTGGCTCTTATCAGCTTCACTACAGCTTTTCTTGCCAGGAAATTGCCTGACACTTTCAATGAAGCCAAGTTCATCACCTTTAGCATGTTAGTTTTTTGCAGTGTTTGGTTGTCCTTTGTCCCAGCATACCTGAGCTCTAAGGGAAAATACATGGTAGCTGTGGAGATCTTTTCCATCTTAGCCTCTAGTGCTGGGCTTTTGGGTTGCATATTTTCCCCAAAATGTTATATCATTGTGTTTCGGCCAGACCTGAACAACAGAGAACAACTAATGAGAAAAAAGGACTGCTAATACAATCACTTTTATTCTCTTTCAAATTTTAATATAGATGTTTCATTCCTATACAATATACTGTAGAATATTCATGAACTGTGCCTTTCAGATAATGATTTATATAATTTGTCTGCATTTTCCAAATATTTTAACATTTGATGCATCTAACCTTTTATCAGTTCTTGTTTTTCAGCATCTTTTTTGAAGAACAAACATTTTTTTTGTTCAATTATTTACTGATGAGAAGGAAATTCAATGATGGTGTTGTTAGTGTGGGATCATGTATCACCTTTCTGGAATTGCCAGAAACCAATTTCTGAGATGGATACATGACTTAGTAAACCTTGAATGAGACTGGTGGGTAAATGGTCTAATATATTCAGGGGTCAGTTGGTAACTGGACGATCATACCTCAATTTGGTGGGGCTATTTGAACAGGAGAACTGAGAAGAAGTATCTGACAATAGATGCCAGGAGGTTTAGTGAGAAGTGTGAAGGAGTTACAAATGGTTACGTTCTGGATCTAAAGTCTAATCTATCATTTTTAGTAATTCTGTAACTATCAGCTATGAAGCACAGCAAGCATACCTAGAGTATAATCAATATAATATGATACAAGATTGTCCTTGTATCAGTGACATCTTGACAGCTGGATAATTTCTCAGCAACAACAGAGTGTCTTCTCTCTATATGGAGTAGTTGGAAGGATCTAGCATCTTGCTCTCAGATTCAAAGAGATTGGCAATCATTATTAGTTACTTAGTTACAGCTGTATTTGTAATATAAAAAGATCTTGAAAGATATGGCAAAGAAATACTGCCTAGGGAATGGTCAGATAAGCTGCACAGTGGGCAGAGCAAGAGGCTCAGAAGGGACCTTCCCCAAATGATGGTGAAAGAATGGTATTTTCAGAATTGCAAAGTTCTGTTAATGCAGTCTTATAATAAAATAGAATTAGTTTATCTAGTTGTGTTTTCCTCTCTGACCTACTGGTAAAGCTGACCTCACTCTTGTTGCAACTTCAGAAATAAACACAAATTCAGATGTATTTATTGCCAAAAACTTGGCAAATTCAGAGGAGGACACTCTCCAGTATTGCAGCTGAAGCAAGACCCATCTTATGTCATGCACTTAGGTTCTGCAAGCTGCTCTGGGGAATTCCATACTTTCTTTTGCTGTGAACATTCATAAAATTGAGGCAATTGTTTACAAGCAAGAGCCAAAAAGTAGGCTTAACCTCTTTCTCATCTTCCCTACTCCCTGGACTAAGGAATTTCTTCAGTAATTCTTTCTCTCTTATATATATTCCCAGGGTCTATTAGACGTTCAATCTGCTAGCATGGGCTGTGCTGCTAGTTCACAAGCAAATAGATACAGACCTTCATTGTACAGCCGAGTCAAAAGGGCCATCAGTTTTGCTGCTTCTGTATCATTACCCTCCTTTTACCATACCCATTTGTTGGCTGCTGGTAATATTCCACCATTTTGTTCAGTTGGAAGACTTCATCTTACATTCCTATAGTAAGTGGTTTGGTTTGGTCCAGGATTCTAAAGTCCCCATGCAACCATGGATTGATGAAACTTATTAAGGGCCCTACACATATAAGAATGCACATACAATATCCAAGTTTTTATTGAGGTAATTGTTTAAAAGCAAGAGCCACAAAGTAGACTCAACCTCCTTCTCATCTTCCCTACTCCCTGGACTAAGGAATTTCTTCAGCAATTCTTTCTCTCTTATCCATATTCCCAGGGTCTATTAGATCAGACATGTCAAACTCGCGATATCACGTGACATCACGCAATTTATCGGGACAGTTTTGCCATTACTGGCAATGGGATGGGTGTGGCTTCTGGATGATGCATCTGGCCCATGGGCCAGCAGTTTGACACCCCTGTATTAGATGTTCAATCTGCTTGCATCAGCTGTGCTGCTAGTCCACAGGCAAATAGATAAAGACCTTCATTGTACAGCCAAGTCAAAAGGGTCATTTTTTTGCTGCCTCTGTCATTACCCTACTTTTACCATACCCATTTGCTGGCTGCTGGTGATATTCTGCCATTTTGTTAAGTTGGAAGACTTCAACTTACATTCCCTTGGTAAGTGGTTTGGATTGGTCTAGGATTCTATGGCCCCCATGCAACCATGGATAGATGCAACTTATTAAGGGCCCTACATACAACATTAAGAAAATGAAGATCATGGCATCCGGCCCTCTCAATTCCTGGCAAATAGAAGGAGAAGAAATGGAGGTAGTGACAGATTTTATTTTCCTGGGCTCCAAGATCACCACAGATGGGGACTGCAGCCAAGAAATTAAAAGATGCTTGCTCCTGGGGAGGAAAGCTATGGCAAATCTAGACAGCACACTAAAAAACAGAGACATCACCCTGTCAACAAAAGTGCGTATAGTCAAGGCTATGGTCTTCCCAGTTGCAATGTATGGCTGTGAAAGTTGGACCATAAGAAAGGCTGAGTGCCAAAGAATTGAGCCCTTTGAACTATGGTGCTGAAGAAGACTCCTGTGAGTCCCTTGGACAGCAAGGCGATCAAACCAGTCAGTCCTAGAGGAGATCAACCCTGCCTGCTCTTTAGAAGGCCAGATTCTGAAGTTGAAACTCAAATATTTTGGCCACCTAATGAGAAGGAAGGACTCACTGGAGAAGAGCCTAATGCTGGGAAAGATTGAGGGCAATAGAAGAAGAGGACAACAGAGAATGTGGTGGCTGGATGGAGTCACTGAAGCAGTAGGCGTGAGCTTAAGTGTACTCCAGAAGATGGTAGAGGACATGAAGGCCTGGAGGAATATTGTCTATGGGTTCACGATGGGTCAGACATGACTTTGCAACTAACAACAACACATATGAGAATGCACATACAATATCCAGGTTTTTATTGGGCCTATATTTTAGGAACTTATTGGCATGCAGATCTTTTCTGACTTCTGATGAATTTAGAGACATGACTTCTCTGCCTAGTGGCAAAGCATCTATTTAAAAAGTTCACCTTGATGGATCCTGAGATTTTCAGAGGACTCTGTGACTCTGCGGGTAGTTCATACTGGATGGAATGTTCTTTGAAGGCCAATATTATGTAGAGAATAACCCCTAGGTATTTTGGCTATTTGTTAAGAGCAAGAAGAGTATTCTCAAACTGGGCAAATATTTATTTGATTTATATACCACCCTTCTCCCGAAGGACTCAGGGCGGTGTACAGGGCAATAAAATACCAAAAATACAATACAAAAATTAAAAACAAATTAAACAATTGTGCCTGAATATAATAAATTAGTTAAAATCAGTAATTAAAACCCAAAGCCCATCACCCATCAGACCAGGCCAGCTTGTTCAAATGGCAAGTCTATTGATGGATAAACATCCCCAAGTCTGATTCTAGATAGACCAAGTTTCAGCTACAACACATCAGGAGTGTTAACTGCAGAACTGCTAATGGCTTTATCCTAGGGATAAAGGGGGTTCTTTGCAAATTGTCCTTGTAATGGGGAGAGCATTTTTACTAATCTTAATGCTAGTGCTTAGTCCGCATGTGGTGTGCATAACTCACAGGTGCAGCATCTTTCATCCATATCCTCCATATCACAAGTACCATCATTCAGGAGACTTTATTGTTGGTGGAATTTCATCTCAAGTTGGTCCAGTCTCTGAAAAAGTCACCTTTCAAGTTCATCCTCCACCAGTATTACCTGGACAGTTCTTGTAAGGAATGTACTTATATTTGCTTGTACTTTCCTGCATTTATGATTGCCAGAATTATAGTGTTTCCATCACAGAACAATGGTTAACTGAATGGGTTGAAATTAGATTTTAAGAACAGCATTCTTTTCTCAGTCAGGCAAAATATAGTGTGGGGTATAATGAAATGTTTAAAGCAAACTTCCAAAACTGAGCACCTCCAAATAGCTTGTTTCCATGCCTATAAGTCTCACCTATTGCTACTCTGCCTGGGCACTACAATGGGCAGGTAGCTTGGGGAGGTCTGATTTAGTGCTCTCTTCAATTTTTCTACATAGTCCTCCTACATAAGATAAATTAACTCGCTTTGCTTCTAATAAAATTATCCCTTCAAAAAAACTACAACATCTTCCACTCCAATTAACAATACAAGAGTATCTGATACCTGGCTCTGTGCCAGAGGACTGTCTTCCTTTTTTCAAATTGTTCTTTTTTCTTTTCTTTTTGAAAGTCATGTTATATACATGGATTCCAGGCATCCCCTGTTTTATATTGAATTGTTTGTTCACATATACTTATGTATCCTGATGACTGTTAATTTATCATATCAGAAAGGTAGGATTACTTGATGGAGATGGCATGTCATATTATAACTATTGACTATAATGTAAGAGAAGGGACGCGGTGGCTCAGTGGGTTAGGATGCTGAGCTTGTTGATCAAATCGTCGGCAGTTTGGCGGGTCGAATCCCGAGTGCCACGTAACAGAGTGAGCGCCTGTTACTTGTCCCAGCTTCTGCAAACCTAGCAGTTCGAAAGCACATAAAAATGCAAGTAGAAAAATAGGGACCACTACGGTGGGAAGGTAACAGTGTTCCATGCACCTTTGGCATCTAGTCATGCCAGCCACATGACCACAGAGATGTCCTCGGACAAGCACTGGCTCTTTGGCTTTGAAACGGAGATGAGCACTGGCCCCTAGAGTTGGAAACGACCAGCACACATGTGCGGGGGAACCTTTACCTTTACCTTTACCTTATTTACATAAAATGTGGCCATGCTAAATTTTTATCATCCAAGATTAACTCATATTATTAGCAAGCGAGCTTCAAAATAACACTTCAAACAAATTGATGAAAATCTCAAGCATGCTCTTGGTGTCATCAATTGCCCATTATCATCATTATTTCCCAAAATATGTATGTAGCTTTCAGTCACTCAGATATTCCTATTCCTAATCTTGCCCAATATCCTAGTCCATATAACAATAGGAGAGAAAACAATAGTTCAGTTCTGAAAAACAGTTTCTTCAGGTCTTTCCTAGGGAATTAAACTCAGACTTAATAATTACCTTCTTTCTACATCTAAATTACTACTATTAATTTTGTTGTTTCCTCAAATCCCACTGAATTTCAGTGTCTGTTAGAAAGACTAAAAAATGTACTGACGTAGGATGTTGCTTCTCCTTCTTTCTCCTAAAACATCAACTCCTCTTAGAGCTCAAGAGAAACATGGCAAGTCTATTGATGGATAAACATCCCCAAGTCTGATTCTAGATAGACCAAGATTCAGCTACAACACATCAGGAGTGTTAACTGCAGAACTGCTAATGGCTTTATCCTAGGGATAAGGGGGGTTTGCAACTTGTCCTTGTGATGGGGAGAGCATTTTTACTAATCTTAATGCTAGTGCTTAGTCCGCATGTGGTGTGCATAACTCACAGGTGCAGCATCTTTCATCCATATCCTCCATATCACAAGTACCATCATTCAGGAGACTTTATTGTTGGTGGAATTTCATCTCAAGTTGGTCCAGTCTCTGAAAAAGTCACCTTTCAAGTTCATCCTCCACCAGTATTACCTGGACAGTTCTTGTAAGGAATGTACTTATATTTGCTTGTACTTTCCTGCATTTATGATTGCCAGAATAATTAATTATAGTGTTTCCATCACAGAACAATGGTTAACTGAATGGGTTGAAATTAGATTTTAAGAACAGCATTCTTTTCTCAGTCAGGCAAAATATAGTGTGGGGTGGGAAGCCCAGGGTGAGATTGGGTAACTACGGTGTCTAGTCATGCCGGCCACATGACCACGGAGATGTCCTCAGACAAGCGCTGGCTCTTTGGCTTTGAAACGGAGATGAGCACTGGCCCCTAGAGTTGGAAACGACTAGCACGCATCTGCGGGGGAAAACTTTACCTTTACCTTTACCTTATAATGTAAGAACTAATAGAGTATACTTCTGATGTGCAATGCAATTCTCATTGTAGTGGCGTTCCTAAGAATTACCAGCACATCTTGGCTTTGGCATTTGCAGTAAAGGAGATCAATGAAAACCCACAAATCTTACCCAATCTCACCCTGGGCTTCCATATTTATGATAGCTATGACAATGCTCCAAGGACTTATCAGGCCACAATGCTGCTTCTATCAGCAACGGAGAAACTGGTCCCCAACTACCTATGTAACATCCAGAATAAAGTCGTAGCTGTTATTGGAGGACTGGACGCTGAAATCTCCCTCCATGTGGCAACTCTCTTGGATATCTATAAGATTCCACAGGTAGGTTGGACATCCTTGCATTCCAATGTTATGCTACCTGGAGAGTTCTATTTTTGCAATGCAGTTTTGTTGTGCTGTGCCTTGAGCTTACTATGCCCAAGTATTAAATTTATTGCCAATTATTGAAAGGAGCTGGGTTTCCTCCTTTCTGGGTCCTATTTTTTTTCATATTAATAAATATTGCATGAACCATGCCATAATTAGGTGGTCCATTAATCTGAATGCATCATATTTCACAAATGCTTTGAATTATATTGTATATGTCTTCAGCATGGCTAATTTATCAGTGCCAGTTTTCTAGAAATTCTCTTAGTTTATTAAACCTGGCATAATGTAAAATGTGTACCACTTCCCTGGTGAAATCATCTCTGTTGCAAAATTAAGGAAATTTCATGATGTCTTTTGACTACCAATTGACACTGGATATTTTCTATAAATCTTACATCTCTTTGTCCTACATCAAGTCAAATCAAAACTTTATTACTGTCATAGATCAGTCCTTAAGCTATGTGTTGTACATGAAAGCCTTGTCTTCTGAACTTAAAGAGTCTCTGCATATCTTTATGAACCTTTGAATGTGTTCAGTTTTTTGCCTTATACATTATTGAGCTGGCAGTTATACTAAGCTTCAAGTTGTTTCCTAAACATTTTTGATATGTGATGTCCTTGGTGCTCTCTGAGCTTGCTTGGTTTTTTTTGCAGATGTTTCATTATCCAAATTAGGTAACATCCTCAGTGCTAGAGTTTTGATATATGGCAGAGATGTTTCCCCCATGGTTGTGATTACAGAGATTATGATTAGTTGTGTGGCTAGACATTTCTTTATAAAATTTTGTCTTTTTATATAGCAAAAGGTGTTGCAAGAAAATTAATTTAGGTAAAATCTGCAAATTGGTCTGTGACTATTGCTGAAGTAACTGTTTCATTTCACCTTCAACTGTAGAAATGTAATCATTTAAAATTTGATATTCAACATACAAATCCTTTTGTCTACCTGTGTGTGTAATCAAAACCACCAGTTGTAGCCATGCATGAAGACAAGGATAGATGATATATATTCTTTTGATATTTAGAAGATATGAAAGAGCAGTTATCCATCACCTACACATCTACTGCTTGGTTTTAGATAAATTTATATCAGTATTTTCTCCAGATCTGGAGCATCACAAAATGACAAACAACAGACTTCCAACTTCTTGCAGTTATTTTTTCCAGAACTACTCTCTCAATGGAATTCCCATATCAACAAGGCAACAAATTCCTTTCTGGAATTCCCATCTCACTGAGCCAGCCAACACAGTTTTGAAGGGTTGGTGTAAGGATTATTAATTCAACATACAGTAGGTTGATTATTTTGAACACTTGAAAATATTCTCTAGATGCTGCTCTTATCTCCTTTTCCTGTTTCTCTCTAGCTCATTTATGGCTCTGCACCAATAATGAATGATAAAACCCCAGGGCTTTCATTTTATCAGATGGTTCCCCCACAACCTCTTCAGCATAAAGGGATTCTCTCACTGCTCCTGCATTTTAATTGGACATGGACTGGGATTCTTATGATGGACAATGACCAGGGAGAACAATTTGTAGAAACAGTAATTTCTCTTTTTTCCAAAAATGGGGTTTGTGTTTCTTTCATTCTCCGATTACCCAAATTTACTGTTTTCACTAGATTTGATGGCATGCTTCAGCAGGGAGCAAAAATCTATGATCATGTCATGGGTAGTAAGGTTAATGCAGTGGTGTACAATGGAGAATTTCTTGCTATAAGCTATTTATTATGGCTGCAGTATATTCCAAACATAGAAGAGGTGAGAAGTAAACCAAAAGGCATAGTGTGGATAATAACAGCACAAGTGGCATTCAGTTTAATGCCTTTTCAACGTACATGGGATGTAAAAGTAATCAATGGTGCCCTTTCCTTCACAATGCATTCTACTGCTCTACCAGAGTTCAGATCATTTGCTGAAAAACAAAACCCCTTCACCGCAAAAGGAGATGGATTTATCAGACAGTTCTGGCAAGAAGCCTTTGACTGTGTATTCCCAAATGTTCTTATGAGTGATGTCCCTGAGAATATTTGCAGTGGTACAGAGGATCTCCCCTTCATGGATTACTGCCTTGTCGTGGCGAAGGGGCTTGCGTAATTCAATGAAGCTATGAGCTATGCCGTGCAGGGCCACCCAAGACGGACAGGTCATAGCAGAGAGTTCTGACAAAACGTGATCCACTGGAGAAGGAAATGGCAACCCACTCCAGTATCTTTGCCATGAAAACCCTATGGACAGTACCAAAAGGCAAAACGATATGACGCTGGAAGATGAGCCCCTCAGGTCGGAAGGCGTCCAATATGCTACTGGGGAAGAGCAGAGGGCTAGTACTAGTAGCGCCAGAAAGAATGAAGCGACTGGGCCAAAGCCGAAAGGACGCTCAGCTGTGGATGTGTCTGGTGGTGAAAGGAAAGTCCAATGCTGTAAAGATTTTTTTCTCCATAGGAACCTGGAATGTAAGATCCATGAATCAAGGAAAGCTGGACGTGGTCAAACAAGAGATGACAAGACTGAACATTGACATCTTAGGTATCAGCGAACTAAAATGGACAGGAATGGGTGAATTTAATTCAGATGACCATCAGGTATACTACTGTGGGCAAGAATCCTTCAGAAGAAATGGAGTAGCCTTCATAGTCAATAAAAGAGTAGGAAAAGCAATACTGGGATACAATCCTCAAAATGACAGAATGATCTCAGTTCGAATCCAAGGCAAACCATTCAATATCACAGTAGTCCAAGTCTATGCCCCAACCACCAGTGCTGAAGAGGATGAAATTGACCAGTTCTATGAAGCACTACAGCACCTTATAGAACTAACACCAAAAAATGATGTTCTTATCATCATGGGGGATTGGAATGCTAAAGTAGGAAGCCAAAAGATAACTGGAATAACAGGCAAGTTTGGCCTTGGAGTGCAAAATGAAGCAGGGCACAGGCTGATAGAATTCTGTCAAGAGAATGCGATGGTCATAGCAAACACTCTTTTCCAACAACCCAAGAGACGGCTCTACACATGGACATCACCAGATGGTCAACACAGAAATCAGATTGACTATATGCTCTGCAGCCAAAGATGGAGAAGCTCTATACAGTCAGTAAAAACAAGACCAGGAGCTGACTGTGGCTCAGACCATGAGCTTCTCCTTGCAAAGTTTAGGCTTAAACTGAAGAAAGTAGGGAAAAGCACTAGGCCACTCAGGTATGAATTAAATCATATCCCTGTTGAATATACAGTAGAGGTGACAAATAGATTTAAGGAATTAGATCTGATAGACAGAGTGCCTGAAGAACTATGGACAGAGGTTCGCGACATTGTACAAGAGGTAGCAACCAAAACCGTCCCAAAGAAAAAGAAATGCAAGAAAGCAAAATGGCTGTCTGAGGAAGCTTTGCAAATAGCTGAGGAAAGGAGGGAAGCGAAAGGCAAGGGAGAAAAAGAAAGATACGCCCAATTGAATGCAGAATTCCAGAAAATAGCTAGAAGAGATAAGAATGCCTTCTTAAATGAACAGTGCAAAGAAATAGAAGAAAACAATAGAATAGGGAGGACCAGAGATCTTTTCAAGAAAATTGGAGAAATGAAGGGCACGTTTAATGCAAAAATGGGCATGATAAAGGACCAAAATGGCAGGGACCTAACAGAGGCAGAAGAGATTAAGAAGAGGTGGCAAAATTACACAGAAGAACTATACAAGAATGAGCTTAACGTCCCTGATAATCACAATGAGGTGGTCACTGACCTCGAGCCAGACATCCTAGAATGTGAAGTGAAGTGGGCCTTAGAAAAACTGAGCAACAACAAAGCTAGTGGAAGTGACAGTATTCCAGCTGAGCTATTCAAAATCTTAAAAGACAATGCAGTAAAAGTGCTACACTCAATTTGCCAGCAAATTTGGAAAACTCAACAGTGGCCACAGGATTGGAAAAGATCAGTTTACATTCCAATTCCAAAGAAAGGCAGTGCCAAAGAATGTTCAAACTATCGCACCATTGCACTCATTTCTCATGCTAGTAAAGTCATGCTTAAAATCCTACAAGCTAGACTTCAGCAGTATGTGGATCGAGAACTACCAGAAGTACAGGCAGGATTTCGAAGAGGCAGAGGAACTAGAAATCAAATTGCCAATATACGCTGGATCATGGAGAAAGCTAGGGAGTTCCAGAAAAACATCTACTTCTGCTTCATTGACTATGCTAAAGCCTTTGATTGTGTGGATCACAACAAACTGTGGCAAGTTCTTAAAGAGATGGGAGTACCAGACCATCTTATTTGTCTCTTGAGAAACCTATATGCGGGTCAAGAAGCAACAGTGAGAACTGGACACGGAACCACTGATTGGTTCAAAATTGGGAAAGGAGTCCGGCAAGGCTGTATACTGTCGCCCTGCCTATTTAACTTATATGCAGAGCACATCATGAGAAAGGCAGGGCTAGATGAATCAAAAGTTGGAATTAAGATTGCCGGAAGAAATATCAACAACCTAAGATACGCAGATGATACCACTCTAATGGCAGAAAGTGAAGAAGAACTAAAGAGCCTCTTGTTGCAGGTGAAGAAGGAGAGTGCAAAACTTGGGTTGAAACTTAACATTAAGAAAACCAAGATCATGGCATCTGGCCCTCTCAATTCCTGGCAAATAGATGGGGAAGAAATGGAGGTAGTGACAGATTTTATTTTCCTGGGCTCCAAGATCACTGCAGACGGGGACTGTAGCCAAGAAATTAAAAGACGCTTGCTCCTGGGGAGGAAAGCCATGGCAAATCTAGACAGCACACTAAAAAGCAGAGACATCACCCTGTCAACAAAAGTGCGTATAGTCGAGGCTATGGTCTTCCCAGTTGCAATGTATGGCAGTGAAAGTTGGACCATAAGAAAGGCTGAGCGCCAAAGAATTGAGGCCTTTGAACTGTGGTGCTGGAGAAGACTCCTGCGAGTCCCTTGGACTGCAAGGCGATCAAACCGGTCAGTCCTAGAGGAGATCAATCCTGACTGCTCTTTAGAAGGCCAGATTCTGAAGCTAAAACTCAAGTACTTTGGCCACCTAATGAGAAGGAAGGACTCACTGGAGAAGAGCCTAATGCTGGGAAAGATCGAGGGCAATAGAAGAAGGGGACGACAGAGAATGAGGTGGCTGGATGGAGTCACTGAAGCAGTAGGCGCGAGCTTAAATGGACTCCAGAAGATGGTAGAGGACAGGAAGGCCTGGAGGAATGTTGTCCATAGGGTCGCGATGGGTCGGACACGACTTCGCAGCTAACAACAACAACAGAGGATCTGGAAAGCCTTCCTGAGACTCTTTTTCAAATGGACATGACTGGCCACAGTTACAGTGTTTACAATGCTGTTCATGCCATAGCTCATGTTTTACATGCTTTGTCCTCTTCTAGAGATACTAAGAGATCAGTAATGGGTAGAGTAGGAAGGAAGATTCATAGTCAAGTCTTCTGCAAGGTAATATCCTCATTAGGCAAAATACTTTGAGCATGAGCTTAAAGGGAACCCTGAATCTCTATTTTGACTGACTTCTGATGTCCTAGAATTGAAAAAAAAATATCATGCCTCAGTCAGAATGCTGTGCTTCTTCATTTTTCCCCTCTATCTTAGTTATTCATTACTACATGTCTATTGTTCCTATATTAACCAACCCATAACTTTAGAAAGCTTATTTTCCATCCCACATGAATCTCACATGGAAATATATCTGTTTTTCTATATCTTTATGATTGTCTGGCTCTAGAAGTCATAATTGCTCTAGTTTGTTTTTGTTTTGTTTTTTCTTTTTCTTTATATGAAGCAAGAGATTGTGGAAAAGTTACAAAACAATTCCCTTAACTCTATCTAATTTTTCACCAAAACTAATCTGTGCTCTCATATTTGGAATTTCCACCCATATTGATTACTATATTATTGCCCATGGATTTCTCTTGGGACCTTTCTAATGTTACTTAATTCATAATTATAACTTCAGAAAGCTTATTTAACAGGCTGCATGAATTTCATTTGAAAATATATCTGTTTTTCTAGATTTTATGATTGTTTGACTTTAGAAGTCAGAATCACTCTACTTTGAATGTTTCTATTTTATTCTACTAAATGGAATGTTGGGGGAAAAGTTAGGGGACCAATTATTAATTCTCTTAGTTCTATCACCATTTATTTATTTATTTATTTATTTATTTATTTATTTATTTATTTATTTATTTATTTATCTAATTTTATTGGATTTATATACCGCCCTTTCCCGAAGGACTCAGGGCAGTTTACAGGTTACTTAAAACATTGATACAAAAATTAAAAAGAATTAAAAAGAATTAAATTTAATCCCTGAAAAATATAAAAACCCCAATTAAAAACTCTCAGCCTGGGCCGGAGAGCTCAAAGATCCAGGTCTTCAGGTCCCAGCGAAATGAACGAGGGTCAGGGGCAGTCCTAAGCTCTGTGGGCAGCTGGTTCCAGAGGGCAGGCGCACCCACAGAGAAGGCCCTCCCCCTGGGTGTTACCTGCTGGCAATCCTTAACCGGCGGCACCCTGAGAAGGCCCTCCCTGTGGGAGCGCACTGGATGAAGGGAACTTGATGCCAGCAGCAGGTGTTCCCTCAGATATCCCGGACCCAAGCCATTAAGGGCTTTATAGTTCATCACCAGCACCTTAAATCTCACCCGGAGGACAACCAGAAGCCAATGCAGTAGTCTAAACGGGAGGTCACGTGACAAAAAATAATCTTGGCTCTACTATTGATATCTCCACTTGTAATCAGAAAACTGATGTTGTAGCAGTGCCTGCTGAGTGCTTGGAAACTGTAACAATATGGATGGGGAGAAGCAATTTTAACTTAACCCTCGCTGTATGAAATGGCTATTGGTTTTCCCCCACCCTCTGCCCAGATAACACTTCATCTTTGACTCTGGACAAGGTAGCACTTCCTTGGACTTAGTTGGTACACAATTTGGGGTCTTCCTGAATTCACAGCACCGGTTTGAGGAGCAGATGGCACCATGGCTAAGGGGACCATTGCAAACATTTGTGAAGTTCATCAGTTATGAACTTTCCTAGCCTGGAAGACCTTGCTCATGGACACTCATTCCCTTTTAATTTACTGCAATATACACTACATGGGTATGCCCAGATTTCAATTAGTCCAGAATGCAGCAGAACCCTCCATAAGGGTGACCCATAACTTTGGTCATGTAACATCTTTATTGCATGACCAGTACTAGCTTCCAGTTTCCTTCCGGTTGCAATTCAAATGCTGGTCATCACTTTGAAGCATGATGTGACACAGGGCAAAGTTCTCTACAGGACTGCCTTTCCTTAAGGACCTCTATCCATTCTACCAGGTCACATAGGGTGGAAACACTCCTAGTTCCTTCCCCTAAATATTGCCTTCAGATGAAAGCTAGAAAGTATGCCTTTTCCATGCCAGTACCTGGCCTATAGAACAGTGGTGGGATTCAGCTGGTTTGCACCAATTCAGTAGAACCGGTAGCTAAATTTTGTTGAGTTTGGAGAACTGGCTGAACCCATGCTGCTTCTGGACATCCATTCTAGGCCTCAGAGGTATGGGGGAGGTCTCCTAGGCCTAGAATGGCCCACTGGAAGTGCATTGATTTCACTTCTGGAAGTCTATTCTAGGCCTCAAAGGCCTGGAGGATGCCTCCCAGGCATAGAACAGCCTGCTGGAATTGCATTGATGTCACTTCCAGAAGTCTGTTTTAGGCCTCAGAGGCCTGGAGAAGACCTCCCAGGCCTAGAACAGCCCACAGGAAGTGCATTGATGTCACTTACGGAAGTCTGTCCTCGGCCTCGGAGTCCCAGGCCTGCATCCACACAGAGAACCAGATGTTCAGGTATTTGAATCCCACCACTGCCATCCTAGCTTCAATAAAGCTTCCCCCACAAACATTAGGACAAAATTAGATGACTGTACATGAGAGGTTTGACTTGGCACTAGGTTTTTGTTATTTTAAATGTTTTAATGTGTTTTTTATACTTTTAATATTATTTTACATGCTGTTTTAATTTACATTGGAAGCTGCCCAAAGTTGATTATGAGATGGGTGGCTACAAAAATGTTTTATATCAATAAAAAATTCTTTTAATTTATATCCTTTATTCTATCTTCTATATAATTTCAATACAATGAGAAAAAAGTGCATGGAATGCAACTAAATATCTGCGTCTCAGTTCTCTATCGGCATGGAGTCTGGTAATCCCAAATTCTTTCATTTTTCTTTTCAATTTAGTTCCACTATTTCCTGAGAAAAGTTGCTTTTAACAACACTGCAGGAGAACTGGTCTCCTTTGATCAGAATGGGATTGTAACAGCTGGATTTGACATTATCAATTTGATTGCTTTCCCAAACAATTCATTTCTTCATGCAAAGGTTGGAAATGTGGACCATTCAGCTCCTCCACATAAACTATTTGTTCTGAACCAGCCCTCTTCTGGCCTTGTAATAAGGCAAACCCCTATTCAGAAAGAAGAGACTGGAGAGCGTCCAAGGCTAAAAGGCATCTGCCAAGATTTATTACGCAGTTAACAAAAACACTAGAGCTTGTCTTCTCAAGCGGAAAAGTTGCTTTCAGCAACCAGCCCCTCCCCAAACACTCCTTTTATAGAGAGCTCAGGGCGTGGTCTCTCTGTGCCTCCTCCCGAGGAGTCCCGCAGCCTTTCTTTGTTTGTTCCTGCTCGACTGCCTCCTGCGTCGGGCGTCCTTGAACAGGGCCAGCTGTGGGTCATCTTCCTCCGCACTCTCGGGCTCACGCAGCTGAGAAGAGGTCCCCGGCTGAGGGCTCTGCAAAGCCTCCAAACCGTCATCAGCCGGTTCGTTTCCCTCCTCCCCCTCATCTGAGTCATCCGATACATCGGAGCCGGCTGTCGGACCCACAGGCTGGCCCTGAGTCACAACACTATTAACCATCAATGATGAAATGATTACATGGCACAGCTGGTTTAATGAGGTAGGTTAATTATTGTCCTTGATTCTGAACAAACATCCTTCCTTAATTTGACACATCATGCGCTCGTGACCTTCCGTTTAGACTACTGCAACACTCTCTACATGGGGCTGCCCTTGAGGACCACCCGGAGGCTTCAGCTGGTGCAGAATGTGGCCGCGCGAGTCGTGATGGGGGTCTCCCGATACTCCCATGTAACACCTCTACTCCGCGAGCTGCATTGGCTTCCGGTTGCCCTTCAGGTGAGATTCAAGGTGCTGGTGATGACCTATAAAGCCCTAAATGGCGAGGGTCCGGGATATCTGAGGGAACACCTGTTGCCAGCATCAAGCTCCCTTCATCCAGTGTGCTCCCACAGGGAGGGCCTTCTCAGGGTGCCGCCGGTTAAAGATTGCCGGCGGGTAACACCCAGGGGTAGGGCCTTCTCAGTGGGCACGCCTGCCCTTTGGAACCAGCTGCCCGCGGAGCTTAGGACTGCCCCTGACCTCCGTTCATTCCGCCGGGACCTGAAGACCTGGCTCTTCGAGCTCTCTGGCCCAGGCTGAGAATTTTTAATTTTAATTTTAAATTTTAACTGGGTTTTTTATTTTTTCTCAGGGTTTCATTTAATCTTTTTAAATTTGTTTTAACTTTTGTATTGATTTTCTTTTAAATATCCTGTAAACCACCCTGAGTCCTTCGGGAAAGGGCGGTATATAAATCTAAATAAATAAATAAATAAATTCATATTATTGGACAAAAGGAAATTCTAATGTAAAGTTATCTCGTTAAAACCAACTTGTAGAGCACAATTATCATATTTGATTATCCATTATCCACTAACCATTAAGTTTTTAGGTTAAAGTGGAGCATAATGACCTCATGATACAATATAATTATATAATATAATAAAGAAACAATAATTGGTTTCAGTCCACTGTGGGCCTATGCTACACTTAAGCATAGCAGTCCAGAATTTCTTTCTTCTCTGAAGTCATGATAGCAATTGTTTAATTGTTTAACAAGTATAATTAATTGAGATTTATACTGCTTTTACAAAATTTTTCAAACTATTATTTCTATACCTAAACTAGGAAGATGTCCATGACATATTCTCATCATTTCAAATAAGTACTAAAAAGCTTCCAGATGTATAAGTTTCCTCTTTAATTTCCAGGTGATACCTGTTTCTGTCTGTATTGACAGTTGCTATCCTGGTTTCAGCAAAAAAGTGAAGGAGGGAGAGCCATTTTGCTGCTATGACTGCATCCCATGCCAAGAAGGAAGGGTTTCAACCAAGAATGGTAAGAGATGTTCATCACCTCCTTACCAATTACAAATAAGTACATACAACAGTTGATATATTTTTACTAAATTCAACATGATATGGGCTCTAGAATACGAATAATATGTTTTCCAAACCTGAGGATTAATTATTTCTGCTGTCTGGAAGAGTCAAATATAAATTAGTCATTCGAGGATGAGGATGAGGATGAGGATGATGATGATGATGATGAATGATAATGAGGACTAAATTAAGTCACTAGATCTTCATTTACACTCTAGACCACTCATCCTGCCATCTATGAACCATCATTATAATTGTGTATCTATCTTTGAACACTGTTTAGATAATCTTTTCGTATCTTCTACTATCCTCATCTAATGGACACAACTAATATAATGAAAATTTCTGCAGTCCAATGGATTTGGAGTCTTGGAACTTTCAATAGGAACTTCAGCAGAATATTATTCATTTTGTTTTCATAATTTTGAGGTCTATTATTCAATAAAACAGAATACTGAAGGTGTACAGAGCATGGCTTCCATAATTCTTTCTAATCCTTTAAAAATAGTTCACAAGAAGGGAGGGACTTATAATGGAGGATTCACTCACATTATGACTTGTTGCCCCTATGTGTCTCTCTTAGGGATGCAATGGATGAATTTGGATAAACACCTCTCTCTGTATCCCCCAGCCTAATCCAGTCCCTTCTTCTTTTTCATAACTTCTCTTTCCAAACTAAAATGATTCTCATTTTATTGAGTTTTTAGAGAAGTATCCTGCTCAGGACAAACACAAATAATCCAGAGCTTTATTTAATTTAATTTAATTTAATTTAATAATTTGATTTCTATACCGCCCTTCTCCCGAAGGACTCAGGGCGGTGAACAGGGCAATACACAATAAAAATCAGATACAAAAATTAAAAAACCATTAAAAACCAATTAAACATCATGCCCATAAAATCAATACATATTAAGTTAAAAACTAATTTTAAAAAACCCAACCCCACCCCGTCAGACCAGGCCAGCTTGTTCGAAAAAGAATGTTTTAAGATCGCGCCGGAAGGAGCGAAGGTCAGGGGCCGTCCGGAGCTCAACCGGTAAGCTGTTCCAAAGGTCTGGCACGCCCACAGAGAACGCTCTCCCCCTGGGGGTCGCCAATCGGCATTCTTTGATCGGCGGCACCCTGAGGAGGCCCTCTCTGTGGGAGCGCACTGGACGGAGGGACGTTGACGCCGGTCGCAGGTGTTGCCGTAGGTAATCCGGACCCATGCCATGAAGGGCTTTGTACGTCATAACTAACACCTTGAACCTCACCCGGAGATCAACCGGTAGCCAATGCATACGGTTTTTGACGGTTTTTTTTATTGCAAGGCTTAATTAACAGAATCTCATAACTCTGAAAGTAGAGTTCTTCCTCCTTTACCTTTATAGCCCAAGGAATTAGGGAAATTCCCTTCTGACCCTACTGCCCTGCCAACTATACAGCTGTGGACTATGCTGACTTTTATCTGACCCTAGGTACAGACTCTGGGTTCAGTCTCCCAAAGTCATTCCCACATACCATTACATCCAGTAATTTTTCTTTCACTTTTATTTTCTCCCCATGTAGCTGAACAATAATTTATTTATTTTATTTTTATTTTATTTTAATTCCATTTATATCCCGCCCTTCTCTGAAGACTCAGGGCGGCTTACAAGCTTAGCAGTAGCCTTCATTCTATGTATATGCCTGCTTATTAGGGCCTTCACACACACACACACCCAAGCGGCATTATTACAAAGTCAGCTTAATTGCCCCCAACAATCTGGGTCCTCATTTTACCTACCTCGGAAGGATGGAAGGCTGAGTCAACCTTGAGCCTGGTGGGATGCGAACCTGCACTAATTGCAGGCAGCTGGTGTTACTTAAGGAGGCATTAGCCCACTGCTCCACCAAGGCTCTAATGATGTTCTTCCCATTATTATTCATATATACAACCTTACACAAAGAGAAACAAGCTGTGTAACCATTCCACATGCAATCTGCATCTGTATTTTAACATTTAGTAGCAATGTTAACATTAACTTTTACATCCTTGCCTTTTTTAAAATTTCCACAAAATTTATTTTACTTCCATTTTATTAGATTCATTTCAAGTCTATTCTTCAACATATCGATTATGGAAATTTTTAGTCATTCATGTCCTGGTTGTCCCAAAGGTGCTTTTTCAAAAGGCAACTGGACTTTGTTTCTCATCCAAGAAGCTTCTTCAGTTCTAACTGAATGGTGAATGATGGAAAGATGTCATTGACCAGATTACTGCAAGGAATATAAATCCTTCCATTTTCCACCATTCAGTCAGAACTGAAGAAGCTTCTTGGATGAGAAGTGAAACATCTTCAAGGAAAAGCAGAGTTTGCCTTTTGAAAAAGCACCTCTGAGACTTCAAAATATCACACTTATTCCCATAAAAATCTAGGAAATACTCTTCCAAACATTCCCCCAACTCAGATTTATCTGAAATCATTTCACACTGATTTTTAATTCCATTTACACTGCTAGAAATTCCTTGTTTTGATCTCTTTCCCACTATCCAAAGCATGTTTTACTTCCATCAGAGTGGATCTGCTTTTTTTCCTCCCTTCATTACATTCTTTGCAACTATATTCCTTACCTACACAATAAAAAGTAACTTCATCTCAATTATTTTTTCAGCACTCTCTTCTATCTAACATTTCTTTCACGTATTATTATCTCAAATATGTGGCACTCTGAAATAACTTTCTTTCACTTTCCATTAATTCTCTTGGTGAACAATCTCTCTTGTAACAGTTTTGCATATAGTAATTGTATAAACCATTCTGTAATTATTCTAATTTTACTTTTCTTTTTTGTCTTTTTCAACCAGATCCATTTTTCTCTAACATCTACCTCATATTCCCAAAACATAATCCTACATTCAATACCTTTCACTAATTTTGAAACAAACTTGAATCCCTATAGCACTGATGATGTTACCTAGTTTAGAAATCAAATATCAGCAAGAAAACAACCAAGCTCAAAGAGCACTAAGGAACCCACAGTTCAACTCTGAGATACAAATATTCTCTTCTATCTGTACTAATTTTCTCAATCATTCATCCCATGATTTACCAGGACTATAGTTCTTTAATTTCTTTTGGCAGCTGAGAGATGAGAACTGGAGAAAGAGAGAATGTTGATGAAAACAAATGAAAATTGTGTACCAATTAAATTTAACAGGAATTTTGATAATCATAGTATTTTATTTAAAAAAATTAGATATCTATAATCATAAATTAGCTTTATGTATAAAATGATTGTTCTATGAAGGAGAGATATAAAGAATATTTATGACATCATAGCAATGCATCATTTCTTCTTTTTCAGATAGAAATGAATGTTCTAAATGCAAAGAAAAATACTATCCAAACAAGAAACATGATTTATGTATTCCCAAAAGTATTAGTGTCTTGACTTATGAACAACCTTTAGGGATCAGTTTAGCCTGTACTACACTTTCTTTTTCTATGACTACTGTTCTTGTGTTTGGAGCATTTCTGAGGCACAGCAAGACACCCATTGTGGTAGCCAACAACCGGGACCTGACCTATACTCTCCTCATTGCCCTCCTACTCTGCTTCCTTTCAGCCTTGCTATTCATTGGTCAACCAGGAAAAATTACCTGTTTACTCCGACAAACAACTTTTGGTATGGTCTTCTCAGTGTCTGTTTCTTCAGTCTTGGCAAAAACCATCACAGTGGTTCTGGCTTTTATGGCCACCAAACCAGGATCCAGGATGAGAAAATGGGTGGGGGAAAAATTAACTAATTCTATTGTTATTTCCTGCTCCCTGATCCAAGCAGGCATTTGTACTCTCTGGCTGTCAATGAACCCTCCATTCCCAGATGTTGATATGATCTCAGTGACTGAAGAAATTATTCTGCAGTGTAATGAAGGCTCTGTGATCATGTTTTATTGTGTCCTTGGCTACATGGGTTTCCTGGCTCTTATCAGCTTCATCACAGCTTTTCTTGCCAGGAAATTACCTGACAGTTTCAATGAAGCCACGTTCATCACCTTCAGCATGTTGGTCTTTTGTAGTGTTTGGTTGACCTTTGTCCCAGCATACCTGAGTTCCAGGGGAAAATATATGGTGGCTGTGGAGATTTTCTCCATTTTAGCTTCAGGCGCTGGGCTTTTGGGTTGTATCTTTTCCCCCAAATGTTATATCATTATTTTTCGGCCTGAGTTGAACAAAAGGGAACAACTAATGAGAAAAAGGGTTGATTAATTATCTATTTCATTCTTCCTCTGTCAAAATTTTTAACTTCAAAGTGTTGGTTATTACCTTTAAAGCTCTGCATAGCATGGTCCAGGTTACTTGAGGAACTGTCTCACCCCACTGAGACTGGCCCAGCCTATTCACACCAGCAGAGAAGGCATGCTGCAATTCCCATTGCTCAACTAATTCTGGCTCTTGGGGTCCAGGAGAGTGGCTTTCTTTGCCATGGCTCCTGCTCTTTGTAACATCGTACCCCCTGAGGAGAGATTGGCTTCCATTCTTTTGACCTTCCATAGGTGTCTGAAGACCTGGCTCTGCCAGATAGCTTTGGGCTCTAACAGGGCAGCATCACGCTCGAGGTAGTTATTGAATTAAAATTCAATCCCAGTGCCTCACATATTCTATTCCTTATGTCCCCATCTTTTAACTATAATTTTATCCTGATTGGAATTTCTATTTTTTATTGTTTTTGAGATATTTATTTATTAGGATTTTAATTTTTTAATGCTGAAAGCCAACCAGAGTCATTTCATTATGATATGGGTGGTAAATAAATTCAATAAATAAATACATTTACATTTTTATTTCTATGCAATGTAGAATATTTGTGAAAATATCTCTCTCAGAGCCTGATTTTTATATTTATATTTAGTCAGCAAATTGTGCAGGTGTCCCAATGAAGTCAAAGATGTTGACATTAACTTTTAGTTTTATATAAATAAATATATTTAATATCTATATTTATTGCAAGCAAGATAGTCAGGCACATCACTATATCATGAGGTAAATCATCACAGAACAACATGCAAAGCACCTAGAAGAAGAAGATGGGGGAAAAGGAAAACTCCCCTTCTCACCCAGCAACCAATCATAACACAGATTACCTCATTTAGGAGTCCACACTCTCCAACTAATAAATTATAACTGTGTGTTCTGGCCCATTATACACTCTACTATTCCAGCTATTAAATATCTACATATCTATATCTATCTATATTAAATATTTAATTTAATAGCTGGAACAGTAGTGTATAATGGGCCAGAACACAGAGTTATAGTTTATTAGTTGGAGAGTGTTGGCTCCTGCATGAGGCAATCTGTGTTATGATTGGTTGTTGGGTGAGAAGGGGTAGTTTTCCTTCTCCCCCCCCACCTTTTTCTTCTGGGTGATCTGTATGCTGTTCTGTGATGATTTACATCATGATGTAGTGATGTGATGTGATGTAGTGATGTGATGTGATGTTTTCTATATATTAGGCCTCGTACTCTTCAATATCTTCATAAATGACTTGGATAAGGGAATAGAAGGGGAACTAGTCAAATTTGCAGATGACACTAAGCTGGCAGGAATTGCCAACAGCTCAGAAGACAACCTCAGGATCCAAAAAGATCTTAACAGACTTGAACAATGGGCCCTATCCAACAACATGAAATTTAATGTGGAAAAAAGCAAGGTTTTTCACTTAAGCAGGAAAAACCAGAGGTACAAGTACAGATTAGGCAAAACCTGGCTGAAAAACAGTAACTGTGAGAGAATCCTACTGGATGATCACTTAAACATGAGCCAGCACTGTGCCGCAGCAGCCAAAAAAGCTAATACAATCCTGGGTTGTATAAACAGAGGAATAGAATCAAAATCACATGAAGAATACCCTTCATAAAGCCTTAGTAAGACCACACCTGGAATACTGCATCCAGTTTTGGTCATCACATTACAAAAAAGATGTTGAGACTTTGGAAAAACTGCAGAGAAGAGCAACTAAGGGCCTGGAGACTAAAACATATAAAGAACAGTTGCAGAAATTGGGTATGGCCAGTCTACATAAAAGAAGGAATACGAGTGACATGATAGTAGTATTCCAATATTTGAGGAGCTGCCACAAAGAAGAGGGGGTCAACTTATTTTCCAAAGCACCAGAAGGCAAGATAAGAAACAATGAATGGAAATTAATTAAGGATTAATTAAGGAGAAACTTCCTAACAGTGAAAACAATTAACCAGTGGAACAGCTTGCCTTCAGATGTTGTAAGTGCTGGAGCTTTTTTTAAACAAGACTTGACAGCCACCTATCTGAAATGTATTAACCAAGGATTGTGTACCACCTTTCTGAAGATTGTCAGAAACTAACTGATGAGAAACAAACACAAGTAAGCAAATCTTGAATGAGAGTAATGGATAAATACTCTAATATTTTCAGTTTGTGACTGGAAGATCATTATTTGAACAGGAATGTAAATATCTAAGAACATGAAGAAATATCTGTCATCAATAGATTCTTAGTGAGAAGTGGGCCTTGAAGGAGTGCAAAAGATTTAATATCTGGATTTAAATTCTAAATTAGTAATTTTACTAGTTCTGTAATGGTCAACTATGAAATACAGATAGAATGCCTAGAATATAATCAACATAGATGATCTCATCATGTTAGTCCTTGTCTCTGTGGAAGCTTAGCAGTTTGACAATTGCTCAGTACCAATAGAATATCCTCCTTACATTTGCAGTAATCGGGAGCATCTGGCATGTTGTTCTATCATTCAAGGAGGCTGCCAATCATTATCATTTACTTGGTTACTTCCTACCATTTCAGAAAGAAATACAAATGGATCTCTTGCCTATAAATGTTTATCACCTAGCTGTACAGTTCCTACCCCCACCCCTATTAGGAGAGCCAGCTGCACTTTGTCTAACTTTCATTGGAAGAATTTGTAAAAACAAAAAACAAAAGGTATGCTGAAATTAAGGATATGTTTGAAGGAAATATGGGAGAAGCAAAGGTGGGCTGAAGAAGACCCCATGAGAATGATGGTTACAGCAGAAAGAGAAGCTGGGGAAAATGGTCAGCTTTTGAACTCTTTTCCATATGAAGTAGAGAACTAGGATCCCTCACAAGATTGCTTCATACACAGGTCCCTGCAAAGAGATCATAAAATAGCAATCTCTAGTGGAGTTTAGAGCTCTCAGAGCTGGGAGGGGTCTGAGTTCGATGCCTATATTTGGACAGTGCCTTTGCTTATTTCCTTTTATAATAAACTTGGGGAAATGCTTATTATGTTTTAAGGGTGTTATGAAGGACAACTTTTATAAAACTAGGAGTGTCCTTGTTTCCAGGATCAAAGACGTTTCATGTAATTTTAGGGATTACTTGGTCAAATTTTAATTTTTGCAAAACAACAAAAAGGGGAAATGAACATTCATTTTGGAAAATTAAAGGGCCAAATGGATTTGAAACATTACTTCCTATGGTTTGGGTTGTTTAAAATTTTGTTAAAAGCGTATATGAAGATTTTGAATTTTAAGAAATACTCCCATGGGTAACTTTTGTAAATTGAAAAATATAGCTGATTGACTGAAGGAAAGCAGAAAGAAACAAAAATTACAATTAAAGAAGAGACCCATTAATACGGTGAAACTATGTTCTTTGACAATAGAAGATATTAAGGCTATTTAGGAACAATGTACTCACAAATTACTTTTAATATTATCTGTCTCAGGAATTGGCTGACTCAGGAATTCAGGGAGTTGAAGTTCACAAGTCATAAAAATGTCATGGTTCCCCACTCATGTTATGCAATAAAAAAACAACCCAGACAAAATAGAGACTGGGGCTGAGGTAGGTTTGAAAATGGATTTAAAAATGCCAGACTACACAAGTAATATGTTTCCACAACAGATTTACAAATGAAACCAATTGATGTCTTAATTAAAAGAGACACTCAAAAAAATAGGAAGAGTGATTTAGAAAAATGTTTTATCTTGGATTTACAAAGGGATGTGTTAAACTACTGAAGCAGTTCCTGAGAGGAGAGAAACTGACTGACATTTCAGTGGCTATATCAAGAAATTAATTTGCTGCTGGTAGAATTTATGACAAAACGTCAGTAAAAAAAGGCCTATTAGAATACCTTCAGAAATCTATTTCTTTTGGGTCCTTCTCTGTGTCTCTGTGTATAGTATGTTTAGACCTTACTGTGTTTTATGACTTTGTACCTTTTATTACTGTTTTAACAGAAATGCTTCCTATTTATCCTATAATAAATTGTGTGGTGGTTCCCCCATTTATGTAAATTTTGAGTCTTGCTATTCCAAGGTAGATTCATATTATCAGCAAACTAATTTCAGGATACTACCACAAATAAACTGATTAAAATCTCAAGTACATATCTTGGCTTCATCATTGTGCCCAATGTCACCATCAACCTTTTTCACAAAATATGATTGTGACTTTCAATCATTCAAATATTCTCTATTCAAGATCCTTGTCAAATGTCCTAGTTCAGTGGTGGCAAACCTATGGCACACGTGCCAGAGGTAACACTCAGAGCCCTATCTGTTGGCACACACGGCCACTCAAGGTTCTTGCCCTTGGACTGCAGGTGGAGCTCATTCCCCTCCCCTACCTACCATGGCTGCCAGCTGCTCATGCAGGTCCATTAGGCTACCACCCAGAGCTACAGGCCTGCCCAGCATGAAGGAGATGAAGTGGTCAGCTAGGAAGCCCCACATAGAGGTCATAGAACATGCCCATGGCCAGAGGCAAAAGGCCACCCCAAACAGAGAAAGCTGGATTCCCATTGGTGTCTTGTCTGCTGCCGTTTCTGTAACTATGTCCCCTGCATGGAGGAGAAACTCTGGCAAGTCCTGAATGGACAAAACGTGGGCCACTGGGGCCAGATCCGGTTCAACTTGTGGCAGTGGAAGCCTGCTCAGGCCATCTGCATGGCCCATTTCTTTGCTGGGTTTGTGAATCAGCTTAAACGTATAAGCTGATAAAAAATAGACCATCTCAGCATTCTAGGGGATAATATGTGGAGTGTCGGTCTGTCTGTAGTGAATAACCTCAATAGCAGTTTGTGGTCTGTGAAGACCATGAAATCCCTGCCATATAAGTAGTCATGGGATTTTTTAATTCCAGCTACAATGGCCAATGCCTCTTTGTCAATTTGAGTGTAATTACGCTCAGCTGAGGACAGTGTCCTTGAATAAAAAGCAATTGGGGCTTGAGTTCCATCTTTCTCTAAGTGACTCAAGACTGCACACACCCCGTATGGGGATGCGTCACATGCTAAGCAAACTGGTTTAGACTCCTTGAAATGAGTGATAGTGGAACTGACCGACAGAAGTGCCTTCAATTCCTGAAAACTTTTTTCGTGAATGCTAGTCCACTTCCAAGAAGCATTTTTATCTAAGAGCCTGTGAAGCAGCTCCATCACTGTGTCCTTGTTAGGAAGGAACACGTGGTAAAAATTGAGGAGGCCCAGGAATGCCTGTAGCTCTCCTTGAGGAGGCCGGGCCCAGGACCCTGCGAGGCCACCGTAGCCGGCAGGGCAGGGTCGGGCCGCACAGCGCGCGCGCGCATCCCTGAGGTCCCAGCCGGCTCGGCGCGCACGTGTGGAGGTGCGCGGTCTTCAGCAAGCCGCCGTCGCTGCCGCAGCCGGTAGGATTCTGCTGCGGCCTGGGCCCCGCCGAGGACTGGAGTGCTGGCATCGATCGTGGGAGCAGGTGCTGGTGAGTGTTGCGCCCGTGGTGCCGGCGGGCGTCGAGCCCGCGGGGCGCGACATGCCGCCCCTTCTACCAGGGCCCCTCCTGCAGGGGGAGACATAAGAGGTAAGCAACTGTCCACCCGACCCGCGGCGTCCACCCGTCCCCCCCGTGGTTTGCCAGGGTGCAATCGGTGGAATGCCCGCACCAACCGAGGGGCATGTACATCAGCTTCCCCTACCCATGTTGCGTCCTCTACGGGATATCCCTTCCACCTGATTAGGTACTGGACACCCCCCCGACGGACCCTGGCGTCAAGGATCTCCTGAACCTCATAATGTTCGCCGTGGACGGGCCCAGGCCCTCCCTCCCCTACTGCCGTTGAGGCTGTGGTGGCAGGCTTTAGCAGGCTACTATGGAACACTGGGTGGAGTTTGCCTAGGATCTTCGGTAGCCGTAGCCGTACCGTTACGGGGTTAATCACCTGTACCACCCAGAATGGCCCGATATATTTGGGCCCTAGCTTCTTACAGGGGACGTGGGCACGCAGATACTTGGTGGACAGGTAGACCAAATCCCCCACCTTTGGGACTGCGAACGCTTTTCGTTTTTTATCGGCCTGCTCTTTATACGTTACCGCAGCCCGCTCCAGCGCTTTTTTCGCCGCACCCCAGGCCTCCTCGATCTGCCTCATCCACTCCTGAGGTTGACAGGGGACCTCGTTCCCCAGGCTACACTCAGGGATAGGGACGAAATCGTTACCCGTCACCACCTTGAAAGGGGAAAACCCCGTACTACTATGCACAGCGTTGTTATATGCTACTTCCGCAAACGCTAAAAGATCCACCCAGTTGGTTTGCTGGTACGACACGTAGCAACGTAGATAACGCTCAACAGCGGCATTGGCCCGTTCCACTGCGCCGTTGGTGCTAGGGTGGTACGCCGTGCTAAGTCCTTGGGTTGAGCCGATGAATCTAACAAATTCCTTCCAGAAACGCGCCGTGAACTGCACACCCCGGTCCAAAATGATACGGCGCGGCACCCCATGTAAACGGTAGATGTGATTTACAAAAAGCCAAGCCAATCGACGTGCCGAGGGCAATCCTTTACAGGGTATAAAGTGGGCTTGCTTAGAAAACAAGTCCACCACTGTCCAAATAACGTTGTGGCCTTTACTTTCGGGCAATTCGACAATGAAGTCCATGGCAATGTCTTGCCATGGACGGGTAGGGTCGGCCACCCTCTGTAGGAGGCCCAAAGGTTTTCCCACAATGGGTTTAGCGGTAGCGCAAACGTGGCATCGCCGTACGTAATCCTCCACCGTCTTTGTCATGTGTGGCCACCAAAATTGCCGACGTGCCAAATGCAGGGTTTTTACAAATCCATAGTGGCCGGCTTGCTTGGTGTCATGACACCGATATAGCACTCGTTCCCGCAAAGAGGCAGGTATATAGATCCGAGACCCGTGCCAGGCCAAGCCGTCTCGCATGATCACGAGCTCTGGGTGGGTCTGTAGCCAGTCGTCCCCCTGAAGGGCTTTCCAAAGGTCCTCACAGAGCTCGTCCTGTGCTGCTAGGGCAGCATTCCCCTCCCGAACTGGACTTTCGGTAGGCACAAGTGCCTGTACTACGTCCTCCCTCTTACCCTCAAACTGCGGCATACGCGACAGTGCGTCCGCCAGGAAGTTTTTCCCCCCCGGAACATACTTCAACGTAAAGCGGAATCGTCGAAAGTACAGCGCCCACCGTACATGCTTGGGTGAGAGCCGTCGGGGTGTCTGCAAAGCCATCAGATTTTTATGATCTGTCCACACCTCAAATGGATGGACAGCCCCCTCCAAGTGATGTCGCCAAAGTTCCAATGCCCAGCGCACCGCGAAAGCCTCCTTCTCCCATATTGCCCAGGCACGCTCTGCGGGAGACAACTTTTTAGACGCATAAGCACATGGCTGAAGCGCCCCGTCCTCGTTTCGCTGAAGAAGGACGGCTCCAAGAGCGACATCGCTCGTGTCTGCTTGGACCACATAGGGCAGAGTAGGGTTTGGGTGCCGTAAGATCGGTTCTTTAGCAAAAAGAGCCTTGAGTGTATCAAAGGCTCGTTGGCACTCTGCAGTCCACCCCACCCGTAATCCAGGACATGGTTGGACTGTCAGCTGACGTGTACGGAGAAGGTCCGTGAGTGGGAGGGCTATGGCCGCAAAACATGGTATGAATTGGCGGTAAAAGTTTGCAAAGCCTAGAAAACTTTGTAACTGACGCCGCGTCCGTGGTGCCTGCCATTGCTGGATGGCCTCTACCTTTTTTGGGTCCATTTCCACCCCCCCTGCGGAGATCCTGTACCCTAAATAATCGAGCTGTGTTCTGTGGAACTCGCATTTGGACAGCTTGACGAAGAGCCGAGCGTCCCGCAACTTAGTCAACACCCGCCTGACCAAGGCGACGTGCTCTTCCAATGTCTCTGTGTAAACCAGGATGTCGTCCAGATAGACCAGGACCCCGCGGTATAAGAATTCATGCAAGACTTGGTTAATCAGTTGCATGAAGACAGCAGGGGCACCCTGTAGCCCGAACGGCATCACCCGAAACTGGAAACTGCCCAGAGGGCAGTTGAATGCCGTCTTCCACTCGTCCCCTGCCTTGATTCGGATACGATAGTAGGCTTCTCTGAGGTCCAGTTTGGTAAAAATCCGGCCTTTCACAAGGTGGGCCAGCAGGTCTTTCATTAACGGGAGCGGGTAAAGGTGCTCAACGCACACTGCGTTTACACCGCGATAGTCCACGCACAGCCGAAGCCCACCGTCCTTTTTCTCGCCGAACAGCACGGGCGCCGCCATCCTAGACCGTGCTGGCTGGATGAACCCCCGCTCCAGGTTTTTGTCGATGTACCGCCGGAGCTCCTGCATTTCTTTCGGGGACATAGCATACATCCGGGGTTTTGGGAGCTTGGCACCTGGTTCCAGCTCGATGGCGCAATCCGTGGAGCGATGAGGCGGTAGCGTGTCGCACTCTCGCTCGTCGAACACATCCAGCAGGTCGGAGTACTCTCGGGGTACCTGGGTCTCTTGTGCTAACCCACCCGCGCAGGCCCTCTCTCGTTCCCCTGTGTGTCGTGGCCCCAGGAATGTGTGCTCCTGTGGAGGCTGTGGGCCCAACCCCAACCGAAGATGGCGGCAACCCCCCTCCCACCAGATCGTGGGGCCCCATCGGTCCAGCCATGTGAGTCCTAGAATGACTGCCTCGGTCATAGATGGTACCACTATAAACCGCAAAGTTTCCCAGTGATTGCCCATCTCCAACCGGATCGGTTCGGTGACGTGAGTGATAGGTGCCCCCCCCAAGAGAGACCCATCCACCTGTTGAAAGCGTAGGGGGTTGACCAGCCGCCTCATCGTGACCCCCAGTGCAGCTACCACTGCCTGGCTCATAAGGCACCGGGTGCTACCCGAATCAACGAGGGCCTTATACGTTTTCTTCTGACCCGTACGGGGACTGACCAGCACCACAGGGAATACAAAGGGACAAACCGGAGCACTCACCATTGGGTCCTCGTCTAGGTCCTGTTCCTCCGGACTCTCGTACTGTGCGGGCTGTGTTTCCGCCGGCGTCTCCATCCGGACAGGAGCGGTTGGCCTGGAGACATCCCCGCCTAATTGGTGAGCAGCTCGTGTCCGCTCCGCGGACCTTCGGGTTCCGGTCCCTCGTGCCGAGGAGACAGAAGGGGCTGGCCGGGCAGGAGGCAGTGGGCAATCGGCTGCCCGGTGTCCTGGTTGCTCGCACCTGAAACACCTCAGGGCAGCCCGTACTGGCTGGGAGGGAGGCCGCTGAGACGCCCCCACAGGCCGCTCCTCCGCTTTTGTCTTCTCGGTCGGCCGTCGGCTTCCAGAGGGAGGTTCGAACCGTCCCCGCACGTCCTGCAACCCCACGTCCAGCTCCACGGCCACACGGTACCACTCCTGCAGTCGCGCCGGGATGCCACGTACCACACAAGCCCGGCGGAGAGCCCCGTCCAGGCCAGCCCTAAAATGGTGGACGAGGAGACGCTCCGGCCATGAGCGCAACTTCCCGGCCACCTTGCGGAACTCCCTCACATACTCTACCGCAGGTCTGCGTCGCTGTCGTAGGGAAAGGATGTCGGCTTCAGCCCGCTGCACTCGGGAGATGTCCTCGAAACGGGCCCGTAACGACTCCAAGAACAAGCCAACATCCCCAAGCTCCCGAGCATGGTCACTGTATAAATCGGCCGCCCAGGCCGCTGCCTCTCCTTGCAAGCAAGCTGTTACTGCCACCACCATAGCCCGCTGGGACATGTAAGCCTGGGCATACTGGTCCATATGACCTATCACCTGGCCCAGGAACATCGCCAGGCGGTCGGGGTGGCCGTCGTAGGTAACTGACAAAGGTGGTGGTCCCCATACCACTCCGGGTCCCCATGAACCCACCTGCGGCCCCAGTACGGGAGAGGCTCCAACTAGCCGTGTGGTCGGTTGGCCAGGCCTGTCGTCTGTCCCTGACCACATCCCAGCAGCACCTCGGCCAAGGCCTACAGGAGCAGGACCCTCACGAGGCACACCAAGACCAGTTTGGTTCTGGTAGGGTGGCACGTCAAGAGATGAATGGGTCGGCCCAGCCCGTCCTGCTGGGGCCCCGGCAGGGGACCATTGGCCTGGCTCCTGGCCACCAGCCTCCCCAAACCTGGTCCGCAAAATGTCCATAGTCCGGTTGCCTGGGGTGGTTGAATAACTCCACTCCTCCCCATCGTCCTCCATAAGGCACCGCTCCCTCCAAACCGACGAGGGCCCCCTTAGCCGGGGTTTGTGGGTCTCCTCAAAACCTCTGTGGCTCAGGGCAGGGCCCAGCCACCTTCCTCTGCCAAGGCCTTGGCTTCCTGCCTCCCTCGGCTCCACTGCGTAGTCCTCGAGTAACGACAGCCGCTGTCTAGGCCGGACCGCCGGAAGCGCAACCTCTCCCACGTCCACCGTCCTGGAGGAGGCTGCACCAGCCCCGGCCCCCATCTCAGGCCCGGCCTCCTTCTCAGGGTCAACCACTGGGGCGGCCCCCTGCAATCCCTCCGCCATGACAACTCACCCACTTGTCGCTCGGAAGGCAAGATGAAAGGGTGGAGAACGCTGGCTTACTCTCAAGCCTTGTCTGGAGAGCAGAAAAACAAGCAACCGAGACGAATGCTGAGTTCTTCAGGAACGATTTATTGAGCAAAAGCAAATAAACTCCAAAAGGAACAAAGCCAGCATTGGCTGCTACCCGCATCCAACGCTGTTAAATACACGTTGCATGTACACGCCCACGGCCCACCCGACCGCACCCACATCCGCCCATCCCTTACTTAACACCCATTCCTCCCAAACACCTTCCTTTGTGATGCGTCCCGACACCCGGCCCCCTCCATCCCCCAGGTGAGTTCCCTCGCGTACGCCCTCCCCGTCGCCGCCAGACGTCACCCCCACACCCGTCCCCGGCACTGGCACTTTCCTACCCGACGCTTTAAACGCTGCTCCCCCCAGCTGCTCACCCTTCCTTCGCAGGACCAGCAAACCCCCGGCTTCGCGTCCCCGTTTCACCAGCTCCCGGGCCCCAGGCTGATGTGTCCTGTCTGCCAACGTCGAGAGAGCCGGGCCTGCAGCTGTCTTGGGCCCATGGCCCTGCAAGGCCACCGTAGCCGGCAGGACGAGGCGGGGCCCATGGCCCTGCAAGGCCACCGTAGCCGGCAGGACGAGGCCAGGCCCAGGACCCTGCGAGGCCACCGTAGCCGGCAGGGCAGGGTCGGGCCGCACAGCGCGCGCGCGCATCCCTGAGGTCCCAGCCGGCTCGGCGCGCACGTGTGGAGGTGCGCGGTCTTCAGCAAGCCGCCGTCGCTGCCGCAGCCGGTAGGATTCTGCTGCGGCCTGGGCCCCGCCGAGGACTGGAGTGCTGGCATCGATCGTGGGAGCAGGTGCTGGTGAGTGTTGCGCCCGTGGTGCCGGCGGGCGTCGAGCCCGCGGGGCGCGACACATTGTGTAAAAAATATGACTTGCCTGTGTCCGAAAAGTCGTGGGAACATAGGGTGGAAATAGTTGTCGAGAATGAGAGGGTGAAGATCTTGTGGGACTTCTGAATACAGACAGATCGCCATTTGGAACACAATATGCCAGATATCACAGTTGTAGAGAACCGAAGTGTACAGTTGATTGATATCGCTGTACCAGGAGATGCCAGAGTCGAAGAAAAAGAACTGGGGGAAAATATGAAATACTGTGACCTGGCCATCGAATCTGTGTGATTATGGATGAAACGTGTAACAGTGATACCCATTGTCATCGGGGTACTGGGAACTATGTCCAAAAGCTTTGCAAAACACATCAAGAAATTGCAGCTTCCTGCAATAACTACAGCAAAGCTACAAAAAACTGTGCTACTCAGAACATCTTACATTTTAAGGAGATACCTGGTTGATACCTAGGATGCTGGCAGCAACCCGTGTCAACCATTAGTGCCAGTCAATTTGAGTGTTCAGATGACTGAGTTTCATGTTTTATGAATAAAAGTTTTATAATAATAATAATAATAATAATAATAATAATAATAATAATAATAATAATATAGTAGCAGTAGTAGTAATAGTATTAGTAATAATAATAGTACCCCAGTGAGGTACTACTTTGATGTGGTTGTGGGGCTTGTGTATTCTGAGGAAGATGAGAGTTATGCCAGATGTTCAACTATACTGAACAGGTCTCATCGGAGGAGTCAGACAAAGAATGTCTCTCCCTAAAAAAATATGATAAGACATAAATTTCAGAAAGCCATACCAGCTCAGATGTCACTCAGGTTAACAAGATTCATGCTAGATATGGTAGTTCCTGGATATCTGGTGAAAAATGGGCTACAGGATTCAGAACTGTTGGCTGAGCAACTAGGGCCAGCAGCTGCACAACTACGGGAAGAAAAGGTGTTTACCTGTTGCAAATACACAGTGATTGAAAACAAAGAAATAATGATCTGTTATTACAGATCAAGTCCAACAAGAAGAGGATATCTGAAATGAATGCACCAGTTCTGGAAAGAACAACATCTAGAATCAGAAATAACAGAACAGAGACTAGCGGATCAATATCAATTTATAATATGAAATAAAGTATTCACAGAAACAGGTTTACCCAGGGCAAAGAAATCAAAGCCTTGCCAGAAGTAACTCAGAATGTAACCAGGGGGAGTTGGCAGTGAAGGAATCCAGCAGAGATATACAATTATTTTCATTTGGAAACCAGGCATCTCTTCCTCAGGAAGAACAAAGCCCTCTAACTAAAGAAATAAAAGAATTGAAACAAAGAATAACCGAGTATCTAGAACAGCACAAAACCAACAGAATAAGGCTGCCTGCATTGAAGCTTTTTCCAAAGAAACAGCTAGCAGAAGCATTAAAAGATGCAAATACTGCAATATCAAGTATAAGTATCAATTCATTGCAAGAAACAAACCAACTAATGTACAGCACAGCTGTATAACTGCATAACTAAATACCTGGGATGCAAAGTCAACAAAGAAGAAAGAAAACCAAAAAGTACACCACAAAAATGGAAGGTTAAACTAGAAAATAAGATCAGCAAGTTAAGATCAGATACAAGCAAGCTAGAAAAGATGAATGAAAAGAAGCTGAAGAACAAGAAGACCAAAGAATACTAATCAAGAAATACTACTTAGAAACAAGAAAGAGCAAAGAAGCACTGGAAATAATAAAGCAGCAAATAACAGCTATAGTCAGGAAAATCAGCAAACACTAAGCTCAAATTGCAAATTATAGGCAGAATCTCCCATTTCAATCCAATCTGAAACATTTCTACCAATCCATCAATGGAGAAACTGCAATGAATCAGTCAGTACCTGACAAGGAAGAAACAGTGCAGTTCTGGATGCAGATATGGGATAACCCAAAGAAATACAACTTGGTTAAAAGAGGTGGGTGCAAATAAAACAGAAGTTGAAATGAAAGAATTAGTAACAATAGCAGAAATGGTAGAGAAAAGAGCAAGGAAGTTCAACAATGGGTCAGTACCAGGTAAAGATGAACTGCATGGTTTTTGGTTGAAACATGTACCTGTTCTATACCCACTCATTGTCAAACAGTTCAACAATATACTACAAGGAGGAGAAATTGAAAAGTGGCTAACAACTGGGAAAATCTACCTGATAATTTATTTATTTCTTTTATTTATTTATTTATTTGGATTTATATACCACCCCTCTCCCAAGGGACTCAGGGCGGTGTACAGGGCAATTAAAACACTATGAACAACACATAATATACAAAAATTAAAATAAAATTAAACCAAGTAGCCATAAACAATAAAACACATTCTAAAATATAAAATTTAAAATTTAAAATCTAAAATCCCAGTCCCTCAGTCCAGGCTGGCAAACTTTACTTAAATTAGGAACAGCAAATGATTTATTTATTTACTGCTAAGCTTGTAAGCCGCCCTGAGTCTTCGGAGAAGGGCGGGATATAAATGGAATTAAAATAAATAAAATAATAAAATATTGTAGTATAAATAGGAAATTACTTCTTAAAAAGGAATAAATGGGATGGGGCTTTAAACTATTTAGTCAAAATCAGTGCTTAATTTCTTCAAAAGTGAGAAGAATATAAAAATGGGATAGCTATTTTATAACTTTGCATTTTAGATATTCAAAATGAAACAAAAAACAAAACCCCACTTACTTCAATTGAACAGAAGAAATTAATAATATCTTTTTATCTAGTTCTCTGACAAAGGAAATTTCCTGCTAATACAGTTTAGGAGAAATAATCTGCAGAAAACATCTATAATGCTATCAGAATGGACTTTGAGAAGCTCAGAAAGAATCTCAAGTCTCTGGGCACTTAGTATTTTTATGAAAGCTGAGAGAGTAAGGAAATCCCTGATCCTGGTCTCTCCAAGGTTGATATAGTTCTTTTATTGTATCCTCACCTAAACCTAAAGGTCTTCTAGAGACCTTTGAAGTTGAAGTACCATCACTTTCTCCCTAACTTTTCAAAGAAAAGAAATGTTGGTGATAGATCTGTAGTTGTCCAAAACAGTCAGATCAGATTTATTTATTATTTATTTATTATTTGGATTTATATACCTCCCCTCTCCCGAAGGACTCGGGGCGGAGTACAGGGCAATTAAAACACTATATACAACACATAATATACAAAAATTAAAATAAATTAAACCAAGTAGCCCTAAACAATAAAACACATTCTAAAATATAAAATTTTAAATTTAAAATCTAAAATCCCAGTCCCTCAGTCCAGGCCGGCAAGTTCAAATAGCCAAGTCTTCAGGTCACGGCGGAAAGAGAGAAGGTCGGGAGCCATCCAGAGCTCAACAGGGAGCTGATTCCAGAGGGCAGGCATGCCCACAGAGAATGCTCTCCCCCTGGGGGCCGCCAATCGACATTCCCTGACCGACGGCACCCTGAGGAGGCCCTCTCTGTGGGAGTGCACAGGACGATGGGAAGTTAACGCCAGCAAAAGGTACTCCCGTAAATAATCCGGACCCATGCCATTTAGGGCTTTATAGGTCATCACCAGCACCTTGAATTTTACCCGGAAGACAACTGGAAGCCAATGCAGCTCGCGGAGAAGAGGTGTTACATGGGAGTATCGGGAGACCCCCATCACAACTTGCGCGGCCGCATTCTGCACCAGCTGGACCCTCCGAGTGGTATTCAAGGGCAGCCCCATGTAGAGAGCGTTGCAGTAGTCTATCCGAGAGGTCACGAGCGCATGAGTGACTGTGCGTAGGGCATCTCGGTCCAAGTAGGGCCGCAACTGGTGCACCAGGCGAACCTGGGCAAAAGCCCCCCTGGTCACAGCAGGATACAGCAAGATACAGCAAAAGTGGCAGCACCAGGCAACTACCGGCCAATTACCTGCTTACCAACAACTTTCTAATTGCTAACTGGTGTGGTAGCTGATGCAGTCCAACAGCATCTAGTTAAAAACAATCTCTTTCCACCTGAGCAGAAAGGAAACCACCCCAATAGCAGAGGAACAAAAGATCAACTCCTCAGTGCATCAAGGCAATCAACACCTGGGCAATTCCAGTCATTAAATACGCAGCTGGAATAGTGGACTGGACTCAAGCAGAACTAAAAGCAAGGGATAGGAAGACCATAAAAATAATGACAATGAATCATGCCCTTCATCCACACAGTGACATTGACAGATTCTATCTCCCAAGGCAAATAGGTGGGTGTGGAATGCTGCAAGTACATCAGATGGTTGAAGAAGAAAACATGGCTTTAGAAGAATATCTGAAGGACAATGATGAAGATGCACTGAAGTTAGTATATCAGGAAGGCTTACTGACCTACTGGAGAGACCAAACTGGACTACAAGAAAGACCAAACGAAAAACAGAATAGAGGCATGGGAAGACAAAGCACTGCATGGCCAGTACATTAAAAAAAATAGCTGGGAAAGCAGATAATAACAAGACCTGGCAATGGCTAAGAGCAGGAAAGTTGAAGAAAGAGACTGAGGGACTAATTCTGGCTACACAAGACCAAGCCTTAAGGACAAATGCATACAAAATCAAAATTGAGAAGACAGCAACAGTAAGTGCTGCCTATGCAAAGAAGCTGAAGAAACAGTGGACCATCTGGTAAGCTGCTGCAAGAAGATTGCACAGACTGACTACAAGCAGTAGCATGACAAAGTAGCAACAATGGTGCATTGGAAGATCTGCAAGAAATATCATTTGCCTGTAAGCAAGAACTGGTGGGATCATAAAATAGAGAAAGTCATAGAAAATTATAACATTAAACTGCTCTGGGACTTCAGAATTCAAACAGACAAGCACCTGCAACATAACACCCCGGACTTAACAATTGTCGATAAGAAAGTAAAAAAAGTCTGGATAGTGGACGTGGCAGTGCCTGTAGACAGCAGAATAGACGAGAAAGAACTGGAGAAGATAATAAAATACAAAGAGCTACAAGTAGAAATAGAAAGACTGTGGCAAAGGCAAGCAAGGGTAGTACCAATAGTCATAGGCGCCTTGGGTGCAATCCCAAAACAACTGGAACACCACTTGAACACTATTGGCATTGACAAATTCACCATTAGTCAATTGCAAAAGGTGGCCTTACTAGGAACTGCTTCTATAATACCATCAAACATCCACATCTGCTTATCCAAGGTCCTTGGTAAGGACTCGATAGGTAGACAAAAATGCCAAATCCAGTCTGAACATCTGGCTGACTGTGCAATTATTATTATTATTATTATTATTATTATTATTATTATTATTATTATTATTATTATTATTATTATTATTATTATCATCAACAACAACAACAAATAATGTCATACGTAAATTCATCGTGTTGGACAATAGTAAATTCTTATATAAGGTGATGTACAGATGAGCAACTTATAGAAATCAACAATATATCTGATTATCTGTAGCATAAATATGACATGCTAACAGTTTTTAGGTGAAACTAAGTGGGGTGTTATTTCCTTGTAATCAGATTTGTCTCATTCCCAGCCCATTATGGGTCCATGCCACATTTATCCTTAGGAGTCCTATTTTTTCTCTCTTTCTCTCTCTCTTTCAAGAACTCATGATAGCACTTGTTTAATCTAAAAAGAAGTATATTTAACTGAGCTGTATACTAGCTTTATGCTTTTACAATGTAAACATCTTTTCCAAACTATTATTCCTAGCCCTAGACTGGGAAGGTGCCCATGACATACTGTCATCATTTCAAATGAGAAACTAAAAAGCTTCCATATGTATAATTTTCTTCTTTAATTTCCAGGTTATACCTATCTCTGTCTGCAGTGAGAGCTGTTATCCTGGTTTCAGCAAAAAAGTGAAGGAGGGAGAGCCATTTTGCTGCTATGACTGCATCCCATGCCCAGAAGGGAGGGTTTCAACTGAGAATGGTAAGAGATATGCATCTATTAATGTATTTTCATTAAATTCAACATAGTGTGGGATCTCGAATATGGACAAGATGTTTTCTAAACCATGAGATGAATCATTTCTACTCTCAGGAATATTCTAGCATAATTTGATCCTTAATTTTCAGTGATGATAGTAATGATGATGAAATTAAGTTATCTGATCTTCATTTACATACTAAGGGCTATCATCCAATAATTTATGAAGTTTCATTGTAATTACTCTATATATGTATTGTTGAACAATGTTTATGTCACTTTTTCTTGTTTACCACAAACATATTTTTGTAAGCTCTTTACCTATGTTATATGTTGAGCTTCCTGGTAGCGATACAATTAGAGCAGGGGTGTCAAACTCAATTTCATTGAGGGACGCATCAGCATTGCGGTTGCCCTAAAGGGGCCGGGTGGGTATGGCCAGGGTGGGCGTGGCCTATTGGGTGGGCATGGCTAGAGTGCGTGTGGCCTACTGGGTGGGCGTGGCCAGCTCTACATCATTCGCATCAAGGGTGTCTATGGGAGCCTGGGCAGGAGTGGGACAGATCTGAGGGTCTCCGGCAGAAGGAGGGTCTCTGGGCCAGGGCCAAGGCAGTGGGGGCCGTTCCCTCACTGTTTCCAGGATGGCTTTGCGGGCCACATGAAACCACTTTGCGGGCTGGATCTGGCCCCTGGGCCTTGTGTTTGACATGTCTGGATTAGAGGAAGAGATATGTTAGGCTTGTGTATTTTGAAGCATCAACAGAAGCATAGAGGTTGGATCCACTACTTTTTTTTTATTAAAGAGTTTTACAAAAACAAAATTTTACAATATATCCCCAAATCCCTCCTACCCCAAACCCGCCCACTTCCCCCCCCCACTTCCCAGAGCTAAATACAGGATTATAGTTACAATAATCATATTCTAAATAAAAATTATGCATAATATACAATTAACCAAATTCATAATGTGCTTTAATTCCCCTTTAACATAACTACAAACAAAGTACCAATAACAATATCCCACTAAAATCTACTCATAAGCTAAATGGAACTTTTTAGTCCCATATTTGTTCTGGATATAATTTATCCATCTCCTCCAAACTGAAATATATTTTTCCAGTGAATGATCTTTCAAATAAGCAGAAATCTTAGACATTTCTGCAAGATTCGAAACTTTAAACACCCATTCTTCTATAGTGGGCAAACTATCCTTCTTCCAATATTGTCCCACCAGTAACCGTGCTGCTGTTATCATATTCAACATCAAGTTAGTTTCTTTAACATCACAATCTACAACAATACCCAATAAAAACAATTGCGGAGAAAACTTTATCTTTCTCTTAAAAATCTTTTGAATGTTCCACCAAATTTTGATCCAAAAAGCTTTTATATTTCTACAAGTCCACCACATGTGAAAATAGGTAGCTTCTAAACTACCGCATCTCCAACATTTAGACTGTAAATTAGGATACATGTTGGACAACTTCTTGGGATCCAGATGCCATCTATAAAACATTTTATAAAAATTTTCTCTTAAGTTTTGAGCCTGAGTAAATTTAACATTTCTGACCCAAATTATCTCCCAGGTGTCCAACGAAATTGGTTCCTGAATATTTTGTGCCCACTTTATCATACAGTCTTTAACCAGTTCCGTTTCCGAATCCAATTTAATTAAAGCATTATATATCCTCTTTATATGTACACAATTTGAATCTCTAATTTGTTTTACTAAATTTTGATCTGTAATTGTGATGCCAACCTTTTGATCTGACTTCCACCTAGCTTTCAATTGGGTATATTGAAACCAAGAGTAACTTATGTTTTCTTGTCTTAACTCCTCTAATGATTTAACATCTCACAGGGTTGTCATTGTTGTTGAGAAAATAGGAGGAGGAAGGAATATTAGGTATGTTTACCTTCTTGAGATCCTTGTGAAGTAATAGAGGCAGGATAAAAATCTATTAAATAAATGTACTACTAGAATGATCTCTAGAAAACAAATGGAAAACAGACTTCAAAACACCAATTTTTAGATTTCCTAATTGCTTCTCTGAGTAGGAGGTTCTCATTTTTCTTCTTGATAATCAAGCTTCAGCAGATAGACTTTAATTCTTATATTAATTTTAAACATAAAAATAAAATGTTTATAGTTAAAATAAGAATTAAAGCACTTCATCTTTCCAATAATCTTTTTAAATTTTAGCAATAACCATAGCTTGTAGAAATCTTCTGATGTTTTCTTTGCAATGCTAATTGCTTCAGCCTTTTTTGTGTAAGCTATAATTTTTGTTTCCAATGTGATTTGTTGTAATATGACCACTTTTTAAAATATTTATAGTTGTCCTTAAGTAAATAAAATTATGGTCCTAAACTAATATTCCTCTAACATTGCTACAAACAGTTCATATATTTATTCATACTAAACATCCAAATTATATCAGCCACATACATCTTACTCCCTCAGTTATGCTAAATGTTTTGCTGAGCATTCTGTTTATTCTCATACAAACATCACTTCAATCATACAATGCTATTATCACATTTAGCAACCAACCCTCAACTCCAAATTTGTGTAATTCTTCAACCTTTTATCATATACTTCCTATAAATGAACAAACTTAAGATAATCTCTCTTGTTCACATTCTGTCAATTGAGAATGTGAGAGGGCAATTGAAAACCACTTGAACTTCCGGAATGATATTTACCACTACTACTTAAAGGAATAGAATCTTGAAAGCCTGTCAACATAATTCTCCATATCAGCATATACTGTACCTACAAAAATTAAAGCAAAGTTACTCTAAGCTCTTTTTCTTATTTGGACCACAGAATCTCTTCTATAATGGACTATTTCCTTCCCTCCTTGTTTCAAGGTCTATTAGATATTCCACCATGCTACCTATAATGGTATGTAAAAAAAGATCTTGCCATACTGGGCAAAGAGATACTGCAAAGGAAATGGTAAAGTAAGAGACAGCATAGCCTGGAGCCAAATAGTAGGCAGGGCAAGAAGCTCGAAAGAGACCGTCCCTAGTCTCTCAGAGTGTGAGGGAGTTGAGGGAGCAGGAAAGAATTTTACTTCCATACTTGCAAGATTTTGCGAATGTAGATTTACAATAAAGTGGAAATAGCTCATCTGGTTGTGGTTCCTACCTAGTTTATCCTGTGAGGCCAAGACTTCCTCTCTCATTAGACTCACTTTCCCTCTCCACTATGAAATACACTGAGGAAAAATGATTCCCTATTTCTCCCCAGTAAATGAAGACAGTCATGCTAAGCTTGTAAGCCGCCCTGAGTCTTCGGAGAAGGGCGGGATATAAATGTAATATATATATATATATATATATATATATATATATATATATATATATATATATATATATATATATATATATATATATATATATATATATATATATATATATATATATATATATATATATATATATATATATATATATATATATATATATATATATATACCAATTAAATTTAGCAGGAATCTTGGTAAACAAAATATTTTATAAAACTATAAAATTAATGATTATACATTTATAATAATAAATTAACTTTATGATTGTTATATGATAATTGATGTCATTCTGAACAAATATACAAGCTGTGTGAAAATAACATCTCATCATTTCTTCTTTTTTCAGACAGAAACAAATGTTCTAGATGCAACAAAACATTCTATCCAAATAAGAAACATGATTTTTGTATCCCCAAAACTGTTAGTTTCTTGACTTATAAAGAACCATTAGGGATCAGTTTAGCCTGTCTTGCACATTCTTTTTCTTTGTCTACTGTACTTGTGCTTGGAGCATTTATGAGGCACCACAACACTCCCATTGTGGTAGCCAACAACCGGGACCTGACCTATACTCTCCTCATATCCCTCTTCCTCTGCTTCCTTTCGGCACTGCTCTTCATTGGTCAACCAGGAAGATTTACCTGTCTTCTCCGACAAACAACCTTTGGCATGGTCTTCTCAGTGGCTGTTTCTTCTATCTTGGCAAAAACCATCACAGTGGTTCTGGCTTTTATGGCTACCAGACCTGGATCCCAGATGAGAAAATGGGTGGGGAAAAAATTAACTAATTTTATTGTTGTTTCCTGCTCCCTGCTCCAAGCAGGCATTTGTACTCTTTGGCTATCAATGAACCCTCCATTCCCAGATGTTGATATGATCTCAGTGACTGAAGAAATTATCCTGCAATGTAATGAAGGCTCTGTGACCATGTTTTATTGTGTCCTTGGCTACATGGTTTTCCTGGCTCTTATCAGCTTCATCACAGCTTTTCTTGCCAGGAAATTACCTGACACTTTCAATGAAGCCAAGTTCATCACCTTCAGCATGTTGGTCTTTTGCAGTGTTTGGTTGTCCTTTGTGCCAGCATACCTGAGTTCCAAAGGGAAATACACAGTGGCTGTGGAGATCTTTTCTATCTTTGCTTCGGGTGCTGGGCTTCTGGGATGCATCTTTTTTCCCAAATGTTATATCATTGTGTTTCGGCCAAATCTGAACAACAAAGAACAACTAATGAGAAGAAAAGAGTGATTAATAATCACTTTGTTTCATCCTCAGTCAAAAGTTTTTGTCTAGATTTTTGCATTTCTAAATAATATATAATATTCATAGAAATATCCACCTCAGATCTTGATTTATATATTTTTTCTTCATTTTCTTAACATCTAAGACAGGAGTAGGCAACCTTGGCTCTTTTATGACTCATGGACTTTAACTCCCAGAATTTCTGAGCCACCATGGCTAGCTCAGGAATTCTGGGAGTTGAAGTCCAGGAGTCATTAATGAGCCATGTTTGCCTACCCCTGGTCTAAGATTTAATTAAGGGGAAAGTATGCATCCTACTTCTTTATATCAGTTCTTGAGATATTGTCCTGGTTTTTTCAGCATGTTTTCTGAAAAAAACATTCTCACTTTGTTCCATTATTACGTGCTGATTAAAAGGAATCTCAGTAACTAAATTACTAGTGTACAATCATCTACCACCTTTCTGGAATTGGCCAAAAATCAGTTAGTGAGATAGAAAAAAGAATAAGTAAATGCCAAAGAAGGCTAGTGAATAAATGTTCTAATATTTTCAGGAGTCTGAATTTGATGAGGAGTATTGTAAAGAAGTAACTGCCTTCAAGAGACTCCAGGATTTTTAGTGAGAAGTTGCCTTCAAAAGAGCTCAAAAGGTTTAAGATTTAGATTTAAAGTCTACTCTATCATTTCTACTAATTCTGTAACCATCAACTATAAAGTATGGCTAGCATTCCTAAAATATAATCAACATAGGCAATATCATATTGTAGTGCTTCTCTTTGTCTCAGTGACAGCTAGATAGCTGTACAATTTCTCAGCAGCAACACTATAGCATTCCTTATACAGTAGTTAAGAGGACTAGGCATCTTGCTCTCAATTCAAAAAGGCTGCCAATCGTTATCAGTCAGTTAGTTATAGCTCCACCATTGCTACAATTTCAAACAGATATCTTCTTTACAATTCAGCTTTGTCTAGCTCTACAGATAGATCAGAATCATCCATCTGTACAATTTATGCTCCACTCCACCTCTCAGAAGGAAATCAAGCTGCACTTACATCTATGGGAATGCAATGTGAGACATTGGCTATTATATCCTAGGAGCTCAGTATTAGCCATTAGACTAGCCCAGGGGTGTCAAACTCAATTTCATTGAGGGCCGCATCAGCATTACAGTTGCCCTCAAGGGGCCAGGTGGGTATGGCCAGGGTGGGCGTGGCCTACTGGGTGGGCGTGGCTAGAGTGCGTATGGCCTACTGGGAGGGCGTGGCCAGCTCTACATCATTCGCATCAAGGGTGCCTATGGGGGCCTGGGCAGGAGTGGGACAGATCTGAGGGTCTCTGGCAGGAGGAGGGTCTCTGGGCCAGGGCCAAGGCAGTGGGGGCCGTTCCCTCAGTGTTTCCAGGATGGCTACGTGGGCCACATGAAACCACTTCGCGGGCCGGATCCGGCCCCCGGGCCTTGTGTTTGACATGTCTGGACTAGCCTATAGACTGACAACAACTTAAGGTATTCATGTTAGTTGATAAAATAATAGCAAGGTATTATTCTTTATTATCCAAATGTGATTGGACACACAAGGGATTTGTATCCAGTGCATAATCTCTCAGTATACATACAAGCAAAAATAATGATCATAATTATCATAAAAATATATTCATCATAAATCATAAGATACAACACTTTGTGATAGTCATAGGATACTAAATAAGCAATCAACATAAATCATAATAAGATACTAAATAAAACAACTAATATAAATCATAAGATACAAGCAACAAAGTTATAGTCATAAGAAGATAAGGAGATAGGTAATAGGGAAGATGAGAAAAATAATAGTAATACAGCCCTACTAGGTAGTTTGACGGTGTTGTGGGAATTAGTTGTTTAGCAGAGTGATGGCATGGAGGAAAAACTGTCCTTGTGTCTAGCTGCTCTGATGTGCAATGCCCTATAGTGTCATCTTGAGGGAAGAAGTTGAAACAGTTTATATACAGGATGTGAGAGGTCTATAGATATTTTTACAGCCCTGTTTCTGGCTCGTGCAATATACAGGTCCTCAATGGAAGGGAGGCTGGTAGCAATTGTTTTTCTGTAGGTCTAACTATCTGTTGAAGTCTGTGTCTATCTTGTATGGTTGCAATGCCAAACCAGACAGTTAAAGAGATGCAAATGACAGACTCAGTATTTCTTTTGTAGAACTGTATCAGCAGCTTTTGGGGCAGTCTGAGCTTTCTGAGTTGGCGCAGGAAGAACGTTCTTTGTTGTGCTTTTTTGATGCCATTTTTGATGTTAGGTGTTCATTTTAAGTCTTGAGATATTATAGAACCTAGAAACCTGAAGGTCTTTACTGTTGATACTGTGTTGTCTAGTGTCAAAAGAGGTGGTAGTTTCACCTAAAATCTACTATCATTTCAACAGTTTCGAGTGTGTTCAATTCAAGATTGTTCTGGCTGCACCACAAGGCTAGTTGTTCAACTTCCCATCTGAATGCAGATTTGTCTTTTCTCAAATGAGACCAATCACTTTTGTATCATCTGCAAATGTTAGTACTTTAACAGAGGGATCCTTTGAGATGCAGTCATTGGTATAGAGAGAGAAGTAGAAAGAGCACACAGTCCTCTGGGGGGGGGTGCTAATTGTGCAAGTATCTGATGAGATTTTGTCTAGCTTCACCTGCTGCTTCCTGTGTATTAGAAAGCTTATGGTCCATTTAAAAGTATGGTCAGGCACGGCTAGCTGAATCAATTCAGTTAGAAGAATGTCTGGAATGGTGGTAATGAATGCTGAGCTGAAGTCTACAAAAAGGACCCTTGTATAGGTCCTTGAAAATTTAAGATGTAGGAAGTAGTGCAGAGCCATATAAACAGCATCATCTGCCAATCTATTTCCTCTGTAGGCAAATTGGAAGGGGTCTAACAGCAGATCCGTGATGATTTTCAGGTGGGCCAGCGCTAACCTTTCAAAGGATTTCATAATTACAGATGTCAGAGCAACCAGTCTGTAGTCATTCAGTTCCTTGATGGAGGGTTTCTTTGGCATTGGGATGATAGTAGAGCATTTGAAGCAAGAAGGAACATAATACATCTCTAGTGACTTAAGATGGGTTGGACAACACAAGCTTTGAAGCAAGAAGGAGTTACCTTGTCTGGGTCTGGTGCTTTTCCAGGCTTTTATCTGTGAAATAGACTTGCACATCATTTTCTGTGATCACCAGAGGGGGGGAAGGGGTGGGGTTATAGGAGCCTTGGCTGTTGTTGGTGTGTCTGAGATGGAGATGGTGGTGATTGGTGACAGTAGTTTCCTGTCAAACCTACAGTAAAACACATTCAGGTCATCTGCCAGTTGTTGTTTCCCTTCAGCATGGAAAGGACGTTTGCTGTAACCAGTGATATTTTTAAGAGTTTTCCACATGTTTTCTCGTTTATATTGTATTATACTATAATAGGTGGCAAACTATTTGTTTGCAGGCAGCCTTAATAAATTTATTCTATACAAAATTAATGAATAAAATTCCTTTTGTCAGTTTTACCCTATCTTCAAATATCCTCCTTAATTTGAAGTGTAACCCAACATACCCCAAAGACATTATTCAATGAAGACTAGAATAGCATGGACTGGAGTGGGATGAAAAATTTTTATCATGTTCTTGGCTCTTTCCAAGCCCATCATGGCTATTTTTCTTCTGAAGTCCAAACTGAAAAGAAAATGAAGATGTCTGAACCTGAAGCTTAGGAAGGGTGTTCTCTTCAGGACAGAATGCCAACTTTGGTCATAATCATGGAAATCACCCAAAAAATAAGTAAGGCCAGGAAACAAAAATTAACACAACAAGACACTGGTCTATAACTGATTGCCAAGTAGTGTGACCCCTTCCACCCCTGAGAAATTTCACCATATCTTGTGGAAGCAACAATATACTGGATAGAAGTCAAAATCACCACAAACCATGACCACCAAAGGGTTAACAGGTAAAGAAATTGAAACATTTTGTAATAGCTATGCCAATGTTGTAAGAGGAGATAGGATAGCTAAGCTGCTTATCTAAAATACAAAGAACAAAAAAATATGTCCCTATGGAACTCATAAAATTGAGGACATTGTCTAAGGCAGGGGTCGGCAACCTGAAAAAGCAAAAGAGCCACTCGGAACTAGTTCTATCACACACACAAAAAAGTGTGAGAAGCAAAAAATGTGCGTGCATGCATCCACGCATGCGCATGCGCAAAAACCAAACCATTTTGCGCATGCGCAAAACGGGAGGCACCTACGTGGCGACGGGCAGTGGGTTGTGGTGCCGCCTTCAGCCCGGGCACCGCCGGAGCCACCCCCGGGACCTCCAAACTGCCGCCCATTCGGAGAGGTGTGCGCACAGCTCTCCAAACCTTCCCACTCTCCGAACGGGCGGCAGTGCCACCTGTTTGCAGACCTGCTGCCGCCCATTTGGGCGGCGGTAGGTCTGCAAACTCAGAGAGGTGTGTGCAAACCTCTCTGAATGGGTGGAGGTGCACGCACACTTCTCCAAAGGTTTGGAGAGCTACGCACGCACGTTTCCGAAACGGGCGGCGGCACCACCCGTTTGGAAAGCTGCTGTAGCCCATTTGCAGAGTTGCCGCCTTCAGGCACCTGTGTGGCGACGGGTCTCCCTGGCAACGGGTGCTGGGTTGTGGCGTTGCCTTCACCCCGGCAATGCCAGAGCCACCCCCGAGACCTCCAAACCACCGCCCGTTCGGAGAGGTGCGTGCGCAGCTCTCCAATCCTTACCACTCTCTGAATGGGTGGTGGCACGACCTATTTGCTGACCTGCCACCGCCCGTTTGGGCGGCAGTAGGTCTGCAAGCTGCCATAGCCCATTTGCAAAGTTGCCGCCTTCAGAGTTGTTGCAAACAGGCTGCGGCAGCTTTCCAAACAGGCGGCAGCACTGCCCATTCGGAGAGGTGCACGCGCAGTTCTCCAAACCTTTGGAGAAGTGCGTGCACACCGCCACCTGTTTGTAAACCTGCCGCCGCCAGTTTGGAAAGCTGCCGTGGCCAGTTTGCAGACCTGCCGCCTTCAGAGGAAGGTGGCAGCTCTGCAAATGGGCCACAGCAGCTTTCCAAATGGGCGGCGCCACCGCCCATTCGGAGAGGTGCGTGCGCACCTTTGCAGACCTGCTGCCACCGGTTTGGAAAGCTGCTGCAGCCCGTTTGCAGACCTACCACCTTTGGAGGAAGGCGGCAGCTTTGTAAACGGGCCGCGGCAGCTTTCCAAAAGGGCGGCACCACTGCCCGTTCCGAGAGGTGTGCGCGCAGCTCTCCAAACCTTTGGAGAGGTGCACGCGCACCTCCGCCCGAACGGGCGGTGGTGCCACCCGTTTGCAGACCTGCTGCCGCCAGTTTGGAAAGCTGCTGCGGCCCGTTTGCAGAGCTACCGCCTTTGGAGGAAGGCAGCAGCTCTGCAAACGGGCCGCAGCAGCTTTCCAAATGGGCGGCGCCACTGCCCATTCAGAGAGGTGCATGCGCACCTCCGCCTGTTCAGAGAGGTGTGCATGCACCACTGCCTGTTCGGAGAGGTGCGCGCACACCGGGTGACTGGGAGCCGCAGGAGACAGCTTAAAGAGCCACATGCGGCTCCGGAGCCGCGGGTTGTTTAAGGGAAGGGCCACAAAAGAAGCCACAAGTTTCCCTGCTCCAGCTCTAAATGATATATTACCACACTGCCCAATCCAATTACTGGGTGCTGATGGAGTTGCATCATTTTGTTATGTTGAAGGAGTTCATCACACTTTTCCCTGGTTAATGAGTCTGATTGGTCCAGGATTCTATGATCACAGCCAACCACAAACTTACACAACTAATCAAGGGCTCTACTGTGATGGCTTCCCTGGATGCTTGTAGGACAAGGAAGGGGTGGCTCCAGGGACTTCAGAGGGAGGCAAGGAGGAGCATCAGGAAGATACCAAGGCCTCCAAGACAGAAGTGAAAGGGATAGAGGAAGAAGTGAGGCTGGAAGTCCCAAAGGAGCCCTCAGGGGAACAATCAGATGAGAGTTTGGCTGGAGAGGAAAAGGGAAAGATGTAGCTGCAGCTAGAGGATTTGGTTAGAAGCACATGGTGAAGAATCACAGCTGCAACCCATGAATAGGGCTGATAAAGAACTGCATCCTTCACTGGATGTCAGGATGTAGAGTTGAAGGGAGGGAGGCTCAATGGAGCTCAGCAAGGGTAGTCTTGCCCCTCCTAATGAGTTTCACCAGTGCATGCCTACTTAGTCCAACACATGGAGCAACACAATGTTAGAAACAACTGCCCATTTTCTCTGCCATGAGTGTGCTCCAACTCCATGACTCTGGTTCTCATGACTTTGAACCATGCTTTGTGTGAGCTCATGTTTGGACTTTAGACCTGCTTCTTGGACTTTGGACCTGTATTTGGCTTGGATTTACCATGTATGGACTCTGATCTGTGCCTGGATTTTGGACTATGCATGTGTGGACTTGTGGACTTGTGCCTTTGCCTGTGGACTTTGTAACTCTGTGCCTATGCTGAGCAGACTTGGACTCAGTAGAACTTTGCAGTTGGTATGAGTGGGAAATACTAACCGGGGCTTGTGGTTCTCAATGAAGTCTTTAAAGCTCTCCATGTGTGTGGACTGGAACAGGACACCTACACATATCAGAGGACACACACAACATCTAGTTTATCTTCAGATCATGGCAATGAACTTTACCCCTTGACATGCAGATCTGACTGCCATAGAGTGTTGAGATATGACCCCTCTCCCAAGTAGAAAAGGATCTATTGAAGAGTCCATTCCTGCACCTCTAGTGGGCAGTTCATTCAAGACTCTAGTCACCACCTGGAATAAAGAGACAGAATGCCTAAATAGATTAAATCAGAGTGGCCTCTCTAATTCACTGCAATCCTTTGGTTTATTCAAGAGGCCAGGGAGATAAAGCAATCTAGATAAAGCAACCATTTGAAGACTTGCACAAGTATAAGTACATGTATGAATACACAGTGGTAATTACACTAGCAAAAAGAAATATTTTGCACTCTTATTGCATTGACAGAATGCCATCCAGCTGTCTTTCTTAAGATGATTCATTCCCTTGAGGCAGTGGTGAGATTTAAATACATGAACATGGTGACCTGGTGTCCATGCACTTCTGGTGGACCATTCTGTGCCTAGGACTCCTCCCCGGCTCAGAACAGACTTCCTAAAGTAGTGTCCACGCATATTCAGTGGGCCATTCTGGGACTGGGATGCATTCACGTACTTCCGGTGGGCCTGGGAGTCTCCCTGGCTCAGAATGGACTTCCAGAAGTGGTGTTCACACACTTCCAGTGAGCCGTACTGGGCCCTGCGAAAAAGGACTAGGGCATCAGGCTGTTCACCAAAGTCAACAAAAAAATAGCTACCGGTTCTACTGAACCAGTGCGAACTGGCTGAATTCCACCACTGTGCATTTGGTGGACAAAAACGATTCAGATTTGTGAAAATTTGAACTTCAGATGGACAGCATCAATGGATAAGATTGGGATCTCATCTAATAAAATGAATTTAGAATATTTTAAGTCTTCAAGTTCCAAGGAAATGGATAGCAACCTCTTGAAAAAATTTATTTATATACTGTTTAATTGAATTGATTCATTTCTCCACCAGCTCATAGATGCAACTCTAGGCATTTAACACATTAAATAAATAGAACAATATCAACAAAGCATTGAAAGCTATGATAGTTCCCTGAAACAAACTAAAAAAACACACAACAAAACAATGACATCTCATGGACCATCTAGACTCCTGACTACTATGCCTTGGAACACATGTAGATTGCCCATGTTTATTAACGGCTGGCAGGATTGGTACCAATCTCAGTAGGGTTGGAATTTTAGAGGGTGAGGACCATGACCAAAATTAGCTGTAGTGCTTTTCAGTTGGATTATGCTTATGCTTGATTAAAGCTTCAAATGAAGTAGTAGGAGATTGAATCTGAACATTATCAATCTCTGACTGACAGAATATTTCTATTACCTCAAAATGAGGTGTAGTATGTCCTATGATCAAGAGGCCTTCATCTGATCTGACTGTTTTGGACAACTACAGATCTATCACCAACATTTCTTTTCTTTGAAAAGTTAGGGAGAAAGTGATGGTACTTCAACTTCAAAGGTCTCTAGAAGACCTTTAGGTTTAGGTGAGGATACAATAAAAGAACTATATCAACCTTGGAGAGACCAGGATCAGGGATTTCCTTACTCTCTCAGCTTTCATAAAAATACTAAGTGCCCAGAGACTTGAAATTCTTTCTGAGCTTCTCAAAGTCCATTCTGATAGCATTATAGATGTTTTCTGCAGATTATTTCTCCTAAACTGTATTAGCAGGAAATTTCCTTTGTCAGAGAACTAGATAAAAAGATATTATTAATTTCTTCTGTTCAATTGAAGTAAGTGGGGTTTTTTCATTTTGAATATCTAAAATGCAAAGTTATAAAATAGCTATCCCATTTTTATATTCTTCTCACTTTTGAAGAAATTAAGCACTGATTTTGACTAAATAGTTTAAAGCCCCATCCCATTTATTCCTTTTTAAGAAGTAATTTCCTATTTATACTACAATAAATCATTTGCTGTTCCTAATTTAAGTAAAGTTTGGTCTGGCCATGCTAACTTCTTATCAGCCAGTCAGTTGCAGAATATCGTCTCAAACAAACCCATGAACACCTCATCTCTGGGCATCATTTCTTTGCCCACTATCACCATCAAATTGTTCCCAGAACCTGAACATAGCTTTCAATCACTCTCATATTCCCCATTCATGATTCTTACAAACAAAAAAAATCCTAGTTCCTATGAGAATAGGAGAGAGAGAAAAAAACCCAGATGATTTCTGCAGGACTTCCCTAAGGGAAACTGAACTCTGATTTAATAATCATCTTCTTGTTTGTGCATGTAAATTACTATTTTTAATTCTTCTTTTTCTCAACATCTCACTGAATTTCAGTGTTCATTAGAAAGATTAATAAAAAAGGGTTAATGTAAGATGTTACTTCTCTTTCTCTTAAAATATCAGTACAGTTTAGAGCTAGAGAGAAACATGGTAGGCTTAGGGATGAGTAAGGATCCCCAAGTCCAATCCTAGACAAACTACCGCTCATATTATAAAATGTTAATCACAAAAATACTACTGGTCATGATGTAAGAACAAACAGAGCATCTTTGAAATCTGTCCTTGTAATAGGGATGGCAGCTCTACTGGTCTGGCTGCTAGTGCTGCTCCCTCATGTGGCATGCAAAACTCACAGGTGCAGCATCCTTCACCCATATCCTCCATATCACAAGTATCATCAGCCAGGAGACCTTATGGTGGGAGGCATTCCATCTCAAATTGCTCCGATCTCGGATGAAGTCACTTTCGAAGAACACCCCCCTCCAATATTACCTGAACAACATATGTAAGGAATGGAATTATTATTATTATTGGTTTATATTTTCAGATATTTCTGATTGCTGAAATAATCCATCAAAGAATAATATATGATTGACTGGGGTCAATATAAGTAGATGCTAAGAAAAGCATTATTTTCTCAGAGAACATTATGCATGGACTTATAGGGAATGGGGAAGCCCATCTATGTGGTGATATTCTATGTTTAAAGCACGCTTACCAAATCAGAGCATTGCCACCTGAATGGGCTTCCAAGTTTCCAATTCTCCACTATTGCTGTGGTGATTGGGAAGGACTCCTTGGTGACATACCCACAGCTTGAGGAGGGCTGATTTAAAGCTCTTTTACTTTTTTCTTGCACAATTGTCCTTCAAAGTTGTCTGATAATGAATATTACTGAAGCGTATTCAATTGTAAATATGTTCTTATTAATTCATATACAGAAGGGAGATCACTTATAGCAGTAGATATATGGGACAAGTTGGTGAAACTAGCTTGCTGAATTCCCCTTATATATATATAACTATTGATGAGAATGTAAGAATGGTAGAATATCTTTCTGATGTCCAAATCCCGTTGTAGTGGCATTCCTAAGAATTACCAGCACATCCTGGCTTTGGCATTTGCAGTAAAGGAAATCAATGAAAACCCACAAATCCTACCCAATCTCACCTTGGGCTTCCGTATTTATGATAGCTACAACAATGCTAGAAGCACCTATCAGGCCACCATGCTACTTCTATCAGCAACTGAGAGACTGGTCCCCAACTACCTATGCAGCATCAAGAATACTGTCATAGCTGTTATTGGAGGACTGGATGCCCAAATCTCTTTTCCTGTGGCAACTATCTTGGATATCTATAAGATTCCACAGGTAAGACATCATTTCAATGTAAATTTCATGCTACTTTCAGTTTCACAAGGCAACGTCATATTGAAATGTTAAATATATTGAGGCAGAATGGGTGAAAAAAATATCCCCCTGAAATTTCTAGAGTTGAATAGTCAGAAATCATCCATTGAGCTTGCAAAACCCTCTGAGGAATTCTTTAAAAAGTGAGCTCTTATTTTTAAGAATTTTAATGTTTTAACTCACCTATTAAAAAGCTAGCTGGAAGAACAGACAATTCTGGGAATAAAACCTAGTTATTTTGATTTTACAATATTTATTCCAATTACGGTACATAGATAGTAGGGTATGCTAATAAGTCATGGACATTAATAGCAAGAATAGTATCTCAAACACATTATAAAGGAAGAGAGAAGTGGTAGAAGGTAAACAGCATTATTGTTTGAGTACAGAGAATGGAAGAGGAATAAAAAGGAGACAAGAAGCCAATTGATTCAATAGACCTATGCTACAAGTCAACAAAGAGAGATGAGGGGGGAAAGGATATAGACTGGAAAAACAAACCATCATAGTACAAGAAAACACCAATCAGGCTTTAGAGAAGACAAGGAGCACTGCTCAGAAGTGTTGAAGGAAAACTGCAATAATTCAGAGAAACTGAAAAAACTAAAAGGCACACTAGCTCTCCAAGTGAACTTTGAATCTCTTTCAGCATTAAAAAGGTTTCATTTGACATGGTGAATTCCAGAATATAATCCAAGTATCCAGTTGCTTCCAATGCTAATGCAGTCTCAAGAGTTTATCTAGAAATAAACTTAGTACAACCCGATACAAGACTTCAAAAAGCCATCTCTGGGAATTAGAAAAAAATCATATCTCCACTTTGTTCTTATGAAACAAAAGATGTTGCAAAAATAAAACTTCATTGACCACTGCAAATCTAAATGGTTCATAAGTATCTCTGAACTAACTTTCGTTTCACCTTTAACAGAAGCATAAATTGAACAATTTAAAAATTCAGGATGTTCATCTATCCATCTAGATATGACTAGATATACCTGTACATGAGGGCAAATTTACTTTTGTCTGGAAAATAAAATGCTTTTGTTTTGAAAATATGAAGCACCAATTACCCATACCTTATGAATGTACTGCTTGGTTTTAGATGAGGTCAGGTTCCATAATATTCTATTAGAAATTACTCCTCATCCATAGCAACACTGAAATTTAATTCAACAGACCTCTAATACCATTTTTGTTGTTATGCCTTTTAGAACTACAAAATCCAGGAATAGAAATTCAGGGAATTCTCATCTCAGCAAGGCAGGCAATGCTCTCTTAAAGGTTGGGATAAAATGAAGAATTAGTACATGATGATCACTATGAAGACTTGAAAGTGTTCTCTAGATGCTGCTCTTATCTTCTTTTCCTGTTCCTCTCTAGCTTATTTGTGGCTCTGCTCCAATAATGAATGATAAAACCCCAGGCCTTTCATTTTATCAGATGGTTCCCCCAGAACCTCTTCAGCATAACGGGATTGTCTCTCTGCTCCTACATTTTAATTGGACATGGATTGGAATCCTCATTATGGATAATGAGCTGGGAGAAAAATTTGTAGAAACAGTGATTCCTCTTTTTTCCAAAAAAGGGGTTTGTATTTCTTTCGTTCAACGAGTTCACAAATTAACTGATTTCAATAGACTTGATGGCATGCTTGAACAGGGGGCAAAAATCTATGATTATGTAATGGGTGGTAAAGCTAATGTATTGATATTCAATGGAGAATCCTTTTCTATGGGCTATTTCCTATGGCTACAATATATTCCAAATATAGAGGAGGTGAGAAGTAAACCAAAAGGTATTGTGTGGATAATGACTGCACAGATGGAATTCAATTTAATCCCTTTTCAACGTGCTTGGAGTATCAAAATAATTGATGGTGCCCTTTCCTTCACAGTTCATTCCCCTTCTCTGCCAGAGTTCAAATCATTTGCTGAGAAACAAAACCCCTTCAGCGCAAAGGAAGATGGATTTATCAGACAGTTCTGGCAAGAAGCCTTTGACTGTATATTCCCATATACAATTTTGAGTTATGAGCATGAGAATATTTGCAATGGAAAAGAAAATTTGGAGAGTGTTCCTGGGACCTTTTTTGAAATGGACATGACTGGCCATAGCTACAGTGTCTACAACGCTATTTATGCCATAGCTGATGCCTTACATGCTCTGTTTTCTTCTAGAAATGCTGACAAGTCAGTGATTAATAGAACAGGAAGGAAAATTCATAATCAAGATGTCTGGCAGGTAATAGATCTAATTTTTCATTTTTCTTGACTCCATTCCCTTAATATATCATAATGTACATATATTTTGTATGTGTATGTGCATTGCATATTGTTTAGTGAAAAGAAGGATTAGGGGTAAGATGATAGCAGTATTCTAATATCTAAGGGGCTGCCACAAAAAAAAGTAGATCAACCTATTCTCCAGTGCACCTGAAGGCAGGACAAGAAGCAATGGGTAGAAGCTAATCAAGGAGGGAACTAACCTAGAACTACGGAGAAATTTCCTGTCAGTGAGAACAATTAATCAGTGGAACAGCTTGTCTTCAGAAGCTGTAGGTACTCCAACACTGAAATTATTAAAAAGAGATTGGTCAACCATTTGTCTGAAATATTATTGGCTTTCCTGCCTGAGCAGGGGATTGGACTAGAAGACCTCCAAGGTCCCTTCCAACTCTATGATTCTGTTATATTGTATCTATAGCTTTACTTCCTTTCCTCCTGAATCCCCCATGGAAATATATCTGTCCATGTATGGTTGTATGATTGTCTGACTCCAAAAGTCAAAAAATGTCCAATCATTTTTTTGGAAGTATAATTCAAACTATTAGGGAAATGGTTCACATTCATTCTATTTATCTCTTTTTGAACCAACAATATTTTGGTTTCATCTACTTCGGGAAAGGGCGGTATATAAATCCAAATAAATAAATATACTAATCCTTTGACTCATTTCTCACGTTCTCTTTAATTTCACAGGACAACCTATGGTCCATTGGGTCATTTTTTCCCCACATACTATATAGCCTTCTACCATTTCCTACCCCCCTCAACCTTCAAAACATCCCCAGTGCAGATTTCTCTTTTTTTCCCCTCCTCAGCTTACCCATGGAACTACCTGCCATTTTGCTAGGGGAGAGGGGAGCCAAGGGAGCTATGACTCATGTGGAAAACTATATCTCCATTCCCAGTTAAGTATATCTCCAGAGGCCCCTTTCCCTAGGGAGAAAGAGGACTCACCTAGTAACCCTTGGTGACTCCCAGCCAATCCTACCTCACTAGTATTCCCAAAGAGTTAAGGGTCCCATCATTCTGTAAGTTAACCCATTTGAGCTACCTCAGTTCAATAATTGTTACCCTGTACTATCAAATTTTGCTCAGTTGAAAGTTATAAATGAACAAACACAAGAGTTTTTGTAGTGTAGATATAACAAAAATGAAAGTGCCTAGAAGACAATTCAAATGTGTATTTTTTTGTTTTGAAAATTACCAGCATGGAGACTGGCAATTTAGTCTTTCCAATATCTTGCTTTTTTTTAAAATTTAGCTCCACTACTTTTTGAGAAGTGTTGCTTTTAACAATAGTGCTGGGGAACAGATTTTCTTTGACCAGAACAGGATTCTAGCAGCTGGATTTGATATTCTCAACTTGATTGCTTTCCCAAACAAATCTTTTCTTCATGTGAAGGTTGGAAGTGTGGATCATTCAGCTCCCCCAGATAAAATATTAACCATCAGTGATGAGATGATTACATGGCATAGTGGGTTTAACCAGGTAAACCTGAATTACTATTCCTGAATCTGAACTAGGACTAGTTTCTCTAGTCTGATATCATTGTTTTATATTGGGCATTAGTAAATTCATACATCAAGTTATTCCCCCATAAGCAATTTTAGAGCCCATCATCAGGCCCAATTAACTGTGGCATAAAGATGACCCTTTAATAGTATTTGGGGGAAAATAGTGAGCCGACATGTCCTCTTGATGCAATCTGGCTCAGCCCCAAGCCACTGTGGATTGAGTTTACACCCATCCTTAGTTATTCTGATTTTTAAGCAGTGCTTGCAGGGTTTTTTTCAAGTACTAAGAGATGGACATTATTAATAGATAAAGCTACTAATTGGAAGCGCTATTAAATTCAAAATATTTAATTTAAAAACAATGAGATTTGACTGAGTTTTATATGTGGGTAATTCGGAAATCAACCTCTATTTGGTTATCAATGACAAACACTCGCAGATACAGAACTTTTATTATACACATTAGAAAACTACATTACATTACTTTTTGACATAATCTCCATTCAAATTAAGGCACTTGTCATAACATCTTACAAGGTTTGAAACTCCTTAGTAGTAGTCGCTTGGCACCAAATCTGGGTTGGGGGGGGTTTGATCAAAAACATCCTAACGGAACTGCTTCAAAAGTTCTTGGGTATATTTAGCAGTGTGCGGGCGGGCATTATCGTGAACCAACACCACACCGGAAGTGGTGCCATAGAAAATCCCACCAAATGTGAAGATGCCAAAGGAGTACTGCTAGTAAAGTTCATGGAGCGTGGTTCGACCATCAGTTCAGATGCCTACTGTGAAATGTTACGAAAACTCAGATGAGCCATCCATAACAAGCGCTGGGGCATGCTGATTTCCAGTGTGGTGTTAGTTCACGATAATGCTCACCTGTACACTGCTAGACACACCCAAGAACTTTTGAAGCAGTTCCATTGGGATGTTTTTGATCACCACCCCCCATAGCCCAGATTTTGCACTTAGCGACCATTACTAAGGAATTTCAAACGTTGTAGGAAGTTATAACAAGTGCCTTAATTTGAATGGCGATTATGTAAAAAAGTAATGTAATGTTGTAGTTTTCTAATGTGCACAATAAAACGTTCTGTATCTGCGAGTGTTTGTCATTGATGACCAAATGGAGGTTTATTTCTGAATTGCTCTCGTATTATGACCATTCTAGTTGAAAAATGAGTTTCAAGTTATTATTTCTGTTACTAAACTCAGAAGGTGCCTGTGACAAATTCTCATATTTTCATATTTATGTACCTGTTGAGTCAAAAAGCTTGAATATACCTACTCCAGAATATAATTCTCCTTAGGCTACAAAATTTGGAATTAAGCACATTTGGAAATAAGCAAACATTTGCTCTTTGGACAAAAAAAATCTTTTGATTTCTTTTCCATATTTTTCCTTTATTCCCAGGTCCAGCCGATTTCTGTCTGCAGTGAGAGTTGTTATCCTGGTTTCAGCAAGCAGGTGAAGGAAGGGGAGCTGTTTTGTTGCTATGATTGCATTCCGTGCCCAAAAGGGAGGATTTCAACTGAAAAAGGTATGAAAACATTGCTCTGCTCCCATCTAAACAACCTTTACTACATTTTGAGTTATTCAAAGTAATAGGAGGCTCTGATATTTTGAGAAAACATTTCCAATAGCTGGTAATTGTTGCTTTAGACAGTGCAGTATTCAAGCAGTTTGTTAATTAAAAAATAAGAGTTTCCTGATTATTTTTTAAAGCCAAACAGAGAACATTTTTCTATTGAATTTAACGATCTGGAAAATTATGGAATAACTGCAAAACCACGTATTTTTAATATTGTTTCATTCCTTAGTAATAGTATCTGCAAGGTCTGAGGAAGATTAATACCCAGGCCACCTGCACTATCCTTAGCTATTGTAGAACAGTAATTAATAAACAAAGTTCTAATAAACTAGTAAAGAGAACTCCACTATATTTAGCTGAATTGGGTTTTGAGGTGAAACTCAGTTGCTGAGAGTTCTGTAATGTCAATAAATATAATGGATGGAATGAAATGTGTATTTGCTCAGAACCACCTTTTTCTGAATCAATCCACCCAATTAATATTATATTTTAAATAAAATATATATTTTAAATAAATATTATATTTTCAATAAATTCAAAATGCTGCAACTTTGGTACATTTGAGGACTGATCAGAAGTCACTTTTTTCAGAGCTGATTTAACTCTGAACAGTTGCTAAATGAATGGTTGTAAGTCAATGACTACCTGTTGGATACATATACTGTGTACTAATACAGAATTCAATCTCATTTCTTATTTTTTTCAGACAAAAATGAATGTACTAGATGCAAAGATAAATACTATCCAAACAAAAAACATGATTTTTGTATTCCCAAAACTATTAGTTTCTTGACTTATGAAGAACCTTTAGGGGTCAGTTTAGCTTGTGTTGCTGTTTCTTTTTCTTTATCCACTGTTCTTGTACTTGGAGGATTTATGAGGTACCACAACACTCCCATTGTCATAGCCAACAACCGGGACCTAACCTATACACTCCTCATTGCTCTGCTGCTCTGTTTCCTTTCGGCATTGCTCTTCATTGGTCAACCAAGAAAATTAAGTTGTCTTCTCAGACAAAAAATGTTTGGAATGGTTTTTTCGATGGCTGTTTCTTCGGTCTTGGCAAAGACCATCACAGTAGTTCTGGCTTTTATGGCCACCAAACCAGGATCCAGAATGAGAAAATGGATGGGGAAAAAATTAACTAATTCCATTGTTATTTTCTGCACCCTGATCCAAGCAGGCATTTGTGCTATCTGGCTGGTAATAGGTCCCCCCTTTCCAGATGTTGATATGATCTCAGTGACTGAAGAAATTATCCTGCAATGTAATGAAGGCTCTGTGACCATGTTTTATTGTGTCCTTGGCTATATGAGTTTCCTGGCTCTTATCAGCTTCATCACAGCTTTTCTTGCCAGAAAATTACCTGACACTTTCAATGAAGCCAAGTTCATCACCTTCAGCATGTTAGTCTTTTGTAGTGTTTGGTTGTCCTTTGTGCCAGCATACCTGAGTTCCAAAGGGAAATACATAGTGGCTGTGGAGATCTTTTCTATCTTTGCTTCGGGTGCTAGTCTTCTGGGATGCATCTTTTTCCCCAAATGTTATATCATTGTGTTTCGGCCAGACCTGAACAACAAAGAACAACTAATGAGAAGAAAAAAGTGATTAATAATCTCTGTTTCATCCTCAGTCAAAAGTTTTTTATCTAGATTTTTGTATTTGTAAATAATATAGAATATTCATAGAAATATCCATCTCACATCAGTTATATAATTTTCTCCATTTTCCAAACAATCAATGATTTAACTAAAAGGAAAGTATGCAGCCTCCTTCTTTATATCAGTTCTTGAGACATTATCCGTTTTTTTCAGCATCTTTTCTGAAGCACATTCACTTTCTGTTCTATTATTATTTACTTGATAACAACAGCTGCATTACTAATATACCAGGGGTGTCAAACTCACAACATCATGTGACGTGTCGTGATGTATTGTGACTTTTTCCCCATTGCTGGAGCTGGGGTGGGCGTGGTTTCGGCATGACACATCTGGCCTGCGGGCCGGCAGTTTGACACCCCTATAATATACAATCATGTACCACTTTTTTGGAATTGTTCAGAAATCAGTTGGTGGGATAGAAACATGAATAAATAAATTTTGAAGGAAGCCAGTGTATAAAAGTTCTAATATTTTCAGGGATCAATTAGTGGCTGGATGATTACACCACAGATTGGTGAGCTTACTTGAGCAGGAGAATTGTGAAGAAGTATTTGTCAACAATAAACCGCAGGAGGTTTAGTGCTAAATGGCTCTCAAAGGAATGCAAAAGATTTAGATTTAAATTTTAATCTTTTTCACTAATTCTGTATCTATCAGCTATGAAACACAACTAGCATGCTAGAATATAGTCAGGATGGACAATCCTATATTATCAATAATGTTTGTCCTTGTCTGCGTGACAACCTGACAGTTGGGCAACTGCTTAGCAATGCCTTTCTTCCATATGGAGGATCTATCATCTTGCTCCCAGATTCAAAGAGACTGACAGTCATTATAATCAGTCAGGTAACTGCAGTTCCACCTGTAATGGTACGAGTGAAAGACCTTGTGAGATGTAATTAGGGTATGGTCAGAAAATAGACCATTGATCGTTATCAGCCAGTTAGCTACATCTCTACTTTCAACTTCAAAAAGAAATGTAAATGCAAATAGATCTTTTGGCTACAAGTCTGCATCACCTAGCATTACAGATGGGTCAGAATTATCTCCCTGTACTCCCCCCCCTTACTTTCTCAGTAGTAGAGAAAATGTCACTTGCAGCTATGGCAACTACAATATGGCACACTGGCTACTGTAGCCTAGAAGTTCTGTCTTAGCCTTTAAACTGTTAACTGCTTAACTGTATCCTCAGCACCAATGCTCCATGAATTTTGCCCCTTGATCTGCAAATCATTCTCTGCCTTCTTGACAGTTTTGAGCTATGACCTCTCTCGCTAGTGGGAGAGGATCTGTTAAAACAGTGGACCGTGATGGATTTTGTGAGTATTCAGAGGAGTCGGGGATTTTCCTGCATCTTTGGTGGGCAGTTCATTCAAGATTCTAATCTTCTTGTGGAATAAAGGGACATTGAAAGTGCTTAACTGGATTGAATCACAGTTATCTCAGATCCACTATGACCCTTTCATTTGCTCAAGAACTCGAAAGATAAAACATGCTATAGTGCCACTTGAAGAAGACTCATCGCACTGATACAAGTGTATGTATGTCTAAATAGTGATAACTACAACATCAAAAAAAATAAATATTTATTTTTATTTATTTTATTTTAAAATATTTCTATACCGCCCTTCTCCCGGAGGACTCAGGGCGGTGTACAGGGCAAGAATAAAACACAGAAATTTACAAAAACTAAAAGATAATTAAATGCATGCCCGATTAAAATACAATTGATACATAGTAAAAACCCCAATAAAAATGATAAAAACCCCACCAATCCCCCCTCAGGCCAGGCCGGCTTGCTCGAACAAGTATGTTTTCAGATCGCGGCGAAAGGAGCGCAGATCGGGCTCCTATTGTCACCCTTATAAAGCTGTATAAATACCACCCAGGTGATTTTTAAAGGTGGTTCATTTTCTTCTAAAGAAAGAGAAGTCTTCCCATAAAGTAGCAGTAGAACATAGACTCTGACTGAGGGATTATTTCTACCACCTCTGATGGAATTGTAGTATGCCCTATGATCAAGAGGTCATCTAGTCAAGCTATCTGACTGTTTTGGACATCTATGGAACTGTCTCTAACATTTATTTCCTTTCTCCTTATGAAGAAAGTGATGTATCTCAACTGAAAAAGGCCCTAGAAGAAGCCCACTTTTCATATATAGTATTACAGCAGGGTCACCCAAAACCCCTGATTGAAGGGAAAAGAAAATCAGACCCGGGTCGATAGAGTTGTCCTGAACCAGCCAGGCAGCCTCATCTCCGAAAAAGAACTCCCTGAGCACTGCCCACTGAACTTTTATTCACCTCCAACATTACAAAAACTACATCAATCTCACACAACATAGGATACATAGAAATAATTGGATTACTCAGGTGCCTATGAGATCACACAAAAACAAGGTACCATAAGATGTATGTGAAGGCTTTATCATAGCGTTTCCCAAACCTCCCACATGCCAGCCTTCCCGTAAGCCAGGAGAGTGTGCTCTCACTGAAACCAACAGAGAGGCCCATTAGGGGGGCCTGGAAAGGCTGAAGGGTGAGAAACCAAATTCTTGAGAAACCAAATTCTGGCCATTCTCACACCTGATTATGTCAAGAAAATGATTAATTTGTGCTGGTAAAATTTAACATTCAGCATAAGAACCCCATCTGAATACATTCAGATATCTTCTTCCTTTGGGTCTCTATGTGTTTGCAGTTACTTTTGAAGAAATCAACTAGTCATCTAGACTGAATTGTTTATGACTCCATACATTTTATTCCTGTTTAAGGAAAAAAAAATCTTCCTATTTGCACTACAATAAAATGATCCCTTAAGAAATTAGATGATGGGATTTACCAGAGGGAATATTTAAAAAGTAAACATCTGTTCGAATACGGTTAAAGGAATAGAAAGATTTTGGATATAAATGAAGATTAATTTAAGAGGGATGAACCCCTCAAGTAAAGTAATACAGTATTTTTTCTTTCTTTTTTCCTTTGTGTTTTGTTTTTTGACATGATAAATATAAAAATGTTGGGATGGTTTTTATAAAAGAAATGTTTTCTTTGTTTGTTTGTTTTTTGTTTTTTTTTAAGATATGAGAAGCATAAAAGTGTTGGGATGGCTTATATGAGAAAAAAAGACTTAAATAACTCAAGTATAACTAATTTTGAGAAACTTTTAACCAGTAAGAATGTTTTGAATATTGTGGGGAAAACAAATTTAAATAAGAATTTTGTAAACGGGATCTATAACAAGGCACTCAAGATGATCAATTAGAAAAGAAGCTTTATATTGATGTGGTTATTATTTGTAGAAAATGTCTATATTTAATTGTCATTTATTCAAATAATAAGAAATGTATTAATTTAAGGTTGGCAAAAGAAAATATTATTGGAAGAAGAGAAAATCAAGCAAAGTCAGTGCATGGACTATAGAATTATAGAAATTAATTCTTATTGATTGTTTTTAAATACTAACCCAGACAACATGCTGTTTACCAAATATTAAGGTGATTATGTTAAAAATCAATAAAACATTCTTTTAAAAAATGATCCCTTATTTACATAAAATTCAGGTCTGTCCATGCTGATTTCTTTGATCATCCAATTTCTATTATCAGCAAGCCAAAACATCAAAACATGCACAAGTTTCCTTTTGAAAAGTCTGTGTTATGTACATATTAATTCACATACAGAAGGGACATCACTTATACTAGCAGAGATATAAGATAACTCAATGAAACCAGCCTGCTGAATTTACTTATTTGCATAACTACTGGTTAGAACGTATGAACTGGTAGAATATCCTTCTCATGTGCAACTCTCATTGTACTGGTCTTCCTAAGAATTACCAGCACATCCTGGCATTTGCAGTAAAGGAAATCAATGAAAACTCACAAATCGTACCCAATCTCACCCTGGGCTTCCATATCTATGATAACTATAGCAATGCTCGAAAGACTTACCATATCGCCATGCTACTTCTATCAGCAACTGAGAGACTGGTCCCCAACTACCTATGCAGCATCAAGAATACTGTCATTGCTGTTATTGGAAGACTGGATACCCAAATCTCCCTTCCTGTGGCAACTATCTTAGATATCTATAATATTCCACAAGTAAGACATTGTTTCCATGTAAATTCTGTGCTATTTTTACTGTCCTACTTTCACAAAGCAATTTCATATTGCAATTTTAAATAGTTTCAAGTAGCATCGGTAAAAAAAGCTCTTGTAAAATTCCTAGAATCAAATATTGAGAAATGATCCATTTAGCATGCAATGCTACATCCATTTATATGAAACTAAATCCCTTGAACCTAGCAGAATATGTATCACTAAAGATAAATAAGAGTTTTCTTATTAACTCTTTAACCTTTGTATGATTTCTTTTATAATAAATAGGGCTTATAAATCTCACTTCTTTCATTTATTAAATGTAAAACATGGTGGGGCGGGAATTAGTTGTTTCTTTACTGATATCTTCATGAAGTGAATCTAAAGTTGTAGGCTGGCACTAAACAACAATCTTGATGGGACAAAAATGGTATTTAAAGTTTCTAGTTCAGTTATTTGTTCAAAAGTCTGACTCTATTTTAAGTTTAAAAAATAGCCTAAATCATACCATCATATTCAGTAACAATATGGTTCATTTTTATGGATGTAACATGTTCATAAATATTACAACTGGGATTTGTTAACCTAACTTTATCATTAAGTGTGTAGTTTAAGCTAAGGAATGAGATGCATCTGAAATCAGTATAAGATATAACACTCATTAATTTATGATTCACTGATACCAAAGAAACCATTCAGCAAATTAATGTGCATTGACATTAGCATGATTTTAAATCCTTCACAGTAATAAATTCCATGGTGAACTCAACCACATATTCTGTTTCCTTTAATCTAGGTGAATCAAAGCTCTGAATGTAGAAAGAATTTTGCTAAAAAATTTTGGGATGCGGTGGCTCAGTGGGTTAGGACGCTGAGCTTGACAATCAGAAGGTCGGCAGTTTGGCGGGTCGAATTCCGAGTGCCGCGTAACAGAGTGAGTGCCTGTTACTCGTCCCAGCTTTTGCCAACCTAGCAGTTCAAAAGCACGTAAAAAAAATAGGGACCACTACGGTGGGAAGGTAACAGCGTTCCATGCGCCTTTGGCATCTAGTCATGCCGGCCACATGACCACGGAGACGTCCTTGGACAAGCGCTGGCTCTTCGGCTTTGAAACGGAGATGAGCACCGGCCCCTAGAGTTGGAAACAACTAGCACGCATGTGCGGGGGAACCTTTACCTTTACCTTTTACCTATTATGAGAAACTGTTGCAGAAAAAAATGTACTTTGTATATATAAATTTTAATTACATATTAATATGTAATTAAAATTTTTAGATATAAAAAGTACATTTTTTCTGCACATGTAATCCCCAATTACATATGAAATTTACAGAATAATGTTAACAACTGTTTGGTGGAACTGATTTCCAAATTTCCCTTCATACAGGATCTAGGGGAGGAAGGCAGATCTAACAATATTCATTACAGATTGAAGGTCAAAATAGCATTTTTCACCTGGGATTTCAGATATAAGATTAATTTCTATGGAAGACTTGATTATAATGCAGTAAAATCAAGATCCTTACAACTCTTACATTATTTGGTGGAATAAGATAAAAAGAGCAGTGAATCTTTGAAAGCATAATTAATCTTGTAATTTTTCAATCAAATACCTTCAAAGATTTCTCTGTAATACATTTTGGATATATCCCTTTAAAGCAGTAAGGAAAGGGGAGAGGAAAGGGCAGCACAATTTTATAATTTACACAGAAATTATAATGCGAAAGTTGTCCTTCCCCAACTAAAATATAAAATCTTTCAAGAATTCTTTGAAAAGTAAATTCATTTTCTAAAGATTTGAGAGTCCATCATGCACTCTGTTCAGGTTTCCTAGGCTGAGCCCTTATTAGAACAGCTAGTTAGAAAAAACAGATAGTTTTTGGAATAAAATCTTCTTATAGCAAAAAATGTTTACACGATTATTCCCATTCCATAGATAAAGGGACATGATAGAAAGATATACTGTAAATAGGTAATAATCTAATAGCATGAAATGTCTCTTAATTCATTATAAAAGGACAGAGAAACAAGAAGAACAGGTTTAGTGTTTGAATGACAAGAATGGAAAAGGAATAAATAGGAGACAAGAAAGAAATTAGACCAGTAAATTTATCCTACAAGTTATTAAACATTTTTCAAGAAAGATGAGGATAAAAGTATATGGACTGGGGAAAAACAAACCATCTTCCAAGAAAACACCAATTAGATTTTGGAAAAGAAGAGGAGAATTTCTCAGAAGTATTAAAGCAGACATGTCAAACACAAGGCCCGGGGGCCAGATCTGGCCCGCGAAGTGGTTTCATGTGGCCCCGCGAAGCCATCCTGGAAACAGTGAGGGAACGGCCCCCACTGCCTTGGCCCTGGCCCAGAGACCCTCCTTCTGCCAGAGACCCTCAGATCTGTCCCACTCCTGCCCAGGCCCCCATAGGCACCCTTGATGCAAACGATGTAGAGCTGGCCACGCCCACCCAGTAGGCCATACACACTCTAGCCACACCCACACAGTAGGCCACGCCGACCCAGGCCACACCCACCTGGCCCCCTGAGGGCAACCGCAATGCTGATGCGGCCCTCAATGAAATTGAGTTTGACACCCCTGTATTAAAGGAAAGCTGCAATAATTCAGAGAAACTGAAAAGCTAAAAACTGTACTGGTTCTCCAAGTACACCTTTGGATCTTTGTAAAGCATCAAACAGGCTCAGTTTGATATCTTGAATTCAAGGATAGAATTCAAGTACAAGTCTCAGTTGCTTCTAGTGTCAAGGCATGAATGTATGTAGAAATAAAGGTAGAAACCTTAACACAGGGGTGTCAAACTCAATTTCATTGAGGGCTGCATTAGCATTGCGGTTGCCTTCAGGGGGCCAGGTGGGTGTGGCCTGGGTGGGCGTGGCCTACTGGGTGGGCGTGGCTAAAGTACGTATGGCCTACTGGGTGGGCGTGGCCAGCTCTACATCGTTCGCATCAAGGGTGCCTATGGGGGAGGAGTGGGACAGATCTGAGGGTCTCTGGCAGAAGGAGGGTCTCTGGGCCAAGGCAGTGGGGGCCGTTCCCTCACAGTTTCCAGGATGGCTTCGCGGGCCGCATGAAACTACTTCGCAGGCCAGATCCGGCCCCCGGGCCTTGTGTTTGACATGTCTGCCTTAACAGAACCTGACACAAGAGCTCAAAAAGCCATGTTTGGGTAAGTTGAACAATCATACCCACGTTTTGTTCTTAGGAAACCAAAGATGTTGCAATAAAATAAACCTCACAAACATCTGTAAATCTAAATGGTGCATAAATATCTGAACAGTTTTTCTTCAACTGAAATAGAAATTTAACAATTTAACTTTTTATCAATATGCAAACTACAAGGTTCATTTGTGCATTCTAGACAAAACAACTACTATAAGTATTCCTGTGCATGTGGATGATTATACGGGTTTTTTCTATATTTTGAAAATATAAAGCACCAATTACCCATCCCCTATGAATCTACTGCTTGGTTTCAGAAGAGGTCAGGTTAATATTGTTAATTGAAACAAATTAAGTATTGTTAAATAAAATAAATTTTGCATGCCAATTAAATTTAGCAGGAATCTTGCTAATTAAAATATGTTATAAAGATTATAAAAAATCTAATGTTTATAACTATATAATCATAAATTAGCTTTATGATTATACTATGATGAAGAGGCGATGCTGAACAGTTTTACATAACCTGCATGAAAATACCATCATATCATTTCTTTTTTTTTTCAGATGGAAATGAATGTTCTAGATCAGGGGTGTCAAACTGCCGGCCCGCAGGCCAGACACATCATCCGGAAGCCGTGCCCACCCCATTGCCGGCAATGGCAAAAGTGTCCCGATACGTCTCGTGACATCACGTGACATCATGAGCTTGACATGTCTGTTTTAGATGCAAACAAGAAATGTGAGTTTTGTATTTCCAAAACTATTAGTTTCTTGACTTACGAAGAACCTTTAGGGGTCAGTTTAGCTTGTGTTGCTCTTTCTTTTTCTTTATCCACTGTTCTTGTTCTTGGAGCATTTATGAGGTACCACAATACTCCCATTGTCATAGCCAACAACCGGGACCTAACCTATACACTCCTCATTGCTCTGCTGCTCTGTTTCCTTTCGGCATTGCTCTTCATTGGCCAATCAAGAAAATTAAATTGTCTTCTCAGACAAAAAAATGTTTGGAATGGTTTTTTTGATGGCTGTTTCTTCTGTCTTGGCAAAGACCATCACAGTAGTTCTGGCTTTTATGGCCACCAAACCAGGATGCAGAATGAGAAAGTGGGTGGGGAAAAAATTGACTAATTCCATTGTTATTTCCTGTTCCCTGATTCAAGCAGGCATTTGTGCTCTCGGGCTGGTAATAGGTCCCCCCTTTCCAGATGTTGATATGATCTCAGTGACTGAAGAAATTATCCTGCAATGTAATGAAGGCTCTGTGACCATGTTTTATTGTGTCCTTGGCTATGTGAGTTTCTTGGCTCTTATCAGCTTCATCACAGCTTTTCTTGCCAGGAAATTACCTGACACTTTCAATGAAGCCAAGTTCATCACTTTCAGCATGTTGATCTTTTGCAGTGTTTGGTTGTCCTTTGTGCCAGCATACCTGAGTTCCAAAGGGAAATAAATAGTGGTTGTGGAGATCTTTTCTATCCTAGTTTCAGCTGCTGGGCTTCTGGGATGCATCTTTTTTCCCAAATGTTATATAATTGTTTTTCAGCCAGATATGAACAACAAGGAACAACTAATGAGAAGAAAAGAGTGATTAAAAACAGTCTGTACTTTCTTTATCAAATGTGCATCTTGATTTCTTTGTGGTGTGGTGAATATTAACTAACTCTTAGATCCCAATCAATATAAATTAACAATACTTTCATTTTGGGATTTCCTGACTATATAAATCTGCTTTAAAATCTATATTGGTAAGTCAATAGAAGAAACTACCAGGAGAGAAAGAAGAAACAATTTGGTCAACAACTAGAATATAATACAGTAAAATAAAACAGTCAAGATAATATAAATAAAATATGACTAAAATCTATAAAAGCAAGCTGAATCACTAAGTGTATAGTCCTATAAAACCCTAATAATGTATAAATTAACAGAACCTAAGATCTGTTTACACTGAGCTATAAAATTATGCCTGTAAGCTTGCTTATTTATTTGATTGTTTGTTTCTAGAAACTAGAACTAGAACTCACATTCTCCTGGTTTTTGGCTTGATATCAACCACTACACCAAAGGAGCTAAATCTGTAAAATCTATTAAAAGTTTTGATTATTCTAAGAATTTTGGATTTACGTACATTTATGCTATAAAACAATAAAAATAGTATACTGTACAATTTGCAAAACCTACTCAAATTATATCTAAAACATACAAAGTACAGATATTGTACCATACAATTAGTCAAACAGCTATTCCCTTTCAAAATCTATGGACAATATAGCAATATTTCACAAGAGTCCATTTCTATCAGATGAAAAAGACCGCAATACATCAATGGCCTGAGTAATTTATTCTTAATGGTATTTAGACAATATGCATGATTAAAGGGTCAGTGGGTTAGGATGCTAACAGAGTGAGCGCCTGTTACTCGTCCCAGCTTCTGCCAACCTAGCAGTTTGAAAGCACGTAAAAATGCAAGTAGAAAAATAGGGACCACTACAGTGGGAAGGTAACAGTGTTCCGTGCACCTTTGGCATCTAGTCATGCCGGCCACATGACCACGGAGACGTCCTTGGACAAACGCCGGCTCTTCGGCTTTGAAACGGAGATGAGCACCGGCCCCTAGAGTTGGAAATGACTAGCACACATGTGCGGGGGAACCTTTACCTTTACCTTTTTACAGAAAAAATAAGGAATTGTTTCAACTGACCAATTCCAAATTGATCCATCATTATAAGAGCCCATCATTATAAGATATTTCATATTTCCCTTCTGAAACAGCAGAATCTACCAGGTACCTGGGGGAATTGGAGGGGGAGATAGGTGGGTGAGCCCACTGCAGTATTCCTGTGGTTGGTCATAAGATGAATGACTGTGCAACTAGGTCATAAGTAACATTCAAGGGGTCCGCTGCAGTATGCAACTAATCATAAGTTGGGGACCACCTGTACAAACATGTGAAAATCATAAATATGAGGATTGATCAGAGAGTTATTTTTTCATTCCCATTATAACTGCAAATGGTCACTAAACAAGGTGGTCATTAAGTAAGAAGTATCTGTAATTTAAATTTGTGCCCTCAAGGACTCCAGCTGTAAATTGTGGAGGAACAGGCTAGGCCATCTTCAAGCTACCAAGAGTTACCTCTCCCTCTGCTGCTCATTCCTGCATATATCTTGGACTTCCATTCATCCATTAATCCACCAGCAGGCTGGCTGCTATAGATTCAAGTGCTTCGAAAAGTCCTCTAGCAACACATTTTGAGAGTGGACATAAACCTGACTGCCTTATGAATGCCATTCCAAAGATCTTTTCACAGTAACGCATATAGGTTGTCGAGAAATTTGAACAACTTGTGCCCAATAAAGCAGCTGTTCGAAGATTGGAAGAGTTAAAATGATTGACCCCGAATTTGTCTTTCATTCTATTCTCCTGCTCAAAATGGCTGCCTCCTTTTTTCTAAATTTGCCCTGCATGGAAGATAATTTGTCTCAGCCTGAGATTAGGCCTTACTTTCATACTGAATAACCCAAAACCAATTCATCTTGTGTTAGGGCTGGAGCTCCATCAGTGCATCAAGTTAACACATTCTATTTTAAAAAATCACTATTAGAAAAGGGAGAACTAGTAACTGAAATGGGATTCTCTCAATTCTCATCTCTTTGGACAATGTTTTCTTCCATATTTTGAGATCAAAGCCTATCGCATTTGAAGATACATTAGTATCCTCTGCCAAAATCCAGAAATGAACCTTCTGTACATATTTAACCATGCAGTTGCATGTAAATATTTAGGCACTATTAGTCAGATTTAATGTTTCAAACATTAAACTGACCAATACTTTTGCTTGATGATTAGAGGCAATGTCATTTCATATATGACAAAACCCTGTTATTTTTCAATTGTCCTATAGAGAAATTGCTACTATGGATTGCTGACTATCTTGCTCTATAATTATGTAAAGTAATTTTCCTTCTTCTCCAAACCTCTGTTGAATTTCAGTGAACAATATCAAAGTTACAAATAAAAATAAGGATGTTATAAATATAACCCACACAGTTTACACTTAAAGAGAGTGAGTGGGAATGTGTACTTGTATATTGCTCTTACTAGGATTAATTGCATTTTTCAGTCCCCTGAGAAATACAGATTTGACTGATATAAGCCTGCAAACAAAACTAAGAGCACTGCAGATGAAAATAGATGGATCTGTGTATTGAAAGAGGATTTGTATTTGTACTGAGGATGTTAATTTTAGTGATTTTGCTGGTGAGTTTTTTTCCAAATATGGTAGGCAAAGCTCGCACAGTAAAATGCATTATCCGTGATCTTCATCCTCCACTTCATAAATATAATAAGCAAGGAGATCTTATCCTTGGTGGTGTACCTACTCTTTCTGGCTTGGTCCCCATGTCAATAGACTTCAGAAAACAACCTCCTGTGCGATTGACTGAAGAAATTCTGTAAGGATTTAAATTTTTGGATGTGTTTATTTGGCTTTCTTATGTCCTTAGAGAAATCCACTGTAGAGCTCCAAATAAAGTCTGGGGCTGAGTACCATCCCATGCAAGATGTGTCGCTAAAAGATTTATTCATCAAATCTGACTATTTTAACTCAGTCTGCAAAGCATGTTTTTAGTGTTAAAGTAATATTAAAGAGGGGGGAAATGAAACACTAAAGGGAACATATTTTAGGACATTTGTGAAATGTGTAACTGAATATTCTTCAGTTTGCTCCTTTCCTCACTTCATTCTGTTACACCACAGATTCCCATTTTGTCTGTTCTGCTCACCTTGTGACTCTAGTGACTCATTTTTTTATTGCATTGAACAATTCATATATCAGCTATTTCTACTATAAATAGTATCGCACAAGCATTATTTTCTCTTCAGAGTCATAGGAGTGTTCCCTATGAACATAGCTGTTAAGTACTGTCATACAGAAATATAATCTATTGACATCCTCTGTTAAGTCTATAAAATTAAGTCTACTTAATTTTCTGGATATTTTAGAATTTTTTTAAAAGAATAACAGAGTTGGAAAGGACCTGGAGGTCTTCTAGTCCAACCCTGTGCTCAGGCAGGAAACCCTATACCATTTCAGGCAAAAGGTTGTCAAATCTCTTCTTAAAAGCTTCCAGTGTTGGAGCATCCACAACTTCTGGAGGCAAGTCCTCTGGTGATAATTTTGAGTTTATTGATGCCAGACAGCAAAGTTGCTAATAGTCTTTTTTTTAGCTGCCTATTTTTCCATTTAGAACTTCTGGGCTGCTCATGTTTTCTTATCTAAAGACACCTTGAAGTGAAGAGTTTCTTCATATCTTCCCTTGGGATTGAATGAAATTATAGAAAGTCAAGAATAAGGCAGATCCTCAGGAGAGAAGAAAAAAGATGTTCTGCACATAAATACCCCTTAGTGCCATTGTATCTAACACAGCCATGGCAAAATCTTCCTAGTTTTCGTCCCCTTTGAAGAGCAATATTTTTCCCAGCAAGCAAATAGGCATTTAAAAAAAAATAAAAAAATAAAAAATAAAAATAAAAAAAATAAAACCATATAATTTTGTAAGAAATTTTCTTTAATGAAAATATGTTATAGTTTTTATATGGAATTACTACAAGCTGTAAAGATCTATTGCTCATGGGAGCAGTTCTCCAGATCCCAAGGCTCTACCTAAAGATCACTTATCTTAACCATGCTTATGCACAATATGCTTTCTTTTGATTATGAGGAGATGGTGGCTACAATTGTAATATGGTTTCTTTCCTTGCTGCCTCAGGAAAGATAACAATGTTGTAGTAATATCCAAATCACACTGACAATCATGGAAACAAGCAATACAAACAACTGAATATACATGGTACATAGAAGATTTTTCTGTAAATGCTAGCCATCTTTCTGATATCAAATGTAACTCCTGTTATAGCCTGATACCTAAGAATTACCAGCACATCCTGGCCTTGGTATTTGCAGTAAAGGAGATCAATGAAAACCCACAGATTTTACCCAATTTCACCTTGGGCTTCCATATCTATGACAGCTATGACAATGCCCAGAGGACCTATCAAGCCACCCTGCTCCTTCTATCATCAGAAGAGAGGTTGATTCCCAACTATATATGTGACCACCAACACAACCTGATAGCAGTTATTGGGGGTCTTGACTCCATTGTTTCTCGTCCAATAGCAGCTGTTTTGGATATCTATAAAATTCCACAGGTAGGATAATTATCCATGAGAAAGCTGGGGATATATATTTACACATTTTTTTGTTTATTTGTATTAAGCAAAAATGCATGATTACCTCTTAACTGATGTCAGAGTTCATGGCATCAACAGAATTACAAAGAATATATTTGAGGGGCTTTTTTAAAGCCTTCTGCTTTTTGCTGTACATAAAGCCTATCATCCAATTCTAACCTATCCAAGGCAAAACACAGAATATGTAAGTATTTTAAAGTTTTTATCCAATGGAATTTGTATCCATTGCATTTTTTGGTTGTCAAGAATTCTACATATTTTGTGTTCTCTAGAATTTGCTTTAAGAAATTCAACAGGATTCATTGTGGTCTTACCTATAGTTAATTCTTACCTATAGTTTTTTCTGGGATTTATGCTATATTTCTAGATAAATCTCTACTTCTTTCCATGAACCACTTTCTGAATAGCGCTCAGTATTCAGAAAGATCCTTTTCAATCCATTTTATTTCTTGATAAAGTACCGGCTGAGCCAAGAGCTTGGCTCCACATGTAGCATGGCTTGGCTGCCAGTTGACATAGCTCTGGTTCCTGTTAGAAAGTGCTCCTTCTGTATGATTTTCCAGAACCAAGATCAATAGTTTTAATGATCATACATGTGAACCACAATTAGTAGGATACTGCATTTAAGTCTTGCATCAGTTGCAACAATTGATTATTTTGTGGCTTATTATTGTACATAAACTTCATATGCTCTATTTAGTATCTACCTCAAAACCCTGTCTGTGAAAAGAACTCATTTTCCCACACTGAATATTCAAGAGAATTAAGGCATTTAAATTTAAAACTGTGTCTATTTCTAGATGAATATTGTATCAGCATTTTTTTTTCTCTACCAAATAATTTGGTAAAGCCCATTTATACCCTACTTTTTCAGAAACAGGAAACTGTAATCCAGGTTTTCTATTTTGTTGTTTTCTTCATTAAACTGATCGTTTTCAGCCAGGTATACTCTATTTACACATCCAGCCAAGCTTACCTTTATCCAGCTTATATTCAAAATCTTAATATTACCTGGTGCTGTTTTCTTTCATAATTTAAAAACTGCTTTTCACATTCCATCATTCTGTTTTTGATAGGATATTTAGAATTATGTCATTATAATAAAGTTAAAAGTATATCTTTATAAAAATGTCAAAATATCAAAATGGAGAACCAGTTTGATCTAGTGGTGAAAGCATCAGGCTAGAAACCAGAAGAGTATGAGTTCTTGTCCTGCCTTAGCCACGAAATCCATCTGGATGACTTTGGGCCAGTATCTCTCTCTCCAGCCCATAGCATCAGGCTCGGGTAATTAAGCCTGTGGTTCATTTCCTGTTGCAACCCAATTCAGTTTGTTTGGGGGGAAAATGGAACTGCGCTTGCAGCAAAACAATAGAAAAATAACAAATATAGAATTGTAAAATTATAAAATTATAGCAATTGAAATTAAATACATGTAATTCAGGAGAAGTTACCCTTGACAAGTTCTCTGTACTGTTAATTATCATTAACAAAACAAATTCCTGATGACTTCAAGTTACTAATCCATATAAGTCCAGATGGGTAGAACTAGCAATAATTATTGCAAAAGATTGGCTAATAATAATAATAATTAATAATAATAATAATAATAATAATAATAATAATAATAATAATAATAATAATAATAATAAAGTTGGAAGGGACCTTGGAGGTCATCTAGTCAATTAAAGAAATAGAACTATTGCCTTCTTTTGGTCAAGTTTAACAAGGATGCCGTAATTATCAGATGCACTCAAAATTACTGTTCTTCCACAAATTTTATTTTTGTTTCAAATTTCCCAATGTTATTGCTTCTGAATTTCTGTTTTACAGAGAAAATAATTTCATTTATACATAATTAGAAAATTTAGAATATGCAAACCATAGAACAGAAGCAAAAAAGCATGTAAATTGGCTCAGTCGATAGATATGCTAGGAATTTAGATAATATTGACTAGGTTCCAATTGATTTAGTGTTAGATGGTTAGGCATACCATTTTCCTGACCCTAAAAAACCAATATAAAGGATCTGAAATCGATATTTAAAAATTACTTTAGAAATTTAGGAAGCTAGAAATAATCTAATGTTAGAGAACAATATTAAACTGTAGGGAAATCTAATACTGTGTTATGCAGAAAATATTAAAACTTTCCCAGTGATATTTTTTAAACTTGCTATGAAGAGTCTTAAAAAGAGGTTTGGGGGGTCCTTGGTGCTTTTTGAGCTTGGTTTGAGCTGTTTTCTTGCAGACCTTTCATTACCCAAAATAAGTAACAGCATCACTATAGGAAAACAAACAAGCTCAGAGAGCACTAAAGACCCCTCATTTCAATTCTGAGCTACAAATGTTCTTTTCTATCAGTAAAATGAGTTTGCTTAAGCTTCCTATACCATTATTCTATTGATGAGGCAATTATTACTATTAGCATTGTTATTTTCTATTTTAAATAATAAAATCAGAAACTATTAGATCCCTGATTTCTAAGTGCATCCACTAGAATGATCCCACTGGCTTCATTCTGATTCAGCCTGGATCTAAATTAATACTTATTCCACTAAGCAGTAAATGTTGCATACATCTCTGTTACAATTTCTCCTTTTGTTTATTACAATTTCTGAGACTAGGACCCACCACTGTTTAGCTATAACTTGTTAGAAGCTGCTTTCTGAGTTGAAAGTACCATTTTTTTCTACTGTGGTTAATTCCTATCATATCTGTTACATCCAGGACTTCTCGTGCATCCAGAACCTCTACACAAGTCCAAAATTTTAGTTCACCACTTTATTTCCAGAAATTAAAGCAATATTTCAGTTTGCCAGTTTTGTGCCACCTAAATATAATAATTACACTGGAAGTTAAAAGATAAAAGATACATAGACTTATTGTTTTCATCATCATCACCTGTTATCTCTCCTTAGTTCACCTATGGCTCTGCTCCAGTCATGAATGACAAAACTCCAGGCCTTTTCTTTTACCAAACCACTCCTCCAGAATCTCTCCAATACCCAGGAATTCTCTCTTTATTTCTGCATTTCAAGTGGTTTTGGGTTGGAGTCATTGCTATTGATAATGATAATGGAGAAAGATTTTTGCAAGCCATCTCATTGATTTTTTCCAAGAATGGTATCTGCTTGGCCTTCGTAGAAAGGGTATTTGTTTATTTCCTTCACATCAGTTACGTGCTGGAACAGGGGACAAAAATATATTATAAACTGATAAGCAGCACAGCTAATGTAATACTAGCTCATGGAGAATCATATTCTATGGCACTTTATGGTTGGCTTCCATATTTTTATGAAATACAGACAGAAAGGCTTAAAGGTAAAGTATGGATAGCAACAACTCAGCTAGAGTTTCTATCACTTGCTTTGCAAAGGAATTGGGAAGCAGACGTGTTCTACGGGGCCCTATCTTTCAAAACTCACTCCAATGACATACCAGAATTCAGGTGGTTTCTTGAAAGCATAAGTCCTTATGACTCAAAAGATGGCTTCATTGGTGACTTTTGGCAACAGGTTTTCACTTGTGTATTCCCAAACTCCATGGAAGACAATGTTGGGAGTACTTGCACTGGGAAAGAGAAGTTGGAGAGCCTCCCTGGGGCATTTTTTGAAATGGTCATGACTACCCCCAGTTATAGCATCTACAATGCTGTCCAAGCTGTGGCCCATGCTATCCATGACATGACTTTTTCTAACATCAAACTCAGAGCAAAGAGGGATGCTCAAGGACACAAGCTGCAAAGTCAAGAACACTGGCAGGTAATGTTCCAAAAGTCTTTACCGAACTGTAAACTATAACTTATATCCTACAAAACATGTACATACAACTATTACAACTTTTTCATTACCTCACAGTTGTTTACTTTCTTCTCTCTACCAGTTAAATGCAACCGCCTGTATTTCATTTGTTTCCCTGCTCTCTTTTGGATATCTGTGACCATCATTTACACAAAATGGTGGGGGTTTTATCACTTATACCTCTATTAATTTTTACAGAGCACTAGAAATACACAAAGCCAAACGATAAAAAAGAGAAAAGAAAGGAAAAAAGAATAAAGCAAAGTAGCATGGAATTTAAAAGATCAGAGGATATTAAAGATTTCTGCTGTTGTGTCATAATTTATTAAACATTTCTGTTGTTTTCAGCTCTAAGTAGTATGTTGTAATATGAAAAAGGTCAGATTACTGGTTTCAGTATGCAGAGCTTCTATTGCTCTATTGTTACATTCTTGGTGACCATGAATATTCCTATTGCATTGCACTCATGTCAGAAGCACCGAGACACTTTCTGTGTGAAAGGATTAATAATTATAATTAATAATTATAATTAATAATTATAATTAATAATTATAATTAATAATTATAATTAATAATTATAATTAATAATTAATAATAATTAATAATTAATAATTAATAATTAATAATTAATAATTAATAATTAATAATTATAATTATAATTATAATTATAATTATAATTATAATTAATAATTAGAAGAAGAAGAAGAAGAAGAAGAAGAAGAAGAAGAAGAAGAAGAAGAAGAAGAAGAAGAAGTTGGAAGGGACCTTGGAGGTCATCTAGTCCAACCCCCTGCTCAGGCAGGAATTCCTATACCATTTCAGACAAATGGCTGTCCAGTCTCCTCTTAAAAACTTCCAGTGTTGGAGCATTCACCACTTCTGGAGGCAGGTTGTTCCACTGGTTAATTGTTCTAACTGTCAGGAAGTTTCTCCTTAGTTCTAGGTTGCTTCTCTCCTTGACTAGTTTCCATCAGTTGCTTCTTGTCCTGCTTTCAGGTGCTTTGGAGAATAGCTTGACTCCCTCTTCTTGGTGGCAGCCCCTGAGATATTGAAACACTGCTATCATGTCACCCCTCACCCTTCTCTTCGTTAAACTACACATACCCAATTCCAGCAACCGTTCCCTATATGTTTTAGCCTCCAGTCCCCCAATCATCTTTGTTGCCCTTCTCTTTACCCTTTCTAGAGTCTCAACATCTTTTTTATATTGGGGTGACCAAAACTGGATGCAGTATTCCAGGTGTGGCCTTACCAAGGCATTGTAAAGTGGTATTAGTACTTCATGTGATCTTGATTCTATCCCTCTGTTAATGCAGCCTAGCACTGTATTGGCTTTTTTGGCAGCTGCAGCACACTGCTGGCTCATATTGAAGTGATTGTCTACTAGGACTCCGAGATCCCTCTCACAGTTACTACTAGTGAGCAAGGTACCACCTATAGTATACCTGTGCATCTTATTTTTCCTGCCTTACTTTTTTCACCATTGAATTTCAGATTAGACTGTGACATCACTGTTGCCCAGGGAACACCCAGTTGAGGGCTCCTTTCATGTCCCCAGCAGGAGCTGGAGCTAAGGACAAGAGCTCTCCCTGCCCCACAGCAGCACTTGGGTCTCAAACATGGGCTTGCTAACCTCCAACCCAGAGTCCTAACCACACAAACCACCATGTTCCTAATATTCCTATGATCCAATTATACTGACCATGAGATCATTTCCAAAGCACAGGACTATACAATGAGTAACTGTTAGGAATGGGCAGTTAATCTGGATTTGAAAGGCAAAATGGGGTTCAGACATATGCTCAGTACCTATGGCAAACATCAAAAAATACTACAGTCTTTTGTTGTATGGTAGAAGCAACTTTTCTTTCATTCAATCGATTTCTATGGTTACCCATCTCAGTCATGATTCTTAGCAACTTACAATTAAATAAAATTAGAATTAAACATATTGAAAACATTTTTAAACCAATAAAAACACTAAAAACATCCAAATTAAATATACATAGGAACAAGATACTTGGCCAGTTAGCAATATAGCCAGGAAATGGGATCCTTGACACATTGAGTGCCCCAGTCTTAGGAATATAGCCAAGCCTCACAGCTATATGAGCCCAGGAAAAGAGAATACTTTAACATGTTTCTGACTAATAAAATTACTTCTAGAAGAACAGAATTGATTATTGTAATGTGGGTTGATTCCCCTCTTGTTATATTTAAATAATTTCTTCCAATATGCTTCTCCCTCTTGAAGAACATCAAATACCATTATTTTGCTCCAACCATCAGTTACAATGTAAAATTTCACTCTTCTCTAAAATGTCCTATTTCTCTTTCTAATGTAGCTCCACCACTTTCTAAGATGTGTCTCATTTAACAATACTGCTCAAGACAGGATCACCTTCAACCAGAAAGGAGAGCTGGTGACTGGATTTGATGTCTTCAACTGGATTATTTTTTCCAACCTCTCTTTACAGAGAGTGAAAGTTGGGAATGTAGATCCTCTGGCATCTCCAGATCAAATGTTCACCATTAATGATGATGCCATTACCTGGCACAGCTGGTTTAACCAGGTAGGAAAGACAGCAGATGAGTGCAGTGATTAACACTGAATTCTAGAATGAATTCCACTGGAGAATTGTACATTTTTAAAAAAAATGTTTAAAGTAAATACTTATATATGAATGTGTGTGTGTATGTATGTATGTATGTATGTATGTGTGTGTGTGTATATATATATATATAGATCAGTTTACATTCCAATTCCAAAGAAAGGCAGTGCCAAAGAATGTTCAAACTACCACACCATTGCACTCATTTCTCATGCTAGTAAAGTTATGCTTAAAATCCTACAAGCTAGACTCCAGCAGTATGTGGACCGAGAACTACCAGAAGTACAGGCAGGATTTCGAAGAGGCAGAGGAACTAGAGATCAAATTGCCAACATACGTTGGATCATGGAGAAAGCTAGGGAGTTCCAGAAAAACATCTACTTCTGCTTCATTGACTATGCTAAAGCCTTTGATTGTGTGGATCATAACAAACTGTGGCAAGTTCTTAAAGAGATGGGTGTACCAGACCATCTTATTTGTCTCTTGAGAAACCTATATGTGGGTCAAGAAGCAACAGTGAGAACTGGACATGGAACCACTGATTGGTTCAAAATTGGGAAAGGAGTCCGGCAAGGCTGTATACTGTTGCCCTGCCTATTTAACTTATATGCAGAGCACATCATGAGAAAGGCAGGGTTAGAGGAATCAAAAGTTGGAATTAAGATTGCCGGAAGAAATATCAAGAACCTAAGATATGCAGATGATACCACTCTAATGGCAGAAAGTGAAGAAGAACTAAAGAGCCTCGTGTTACGTGTGAAGAAGGAGAGTGCAAAACGTGGGTTGAAACTTAACATTAAGAAAACCAAGATCATGGCATCCGGCCCTCTCAATTCCTGGCAAATAGATGGAGAAGAAATGGAGGTAGTGACAGATTTTATTTTCCTGGGCTCCAAGATCACTGCAGATGGGGACTTTAGCCAAGAAATTAAAATATGCTTGCTCCTGGGGAGGAAAGCCATGGCAAATCTAGACAGCACACTAAAAAGCAGAGACATCACCCTGTCAACAAAAGTGTGTATAGTCAAGGCTATGGTCTTCCCAGCTGCAATGTATGGCAGTGAAAGCTGGACCATAAAAAAGGCTGAGCGCCAAAGAATTGAGGCCTTTGAACTCTGGTGCTGGAGAAGACTCCTGCGAGTCCCTTGGACTGCAAGGCGATCAAACCGGTCAGTCCTAGAGGAGATCAACCCTGACTGCTCTTTAGAAGGCCAGATCCTGAAGCTAAAACTCAAATACTTTGGCCACCTAATGAGAAGGAAAGACTCACTGGAGAAGAGCCTAATGCTGGGAAAGATTGAGGGCAATAGAAGAAGGGGACGACAGAGAATGAGGTGGCTGGATGGAGTCACTGAAGCAGTAGGCGTGAGCTTAAATGGACTCCAGAAGATGGTAGAGGACAGGAAGGCCTGGAGGAACGTTGTCCATAGGATCGCGATGAGTCAGACACGACTTCGCAGCTAACTGTTCTGTACCAGCCTGCTACCGGCCTTGCAGAAAGGCAACCCCTGTACAAACGGCAGAGGCTGGAGAGCGTCTGAGGCTGGAAAACGTCTGCCAAGATTTATTATACAAACAAGCAACAAAACATGAAACAAGATACCGGAACTTTGATCCTCAAACGGAGCGGTTGCTTTCAGCAACCAGCCCTTCCCCAAACACTCCCTTTATTAGAGTTCAGGGCGTGGCCTCCCTGTGCCTCCTTCCGAGGAGTCCCACAGCCTTTCTCTGCTTGCTCCTGCTTGACTGCCTCCTGCGTCGGGCGTCCTTGAACAGGGCCAGCTGTGGGTCATCATCATCCGCACTGTCGGGCTCGCGCAGCTGAGAAGAGGGGCCTGGCTGGGGGCTCTGCGAAGCCTCCAAGCCATCATCAGCAAGTTCGTCTTCAACACCCTCCTCCTCCCCCTCGTCTGAGTCATCCGAGTCATCCGACCCGGCTGCCGGACCCACAGGCTGACCCTGAATCACAACACTAACAACAAATGAGCTGAGAAGCAAGGGGAGATATATGTCAAATGCTTGTTAACTATTTTTAGATTACCTTGCTAGGCCCCAAACATGGGACAAATCTTTATTTCCTGTGTCAGCCTAACCTGAAGGCCATCGACAGGCAGTAGTCACACCGGTGACAGCTCATATTTGTGTAAATTTTAATTTGGGGCCTAGCAAGGTAATCTAAAAATAGTTAACAAGCATTTGACATATATCTCCCCTTGCTTCTCAGCTAACAAAGCGAGAGAGATCCTGCGGCTTAGAGGCGAAAACAACTGCCTAATGTGCAATCAGCCCAGGTTCGAATCTCAGAAGGGTATGGCTGACTGATGAAAACTAATAAGTTTGAAATGCATATCAGTCTCCCTTAATTCTTTGTTAGCAATTTAAAATTTACACAAATATGAGCTGTCACCGGTGTGACTACTGCCTGTCGATGGCCTTCAGGTTAGGCTGACACAGGAAATAAAGATTTGTCCCATGTTTGGGGCCTAGCAAGGTAATCTAAAAATAGTTAACAAGCATTTGACATATATCTCCCCTTGCTTCTCAGCTAACAAAGCGAGAGAGATCCTGCGGCTTAGAGGCGAAAACAACTGCCTAATGTGCAATCAGCCCAGGTTCGAATCTCAGAAGGGTATGGCTGACTGATGAAAACTAATAAGTTTGAAATGCATATCAGTCTCCCTTAATTCTTTGTTAGCAATTTAAAATTTACACAAATATGAGCTGTCACCGGTGTGACTACTGCCTGTCGATGGCCTTCAGGTTAGGCTGACACAGGAAATAAAGATTTGTCCCATGTTTGGGGCCTAGCAAGGTAATCTAAAAATAGTTAACAAGCATTTGACATATATCTCCCCTTGCTTCTCAGCTAACAAAGCGAGAGAGATCCTGCGGCTTAGAGGCGAAAACAACTGCCTAATGTGCAATCAGCCCAGGTTCGAACCTCAGAAGGGTATGGCTGACTGATGAAAACTAATAAGTTTGAAATGCATATCAGTCTCCCTTAATTCTTTGTTAGCAATTTAAAATTTACACAAATATGAGCTGTCACCGGTGTGACTACTGCCTGTCGATGGCCTTCAGGTTAGGCTGACACAGGAAATAAAGATTTGTCCCATGTTTGGGGCCTAGCAAGGTAATCTAAAAATAGTTAACAAGCATTTGACATATATCTCCCCTTGCTTCTCAGCTAACAAAGCGAGAGAGATCCTGCGGCTTAGAGGCGAAAACAACTGCCTAATGTGCAATCAGCCCAGGTTCGAATCTCAGAAGGGTATGGCTGACTGATGAAAACTAATAAGTTTGAAATGCATATCAGTCTCCCTTAATTCTTTGTTAGCAATTTAAAATTTACACAAATATGAGCTGTCACCGGTGTGACTACTGCCTGTCGATGGCCTTCAGGTTAGGCTGATACAGGAAATAAAGATTTGTCCCATGTTTGGGGCCTAGCAAGGTAATCTAAAAATAGTTAACAAGCATTTGACATATATATATATATATATATATATATATATATATATATATATATATATATATATATATATATATATATATATATATATATATATAAAAAGAGGTAAAAATACTGCCTAATATGCAATCAGCCCAGGTTCGAATCTCAGAAGGGTATGACTGACTGATGAAGACTAAAGAGTCAGAAATGCATCTTAGTCTCCCTTAATTCTTTGTTAGTAATTTACACAAATATATGAACTGTCCGGTGTGACTACAGCCTGTTCGATGGCCTTTGAGATAAGGCTGAAAACAGGAAATAAAGATTTGCCCCATGTTTGGGGCCTAGCAAGGTAATCTAAATAGTTAACATTTGACTCATATCTCCCCTTGCAGAAAGCTAACAGAGAGCGAGAGAGATCCTGTGGCTCAAGAGGTAAAAATACTGCCTAATATGCAATCAGCCCAGGTTCGAATCTCAGAAGGGTATGACTGACTGATGAAGACTAAAGAGTCAGAAATGCATCTTAGTCTCCCTTAATTCTTTGTTAGTAATTTACATACACACACACACACACACACACACACATATATATATATGGATACAGATACATATCGACTTACGACCACAATTGAACCCAAAATTTATGTTGCTAAGTGAATTTTGTCCCATTTTACACCCTTTCTTGCCACAGTTGTCAAGGGAATCACTGCAGTTGTTAAGTTAGAAACAATGTTGTTAAGTGAATCTGGCTTTCCCACTGACTTTGCTTGTCAGAAGGTTGTAAAAGGTAATCACATGACACTGGGACATTGCAACCATCATAAATATGAATCAGTTTTCAAGCATCTAAATTTTGATTGCATGACCATGGGGATACTGCAACAGACATAACAGTGAAAATGGTCATAAATCACTTTTTTCACTGCTGTTGTAACTTCGAATGGTCACTAAATAAACTGTTTTAAGTAGAGGGCTACCTGTACAGATACAGGTACAGATATGAGTTCAGGTAGAGATATGGGACAGCACAGAGGTTTCTACCCTAGTAATCTTGCCAGCAAATAAGAAAGAAAGAAAGAAAGAAAGAAAGAAAGAAAGAAAGAAAGAAAGAAAGAAAGAAAGAAAGAAAGAAAGAAAGAAAGAAAGAGAGAGAGAGATGGTTACAGGAGGAAAAAAATTAAATAAGCAGGAACTGATGTTGTTTAGAGATCCTTTGGACCAGAAATGTTCATAACAAGCCAAAAGGATGTCAAAAGGACAATACACAACATCATCACACAAATGGTATGATTATATAATGATCTCTGATGCTAGTATAAGCCATCATTTGCCTCCCACCCTCTTACTGTCCTGCAGACATCTTTTTACAGCAAAAAGATGCTGTAAAACCAAAGAACCAAAACATCATTTTAAGCTTAAAATGAGGAAGTGGATAAAGTTATATATCAGGTTAAAGTTCTTCAAACAACTTGTCTAGGAAAATAATTTCCCCTCCAAAATGTAAAGAAATCAATCATGATTTTTCTTAGCAATAATAATATCGTTATGGGTCTAGTTCAAGCTAGTTCAAATTCCTTTCCATTATGTCCAATATTCTGTTGTCAAGCAGTACCCAAATGGAGATCTCTTCACTGAACCTACCTAACCCATATATTATTGAAACATGTTTTCTCTGTTTAGTAACATACAGGTGAAACTCGAAAAATTAGAATATTGTGCAAAAGTTCATTTATTTCAGTAATGCAACTTAAATGGGGAAACTAATATATGAGATAGACTCATTACATGCAAAGCAAGATAGTCCAAGCCGTGATTTGTCATAATTGTGATGATTATGGCGTACAGCTCATGAAAACCCCAAATCCACAATCTCAGAAAATTAGAATATTGTGAAAAGGTGCAATATTCTAGGCTCAAAGTGTCCCACTCTAATCAGCTAATTAAACCATAACACCTGCAAAGGGTTCCTGAGCCTTTAAATGGTCTCTCAGTCTGGTTCAGTAGGAATCACAATCATGGGGAAGACTGCTGACCTGACAGTTGTGCAGAAAACCATCATTGACACCCTCCATAAGGAGGGAAAGCCTCAAAAGGTAATTGCAAAAGAAGTTGGATGTTCCCCAAGTGCTGTATCAAAGCACATTAATAGAAAGTTATGCGGAAGGCAAAAGTGTGGAAGAAAAAGGTGCACAAGCAGCAGGGATGACCGCAGCCTGGAGAGGATTGTCAGGAAAAGGCCATTCCAAAGTGTTGGGGACTTTCACAAGAAGTGGACTGAGGCTGGAGTCAGTGCATCAAGAGCCACCACACACAGACGGATCCTGGACATGGGCTTCAAATGTCGTATTCCTCTTGTCAAGCCGCTCCTGAACAACAAACAACGTCAGAAGCATCTTACCTGGGCTAAAGAAAAACAGACCTGGTCTGTTGCTCAGTGGTCCAAAGTCCTCTTTTCTGATGAGAGCAACGTTTGCATCTCATTTGGAAACCAGGGACCCAGAGTCTGGAGGAAGAATGGAGAGGCACACACTGCAAGATGCTTGAAGTCCAGTGTGAAGTTTCCACAGTCTGTGTTGATTTGGGGAGCCATGTCATCTGCTGGTGTTGGTCCACTGTGCTTCATTAAGTTCAGGGTCAATGCAGCCATCTACCAGGAGATTTTGGAGCACTTCATGCTTCCTTCCGCAGATGAGCTTTATGGGGATGCTGACTTCATTTTCCAGCACGACTTGGCACCTGCCCACACTGCCAAAAGCACTAAAACCTGGTTCAATGACCATGGGATTACTGTGCTTGATTGGCCAACAAACTCGCCTGACCTGAACCCCATAGAGAATCTATGGGGCATTACGAAGAGAAAGATGAGAGACATGAGACCAAACAATGCAGAAGAGCTGAAGGCTGCTATTGAAGCATCCTGGTCTTCCATAACACCTCAGCAGTGCCACAGGCTGATAGCTTCCATGCCAGGCCGCATTGAGGCAGTAATTGCTGCAAAAGGGGCCCAAACCAAGTACTGAGTACATATGCATGCTTATGCTTTTCAGAGGTCCGATATTGTTCTATGTACACTCCTTGTTTTATTGATTGCATGTAATATTCTAATTTTCTGAGATTGTGGATTTGGGGTTTTCATGAGCTGTACACCATAATCATCACAATTATGACAAATCAGGGCTTGAACTATCTTGCTTTGCATGTAATGAGTCTATCTCATATATTAGTTTCCCCATTTAAGTTGCATTACTGAAATAAATGAACTTTTGCACGATATTCTAATTTTTCAAGTTTCACCTGTACAAAAAAGCCCATATATTAATATATTAATATTCTATATTAATCTCCTCTTTTATTTTAGACTCGACCCTTATCACTATGTAGTGAACACTGCCATCCTGGCTCTAGCAAAAAAGTGAGGGAAGGGGAGCAATTTTGCTGTTATGACTGTGTCCGGTGTCCTGAAGGGAAGATTTCAGACAAGGAAGGTAAAAACACAACAACAGTAGTTTACAGATAAGAGAAAGGTGACTTCATTTGGAGAGCCAAGTTAGATTGCATGAAATGGTCACATCTGCTCCAAGCTTCCCTTGGACTATTTGAACTTAACAGTTAGTTTTCAACATACCACCAGTCACTTAGCAACTGTTCAGAGTTATGCTGGACTCCCCTGAGGGTACTTACAATCCAGTTACAAAATTCTGAAGGACCTCCCTGTGGTACTTATGACTCAGTTCTGAACTTCCAATAGACAGCTTTCCCCACCACCACCACCCCATGGTCACATGACCACATTTGAGATGCTCAGAAACTGGCCAACATTTATGGCTGTTTAGGACATCCCACATTCACATGACCACATTTTACAATGGGTTTCTTTTTTTGCTGAAAACTGGCATTTACTTCTGGTTTTCCACAAAAATGTCCCATAGCAAACCATTGGTTTGCTTAACAACTGAGATGTTCGCTTAATGACCACTGCAAAAAAAAGTAATTGAAATTGATCTGGTCATGGAATGATCCATTTTACAACCATCATGACCATGATGGGCAGGCTTTATTAAGATAGAAACGTGAGGACTAGATCTGGGATCCATGGTTATGTGCCAACAAGTTAATTTTAGAACATAGAATAACAGATTTGGAAGGGATCTTGGATGTCTTCTAGTACAACCCCCTGCTCAAGCAGGAGACCCTATACCAGTGGTGGTGAACTTATGGCATGTGTGCCAGAGGCGGTACTCAGAGCCCTCTCTGTGGGCATGCATGCCATTGCCCCAGCAGAGTTCGCCAGAGTAGCCACGTGGCATTTGGAAGCAACAGGGCAGGAAGTGAGTGAGCAAGTGGCGTTGGCTCCCCAGGGATGCCCCGGAGATGGCGAGGGACTGGCCCCAGCCATGCTCACCCAGTCTGCTGTAACCACTGCAGCCATGCCCACCCAGTGGGTCACGCCTCCCTACCCACCCTGAGGGCACCACAATGCTGATGCAGCCCTGGCACTTAGCGATAAATAAGTGGGTTTTGGGTTGCAATTTGGGCACTTGGTCTCTAAAAGGTTCGCCATCACTACTCTATACCATTTCTGACAAGTGGCTGTCCAGTGTCTTCTTAAAAGCTTCCAGCGATGGAGCACTTATGGCAAGGCATTCCACTGATTAATTGTTCTCACCATTAGAAAATTTCTTATTCCTAATCCTTTAAAAACTTTGCTTGGTAAAATAGGTTGACCCCCTCATATTTGTGGTAGCCCCTCAAGTATTGGAACACTGCTGTACTGTGTTGACCCTTAGCAATCTCATAGGTACATTTTCTCCAAAATGATTTTCTGTCCATGCAGCTTTCTTGGAGTGGTTTACCATTTCCTTCTCCAATACAGTATGAAACGATCTGTTTGCCACCTCCAGCATTTTCCTTTATTGCTGTTGCCCAACGTAGGTCCCTGAATATTTTGGCTGAGCAGCTGGGATGACCTTCACACCTTGGGTGAGCCTTCTGGGAGTATATACTTTTGGCACATACTCCCAACTTTCCGCACTCATCCCTTCCAGAAACATCTGTCTGTCCTGCCCTTGCTAGGACAAGGCAGTACAGCAGGACTTCATGGAGAGATCTGGGATATGATTCATAAAAAAAAAGAGTTGCTCTCTTATGGAAAAAAAATCCAAACTGCTTTAACATTTATATTTTCAGCTCAAATGAATGAAGTTTGCAAAGTATGCTATAGCTTTCTAAGGACACAAAGGCCACTGTCACAGAATTGCTTCCAGCCTTGCTTCAGAAAACAGAAAACT